>NC_134357.1:436502279-437232484 GCF_048569485.1 Anomaloglossus baeobatrachus | reverse complement strand
TCCCCCAGCCTCAGCCTCTCTCTCCCCCAGCCTCCCCCAGCCTCAGCCTCTCTCTCCCCAGCATCAGGCTCTCTCCGCAGCCTCCCCCAGCATCAGCCTCTCTCTCCCGCAGCCTCCCCAGCATCATCCTCTCTCTCCTGCAGCCTCCCCCAGCATCATCCTCTCTCTCCCGCAGCCTCCCCCAACATCAGCCTCTCACTCCCCCAGCCTCCCCCAGCCTCAGCCTCTCTCTTCCCCAGCCTCCCCCAGCCTCAGCCTCTTTCCCCCCCAGCCTCCCCCAGCCTCAGCCTCTCTCCCCCCAGCCTCCGCCTCGTCTCCCCCCCAGCCTCCCCAGCCTCAGCCTCTCTCCCGCCCCCCAGCCTCCCCCAGCCTCAGCCTCTCTCCCCCCCAGCCTCCCCAGCCTCGAGCCTCTCTCCCCCCAGCCTCCCCACCAGCCTCAGCCTCTCTCCCCCCCAGCCTCCCCCAGCCTCAGCCTACTCTCCCCCAGCCTCCCCCAGCCTCAGCCTCTCTCCCCCCAGCCTCCCCAGCCTCAGCTCTCTCCCCCAGCCTCAGCCTCTCTCCCCCCAGCCTCCCCCAGCTCAGCTCTCCCCCAGCTCGCCTCTCCCCAGCCGCCTCTCTCCCGCAGCCTCCCCCAGCTCAGCCTCTCTCCCCAGCCTCCCCAGCCTCAGCCTCTCTCCCCCAGCCTCAGCCTCTCTCCCCCAGCCTCCCCCAGCCTCAGCCTCTCTCCCCCAGCCCTCCCCAGCCTCAGCTCTCCCCCAGCCTCCCCCAGCCTCAGCCTCTCTCCCCCCAGCCTCCCCCAGCCTCAGCCTCTCCCCCAGCCTCCCCAGCCTCCCCCCAGCCTCAGCCTCTCTCCCCCAGCCTCCCAGCCTCAGCCTCTCTCTCCCCCAGCCTCAGCCTCTCTCTCCCCCCAGCCTCCTCTCCCCCAGCCTCAGCCTCTCTCCCCCCAGCCTCAGCCTCTCTCCCCCCAGCCTCCCCCCAGCTCAGCCTCTCTCCCCCAGCCTCCCCCCAGCCTCAGCCTCTCTCCCCCAGCCTCCCCCCCAGCCTCAGCCTCTCTCCCCCCAGCCTCCCCCCAGCCTCAGCCTCTCTCTCTCCCCGCCAGCTCAGCCTCTCTCCCCCAGCCTCCCCCCAGCCTCAGCCTCTCTCCCCCCAGCCTCCCCCCCAGCCTCAGCCTCTCTCCCCCAGCCTCCCCCCAGCCTCAGCCTCTCTCCCCGCAGCCTCCCCCCCAGCCTCAGCCTCTCTCCCCCCAGCCTCCCCCCCCAGCCTCAGCCTCTCTCCCCCAGCCTCCCCCCCAGCCTCAGCCTCTCTCCCCCCAGCCTCCCCCCCAGCCTCAGCCTCTCTCCCCCCAGCCTCCCCCCAGCCTCAGCCTCTCTCCCCCCAGCCTCCCCCCCAGCCTCAGCCTCTCTCCCCCCAGCCTCCCCCCAGCCTCAGCCTCTCTCCCCCCAGCCTCCCCCCAGCCTCAGCTCTCTCCCCCAGCCTCCCCCCACAGCCTCAGCCTCTCTCCCCCCAGCCTCCCCCCAGCCTCAGCTCTCTCCCCCAGCTCCCCCCAGGCCTCCCCCCCAGCCTCAGCCTCTCTCCCCCCAGCCTCCCCCCCAGCCTCAGCTCTCCTCTCCCCCCAGCCTCCCCCCAGCCTCAGCCTCTCCTCCAGCTCCCCCCAGCCTCAGCCTCTCTCCCCCCAGCCTCCCCCAGCCTCAGCCTCTCTCTCCCCCAGCCTCAGCCTCTCTCCCCCCAGCCTCCCCCAGCCTCAGCCTCTCTCCCAGCCTCCCCAGCTCAGCCTCTCTCCCCCAGCCTCAGCCTCTCTCCCCCCAGCCTCCCCCAGCCTCAGCCTCTCCTCCCCCCAGCCTCCCCCAGCCTCAGCCTCTCTCCCCCCAGCCTCCCCCAGCCTCCCCCAGCCTCAGCCTCCTCTCCCCCAGCCCAGCCTCAGCCTCTCTCCCCCAGCCTCCCCAGCCTCCCCCAGCCTCAGCCTCTCTCTCCCCCCAGCCTCAGCCTCTCTCTCCCCAGCCTCCCCCCCCAGCCTCAGCCTCTCTCCCCCCAGCCTCAGCCTCTCTCTCCCCCAGCCTCCCCCAGCCTCCCCCAGCCTCAGCCTCTCTCTCCCCCCCAGCCTCAGCCTCTCTCCCCCCAGCCTCCCCCCCAGCCTCAGCCTCTCTCCAGCCTCCCCCAGCCTCAGCCTCTCTCCCCCCCAGCCTCCCCCCCAGCCTCAGCCTCTCTCCCCCCAGCCTCCCCCCCAGCCTCAGCCTCTCTCTCCCCCCAGCCTCCCCCCCCAGCCTCAGCCTCTCTCTCCCCCCAGCCTCCCCCCCAGCCTCAGCCTCTCTCTCCCCCAGCCTCCCCCCAGCCTCAGCCTCTCTCTCCCCCAGCCTCCCCCCCAGCCTCAGCCTCTCTCTCCCCCAGCCTCCCCCCCAGCCTCAGCCTCTCTCTCCCCCCAGCCTCCCCCCCAGCCTCAGCCTCTCTCCTCAGCTCCCCCCAGCCTCAGCCTCTCTCCCCCAGCCTCCCCCAGCCTCCTCCCCCCAGCCTCAGCCTCTCTCCCAGCTCCCCAGCCTCCCCCCCAGCCTCAGCCTCTCTCCCCCCAGCCTCCCCCCCCAGCCTCAGCCTCAGCTTCTCTCCCCCCAGCCTCCCCCCCAGCCTCAGCCTCTCTCCCCCCAGCCTCCCCCCCAGCCTCAGCCTCTCTCCCCCCAGCCTCCCCCCCAGCCTCAGCCTCTCTCCCCCCAGCCTCCCCCCCAGCCTCAGCCTCTCTCCCCCCAGCCTCCCCCCAGCCTCAGCCTCTCTCCCCCCAGCCTCCCCCCCAGCCTCAGCCTCTCTCCCCCCAGCCTCCCCCCCAGCTCTCAGCCTCTCTCTCCCCAGCCTCAGCCTCTCCCCCAGCCTCAGCCTCTCTCCCCAGCCCCCCCAGCCTCCCCCCAGCCTCAGCCTCTCTCCCCCCAGCCTCCCCCCGCAGCCTCTCCCCCAGTCAGCTCAGCCTCTCTCTCCCCCCAGCCTCCCCCCCAGCCTCAGCCTCTCTCTCCCCCAGCCTCCCCCCCAGCCTCAGCCTCTCTCTCCCCCAGCCTCCCCCCCAGCCTCAGCCTCTCTCTCCCCCAGCCTCCCCCCCAGCCTCAGCCTCTCTCCCCCCAGCCTCAGCCTCTCTCTCCCCCAGCCTCCCCCCAGCCTCAGCCTCTCTCCCCCCAGCCTCCCCCCCAGCCTCAGCCTCTCTCCCCCAGCCTCCCCCCCCAGCCTCAGCCTCTCTCCCCCCAGCCTCCCCCCCCAGCCTCAGCCTCTCTCCCCCCAGCCTCCCCCCCCCAGCCTCAGCCTCTCTCCCCCCAGCCTCCCCCCCAGCCTCAGCCTCTCTCCCGCCCAGCCTCAGCTCTCTCCCCCTCTCCCCCCAGCCTCCCCCCAGCCTCAGCCTCTCTCCCCCCAGCCTCCCCCCAGCCTCAGCCTCTCTCCCCCCAGCCTCCCCCCCAGCCTCAGCCTCTCTCCCCCCAGCCTCCCCCCAGCCTCAGCCTCTCTCCCCCCAGCCTCCCCCCCAGCCTCAGCCTCTCTCCCCCCAGCCTCCCCCCCAGCCTCAGCCTCTCTCCCCCCAGCCTCCCCCCCAGCCTCAGCCTCTCTCCCCCCAGCCTCCCCCCCAGCCTCAGCCTCTCTCCCCCCAGCCTCCCCCCCAGCCTCAGCCTCTCTCTCCCCCCAGCCTCCCCCCCAGCCTCAGCCTCTCTCCCCCCAGCCTCCCCCCCAGCCTCAGCCTCTCTCCCCCCAGCCTCCCCCCCAGCCTCAGCCTCTCTCCCCCCAGCCTCCCCCCCAGCCTCAGCCTCTCTCTCCCCCCAGCCTCCCCCCCAGCCTCAGCCTCTCTCTCCCCCAGCCTCCCCCCCAGCCTCAGCCTCTCTCTCCCCCCAGCCTCAGCCTCTCTCCCCCCAGCCTCCCCCCCAGCCTCCCCCCAGCCTCCCCCCCAGCCTCCCCCCAGCCCAGCCTCAGCCTCTCTCCCCCAGCCTCCCCCCCAGCCTCAGCCTCTCTCTCCCCAGCCTCCCCCCAGCCTCGCCCCCCAGCCTCAGCCTCTCTCTCCTCCCCCCAGCCTCAGCCTCTCTCCCCCCAGCCTCCCCCCCAGCCTCAGCCTCTCTCTCCCCCCCAGCCTCAGCCTCTCTCTCCCCCCAGCCTCAGCCTCTCTCTCCCCCAGCCTCAGCCTCTCTCTCTCCCCCCAGCCTCAGCCTCTCTCTCCCCCCAGCCTCAGCCTCTCAGCCTCTCTCTCTCCCCCAGCCTCAGCCTCTCTCTCCCCCCAGCCTCAGCCTCTCTCTCCCCCCAGCCTCAGCCTCTCTCTCCCCCCAGCCTCAGCCTCTCTCTCCCCCAGCCTCAGCCTCTCTCTCCCCCCAGCCTCAGCCTCTCTCTCCCCTCCAGCCTCAGCCTCTCTCTCCCCCCAGCCTCAGCCTCTCTCTCCCCCCAGCCTCAGCCTCTCTCTCCCCGCCCAGGCTCTCAGCTCGCTCTCTCCCCCCAGCCTCAGCCTCTCTCTCCCCCCAGCCTCAGCCTCTCTCCCCCCAGCCTCAGCCTCTCTCTCCCCCCAGCCTCGCCCCCTCCCCCAGCCTCAGCCTCTCTCTCCCCCCAGCCTCAGCCTCTCTCCCCCAGCTCCCCCCAGCCTCAGCCTCTCTCTCCCCCCCAGCCTCAGCCTCTCTCCCCCCAGCCTCAGCCTCTCTCTCCCCCCCAGCCTCAGCCTCTCTCTCCCCCCAGCCTCAGCCTCTCTCTCCCCCCAGCCTCAGTCTCTCCAGCTCGCTCTCTCCCCAGCCTCAGCCTCTCTCTCCCCCCGCCTCAGCCTCTCTCTCCCCCCAGCCTCAGCCTCTCTCTCCCCCCAGCCTCAGCCTCTCTCTCCCCCCAGCCTCAGCCTCTCTCTCCCCCCAGCCTCAGCCTCTCTCTCCCCCCAGCCTCAGCCTCTCTCTCTCCCCAGCCTCAGCCTCTCTCTCCCCCCAGCCTCAGCCTCTCTCTCCCCCCAGCCTCAGCCTCTCTCCCCCCAGCCTCAGCCTCTCTCCCCCCAGCCTCAGCCTCTCTCTCCCCCCAGCCTCAGCTCTCTCTCTCCCCCCAGCCTCCCCCCAGCCTCAGCCTCTCTCTCCCCCGCCGCCTCAGCCTCTCTCCCCCAGCCTCAGCCTCTCTCCCCCCAGCCTCAGCCTCTCTCCCCCCAGCCTCAGCCTCTCTTTCCCCCCAGCCTCAGCCTCTCTTTCCCCCCAGCCTCAGCTCTCTCCCCCAGCCTCCCCCCAGCCTCAGCCTCTCTCCCCCCAGCCTCCCCCCAGCCTCAGCCTCTCTCTCCCCCCAGCCACAGCTTCTCTCTCCCCCCAGCCTCAGCCTCTCTCCCCCCAGCCTCAGCCTCTCTCCCTTCCCAGCCTCCCCCCCCAGCCTCAGCCTCTCTCCCCCCAGCCTCCCCCTCTCTCCCCCCCAGCCTCAGCCTCTCTCTCTTCCAAGCCTCCCCCCCAGCCTCAGCCTCTCTCCCCCCCAGCCTCAGCCTCTCTCCCCCCAGCCTCAGCCTCTCTCTCCCCCAGCCTCAGCCTCTCTCTCTTCCCAGCCTCCCCCCCAGCCTCAGCCTCTCTCTTTCCAGCCTCCCCCCAGCCTCTCTCTTTTCCCAGCCTCCCCCAGCCTCTTTTCCCAGCCTCCCCCCCAGCCTCTGTTTTCCCAGCCTCCCCCCAGCCTCTCTCTCTTCCCAGCCTCCCCCCAGCCTCTCTCTCTTCCCAGCCTCCCCCCCAGCCTCAGCCTCTCTTCCCAGCTCCCCCCAGCCTCTCTCTTTTCCCAGCCTCCCCCCAGCCTCTCTCTTTTCCAGCCTCCCCCAGCCTCTCTTTTCCCAGCCTCCCCCAGCCTCTCTTTTCCCAGCCTCCCCCAGCCTCTCTTTTCCCAGCCTCCCCCAGCCTCTCTTTTCCCAGCCTCCCCCCAGACAAAAAGAGGCATCGCAACGATCATCAACTAACCTGTAAGGTGCCCATACATTCTAGGCTCTGCCTTACGCATACCTGCTCCGGTGCCTGCTGCCCTGCTCTGCTATTATCCTCTTCTGCTGGCTCCAGCTGCGTCCTCCTCCGCAGCGTGTGTTGTCGGCAGAATTGGACGCTGCAGCACGGGGCAGTGAGCTGATTGGCGCGCCCGTGCGCCTCTGACCCGGAAGTGCAGACGATGGAACTTCCGGGGTTAATCAGCTCACTATGCCTGGCGCCCTCCGTGTATTTAAAGAGACAGAAGTGCGCCTTTCCTCTCCCTCTCACGACCCCCCCCCTCCCCCCCGAGAACACAGCGAAGTGCAACGGAGGGAGGGGCGGGGGGCGGGGATGTAAAAAAAAAAAAAAAAAATTTATATATATTTTTTTTTTTTTTTTTTTTTTGCTGTCAGAAAGTGCCGCCCCCCCGCAACGTGCCGCCCTAGGCACGGGACCACGGGTGCCTAGTGGCAAATACGGCCCTGCCTGGGTGGGTAAAATAATACCTCGTAAGAGCCGTAAAACGGCCCTTTCCTACAGGTGGGCAACCGCCGCCTGAAGGACTTGTCTACCTAGGCTGGCATCCGCCGAAGCGTAGGTATGCACCTGATAGTGTTTCGTGAAAGTGTGCAGGCCTCGACCAGGTAGCCGCCTGACACACCTGCTGAGCCGCAGCCTGGTGCCTCAAAGCCCAGGACGCGCCCACGGCTCTGGTAGAATGGGCCCTCAGCCCTGATGGAACCGGAAGCCCAGCCGAACGGTAAGCTTCGATAATTGGCTCCTTGATCCACCGAGCCAGGGTTGATTTGGAAACCTGTGACCCCTTTACGCTGGCCAGCGACAAGGACAAAGAGTGCATCCGAGCGGCGCAGGGGCGCCGTACGAGAAATGTAGAGTCTGAGTGCTCACCAAATCTAACAAGTGCAAATCCTTTTCACATTGGTGAACTGGACGAGGATAAAAAGAAGGTAAGGAGATATCCTGATTGAGATGAAAGGAGGATACCACCCTTAGGGAGAAAATCCGGAACCGGACGTAGAACCACCTTGTCCTGGTGAAACACCAGAAAGGGGCTTTGCACGACAATGCTGCTAGCTCAGACACTCTCCGAAGAGAAGTGACTGCTACTAGAAAAAACCACTTTCTGCGAAAGTTGTGAGAGGGAAATATCCCTCATTGGCTCGAATGGTGGTTTCTGAAGACGAACCTTTCCAAAGAACCCTGTTTAGATCCCAGGGTTCTAACGGCCGCTTGTAAGGTGGAACGATGTGACAAACCCCCTGCAGGAACGTGCGTACCTGTGGAAGCCTGGCTAGGCGCTTCTGGAAAAACACAGAGCGCTGAGACTTGTCCCTTAAGGGAGCCGAGCGACAAACCCTTTTCCAGTCCAGATTGAAAGAAGGACAGAAAAGTGGGCAAGGCAAAAGGCCAGGGAGAAAAAACCCTGAGCAGAGCACCACGACAGGAAAATTTTCCACGTCCTGTGGTAGATCTTGGCAGACGTTTGTTTCCTAGCCTGTCTCAGTGGCAAAGACGTCTTGAGATAACCCTGAAGACGCTAGGGTCCAGGACTCAATGGCCACACAGTCAGGTTGAGGGCCGCAGAATTCAGATGGAAAAAACGGCCCTCGAGATAGCAAGTCTGTTTGGTCTGGTAGTGTCCACGGTCGAGCCGACCGTGAGATGCCACAGATCCGGGTACCACGACCACCTTGGCCAGTCTGGATCGACGAGGATGGCGCGGCGGCAGTCGGTCCTGATCTTGCGTAACACTCTGGGCAACAGTGCCAGCGGAGGAAACACATAAGGGAGCTGAAACTGCGACCAATCCTGAACTAAGGCTTCTGCCGCCAGAGCTCTGGGATCTTGAGACCGTGCCATGAACATTGGTACCTTGTTGTTGTGCCGGGACGCCATGAGGTCGACGTCCGGCACCCCCAGCAGCAACAGATCTCCTGAAACACGTCCGGGTGAAGGGACCATTCCCCTGCGTCCATGCCCTGGCAACTGAAATAATCTGCTTCCCAGTTTTCCACGCCTGGGATGTGAACTGCAGATATGGTGGATGCCGTGGCTTCCACCCACATCAAAATCCGCCGGACTTCCTGGAAGGCTTGCCGGCTGCGTGTGTCGCCTTGGTGGTTGAAGTATGCCACCGCTGTGGAATTGTCCGACTGAATTCGGATCTGCTTGCCCTCCAGCCACTGCTGGAACGCTTTCTGGGCAAGATACACTGCCCGTATGTCCAGAACGTTGATCTGAAGCGAGGACTCTTGCTGGGTCCACGTACCCTGAGCCCTGTGGTGGAGAAAAACCGCTCCCCACCCTGACAGACTCGCGTCTGTCGTGACTACTTCCCAGGATGGGGGTAGGAAGGATATCCCCTTCGATAATGAAGTGGGAAGAAGCCACCACCGAAGGGAAGCTTTGGTCGCCTGAGAGAGGGAGACGGTCCTGTCGAGGGACGTCGGCTTCCTGTCCCATTTGCGTAGGATGTCCCATTGAAGGGGACGCAGGTGAAACTGCGCGAAAGGGACTGCCTCCATTGCTACCACCATCTTCCCCAGGAAGTGCATGAGGCGCCTCAAGGGGTGTGACTGGCCTTGAAGGAGAGATTGTACCCCTTTCTGTAGTGACTACTGCTTGATCAGCGGAAGCTTCACTATCGCTGAGAGGGTATGAAACTCCATGCCAAGATATGTCAGCGATTGGGCCGGTGTCAGATTTGACTTTGTAAAATTGATGATCCACCCGACACCCTGGGGAGTCTCCAGGGAAGCGTCGAGGCTGTGTTGGCATGCCTCTTGAGAGGGTGCCTTGATCAGTATCCAAGTACGGGATCACCGAGTGACCCTGAGAGTGGAGGACCGCTACTACAGTAGCCATAACCTTGGTAAAAACCCGTGGGGCTGTTGCCAGGCCGAACGGCCGTGCCACGAATTGCAGGTGTTCATTTCCTATGGCGAAGCACAAGAAGCGCTGGTGCTCTGGAGCAATCGGTACGTGGAGATAAGCATCTTTGATATCGATCGACGCAAGGAAATCTCCTTGGGACATTGAGGCGATGACGGAGCGGAGGGATTCCATCCTGAACCGTCTGGTTTTTACATGTTTGTTGAGCAGTTTCAGGTCCAGGACCGGGCGGAAAGACCCGTCCTCCTTTGGGACCACAAACAAGTTGGAGTAAAAACCGTGGCTCAGTTCCTGAAGAGGAACCGGGATCACCACTCCTTCTGCCTTCAGAGTGCGCAGTGCCTGCAGAAGAGCCTCGGCTCGCTAGTGAGGCGGGGATGACCTGAAGAATCGAGTCGGGGGACGAGAGGAGAACTCTATCTTGTAACCGTGAGACAGAATGTCTCTCACCCAGCGGTCTTTTATTTGTGGCAGCCAGGTGTCGCAAAAGCGGGAAAGCCTGCCACCGACCGAGGATGCTACTAGAGGAGGTCGAAAGTCATGAGGAAGCCGCCTTGTTAGCGGCGCCTCCGGTGGCCTTTTAAGGACGTGACTTAGACCGCCATGCATCAGAGTTCCTTTGTACTTTGAGACCTTTTGGACGAGGAGAATTGGGACCTGCCCGCGCCCTGAAAGGACCGAAACCTCGACTGCCCTCTCCTCCGTTGGGGTATGTCCTGTTTGGACTGGGGTAAGGATGTATCCTTTCCCTTGGATTGTTTGATGATTTCATCCAGACGCTCGCCAAACAGCCTGTCGCCAGAAATTGGTAAACTGGTTAAGCGCTTTTTGGAAGCAGAATCTGCCTTCCATTCCCGTAGCCACAAGGCCCTGCGGAGTACCACCGAATTGGCGGCCGCGACCGCCGTATGGCTCGCAGAGTCCAGGACAGCAATAATAGCGTAAGACGCAATTGCCGAGGTCTAGGTGGTAATGGATGCCACTTGTGGCGCGGCCGTGCATGTGGCTGCTTCAATTTGTGCTTGATCTGCTGAGATAGCTTGTAGCGCCCATACAGCTGCGAATGCTGGGGCAAAAGAAGCTCCGATAGCTTCATAGATGGATTTCAACCAGAGCTCCATCTGCCTGTCAGTGGCATCCTTGAGCGAGGCCCCCTCGTCCACTGCAAGTATGGATCTAGCCGCCAGTCTGGAGATTGGAGGATCCACTTTGGGACACTGAGTCCAACCTTTAACCACGTCAGGGGGAAAAGGATAACGTGTATCCTTAAGGCGCTTAGAAAAAACGCTTCTCTGGACAAGCATGATGATTCTGGACTGCCTCTCTGAAATCAGAGTGGTCTAGAAACATACTCGGTGTAAGAGAAGCTGACTCCTCCGCCGGAGGAGCTGAGGGAGAAATATCCAGCATTTGATCGATGGACGCAATAAGAACGTTCAGTATGGCGTCCCCGTCTGGAGTATTAAGATTGAGAGCGCCCTCAGGATCAGAATCCTGATCAGCTGTCTCCGCATTATCAACCAGAGAATTCCCCCCGCTGAGACCCTAAACAATATGATGTCGAGGGAAATTCTAAGCGAGCCCGCTTAGTCGGTCTGGGGCTGGGGTCTAAGTCAGAACCCTCAGCCTGGGATGTATGAGATACCCCGGGAGGACATTGTTGGTCCAACTGAGGGGGGCCAGGGAACAATGATTCAACAGAGTCCCTTTGCTGAGATACCGGCCTGGACTGCAAGGCTTCTAGTATCTCAGCCATAGTCTCAGAGAGTTTTGCAAACTCCGTCCCCGTCACTAGGACAGTGTCAACAGGTGGCTCCCCCTGGGCCCCTCTTAGCAGAGGCCCTGGCTGAAGAAGTGTCACAGGGCCGAACATTGCACACAATGAGGGTCAATGGAACCTGCCGGCAGCTGGGTCGTACAAGCGACGCAGGCAGCATAATAAGCCTGTGTTTTTGGCACCCTGCCTTTTGTGGGCGCCATGCTATTGTTTTCCCTGAGTAACACACTAGGGTACATAGCCAGAATGAACTGTGCTCATACAGTGTAAAATATATACTAAAAACAAATGTATCAGTACACTACAGCACCATGAGGCTAGCACCACAGGTGCTGCTTACCATCCGCCTAAAGCGGTTATGAGGCCACCAGAGACCGTGTCTGGGTCTCCCAGGGTTAATCCCTCTCTGCAGCGTCGTAGGAGCTGACAGGAAATGGCTGCGGCGTCCTGACGAGAGGAGGGAGCCATGGGCGTGGCCGAGGTGCTCACACTGTGCACAGTGAGGGGGGTGGAGTATGGAAATCATACTCCAGCCCTCAGTGCTGCTCGTTCCGTGCAGCGTCCCGCCCTTCCCCTGACTGTCAGGGCTGAGGGCGGGAGAAAGGGAAACTAGGCCGCAAGCCAAGCCGGGGACTCGAGTATACGCGTGGCCGCCGTAAAAGCGCGGCCGACGCCGAAGTCCCCGGCGAACTACAAGTCCCAGCCGCGCCGCAGTTTCTCATGGCAGCGGCGGTTAGCGCGGTAGCCCCTACATATAAACACACTCAGCGACGCTGAGTGTGTAATGGCACAGTTTAACCCGGTGCACTAGCACACCCAGCAAAGCTGAGGTGTTGCCGTGCGCGGTCCCCACAGGGATACAGAGTACCTTCACGTAGCAGGGCCATGTCCCTGAACGGTACCCGGCTCCTATCCAGCAGGCTCCACAGGAGTTGTGGATGAAGCACGGTCTCAGTGCCTGGAGACCGATAGGATCCCACTTCACCCAGAGCCCTGAGGGGGATGGGGAAGGAAAGCAGCATGTGGGCTCCAGCCTCCGTACCCGCAATGGATACCTCAACCTTAACAACACCGCCGACAAGAGTGGGGTGAGAAGGGAGCATGCTGGGGGCCCTATATGGGCCCACTTTTCTTCCAATCGACATAGTCAGCAGCTGCTGCTGACTAATCTGTGGAGCTGTGCTGTGCGTGTCTGACCTCCTTCGCACAAAGCAAAAAACTGAGGAGCCCGTGGGAGCACGGGGGGTGTATAGGCAGAAGGGGAGGGGCTTAACACTTTTGAGTGTAATACTTTGTGCGGCCTCCGGAGGCATAGCCTATACACCCAATTGTCTGGGTCTCCCAATAGAGCGACAAAGAAATGCAAAACATTGTTTATGTTTTGACATTCTATTTGCTAGACTTACCGTATGGCTAGATACTCACCAACATCACTGCTCTAGGCAATCAGCAAACTGTAGTCCTCACGGCCCCCACCAGGTCATGGTTCCAGCATTTCTTTAGCTTTGCACAAGTGATGCCCATGATAATGCTTCAATCACCTGTGTAATGCTAAGGAAATCCTGAAAACATGACCTGTTGGGGGCCGTGAGGACACGAGTTGAGAAACGCTGGCCTAGAGGAATTGGAACATATACTTGTGCAACTGCATTAAAAAGATTGGCACTCCAAGACTAAAGGCCCCATGACACAAATCTTTGGCAGATCTGTAGTTGCAGTGAAACCATGGACATATTGTTCCATTTGTACACAGCCACAAACC
Organism: Anomaloglossus baeobatrachus; assembly: GCF_048569485.1. NCBI lineage: Eukaryota > Metazoa > Chordata > Amphibia > Anura > Aromobatidae > Anomaloglossus > Anomaloglossus baeobatrachus. The sequence continues at coordinate 437,220,138 of NC_134357.1, read as the reverse complement.
TGGCACTGATTGTCCACAATTTCACTGCAACCACAGATCTGCCGCAGATTTATCTCTGTGTGTGACAGGGCCTTTAGACTAAGGACTAAGTTTACCCTTGATGTTGGCAGAGCAGGTCAGTGCATCTTCCCACCATCTTCTTGGCCCTAGTACACCAAGCATTTGAGCTTTGTTTGAACAGTCACTGTTTTTATAGTGCTAGAGGTAAGTGTGTGGAATAAATATACGACACAAGTCAAATGGTTGTAGATTTATTGGTAGATTACAATTGAAATCACATCCCCATGGGCTACTGGTTATCAGCACCAGGATTCTACAAAAATAAAGACACTTTCTTAAATTAAATCTTATAACTTAAAAATGGTCGTTTGCAGAAAATTTTACAATACCAGGTAAATGCATCAATGACAAAAAAAAATGTAGATCCATTTCATGCAGACTGTCATTTTGTGGTATTTTTAGGCTAGAGAATAGCTTCGGCATCATGCTGCATTTTGGCAGAACGTAGCTGAAGAGTTGTGAGCGTTGCATCGGATCTCCATGTGTGGCAGTAAGTTGTCCTTTAACACGCGTTTGAGGGTGGCAGGGTGACTATTCCTTGTTAAACTTGTGACTGTTGGCTAGCAGTCGGTCAGTGTTACAAGAATAGCTTGGGTGACAACAAAATTAAGTGCTCTGATGAAAGAAAAGTAAAATAAGTGAGGGGGTGAAGCTGTACCCATCACCTAAAAGTGCACCCACTTTGGTACACAGGTGATCTCCAAACGTAAATGTAAGGGGAAAGGGTGAGCAGATCGCTCGTCTGAGCACAAAGGCATTAAAACTCCCTCGTTAGAGGGAAACTGGCATCCAAATTATACAAGAAAAAAAGTACAAGAAAAAAACTCCTTCCGTCTGAGGTTCAAACTATAACTGCTCACCTCACTGAAGTACCACACAAACCATTTCTTTACGTGAAAGGACTGCAATGGTCTCCTATACACACACTTCCGTGCCAAGTCCAATAAGCAGCCTTTACAAACCAGTGTAAGTGCTCTGTCAAGTGTCCATGATCGGTCCAATGTGGGATCGCAACGCATGGACTGGCTGTGTGTCTCCTGACTGGAGCGTTACAGACAGCTGCATATACTTCTATGAGGCTGTCACGCTCAGTTCAGGAGGATCGCTGCAAATTCATGCAGTGCAGTCATATTGGACAGACCACCACAACATCTGAAAAGGGCCTTTATACAGACGAAAGCAATGCAGGGTCTTTATCCTGCCCAGTGCACAGTTACGGAGCAGCTACAAAGCATTTGGAGGGGTAGGGAGGGGGGGATCAAGAAGTTATGGAAGACTAGTCCAATTTAGGGACACACAAACCCCTTTTGTCCATGTTACTGACAGAAGTCTTCACACCCTCCCAGTGCCAGCCCTCTGCGTTGTCTGGTTTCTTCGTGGAACAGCACCACCCCTTCCTCCTCTGAATCCCCCGCGAAAGCTGCGGCCGCGACGGAATCTGCCCGAGACCCCAAAGGTTTCAGTGTTCAGCTTTTTCTCCTCCGCCCACGTGGTGCGTCTGTATAGACAAGAGAATCGTCAGACATCAATTTGTATCTTCAGTTTATATTATCCCATACACAATCTGATAACTAGTCTGTGCATTTATTGAAAAATATGAGGGCCTCTATATAAAGACAAAGCCAAGAAACTAACAAGGCCATTCAGAAAACCCTAGGCTTTATTACATTTATGATGGAGAATCATGTGCTGATCCAGAGTTACATCCTGCATTATACTCCAGAGCTGCACTCACTATTCTGCTCTGGAGTCACTGTATACTGTACTTTTTGGTTTATAAGTAGCACCAGATTACCAAATGCACACAAACTTTAGAGCATGGAGTCAGTCTTATAATCTGGTGGTTTCTTACCGGAGGGGGCGGCAGTGGAGCAAGTCACAGAAGGTAGAGGGTGTCCCAAATGCTGTCCTAGAAACAGGCAGCTGTGCTGGGGCAGCAGGTGGTGAGGGTTTCAAAGAAATGGCGCCCAGAGTCAGCATGTGCACAGATTGAGCTCTCTGCTCAATGGCAAGCCGAGATCTCATCTGCGCAAGCGCCATCTCCGGAAGCAATTTTCCTTAAGTCCTCTGCTAGGATATCAATGGGCTGGAGGCGGCACGTGTGCAGATGAGATCTTTAGCAGAGTCAGACTCTGGGTGGCGTTATTTGAAGTCCTCACCGCCCACCGTGCAGCGCCAGCCCCTGCACTGTTTCCTGCCACCCCTCTCCACCACCCTTTGTAAGCTACATTCAGATTATAAGACGCACCTCACTTTCCTCCCAAATTTCTGGGAGGGAAAATGTGTCAATCCAAAAGAAGGGAATTTTGTTACTTACCGTAAATTCCTTTTCTTCTAGCTCTTATTGGGAGACCCAGACGATTGGGTGTATAGCACTGCCTCCGGAGGCCACACAAAGCAATTACACTAAAAAGTGTAAGGCCCCTCCCCTTCTGGCTATACACCCCCAGTGGGATCACTGGCTCACCAGTTTTAGTGCAAAAGCAAGAAGGAGGAAAGCCAATAACTGGTTTAAACAAATTCTCTCCGAGTAACATCGGAGAACTGAAAACCGTTCAACATGAACAACATGTGTACCCGCAAACAAACCAATAATCCCGAAGGACAACAGGGCGGGTGCTGGGTCTCCCAATAAGAGCTAGAAGAAAAGGAATTTACGGTAAGTAACAAAATTCCCTTCAGCGCTCTATTGGGAGACCCAGACGATTGGGACGTCCAAAAGCTGTCCCTGGGTGGGTAAAGAAATACCTCATGTTAGAGCTGCAAGACAGCCCTCCCCTACGGGGAGGCAACTGCCGCCTGCAGGACTCTTCTACCTAGGCTGGCGTCCGCCGAAGCATAGGTATGCACCTGATAATGTTTGGTGAAAGTGTGCAGACTCGACCCGGTAGCTGCCTGGCACACCTGTTGAGCCGTAGCCTGGTGTCGTAATGCCCAGGATGCACCCACGGCTCTGGTAGAATGGGCCTTCAGCCCTGATGGAACCGGAAGCCCAGCAGAACGGTAGGCTTCAAGAATTGGTTCTTTGATCCATCGAGCCAGGGTGGCCTTAGAAGCCTGCGACCCTTTGCGCTTACCAGCGACAAGGACAAAGAGTGCATCCGAACGGCGCAAGGGCGCCGTGCGGGAAATGTAGATTCTGAGTGCTCTCACCAGATCTAACAAATGTAAATCTTTCTCATACCGATGAACTGCATGAGGACAAAACGAAGGCAAAGAGATATCCTGATTAAGATGAAAAGAGGATACCACCTTCGGGAGAAACTCCTGAATGGGGCGCAGCACAACCTTGTCCTGGTGGAAGACCAGGAAGGGAGCCTTGGATGATAGTGCTGCCAGCTCAGACACTCTCCGAAGAGATGTGATCGCTACCAGAAAAGCCACTTTCTGTGATAGTCTAGAAAGTGAAACCTCCCTCAGAGGCTCGAAGGGCGGCTTCTGGAGGGCAACTAGTACCCTGTTCAGATCCCATGGATCTAACGGCCGCTTGTACGGGGGTACGATATGGCAAACCCCCTGTAGGAACGTGCGCACCTTAGGAAGGCGTGCCAAACGCCTCTGAAAAAAGACGGATAGCGCCGAGACCTGACCTTTAAGGGAGCCGAGCGACAAACCTTTTTCTAACCCAGATTGCAGGAAAGAAAGAAAGGTAGGCAATTCCGATATAGCCAGCAGCTACTGCTGACTACAAACAGTGGAGCTATGCGTGGATGTCTGACCTCCTTCGCACAAAGCAGAAAACTGGTGAGCCAGTGATCCCACTGGGGGTGTATAGCCAGAAGGGGAGGGGCCTTACACTTTTTAGTGTAATTGCTTTGTGTGGCCTCCGGAGGCAGTGCTATACACCCAATCGTCTGGGTCTCCCAATAGAGCGCTGAAGAAAATACAGTACATTCATTACTTATCCTGAGCTCCATATTGCAGCTTCAGAGCAACATTAACCCTAGAACGCACAACCATGGAAATCAACCATAGTCAACAAGTAACCAAGCAGGCCTGCGAGGCCCCAGGTATACATTCTAGGGTTAATACAGCATAGGAGGGAGAAATCTTCCTACATCAATAGGAGGCAGATTGCAAAAAATCCAATCATTAAAAATTAAAGTCATTATGTTTTGGCTGTACAGCACCATTATATTCTGCAGCACTTTACAGACAATTATTGTCCCCATTTAGGATTTAATCTAATTTTTGTATCTGTATCTTAAGTATGGGAGGAAATAATATCCAGAGAACCCATGTGAACACCAGGAGAACATACATACAAACCTTTGTGGGATTTTAACCCAGGTCTGCAAACTAACAATGCTAACCACTGAGCCGCCATGATCCCCAAATACCTCGTTTTAGCAACAGATTCTACAGACTCATCACTACCTGGATTTCATCTCTGAAGAAATATTATCAAAGAAAGACTTTGTACGGTCATAGTATATATTGGGTCCCAGGGGATCTTCCTCTGGATTCCCATCACTATTCTGGGTTTCCACCCCGGAGTCTCCCTTTTCATCACCCTCCTTATCAGGCTTGTCATCTACAAGGGAAAAACAACTGTTTAGTTACATGGGGTCTTATGATACCATGCTGGATTAACAGTTTTACACAGGACGATAAAATCAGCAAGATGTGTTTATAGGAATGCCCATTCTCGATCAGTAAATGTGCCACCTGTGACGACATGGACCCTGTCAATGCCTAGCAGGGGTTACATTTAAAATTCAGCCAGATATTAAGATAGTTTGTTTATAGACTGGGAATAAGTCCCTCATTGTTTTTAAAAGACTCTTGTTGACTCAAGTAATTGTTTTGGCCACTGAAGGCCAGACACCCAGATAACTCAATTATGCAAACTTCCCATTGTATTACTAAGTGAATTGCTAGATGTGATGTAACTTAAGCTGGGTTTACACACTGCAACATCTCAAACGACATCGCTGTAACGTCACTGGTTTTGTGACGCAATAGCGATGTTGTTTGCGATGTTGCAGTGTGTGAATCACATCAGCGACCTGGCCCCTGCTGTGAAGTTGCTGATCGCTACAAATCGTTCAGGACCATTCCTAGGTCCTTTGTTTCCCGCTGTGCAGCATGCATCGCTACAAAGTTTCAGTGTGAAGACTTTGCAGCGACTTTGTTAGCAACTTCCCTTTCAAAAAGCTGCTTATCAACGTCCCCAACAACTAGCTAGGTCGCTCTGCAGGTCCGGATTGCTGTTGCGTTGTTGGCCAGGTTTGCCTGTTTGACAGCTCACCAGCGACTCACCAGAGACTTAGGGAGGTCGCTGTTACGTCACAAAACCGGTGATGTAACAGCGATGTCCTTTGCGATGTTGCAGCATGTAAACCCAGCTTTACCTTTCTTACCCTTGTCTCTGGATATTTGAATATAGCTTGAAATTCATCCAAGAGAAGCAACCTTGTACAACCAATCCGATAAGGGCACATTATATCCTAAGGGAAGGCTATGGCTATAAAAAGGGACTTCTTGGGAGTCACCAGTTCATGTTGCATGATCCAGTCTTAGATCTTAGGAGCTGGCTAGGGGATCAGAACCAGGATGCCTTGTGGCCTCGGTCTAGGGACTTTGGCTCCGACTAGAGGATCACTTGGCTACATAGCTTCAATCTAGGGACTTCGATTGGAGACCATAACTGCAGTCTAGGGATTTCAACTCCAGCTGCCAGGATCATATAATCATACCAGAGACTACTTAAGGAAGAAATCCAGGTTGGGACAATTTGGTCACCTGGCTACAGACTTTGCTGTGCTCTGTAAGCTTCCTACGTTTGCCACTATTCTTTTCTCGGAGTAGCTGGCCCTGGAAAGCCCCATGCACAAACTATCTAATCCCTGGTGAGCCAGCAGAAGGGTGAGACTTGCCTATAACATTTGTGTTTTTTGCTGGTTAGCTGGTTATGTGCTATATGCCGTTAACTGTTTGGGGATTCAATAAATTCTTAATATTGTGATTCCCTCACCCTGTGTTGTCTTGAGTAGTGTTCCGCCCACGGTTAAGGAGGTCGGCGTTCAGTTGGGATGAGCCCTGGGCCATGCTGTCTTTCTAAAGGCGGCGGGGCCAGCGGACGAGAGCACCCACTGACTCCCGTGTCTCCACACCACCCATCAGCTGACTAATAAGCAAAACGCTCAACAGCTGACCATTTACATGAGCCAACATGCTACAAACGGAAATGTGCTAAATCACATTCAGGCAAGTACTCATCCATCTACAGCAGGGGTCTTAAACACGCAGCCCGCATGCGGCCTCTCAGGCTGCTTCGTGCAGCCCCCTGGCCCGTGCCCCTGTTCACTATCGCGGCCGGTGCAGGGGCCGCACTGTCTGCACTTTATGTCAGATGAGCGTTTGGTGGCAATGCGCTCTCGCGCCGGCAACACAATCTGACAAATCGCTGACGGCCGCGATAGTGAACAGGGGCACGGGCCTGGGGGCCGCAGGAAGCAGATGTGAGGCAGCCGAGGGAACACAGGACAGGTGAGAAGAATGGTGTTTGTGTGTATGTGAAGGACAGCACATTAACCCCTTAGCGACCCATGACGTACTGGGTACGTCATGGCTCCCTGGTACTTAAGGACCCATGACATGCCCAGTACATCATGGCGAAATCGCAGCCCCAGTGGCTGCTATCGCTTTGCAAATACCTTAGATTCGGTGAGGAGGGGACATCTGCCTGACCTCAGGAGGGGTGGTGTCTCCTCCCCGGACCTACGGAGGCTGTGATTGGCTGAGCGGCGTTCGTCAGACAATCACAGCCACTAATGTTTCAGCCATTGAAAATGGCTGAAACAATGAAATCCAGCCGTGATCAGGCAGCTATAGCACTGACCATTGGCTGGAGCTGGTTGACCTCAGTTTCACCCGCCCCCAGCTCTGATTGGAGAGACCGGCCTTGTGACCGATCTGTCCAATCACTGGATCTGGGGCCGGAGACCGCCCCCTCAGCTTCACTCCGGCGTCTGTGGAAGGTGAGGGGAGCGATCGGTAAGCAATAGTCACTGCCCCCCCCCCCCCATTACTACAGGATGGGGACAAGGCTGGCGACATTACTATAGGATGGGGACATTACAAAGATGGGCACAATACTATAGGATGGGGACCATTACGGGGACAAGGATGGGGACCATTACGGGGACAAGGATGGGGACAAGGATGGGGACCATTACGGGGACAAGGATGGGGACCATTACGGCGACAAGGATGGGGACCATTACGGCGACAAGGATGGGGACCATTACGGCGACAAGGATGGGGACCATTACGGGGACCATTACGGGGACCATTACGGGGACAAGGATGGGGACAAGGATGGGGACAAGGATGGGGACAATTACGGGGACCATTACGGGGACAAGGATGGGGACCATTACGGGGACCAGGATGGGGACCATTACGGGGACCATTACGGGGACAAGGATGGGGACCATTACGGGGACCAGGATGGGGACCATTACGGGGACCATTACGGGGACAAGGATGGGGACCATTACGGGGACCATTACGGGGACAAGGATGGGGACCATTACGGGGACCATTACGGGGACAAGGATGGGGACAATTACGGGGACCATTACGGGGACAAGGATGGGGACCATTACGGGGACCATTACGGGGACAAGGATGGGGACCATTACGGGGACCATTACGGGGACCAGGATGGGGACCATGATGGGGACCATGATGGGGACCATGATGGGGACCATGATGGGGACCATGATGGGGACCATTACGGGGACCATTACGGGGACCATGATGGGGACAAGGATGGGGACCATTACGGGGACAAGGATGGGGACCATTACGGGGACAAGGATGGGGACCATTACGGGGACAAGGATGGGGACCATTACGGGGACAAGGATGGGGACCATGATGGGGACCATGATGGGGACCATGATGGGGACCATGATGGGGACCATGATGGGGACCATTACGGGGACCATTACGGGGACCATGATGGGGACAAGGATGGGGACCATTACGGGGACAAGGATGGGGACCATTACGGGGACAAGGATGGGGACCATTACGGGGACAAGGATGGGGACCATTACGGGGACAAGGATGGGGACCATTACGGGGACAAGGATGGGGACCATTACGGGGACAAGGATGGGGACCATTACGGGGACAAGGATGGGGACCATTACGGGGACAAGGATGGGGACCATTACGGGGACCATTACGGGGACCATTACGGGGACAAGGATGGGGACAATTACGGGGACCATTACGGGGACCATTACGGGGACAAGGATGGGGACCATTACGGGGACCATTACGGGGACAAGGATGGGGACCATTACGGGGACCATTACGGGGACAAGGATGGGGACCATTACGGGGACCATTACGGGGACAAGGATGGGGACAAGCATGGGGACCATTACGGGGACAAGGATGGGGACAAGGATGGGGACAAGGATGAACACATTAGCACAAGATGGGAACATTACAATAAGATGAGGACATTACTATAGGATGGGGATAAGGATGGGCACATTACTATAACATGGGGACAAGGATGAGGCACATTACCACAAGGATGGGGAACATTACTTTAGGATGGGGACAAGGATGAGCACATTACTGTGGGATGGGGACTAGGATGGGCACAATACTAAAAGGGGACTAGGATGGGCACATTACAACAAGATGGGGAACATTACTAAGATGTTGGTCAAAATTTCTATATAGTGCTAATTGTAAGACTTAGTTACAAGAAAGGAATAAAATGTAAAAAAAAAATATATTTTTTTATATTTAAACAAAGAATGTGCACGTTTGCTATAATAAACAAGTGAAAATGTTTAAAATCAGTGATCCAAAGGTGTGTAAAAAAATAATTATATATGGTACCAATAAAAATGTCTGTCCTGCAAAGAATGCGGCCCCCCAAATTATTTTTTTTCCCTCTGTGCGGCCCATACAGCCAGCTGAGTGAGACCCCTGATCTACAGGATGTGATAAACTGGTGGTGGTGGGGTCCAATTGATTGAATTTGGGGGGGGTTCTCCGTGTGTATGTTGCTTTATCTAAAATAATGAATTAGTTATATCATCGATTGGAGCTCAGTATGGGCAGAAATCTGCAGGTGTAAAGCCAATGTGATCTTTACCTTTGAAGTTTAGTTTATCCTTGAATTCTTTATCCAGTTCTTCCCGATTAAACTGAGCGTTTGCACTTTCAAAATCAAAGTCTCCGTCAAATTTAATGGCGTTCTCTTTGACGGTAGTTTGCCGGTTTTGCCCCCGAGAGCGATTCCTGGCCCGTCTGTTACCTGAAGAATCACATGAACATAGCAGTTAAAGCAGAGCCTCTAAAGTTTGGAGGGAGACAGCAAGGGGGGCATTGGTTACCATACGTCAGACATGTACAGGTTTACACCTCTGGCATCAGTGGGGGCTCATGACTACCAAACCTACACGCAGCATTCATAGCAGGGTTGTCCAGTTGGGGTAAAGCTTAAGCCCTTTCTGCTATATTTTGTTTTTTATTTGTCATCTTCATGATCCACTTGCTGCCAGTGAATGAAGACATTCATACTCCTGATATAAGCATTTTCATTCAGTGAAAGCAACCCAAACTATTTTAGAAATGTATGTATTAATGCTTCATCCACATGGGACTGGACAACCCTTACAATACTGAAAAGTTGACTTGAAAATTTCCTGAGGGTATTAGACATTAAAGAGCCCCCTGATGAGATCTATACCCCAGATCCAAGTGACCCCCATTGTGACAGACTTTGCCTCGCCATGGACTTTATGGCTGCCCCCCTCCCTCGAATGCGCGCCATATTCCATCTTTACCCTAGATGTTGCTCTCCTCAACTTCCCTTGGGTATATTATCCGGGTGATTGTTTTCAATGTGCCAAATGATCACCCACAATAAAATGACCACCACACCCCATTTTACCTGACCTCCGTCTTTGGGGTCGTCTATTCTCATCATTGATCATATTCTGTGTCGGTGCGGCCTGAGGTGGTACTGCAAGAAATCAGAAGGGGTTCTACATAAGTGACATACCAGGTTATATAGTGTGGTGGTGCTGCCTAGTATGATCACTGGTACACTCCCTGCTGAGCAATGGTAATACAAAAGCTACTTTTTACCATGCTGCCCCTGATCATTGCAGGCACTTTATTAAGCACCAACCATGACTTATGGACGAGATCAGTAATGCTAAATGCAGTCCGCTCTCACACCCATGGATGCCAGTAGAAGACTATACCCACAACTGACACCATTTACCACTTATAGGTGCAGGCTGACCCACTGTCTGGCCCTGTCTGTTCCCCCGCTGGCCCACAGGTGGTCCCTTTGCCGGCTGTAGCTTCTTCTGGGTCATATTTTCCATTGGACCAGTCTGGACTGCTTGCTCCACCATGGGACTTTTCTTTACTGGGATAGATGGGAAGCCAGCTGCAGGTAGAAAGGGAACAATTGGAAATTGCAGAAAACTGGCATGGGAGCCTCCAGTAATACATTGTCTATGGGGCGGCCACAACACAAAGCCAAGATAATGAAGGCTACAGAAAAGCTGAGCTTCTGGTAACAGGCCAATCAGGTATGAAGCCACTGACCACGCTGAACTATCCCTTCAAACCCCAGATTAGTAGAATGGGTTGTCAAGCCCAAGACATGGCTGCTTTCTTACAGAACACTTGTATGGGTCGTGTATTGTACTACAGCTCAAAATCCAGTGAAATGGAGATGTAATACCACACAACCTGTGGACCAGTGTGGCACTGTTTATCCAGGCAGCCATGTTTATCCAATTGGTCAGTACCTGAAACTAGTTTGTAAATTTAGCAATACAGTCAGTTATGGGTTATACCAGCTCTAACAAGTTGTCCATCCCATAGGAAAGAAGTTTACCTGCTATGTGAGGGGTCCAACTGATAGAACCTCCATGGGTTGGTAAATGGCACCACCCTCCCCCAGGTCTCCAGTCTGAACGGAGGGGCAGTTGTACTGGAGTTTCAATAAGTACGGCACAGATGGCCAAGATCTGGTCTTTCTCCTGTGGACTCTGAATGGAGAGGTGCTACGAATGATTGACTTTGCTCTACTAAGAGGGACAAGACTTTCTTCTGAGGGTCCCAGGATAACTTGTTAGAGCAGCAAGACCCCTCTAACCCAATGGAATAACTGGTTTCTATAAGGGACTGTATATTGCATATCATACACTGTGCCTTCATTATAACACGACTGCTACAGACTCATGCACACACCACACACTACAATGAGACTCAGATGCATGAAAACAGTAAAGAGCGCCAACCTAACCACCAAATCTGCAGCAGGGAATGTGCGGCTTAAAATTAACCCGTTGTTAAGCTTTATTAATCTAATTTGGTTTGAAATTTTGTAATCACGACGAGTATTTAAATTGGCATCAGACAAAATTCTAGCTATCTCCAGTGACCACTAGAGGGGGCCACTGTATGCAGATTTACAAAGCAGCAATGTAACCTGGTGCATTGATCATCATGGAGAGCAATCTGAGCTCTAACAGCAGAGCCCACGTAGAGTGACTTAAAGGGGCCAATGCTCAGTTATTCTGACATTAAGGAAACCTGGTGATTAATCTGCCATGTTCCAAACCATGGGGTGGTAATCTGGTGTAACCAAGTGACCGTACTCTGGACTGAATAGAGGCTGGTCTGCTGTAAGGATATCTCTAGACGTCAATTAGACAAAAATGTAATTACTACTGTAGTTAATGGCTGAAGTAACTGACAGCACACAGTGCCTGGCTGTGCAAATACAATATATAGATGACACTGTCCATCCTCAGCCAGTGTTTGGCACATTGACTATGGAAACCAGTGCAATTCATACTGGTCAAGAGCACCAAGAGCCATGTAATAGGGGTATTTTATTTCTAGCCATCTGGCAGTTTTGAGGGCCATGAACTTTGGCACTGGATAGCAAAAGCAATAGAGCCCTTTGCAGTTCTTCGTATTGTACATTTGCTTTATAAATGCAACCCCTTCAGCCCCCGGGCACTTTCCGTTTTTGTTTTTTGCTCCCCTTCCGAGAGGCGTAACATTTATATTTTTCCATCAATCTTGCCATATGAGGGCTTGTTTTTTTGCGGGACGAGTTGTACTTTTAAATGAAACCGTAAGTTTTACCATATAGTGTACTGGAAAACGGCAAAAAAATTCCAAGTGCGGAAAAATTGCAAAAAAAGTGTGATGGCACAATAGTTTTTGGGATGTTTTATTCACGGTGTTCACTATATGGTAAAACTGAGGTATCTATGTCATGCCTCAGGTCAGTGCGAGGTACAAGTTTACTTGTAACTAAGGGGTTAAAAAAAATTCACAAGCTTGTCCAAAAAACGTGGCACACGTTTTGCGCCATTTTCCAAAACCCATAGCGTTCTCATTTTTCAGGATCTGAGGCTCAGTGATGGCTTATTTTTTGCGTCTCGACCTGACGTTTTTAGCGGTACCATTTTTGCGCAGATGCTACGTTTTGATCGCCTGTTATTGCATTTTGCGCAAAATTTGCGGCAACCAAAAAACGTAATTTTGGCGTTTGGAATTTTTTTGCCGCTACGCCGTTTACTGATCAGATTCATTGATTTTATATTTTGATAGATCGGGCATTTCTGAATGTGGCGATACCAAATGTGTGTATTTTGTATTTTTTTAACCCTTTAATTTTCAATGGGGTGAAAGGGGGGTGAATTGAACTTTTAATTTTTTATTTTTTAAAACTTTTTTTTTCACTTTTTTTTATTTTACTAGTCCCCCTAGGGGGCTACTGCGATCAGCAATCCGATCGCTCTGCCCTATCTGCAGATCTCAGCTACAGAGCTGAGAACTGCAGATTTGCTGCTTTACTTTCAATGTCGGCTGTATTCCGGCATTGAGAGGAAGTGAGTCATGTTAGCTACAGGCGTCATCACATGACCCTGTGCTACCATGGCAACAACCGAAAGTCACGTGATCATGTCACGTGACTTCCGGTGGGGGCGGGGTAAGTGACTGTCATGGCGGCGCCCATATACATATCGCTCCCAGATTTTGGCAGCGAAATGTAAGGGGTTAATGGCCGCGGGTGGAAGATTCCACCCGCGGCTAGCAGGCACACATGTCAGCTGTTAACAGCTGATATGTGAACGGATCACGGCCGCCTGCCGGCGGCAGGGCTTACTGGCACACGATCCATGATGTACCCAGTACGTAATGGGTCGTTAAGGGGGTTAAGCAGCTCCATGATCTACAGTATTAACATTAATACCATTTGTAGACTCCATCTAGCTGGACTGCAAAATCGGCCATCTTTTATCTCTGACTGCTCGGCTGCCCCTTCTCAGTGTTTGAGATCGCAGAAGGGATGTCAGTAAAGAGGACACTAATGTTTTATGGATGGCATATGACTGACTAAGACCAATACATGTTCATGAGCTGGAGACCTGGAAATTGCTCTACGAACAAAAGCCAATAATGATCTACTGAAGAGCATGACATTCTGAATAGATGTTTTTCTCGGAAAAATAAAATCTAAAACTACGATCAGAGTATGCAAGTTTCCTTCATTTTTTGACTGTCAATCGCCATTACAGCCACAGTCCCATCTTCTGGTACTGTGCGTATTTCCAGAGGGTCCACAGGAACAGCAGTCTTTACAATCATTAGGAACATACTCCTGTATCCCTTACAGAAAAGCAAGAGACTCCTGCATCAGGTCTGTACAGACAATATCAGGATCCAATTGGGGAAAACTTGGATTGAAACTGATTGAAGTGCCATGCATACCTTAAAGGGAACCGTAAAAAAACCCTCCATTTACCTGTCAATATCTGGTTAATAGCATGTTAAAGCTAACTGCCACAATATTGAAATTCCACCGACTGGGAAGAAATTAATTTTATTCCTTCCAGCGGCCTCACACTTTCACTTAGAGGCATGGCCGGAGCAGTGTCAGTACATAAAGAGCAGCAGATTTAACCTCTTCCCGGTACAGACTGTCAGATCAGCAGTTCATCAGTACAGAGTGTCATGGCTCGACCCGTGCCCTCTAATTGTGTGTTCTATTTCCCTCTATGTTGGACCACACCATGTTTTGAATCAGTCCAACTGCTGTTAGTTCTCTTGTCTTTCCTTTGCCTTGCTTTCCTTTATTTCTGCTCAGGTGTGCTCACTTCCTTGTTTTGTTTGCCCCATCACATCCTGGGAGGGGCCATTTAAACTCACCATGCACATACCTAAGTGCTGGCTACATTCCAAGGATGTGTTGCGTCCCAGCTCCTCAGTTCAGGATAATCTTGCAGTTTTCCCTGCAGTTTGTTTCTCTCCAATATTCTTCCATTTTGTTTGATTTAAGATTTTGAGGGGTTCCACTTAATCTGTTAAATCTTTTTGCATTCCTTTCAGTTTCTTCGGTCTTCCCTGTACAACTGTGTGAACATGTTATTAGCCCTTTGTCTCATTCTCTACCTGTGTACACTTATGGTTATTGTTTATTTCTGCTACACTTAGTTTATAGTTTAGAGTGCAGTTAATTACACTGCCAGCTGACCGTGGAGGCGCCATTGCGCAACTTTGGGGTGCCAACCACTAGTCAGACAAATCTGTGTCATTTATGGTACTCCTAGTCTGTATAGGGACCGGTGGTTAAAATCTCCCCTGGTTTGTTTATCCCTATGAGCAGAAGGGCTCCGTTTTAACAGCTGGCTGTCAGTGTCTGGCATGGTGGTTATAGCTGCCACTGACTATACTGAGCAGTATGTCAAACTGTGCCAGTTGCACTTCTGACTGAAAGCCAGAGGCTGCTGGGAGGAATAAAGTTAATTTCTTCCAGGTAGCCAGGATCTCAATGTAGCAGCCAGGCAGAGTCAACACTTAACCTGTAGATTAAACCCCATATCTACTGGTAAATAGGTTTTGACATCACAGGTTCCCTTTAAAAGTGTAGTGAAGCAATATGTCAGGTCCTCAGACGCTTCTAAAGTTATTAATGCACTTGAGATTAGTAATCAATGTTTGACTCTTAAAGGGCTTGTCTATTTTATAAAACAAATTCACCTAATGACTTGTGGGTTAGTAGAGGACAGAAGTCTTTCCCTGGAGAGATCTGTCCTTTTTATACATACAAGCTATTGATATAAATAAGCACAATGTAACCTATGGTGGCCCTGCAGGGAAACCAGTCACTTACCAGGGTTCCCTACAGATTACAGCTGATTGCAGGTGCCACATTTGCTTACCCATAAGCTGATCACAAGTGGAGGCTGTGTAAAGGAAAAAAAAGTGATCTGCTCCCTTTCCTCTAATCCCTTGTCCTGTATTACGCCTTTGTGGCATCACATTTTTATGTCTGGCCACTGCAGTACCGCTGTATACTGTTCCCTGTATAAGAGCACTGGTCTAACATTGAACACCACAATCACAATGTTAGTAGACGTGGAACAAACAACTATTCTATCTAATAACAGGACTAAAGACAAGAGCATGCGAATATGCAACACATGCCAGCAATGTTACCCTTGGAGAGGTGTGGGGGCTCTGCCAACAAGTCAGGATCCGATGCCACAGGCTGTGGTGATGGGGAAGAGGAGGAGCTGGATGCTGCGGCTGACGCCGAAGGGCTTACCAGCTTCTCTGCATGGACAGTGCAACAAGTTATGAACAGGTCACCATTACTGCCAGCAACATCTCAGCATGCATTACCCCAGAGTCACACGTAACCCATCCTGAAACATACAACTACATATTAGCTTAATGTTAATCCCCGCATATATATATCAATTTGCTGCACATGCAAGGGCATTATTGCTCCCTGTTATCAGCCATTTTAGGCTTTGGAAAGGCTGACCACACCATACATGAGGATGGACAAAGTCCAGTAATAGATCTAGGCTTTTCTCCAGCACAAGGTTTGCACTCTGGTTTATAGTGGTTTTCCAAGTTCCGCATGAAAGTCTGCAGCTGCTCTGTGTGACTGCAGACCTGTGAATCTTCATCACGCACCATAAGGACTCAAGTCCCAGCCCAAGAGAATCCTGACAGCTGTGCGCGATGTGAGGATTCCCAACCTGGCCAAGCCCTTTAAAGGGAACCTGTCACCAGATGTGGTGACTAAGCAGCAGCCATTACCACTAAGCTGTTATACACAGCAATCCAGAGTTCTGTATACAAGAGCCTAAGCCGCTGCTTTTATAATACTCCCCTAAGGGGCGATCTGGTCTGATGGGCGTTACTACTCTGGTCCGGCACCTCCTCTCTGCTACGATCTCTGTCCTCCTACCCAGCCCAGTGTGGATAACTCTTCTACATCATCCACACAAGCAGACATTGAGGTCCTGTGCAGGCACTCTGATCTGCCATTCTAAGAGCAGATCAAAGGTCTGTAATGTGCAGGCGCGCAGAAAGGTTAAAGACCAACCACGCATGTGCACTACAATACTTAGATCTGCCCTCAGCAAGGCAGATTTAAGTGCGCCTGGGCAGGGCCTCAATGCCGGCCACTGAGCATGACGTAGGATGCGTCATACACACGGACCTCAGGCGAACAGCGATCGCCACAGAGAAGGCGCTGGACTGGAGAGCAGCAACACCAATCGCAGCGGACCGCCCCTTAGTTGAGTATTACAAAAGTGTTTATGTTCTACACAGCAGCCTGGGCTCAGTATTCTGGAAAGCTGTATACAAGAGCTCACTGGTGGTAACCACAGCTTATAGTTGCCAAATCTGGTGACAGATTCCCTTTAAGTCTAAAGGCCACTTCACACATAACGAGATCGTAAACGAGATCGTTACTACGTCACAGTTTCTGTGACGTAAGAACGACTTCAATTGCGATCTCGTCACGTTTGACACGTACCAACGATTCACCCCCTGCTGCGAAATCGCTGATCGATGCCGAACAGCTTGGGCCATTTCTGGCTCGTTGGAGTCCTGCTGGGCTGCATGAATCTGTATGTTTGACACCCTATTAACGATTTCGTTGACGACCTAGATGAGATGCACGAAGGCGTGTTGTTGCGTCCCCGTTTCCGCGCCCCTCTCTGCACCGATTGGTTAGCTCCAGGTGCAGGTGCGGCTTCGATCCGAAAAACACACCAACAAAGCGACCGGGTACAATGGACGAAGGAATCAGGGTGGAGACGCAGGTTCTATCTCAAAGCAAAGCGCAAAAGAAGTGACAAAGGGTGACGCGATCCAAAATTTAACCGCTAGATACGCCCCCAATCAGAACGCAGTATTGGCCGCCAATGAAAGCGGAGGGGGGGTATGGAAAAGGCGACGCAAATGCACGCCTACGTGACTCACTGCATTTTACTACGCCCCTAATGGGATTAGAATCGTTAACATAGTTGCTGTGTGACAGGGTCCCAGCGATTTGAAAGATCGTTATACGGGACGCATGCTCGTTCATAAACTCGTTATGTGTGACACCCAACATGCGATTTTAACAACGACTCATAAACGATCCAGAAAGTGTGACGTAGTAGCGATCTCGTTCACGATCTCGTTATGTGTGACTGGACCTAAAGGCTACAGACACTGAGTTAATTAGGTTTTGCATTAATCCTTGAATAGTGGCAAAACCAAAACGTATTTAACTAATCAGTTCTGATTGCAAGGTTTTTTTTCTAAAACAAAACTACTGTAAAAACCCAAAAAACTACAACTGGAACGTTGCAAAAAGTCTTTGTAGCCTCCGCCTAAGGCCAGAGTCACACTTGTGAGTGCATCGCGTGTAACTCGCGCAAGTCTCATTGAATCACCCGGCATGTACGCACACTCTCCAGACAGGAGCGTCTCAGCTGCATAGACATACATGCAACCGACCCGCTCATGTCAGGAGAGTGCGAGTCTGTGCCGGATGATTCAATGAGAGACTCGCGCGAGTTACACGCGAGACAATCACAAGTGTGTCTCTGGCCTAATACTGATCATCAACACTGCTCATTTTGACCCCGAGTTTAACTTTTGGCCTGAAATGCAGAACTATGATCATTTCCTGCTGGCACTATACTACCGCATTGGCCTTAAATCTCCAATAAGATGCTACATGGAAGATACGTTCACATGTACTGGAATTTCTGTAGGTTTGGGGTTTTTTTTAGATCTCACACGACGTTCAGTATAAACTTTTAAATCCTCCACATGTCCTGGTGATTGATATCCTAATTGACTTTATATAAGTTAACATTTTAATGACCCAGGCTATTTTTGCAGATTAATTGCAAATTCACAGTAAAGTCCAGGAGAAAAAAAATCTGAATCTTCTGCAGTTGGCGAGATTGACTTCAAGAAAATGGCTGCAGCGCATGCGCAGATCGACGCAAAATGCTGAAAGAAAATGGCTGCGTTGTCCTATCTGTTCATGCGCTGCTAACGCGGCCATTTTCTTGAAGTTGATAATGTCAACTGTGGGAGATTCAAAACAGCCCACTGGAAGATAAATTGTGCTCATCACCACAACATCCCACGAGTCCGCAGTATCGCCAACCCTGCACCACCACTGCCACCCTGGTATGTGGCTTGTAAGATGCACCCTCATTCTTACCCCAGTCTTACAAACCGGAGAATACTTTTTTTTATTAAAGATTTATCTGCAAGCCAGATGCAGCCATCAAAAGAGGCACATCAGGCTCACAAGCCATGGGCTCCCGACCCCTGCAATACATTGTCTTTTTTGACCAGCATAAAAAAAACCAAAACCCAAAAAAAGTCTTTTGTATGACCCTTCGTAATCACCTCACACTGATCAGAGATCTAATGGGTAAATCTATACATATTAAGCAGAAAATGTGGATCCTAAAGGATGTCAAATCTTAGTTATGAAAGCTGCCTCAGACTGTTCTAGCTGTTCATAGTAACCAGAGCTCTGCTTTCACTACCTCAGCAGCTTCAATGCTGAATGTTGCACTCTAGTTGCTATAGGCAACCAGAAAAAAAAAAAACTTACTGTGAGGCAAGCTTTATAACTGAGTGTCTATAGGCAACCAGAATGATCTTGCTGTGAGGCAATTCTCATAAATGAGGCCCCAGTTACTTGTGCTCTGGTTGACAGCCATTGCTATAGTTACAGACTTTAGAGTGAGTTATCAGGTTGCCCCACCTTAGCAATGTTTGCTGCCCTTTTAGGAGCAGCTCTTTGGGTGCCATTGCTTTAACTCAAAGACCCTTTGAGCAAAAATTGGTTTTGCATTCAAACGCCCATTTACGCATTTCTATGGAGCCTAAATTTTTTTTAGGGGGCACCAAATCTTGTAAAGGGACACTGAGTTTTATATCTGCAGCATCCTTAGTCCAGTGTTAAAGGGAACCTGTAATCATTTTGCCCTATAAGCTGCGGCCACCGCCAGTGGGCTCTTATATACTGTATTCTAACATGCCATATTATAAGAGCCCAGGCTGCTGTGTAGAACATAAACACTTTATAATACTCCCCTAGGAGGTCGCGCCGGTGCAGACTGGTCAGATGGGTGGCGCCGGCGCTTCCTCTTTCGGCCATCTTTGTCCTCCATCTTCTAAGGCCGTGGTGCATGACGAGTCCGACGTCATACACTCGCCAGCATTCAGGTCCTGAGCAG
Source organism: Anomaloglossus baeobatrachus (assembly GCF_048569485.1). Classification (NCBI taxonomy): domain Eukaryota; kingdom Metazoa; phylum Chordata; class Amphibia; order Anura; family Aromobatidae; genus Anomaloglossus; species Anomaloglossus baeobatrachus. The sequence goes on along the minus strand of NC_134357.1, from coordinate 437,200,495 downwards.
GCGCACTTTGATCTGCCCTGTGCAGGGCAGATCAAAGTATTGTAGTGCGCATGCGCAGGACAGGAGTGTATGTATGACGTAGACACGTCATACACAGGCTTCAGAAGGAGGATGATGAAGATGGCCGAAAGAGGAGGCACCGGCACCAGAGGACAAAGAAGCCCATTTGAACCACATCAACCGCAGCGACCGGTTTAGGTATTATAAAGTGATTTTTTATGTTTTACACAGCGGCCTGGGCCCTTATATACAGCATGTTAGAATACTGTATATAAGAGCCCACTGGTGATGGCTGTAGCTTATAGGGCAAAAAAGTGGTGACAGGTTCCCTTTAAAGACTGGCCGTGCAAATTTCACTCAAATACAGCGAAAACTGGTTTTGTATTTAACGGGCTGCCGCACAGATTTTCTGCTTCATATATATAGATTTTAGACTATGTATTGGTAATGGCACATCGCTACATACCTAGACCCAAGGAGGCAGCGTACTGCTGGCTAAGAAGAGAGGAGGCAGCAAGCTGGCCATACGACGGCATACCTCGAAACGGGCTGTAAGGCACAGAAGGCTGGTACGAACTGGTGGAGGCAGAACCCAGGGACGACTGCAGCCAAGAGAACAGTAAAAAATGAATTCACAACAGGAGGAAGAGAAATCATCAATAGACACATCACTATAAGAAAAAATGGAAAAATACAAGAGCATGCAAGGCCAAATATGTATATATGCATACCATGTGGACTATACAAGACCAAAAGGGCACTCCTAGTATTATGCAATCATGCAGTTTAGCAAGACCTGTGCTGGGACTATGGTGCTCTGCAGAGCCACATCTTTAATTTTTACCCCTAGTTATCGGCCGTTAGACACCCAAAATCAAGTATCATAGCTATATGGTGTCCCACCATAAGGTTAATGCTTTACTGAATGTTCTAAACCATTGTTTCTCATCTATAAACGGCCTAAAAAGACTGCTCCGATTTTAATATCTCTGCTTACTGTAAATTAGAAACTTCCATTCCATCTAGTGCAGCTCCAGTCTTGGCATGACCCACTCCTGACCAGTCCCATTCTGGCGAGTCCCCACAGTGGCATCTACATCTATCAAACACGCCTGTCATATCCTGGTAATATGCCGTCCTGGCCGGCAGAAGCACAGTCCCAGGACCTCAGAATAGACCCAGTTGTGGCCAAACATTAGCAGGACTAAGGCCACGTGCACACGTCAAATATTTGGGGAGTTTTTTACCTCAGTATTTGTAGCTAAAAGCAGGAGTGGGACAATCCGAGGGGAATTATAATAGAAACTAGTCACCATGTCTATTTTTCACTCACTCCTGGTCTTGGCTACAAATACTGAGGAAAAAGGTCACATGCCAACCACTTACCAGGACACGTGCCACATTTCTCTGCCTGTTACGGGTTTTTCCCTCACTACAGCTGGGAAAAGCTTTACCCCAACATCTCTCGCCAGAGCCTTCACCCCAAATCTGCAGGTGGAAGTTGGGGTCGGCAATGACATTAGGACTGTTCAATTCGCAGCTTTCATCCATTTAATTGCACTGATAATTGGCTACCGCCGGGAATCCTGGGCAGTTACGTAAACAAGGACTAAATCTGGCAGAGACATTTTAAAGCTTCTCGCACCCGCTGCACGTTGTGTCACACATGATCCGGGAGGGAAGAGAAGAAGGGAATTTTGTTTACTTACCGTAAATTCCTTTTCTTCTAGCTCCAATTGGGAGACCCAGACAATTGGGTGTATAGCTACTGCCTCCGGAGGCCGCACAAAGTACTACACTTAAAAGTGTAAGGCCCCTCCCCTTCTGGCTATACACCCCCCCGTGGGAGCACGGGTCCTTCAGTTTTAGTGCAAAAGCAAGAAGGAGGAAAGCCAATAACTGTTTCAAAAACAAATTCAATCCGATAAACAATATCGGAGAACGTAAGTTATTAACATGAACAACATGTGCACCCGAAAAACAAATACCCTCAGAAAAACAGGGCGGGTGCTGGGTCTCCCAATTGGAGCTAGAAGAAAAGGAATTTACGGTAAGTAAACAAAATTCCCTTCTTTTTCGCTCCTAATTGGGAGACCCAGACAATTGGGACGTCCAAAAGCAGTCCCTGGGTGGGTAAAATAATACCTCGCGATCGGGCTGTCAGGCAGCCCTTTCTTACAGGTGGGCCACCGCCGCCTGCAGGACTTGTCTACCTAGGCTGGCATCCGCCGAAGCGTAGGTATGCACCTGATAATGCTTGGTGAAAGTGTGCAGACTCGACCAGGTAGCCGCCTGGCACACCTGCTGAGCCGTAGCCTGATGCCGTAATGCCCAGGACGCACCCACGGCTCTGGTAGAATGGGCCTTCAGTCCAGAAGGAGTCGGAAGCCCAGCAGAACGGTAGGCGTGAAGAATTGGTTCCTTGATCCACCGCGCAAGGGTGGATTTGGAAGCTTGCGACCCTTTATGCTGACCAGCGACCAGGATAAAGAGTGCATCCGAACGGCGCAGAGACGCCGTGCGGGAAATGTAGATCCTGAGTGCTCTCACCAGGTCCAACAGATGTAAACCCTTTTCAAAATGGTGAACTGGATGCGGACACAAAGATGGTAAAGTGATATCCTGATTGAGATGAAAGGAAGATACCACCTTGGGAAGAAACTCTGGAATTGGACGCAGTACTACCTTGTCTTGGTGAAACACCAGGAAGGGAGATTTGCAAGATAACGCCGCCAGCTCTGACACTCTCCGAAGAGACGTGACCGCCACCAGAAAAGCCACTTTCTGTGAAAGCCGAGAAAAGGAAATCTCCTTCATAGGCTCGAAAGGTGGCTTCTGGAGAGCAATCAGAACCTTGTTCAGATCCCAGGGTTCCAATAGCCGCCTGTAAGGGGGAATGATATGACAAACCCCTTGCAGGAACGTGCGTACCTTAGGAAGTCGCGCCAGGCGCTTCTGAAAGAATACGGATAGCGCAGAGACTTGTCCTTTAAGGGAGCTAAGCGACAAACCTTTTTCCAACCCAGACTGCAGGAAGGAAAGAAAAATAGGTAATGCAAATGGCCAGGGAGAAACTCCCTGAGCAGAGCACCAAGATAAGAATATCTTCCACGTTCTGTGGTAGATCTTGGCGGAGGATGGTTTCCTAGCCTGTCTCATGGTGGCAACAACATCATGAGATAAACCTGAGGTCCCTAGGATCCAGGACTCAATGGCCACACAGTCAGGTTCAGGGCCGCAGAATTCAGATGGAAAAACGGCCCTTGAGACAGCAAGTCTGGACGGCCTGGTAGCGCCCACGGTTGTCCTACCGTGAGATGCCACAGATCCGGGTACCACGACCTCCTTGGCCAGTCTGGAGCGACGAGAATGGCGCAACGGCAGTCGGACCTGATTTTGCGGAGCACTCTGGGCAACAATGCCAGAGGTGGGAACACATAAGGTAGTCGGAACTGCGACCAATCCTGAACTAAGGCGTCTGCCGCCAGAGCTCGGTGATCGTGAGACCGTGCCATGAAAACCGGGACCTTGTTGTTGTGCCGTGACGCCATCAGGTCGACGTCCGGCATCCCCCAGCGGCGACAGATCTCCTGAAACACGTCCGGGTGAAGGGACCATTCCCCTGCGTCCATGCCCTGGCGACTGAGAAAGTCTGCTTCCCAGTTTTCCACGCCTGGGATGTGAACTGCGGATATGGTGGATGCTGTGTTTTCCACCCACGTCAGAATCCGCCGGACTTCTTGAAAGGCTTGTCGACTGCGTGTTCCCCCTTGGTGGTTGATGTACGCCACCGCTGTGGAATTGTCCGACTGAATCCGGATCTGCTTGCCCTCCAGCCACTGTTGGAAGGCTCGCAGAGCAAGATAGACTGCTCTGATTTCCAGAACATTGATCTGAAGGGTGGACTCTCTCTGAGTCCACGTACCCTCAGCCCTGTGGTGAAGAAACACTGCTCCCCACCCTGATAGGCTCGCATCTGTCGTGACCACCGCCCAGGATGGGGGTAGGAACGACTTTCCTTTTGACAATGAGGTGGGAAGAAGCCACCAACGGAGAGAGTCCTTGGTTGCCTGAGAGAGGTAGACATCCCTGTCGAGGGACGTCGACTTCCCGTCCCATTGGCGGAGAATGTCCCATTGTAGAGGGCGCAGATGAAACTGCGCGAAAGGGACTGCTTCCATTGCTGCCACCATCTTCCCTAGGAAATGCATGAGGCGCCTCAAGGAGTGGGACTGGTTCTGCAGGAGAGATTGCACCCCTGTCTGCAGAGAGCACTGCTTGTCCAGTGGAAGCTTCACTATCGCTGAGAGAGTATGAAACTCCATGCCAAGATATGTTAGTGATTGGGTCGGGGTTAGATTTGACTTTGTAAAGTTGATAATCCACCCGAAACTCTGGAGAGTCTTCAGTGCCACGTTCAGGCTGTGTTGGCATGCCTCTTGAGAGGGTGCCTTTATAAGTAGATCGTCCCAATACGGGATCACGGAGTGACCCTGCGAGTGCAGGACAGCTACTACTGCTGCCATGACCTTGGTGAAGACCCGAGGGGCTGTTGCCAGCCTGAAAGGTAACGCTACGAACTGCAGGTGTTCGCTTTCTATAACGAAGCGTAGAAAACGCTGATGCTCTGGCGCAATCGGCACGTGAAGATAAGCATCCTTGATGTCTATTGATGCTAAGAAATCTCCTTGAGACATTGAGGCTATGACGGAGCGGAGAGATTCCATCCGGAACCTCCTGGTTTTTACATGTTTGTTGAGCAACTTTAGATCCAGGACGGGCCGAAAGGACCCGTCCTTCTTTGGCACCACAAACAGATTGGAGTAAAAACCGTGACCTTGTTCCTGAAGAGGAACGGAAGTCACCACTCCTTCCGCCTTTAGAGCGGTCACCGCCTGCAGCAGAGCATCGGCTCGGTCGGGCGGTGGGGAAGTTCTGAAGAAACGAGTTGGAGGACGAGAGACGAATTCTATCCTGTACCCGTGAGACAGAATGTCCCTCACCCAACGGTCTTTGACCTGTGACAGCCAAATGCCGCCAAAGCGGGAGAGCCTGCCACCGACCGAGGATGCGGAGAGAGGAGGCTGAAAGTCATGAGGAAGCCGTCTTGGTAACGGTTCTTCCTGCTGTCTTTTTTGGGCGTGACTGCGTCCGCCAAGAATCTGAGCCTCTCTGATCCTTTTGAGTCCTCTTGGACGATGAGAATTGGGACCTGCCTGAGCCTCGAAAGGACCGAAAACCAGACTGACCCCTCCTTTGTTGGGGCTTGTTTTGTCTGTGTTGAGGTAAGGATGAGTCCTTACCCTTGGAGTGTTTAATGATTTCATCCAAACGCTCCCCAAACAATCGGTCACGAGAAAAGGGCAAACTGGTTAAGCACTTCTTGGAAGCAGAATCTGCTTTCCATTCTCTCAACCACAGGGCTCTGCGCAAAACCACGGAGTTGGCTGACGCCACCGCCGTACGGCTCGTAGAGTCCAGGACAGCATTAATCGCGTAAGACGCGAATGCAGACATTTGAGAGGTCAATGGTGCCACCTGCGGGGCAGATGTACGTGTGACCGAGTCGACCTGTATAAGCCCAGCTGAAATAGCTTGGAGTGCCCATACGGCTGCGAAAGCTGGCGCCAACGACGCTCCAATAGCTTCATAGATGGATTTCAGCCAGAGCTTCATCTGCCTGTCAGTGGCATCTTTAAGTGCCGCTCCATCTTCTACTGCAACTAAGGATCTAGCTGCAAGCCTGGAGATTGGAGGGTCCACCTTGGGACACTGGGTCCAACCCTTGACCACGTCAGGGGGAAAAGGATAGCGTGTATCTTTAAGCCGTTTAGAAAACCGCTTCTCAGGATAAGCGTGGTGTTTCTGGATTGCATCTCTAAAGTCAGCGTGGTCCAGAAAAGTGCTTAATTTACGCTTGGGATATCTGAAATGGAATTTCTCCTGCTGTGAAGCTGCCTCCTCCTGAGTAGGAGCTGGCGGAGAAATATCTAACATCCTATTGATGGACGCTATAAGATCATTCACTATGGCGTCACCATCCGGTGTATCCAGATTGAGGGCGGACCCAGGATCAGAATCTTGATCAGTTACATCCGCCTCATCACCCATAGATCCGTCCCGCTGGGACCCTGACCAGTGAGACGAAGTTGAGGGCCCCTCATAACGAGCCCGCTTAGGTTGTCTGGGCCTGTCGTCCGAGTCAGAATCGTCACCCTGGGGTGCATGTGACACCCCCGGAGCTTGGAAGTGTTCCAGCTGAGGGGGACCAGGGAGCAATGATGCCACAGTGTCCATGGTCTGAGTTACTGGTCTAGACTGCAATGTTTCAAGAATCCTTGACATGGTCATAGACAATCTGTCAGCAAAAGCTGCAAACTCCGTTCCTGTCACCTGGACAGCATTCACAGGTGGTACACCCTGGGTCACGTCCAGCAGAGGCCCCGGCTGTGCAAGTTGCACAGGGGCCGAGCACTGCACACCATGGGGTTCAGTGGAACCTGCCGGTAGAGCAGCCCCACATGCGGTACAGTCAGCATATAATGTCTGTGCCTTGGCACCCTTGCGTTTTGCGGACGACATGCTGTTGCCTCCTTGTAATCTAGGAGGGTATATAGCCGAGAATCACCAGCGACCGTACAGTATAAAGTATTTGCAACACAAAATACTCAGTATACAAACGGCACAAGTGGGGGTGAGCCCTTGAGGGCTGCTTACCGCCCGCTGAACAGCGGGTATGAGGCCGTAGAATCCCGTGTCTGGGTCTCCCCGTCTCCCCTCTGCAGCTCAGCGTGCAGGCAGGAATGGCTGCCGGCGTTCTGTGAAGAGGGGCGGACCGTGGGCGTGCCACAAACAAAGAGCGGGAAACTGCGTCCTACTGTGCCTGGTGTGAGGGCTGGAGTATGTAAAAACGACTCCAGCCCTCAGCGCTGATGCTCTGTACAGCGTCCCGCCCTCCTCCTGACTGGCAGGTGCGGAGGCGGGAACGAACGAACTAGGCCGCAAAAGCCGGGGACTGTAGTAATAAGCGCGGCCGTGATATATGCACGGCCAGCGCGGAAGTCCCCGGCGCACCACAAGTCCCAGCCGCGTCGCAGTCCCAGCGGCCGGCGCGACCGTTCTCCCTGAGTCTACCCACTCAGCTAAGCTGAAGTGAGGAAATGGCACAAGCGCAGCAGCGCTGTTGTCCCCGGCGCACTAACACACCCAGCAATGCTGCGGTGTGCGCGCGTATGCACGGGGACACAGTACCTTGACGGAGCAGGGCCATGTCCCTGACGATACTCAGCTCCATATCCAGCGGCTTCTCCAGGGGCTGCGGATGGAGCACGGTCTCTGTGCCTGGAGACCGGTAAAATCCCACTTCGCCCAGAGCCCTAATGGGGATGGGGAAGGAATCAGCATGTGGGCTCCAGCCTCCGTACCCGCAATGGGTACCTCAACCTTAACAAGCACCACCGACAAAAAGTGGGGTGAGAAGGGAGCATGCTGGGGACCCTTGTATGGGTCCTCTTTTCTTCCATCCGACATAGTCAGCAGCTGCTGCTGACTAAACAGTGGAGCTATGCGTGCGTGTCTGACCTCCTTCGCACAAAGCAAAAAACTGAAGGACCCGTGCTCCCACGGGGGGGTGTATAGCCAGAAGGGGAGGGGCCTTACACTTTTAAGTGTAGTACTTTGTGCGGCCTCCGGAGGCAGTAGCTATACACCCAATTGTCTGGGTCTCCCAATTAGGAGCGAAAAAGAAATTAACTATTTCCATACCTGCCACCAAATTTTAACCCGTAAAAGTGGGCGACATTAATGGCTGCACGGCTTCATATATAAAACAAGTCATTCAGCTAATCAGGGGCATTTGATAACACTAAACCATATTTAAGCATGGCTGCAGACACCAAAATAGGGAAGGCACATGGAGGTGCATCTGTCAGGCCACTGATTTCCTTAAATCTAAGCATCATTCACATATAATGCAATGTTGTGATACCTGGACAATGGCTGGATCCTGAGGTAAGGCATGCTGGGCTTTGGGAGGCTCACACACCGTAATGTCTTTGATGTCACTACCCCTGAATATTATATACTCATACACCTCTTCACGGGGAGGCGCAGGGCGGTCAGTCGGCCGGTCTTCAGTCCCAAAAGATCGCACTGTATAATTGGAAGAAAAACAATAGTTATATACGAGGAACCATTCATACTGCCAGGAATACAAGCCAATGTTCTCCTGTAGAGTCAGACTACGAGTGGACATCACACTATCCACCTCACACAGCCATGAATCCTATAGCCGAGCGCCATCTAGGGGACTAGACCATAAATGCAACTTGGCAGATAAGTTGCTGATCATTGAACAGGACTCTGGGGTACCATATTGGTGGTCCTACATACAGAACGTTCCACCCATTTAGTGTTGTAGTATGGAATTTCAATCCCATTGACGACAAATGGTGCACAGGCAGGACCATCCCCTCAGCAGTGCTCTTGAAAATACAGCTAAACCATCATCTCTGCCATGGAGAGGAGAGACGATGCATGGTACTTCCCCTTTAAAAGGGATCGACTAGTGAAAAACACTTATCCATATGCTTCAGGAAGGCGGTCAGGTGGATCCAGTTTTCAGAACCCCTCTCCAAGCACCAGAGCAGCTCTCGTTACCCACTTAAATGGCCTGTATGGGAGAAACCGCAATTACATCCGCTTGCCAGTATGTGAGGAACTACAGGGGCTTTAATCTGAGAAGGGGGGGTGGTCTCCCGGATTTACCCTGTAAATGATCAACCAAGATCTGTAATCCATACTTCAGATATAGGTTTATAAGGAACCTGACATCCATTTTGCCTCATCCATGGACAGCACACATCAGGCACTAGCTGTACGATTACAGATATGCACGATTGACTGATTCGCAGCAGCATTTCACACTTTACAACACCGTCCCTGGCAGCTTCTCTACCTGCTTCCCTTAAGTGAGGGAGAAGACTGATATCAAATGGTGAGAAGCCACAGAGGGACTTTCCTTTTTAAAATGTCAAATATGCTCTAAAGGTTTCTTAAAGGGAACTTGTCACCAGATTTGTCCCTTATAAGCTGCAGCCGCCACCTGTGAGCTTTATATACAGCATTCTAGAATGCTGTATATAAGTGCCCAGGACGATCTTTACAACAAAGACCTTTTATTATACTCACCTGCGGGGCAGTTCTGTCCGATGGCTATCGCTGGTCTCAGTGCAGCGCCTCTCCATGTGATCGCCGTCCTCCTTCCCTGCACCATATGGATGACATCCTACATCATCCACACAGGCTTCCATTGCGCTCCTGCGCACTTCTGCCCTGCTGAAGGCGGAGCAAAGTACTGTAATGCACAGGCACGGGAAAAGGTCAAAACGCCCATGCGTGCACTTTGAGCTGATCTCAGCATGCGCAGGAGCGCAATGAAGGGCAGTGGATGACATAGGACGCATCATTTACCTGCAGCAGCGAAAGGACAACAATCGCAAGATAAGGAGGCGCCGGATCAAGACCAGCACCGCCCATCAGACTGGACCGCCCCACAGGTGAGTACAATAAAAGCTCTTATGTTATACAGAGCAGCCTGGACACCGCATTCTAGAATGCTGTATATAAGAGCCTACTGGTAGTGGCCGCAGCTTATAGGGGTCAAATCTGGTGACAGGTTCCCTTTAAACATGACTTAAGTAATGCGGCAAGTACCTGAGTGCCTAAGGATAGGGCAGCATAAATCCACTGTCCGGCTCCCTTTACAGGACCTTCTCAGCAGAATTACACTAGATCGGAGACCTGCAGAGGAGACTACGGGGCTTTAGCAGCCTCATTACAGAGTACATGTGGTTGTCACCTGCAGTGTCCAAACAGTGGTGCTTAGTACTAAAGTGCCTTCTGCAGAAAGTACTCACCATACTGCGTGACAGCCGTGTCCAATGAGACGTTCCCTCCATTGTACTGCTATCTGCTGTCACTGACACCCATAGTCACATCAAAACAGGACAGAGTAACTCGTAATGGAGAAACCATTACTGGCGATTCTACAGTTGGGCTGTTTGATCAGACACCACCTTTGTGAGCCATCGTAGAGAGAAGCTAGTCCTGACGCACAGCACATGACCCCCCCAGAAGTGACCCCCATAAGAGGGAACATTACTGTTATGCCATTACATGTCACAGGGGCCCCTGCCCTAATACAGCACAAGATCTGCTTACAAGCTCCATCACCCCAATATGACTTATGGGACATTAAGGTGGCACCTATGTGAAAAAAAATAAATATCCCCCTCAAAAAAAAAAAAAAAAAGGTTGATGACAAACACTAAAGGCACAAGTGTGTAAGCTGCCCCATACTGCAGAGCGGCTTCACCTGTCTTCATACGGATAAATAAGGGGTCCCTGGACATTGGTTCCCCTTCAAATGTGTATTACAGATAAGGGGAGCCCACACACAGGGTAATGTATTTAACAATGTTCCTGCAGTCCCATCTGCAGATAAAGATGATCTTCATCTGCACTTAGATTAAGACTAGGAGATCCGGTCAGGTGGACCACGTTGCAGTGGAGGAGTTCCACAGATGGCAAAACGTAAAGAAGCTTTTATTTACGAGTTTCAGGTCCGTACCAAACCCTTTCTCAAAAATGAGCTACTTATGAGAGAGTTCAGTACGACCCTAAAATGCTACCTGAGGTATTAGGACCCGTGGAGCTCATTCACAGCAGTGCAGACCACCAGAACGTCCGTCTCCTTCAGAAATGTAGTGACAGAAGTCATCTTAGTCATAGGTCCTTATCCAGTGGGAAACGTCACCGCCATCCACAGGATATTTTACACTCATCAGTGGGGGTCTGACCGCTGGGAACCATACTGATCCACACAAGGGGGCATGAAGCGGCAGATCAGACGCCCAACCACCGCACCATTCATTCTATGGGGTTGCCAGAAAGCGGAGCACAGCCACATAGTAATGAATAGGGTGGTAGCCTGTGCACGCTGCTCTATTCCCCCTCGGCCAATCAGGTCAGTGCCATTCCTGTGGAAAAGGGATGACAGGTTTTCACCAGAGCCCCCTTTACATGGGTCTTCCCCAATTAGCCCCCATGCACACTTCTGCCAAGGTCACTGGTGGCCACTTGTGCTCCCTTCATTGTCAGGGGTTGGAGACTCCTCCAGTCCAGGGAGACCCCAATGACCAGGCGCACCAGTGCCCCCATTTCTTTCCTAACCCCCCCCTCCCCCCACATTGCAGCCCTTCACCCTCACCCACGTGCAGCAGGGTCACCAAATCCAGAAATTGCCCCTGGCGAGCCCCCCAAGGCCGCGCCCTCGCCCCCCAGGGGTGGTCCCGGCTCCTCAGCGACCCCTAGAGGCTGGTTTGTCGGACGGTTTCTGCCCCGCATCACGTCAACCACCTTCGGTGCAGTGCCCCGGCCTGTGATGTACAGAGGAGGCCCCCGCACTGCCCGCCGACCACCAGGGCCGGGGTTTCCCCTTATTCACCTTTGGCCAGAGCCACAGTGGAGTTCTCGGTGTCGATGGTGTACAGGATCCCCTCATAGCGAATCTGAGCCTTGGATATCAGGCTGATTTTGCTGCCGATGTACGGGGTGCCTGAACTCATGGTGCCGGCTTTTCTGCAACTCCCTGCGGATCCGCACCTTTCCACCTGAGAAACCCCCCCTGGACTGCCAGGCGCCGCCCACTGTCTCCCTTTATATAGCAGACGTCCGGCCCCGCCCTTTTACACGCCAGGGGCGGAGCCCAGTCTTGTTTCTTACTGCGCACTCTGTGCGGGCTTCTCCCGGCTGGTGACGTAGAGCGCGCTGATTGGCTGGCGCGGGCAGACTCAGCGTTAGACCCGGCAACTAATGACGCTAGAGACGGGCAGCTGCTGGAGCACAGTGACGCCTGCTGCGGGGGGCGGCGGCCATGTTGTAGGTGGGATTAGGTGATGGAGACTGTTTCTGTCGGGGGTGATGCTGTGTACAATAATGGCGACTGAGCTGCCGTCACTTAGTTTTCATTCACAGTTTGGGGGTCATAAAGGGATATTTTATCCACAGTCATCATTACAACTGTGAGATGACCGTGTACCCTGCACTGTCACCTTAGCCCCCTCTCTTTACATAGGACATGCCCCAAGCTATGTATATGGCGGCATCATCACCCTACAGTGGCTCATCCGCTGCACCTCGTTCACTCCGGATCTATCGGACGACGCGGGAACTGGCACGAGGATGGCGTCATAATCAACAGACCCAATTGTCACAAACCACCGGGGGGTCACTCAGAAATCCCCCGCGCTGGCTACCAGTACGTCACAATCGGGGGGTAGCAAGGGGGCGTCCCCCTCCTTTATACCTCCCGACCGACAGACAGAGCACGTGACGCGCTCTCTAGCGCCCCTCTTATAGTCAGGCCAATTATGGAATTGCCCGACCATAAGCAAGGAGGCCGCTATACTACTTATGCCGATTATTGAAGGGTCCCCGGTGAGAGTAAGGTATATATTCCCCCGACCTCCGCGGGCGGAATATATAATATCTTCCCGAATCTCACTGGCCTCCCCACAATAATCCTTGGCACAATTCGCTGCCACCAACCGATTTACGGTAACTATTAGCCGAACACACAGACGTGGGATTCAAGATCGAGATAACAAAACAGCCCAAGATTAATTATATAATTTAATCGCCTAAAGCACACTAGAAACTACAATATATACAATAGGGAATCTACAGAATATACATATGTCAGAGTACAGTTACAGATAAAGCATGTTTTACAAACAGGTATGCAATTCAATCAGTTACCTTGTGCGTCTGGCCACAGGGGGGCGCTGTAGACCAGGTTTCCAGGAACTCCCACAGATGTTTCCTACACGTGCCCCCAGCGAGAAGAACGCTGGAAAATGGCCGAAGTAGGGTTATCAACCTGGGCAGATCCAGGTCCCCTCCTACCTTAGTGACCTCACAGGGAGCACTGCCACTCCCCCTGCATGGATCAGAATTATCCAGCAAAGGGGATATTGGCCATAACTTTGCCTGGGAGCGTCGTAGGCGGACGCCAATGCTCTCATTGTGACAGTTATGAATTTAGCTACAGAACGAGGGGACTCATGACCTGTCTGCCAGTTCCCCATTGGCTGATATCACGCCTGGGGCATTTCCCAATGTCCTGCTCCCATAAAAAGGGTGTGCCGGCATCGTCCACATGCGGAGACACCATTTTTATGGTTGCCATATTTATCGGAAATATGGCTTGCGAGATATGAACCATTTTTTACTGGAGTCGTTCTGTCTGGCTATTTCCAGAGCCTTGCTAATTAGATAGCAGCTCCTACTACAGGGTGACGGCAGGGAGTCATCCTGTGTCCATTGTCCCAAAGCCACCTAATTTCCATATCACAGGACATGGCCATGGAGTTTGTTGCTAAACCAGTTGTGTGGGGGAAAGGGGGGTTGACACCAGGAGAGGGCTTCCTGACATACTTGAATATCATGATTTATCGTCATCTCTCCGGATTTACCTCACACCTCCCCCCTTTTGAGGGCGCTAGGGGGCAGCACACTCCGGTGTTCCCCCGTGCGCCCGTCCGCGACCTCTCCTTGTCGGGACAGCCCGTCTGCGTTACCGTGGTCACGGCCCCTTTTGTGGCGAATGGTGAAGTTGTATTGCTGGAGCGCAAGGCTCCATCGCAACAATCGCCCATTCGTCCCAGAGACGGTGTGCAACCAGCTGAGGGGATTGTGGTCCGTCTCCACGATGAAGTGGCGCCCGTATAGATAGGGTTGCAGACGCTGCAGGGCCCACACTATGGCCAGGCACTCCTTCTCCATCGTGGAATAGGCAACTTCCCTTGGTAACAGCTTCCTGCTCAGGTACAAGACCGGGTGCTCTTGGCTCGCAGAGTCCACCTGGCTAAGCACCGCACCGAGGCCGAAGTCACTGGCGTCGGTCTGTACTACAAACGGCCGCGTGAAGTCGGCTGCCTGTAGCACGGGCGGGCTGGACAGGGCGTCCTTTAGGGCCCGGAAGGCTGTCTCGCAGTCCATTGTCCAATCGACTGCAGAGGGCAGCTTCTTCTTGGTGAGGTCCGTCAAGGGCTTTGCCAGGCTACTATAGCATGGAACAAACCTCCTATAGTACCCAGCGGTCCCCAAGAAGGACATCACCTGCTTCTTGGTCCTGGGGGTGGGCCAGGATGCGATGGCCTCCACTTTCTCAGGCTCGGGCTTCAGCGTTCCCCCACCTACCCGGTGACCGAGGTACTGGACCTCGCTCATGGCCAGCTGACACTTTCCCAGCTTGATGGTCAAACCTGCCCGGTGGATCCGCCTGAGCACCTGTGCTAGATGCTCTAGGTGGTCCTCCCAGGTGGGACTGAAGACGGCAATGTCATCTAGGTACGCGGCCGCGTACCCTTCAAGTCCCTTGAGCAGGGTGTTGACCATCCGCTGGAAAGTGGCAGGGGCATTCCTCATCCCGAATGGCATCACCGTGGACTCGTACAGTCCAAATGGGGTAATAAAGGCAGAGCGTTCCCTGGCCTTGCGAGTCAGGGGGATCTGCCAATATCCCCGGCTCAGGTCCATGATGGTCAGGTACTGAGCCCCGGCCAACTGATCGAGCAGGTCATCGATGCGTGGCATTGGGTACGCATCGGCGACCGTGACAGCATTGAGCCCCCTGTAGTCCACGCAGAACCGAGTGGTTCGGTCCTTCTTAGGGACGAGGACTACAGGCGAGGCCCAAGCGCTGTTGGATGCCTGGATCACCCCCAGCTTCAGCATCTCGTCAATCTCCTGGCGCATGTGTTGCTGCACCTCCAGGGAGACCCGATATGCTGAACGCCGGATCGGGGGATGATCCCCAGTGTCCACGTGATGGACAGCCAAGTCAGTCCTTCCGGGCTGGTTGGTAAACAACCCCCGGAAGGGGAGGAGGGTGGCCCACAGCTGGGACCGTTGGTCTTCCAAGAGCTGGTGGCCAACCTCCACATCCTCAATGGATCCGCCTGCCCTAACCTGGGCTAGCATATCCAAGAGGGTTTCCGCTTCTCCCTCCTCGGGCAGGTTGCACACGGGGAGCGCACATGCCTCCCGCTCATGATGTGCCTTCATCATGTTCACATGGAAGGGCTTCCGCCTTCCACGGGCAGGGTCCAGGGTGACCAGGTACGTCACAGGGTTGAGCTGCTGGTACACGAGGTATGGGCCTTCCCAGGCTGCCTGAAGCTTGTCCTGTGGTACGGGGACCAGTACCCACACCTTTTGACCCACTTGGTAGGTCCTCTCACAAGCGTTCTGGTCGTACCAACGCTTCTGATCGGCCTGGGCTTGAGCCATATTGTCGTGTACCAGTTGCGTCAAGGCCTGCATTTTGTCCCGGAAGCGCATGACATACTCGATAACCGACACTCCAGGGGTGGCCAAATCCCCTTCCCAAGCCTCTTTCACCAGAGCCAGGGGGCCCCGCACACGTCGCCCGTACAGGAGCTCAAACGGTGAGAATCCTGTTGAGGCCTGTGGAACCTCCCGGTAAGCAAATAACAGGTGTGGGAGATACCGCTCCCAGTCACGCCCATGGGAGTCGACCAACATCTTAAGCATCTGCTTTAAGGTGCCATTGAACCGCTCGCACAGGCCATTAGTCTGTGGATGGTACGGGCTGGCCACCAGATGTCGCACCTGGACTTGCTTACAGAGGGCCTCCATCAGCTGGGACATGAATTGGGTCCCCCGGTCAGTGAGCATTTCCTGGGGAAAACCCACTCGGGAGAAAATCTCCAGCAATGCGGTGGCCACCTTGTCAGCCCGAATGGACGACAAGGCCACTGCTTCTGGGTACCGGGTGGCATAGTCCACTACCGTCAGTATGAAGCGTTTCCCGGAGCTGCTGGGGATGGCCAGCGGGCCGACCAGATCCACAGCCACCCTCCTGAAAGGCTCATCGATGATTGGCAGAGATACTAGTGGGGCTTTGGGGTGTGGCCCCGCCTTCCCCACTCTCTGACAGGTTTCACACGAACGGCAGTAGGCAGCCACATCGGCCCCCATTTTTGGCCAGTAGAAATGCTGGTTTAACCTGGCCTTGGTCTTAGCGATCCCTAGGTGTCCGGCCATCGGAATCTCATGTGCGATCCGCAACAACTCCGTCCGGAACGGATAGGGTACCACCAACTGTCGGTCCCTGGGCCACGCCTCCGGTGAACCCTGCTGGACCGTGGCCCGGTACAGCCGTCCTTGGTCCCAGACCACTCGCTCCGGGTCCGAGTCCGAGGGAGGCTGTGCCGCCTGCTCCTTAAGAGCTTTCAGGCTGTCGTCAGCTTCTAACGCTGCCTGAAACCCCTGACTAGATGTGGCCAGAATCGACGAGACTGTCACATCTTCAGTCAGTACCCCGGGACCTGTGTCCTGGCCTCCACCTGACTCGGCTGCCACTTGGTCAGAAGGGGAAGAGCTATCGGACCTCCGGGAGGCCCCTTGGCTTCCAGCACTCCCACTGCGGGTGACAGCGGCCACAGCCGCTGCGACCGTGGGTCGTGCCTGCTCCTCCTCCGTTCCTGACCAAGTCGCCGGTTCAGGCAGACCTACCTGGCTTCCTGACACCCCGGTTGTGGGGGAACCATGCACCGAGATCTTACCTGGGAGCACTTCCGCTCCTGGACCGGCCCCAATCTCACCTGCCTGTTCCCCCCCTGCAGCAACAGAACCCCGCTGTGAAATCTCTGGGGACCCCACATTTGCTGTGGTAGCCCCCACCCCACACACTGGTCCTCCCCCTGCAGCACCCTGCTCTCTGCTTATCCCTGCAGAGGGCAACAGATCCCAGCTCACAGGCTGGTTACTTGTAGAGGCATTGTCACACCTTTCTCTGACCCCCTCCCCTGTCACAGCTGCAGCTGTGTGTGTGTCTATGGTGTCTGTGCAAGCAGAAATATCAGAGTTCACTCCCTCCTCCCTTACATCATTCATAGATAACACATTAACATTGTCCGGAGGCATGTCAGTACGGGCTGAAGGTTCAGCCCTTGGTTGGGGCCCAAACTGGGAGGTTATCTGCCCCAAATCTGTCCCAAGTAGCACGTTTGCAGGGATCCGATCAGTTACCCCCACCTCCCTCACCCCTCGCCCTGCGCCCCAGTCCACATAAATGTCAGCAACAGGCAGCGCCGGGTCAATGCCTCCAATCCCGGAGACAGCGAGGGTTTTTCCAGGGATCAAGTCTTGGGGGGACACCATCTCAGGCCGCACCAGAGTCACCTCCGAGGCGCTGTCTCGCAGTCCTATGGTCACAGACTGGCCGACGGTGACAGGTTGGAAGCTGTCCAGGGACCTACCACCACCCCCACCCACACAATACACCTTGGGCGGCCCTTGGGACGGGGACGGAGCCGGGGCCTTGGGACGCTGAGGGCACATGGCCTTGAAGTGTCCAGGTAGGTTGCACTGGTGGCACCGTCTTGGTTCTGCCACGGGCCTGGAGAGGGGAGTTGAGGGGGACACCCCCTGCAGTCTAGGGGCAGGTGGGGCAGTCGCAGAATTCATCTTACCCCCTCTCCAGGTGCTGCTGGTGGCCGCTCTCCTGGCCTCAGGGGCCCGGTTGTTGGTGTAGTCATCGGCAAGGGCAGCTGTAGCCGTGGACCCCTTTGGCTTCTGGTCTCGGATGAACTGGCGGAGATCCTCAGGGCAGTTCCACAAGAGTTGCTCCGTGATGAACAAGTCCAGGATCTCCGGTCCGGTGGAAAGCTGCAGGCCTTGGGTCCAGTGGTCGGCAGCTCGGGCAAGTGCCCGCCGGTGGTCAGCCCAGGAGTCCTTTGGTCCCTTCTGTAGGCTCCGGAACTTCTTGCGGTAGGACTCTGGAGTGAGGTTGTACTGTTGGATCAGGGCCCGCTTGATGGTGTCGTAGCCCTGATCTGCCTCAGCAGGCAAGTCCCCAAGGATATCCAGGGCCTTACCCCTTAAACGGGGGGTCAGGTATTTGGCCCACTGGTCCTTGTCCAGATGGTGCTGCAAGCAAGTCCGTTCAAAAGCAGTCAAGAAAGAGTCCAAGTCTCCATCCTTCTCCAGCACTGGGAAGTCCTCAACACGGACCTTTGGAAGTTTGGTGTCTGGAAGGTCACGGGTGGCTGATGAGGGCCGGAGCTGAGCTAGCTGCAGCTGGTAGTTACGCTCTGCCTGGCGCTCTTCACGCGCTGCTTGCCGCTCACGCTCGGCCATGAGTTCCTTGTAGCCCTCCCGGTCTCCAGCCTGGCGTAGGGCCATAGCCATTTGAAGAAGGCTATCCGAGCCTCCCAGGCTCGGTGGAATGGCACGTGGTGATCTGCGGCCCGCTGCGGAGCCTGGTGATTCACTGTCCATGGCAGAGCGGAGGGCTGGCATCTGGCTCGTTGAGGACCCTTGGGCGAGCTGCTCCTCATCTTGTCCAGCAGTGCCCGGTTGTGCAATGTCCTCTGCAGAGCTGTTTTCTGGCGTCGAGCTCCTGGAGGACTCGTGGGCAACCTCCTCATTACTGTCCACAGCACCGTCCTCCCTCTCTTCGGCTCCTGCTTTAGCATTGGCCAGTTGCATAGCTCTGCTCCTGGTGCCATCAGCCATTCTTGCAGACCTTTGGTCACTGACACAGAACTGACACCTGATGCCTCCACACACCTTACAGTATCTGCACTCTGACACTCTAGTGTTGAGCTAGTCTGAAGACCCCAGCAGCCACAGCTGCTGCAGGCAGTCTTTAGTGTCTGGGAGTATGGGTCTCACACTCACACACACTATTATCTCGATCCCACCGCTTGCCACCAATATGTCACAAACCACCGGGGGGTCACTCAGAAATCCCCCGCGCTGGCTACCAGTACGTCACAATCGGGGGGTAGCAAGGGGGCGTCCCCCTCCTTTATACCTCCCGACCGACAGACAGAGCACGTGACGCGCTCTCTAGCGCCCCTCTTATAGTCAGGCCAATTATGGAATTGCCCGACCATAAGCAAGGAGGCCGCTATACTACTTATGCCGATTATTGAAGGGTCCCCGGTGAGAGTAAGGTATATATTCCCCCGACCTCCGCGGGCGGAATATATAATATCTTCCCGAATCTCACTGGCCTCCCCACAATAATCCTTGGCACAATTCGCTGCCACCAACCGATTTACGGTAACTATTAGCCGAACACACAGACGTGGGATTCAAGATCGAGATAACAGAACAGCCCAAGATTAATTATATAATTTAATCGCCTAAAGCACACTAGAAACTACAATATATACAATAGGGAATCTACAGAATATACATATGTCAGAGTACAGTTACAGATAAAGCATGTTTTACAAACAGGTATGCAATTCAATCAGTTACCTTGTGCGTCTGGCCACAGGGGGGCGCTGTAGACCAGGTTTCCAGGAACTCCCACAGATGTTTCCTACACGTGCCCCCAGCGAGAAGAACGCTGGAAAATGGCCGAAGTAGGGTTATCAACCTGGGCAGATCCAGGTCCCCTCCTACCTTAGTGACCTCACAGGGAGCACTGCCACTCCCCCTGCATGGATCAGAATTATCCAGCAAAGGGGATATTGGCCATAACTTTGCCTGGGAGCGTCGTAGGCGGACGCCAATGCTCTCATTGTGACAGTTATGAATTTAGCTACAGAACGAGGGGACTCATGACCTGTCTGCCAGTTCCCCATTGGCTGATATCACGCCTGGGGCATTTCCCAATGTCCTGCTCCCATAAAAAGGGTGTGCCGGCATCGTCCACATGCGGAGACACCATTTTTATGGTTGCCATATTTATCGGAAATATGGCTTGCGAGATATGAACCATTTTTTACTGGAGTCGTTCTGTCTGGCTATTTCCAGAGCCTTGCTAATTAGATAGCAGCTCCTACTACAGGGTGACGGCAGGGAGTCATCCTGTGTCCATTGTCCCAAAGCCACCTAATTTCCATATCACAGGACATGGCCATGGAGTTTGTTGCTAAACCAGTTGTGTGGGGGAAAGGGGGGTTGACACCAGGAGAGGGCTTCCTGACATACTTGAATATCATGATTTATCGTCATCTCTCCGGATTTACCTCACACCAATATTGGCAAAAAGTCCTGAAAACTGGACTGTAAAAGGGAGTGTATGTAATACATCAAAATGGGCAACTAAATAGTCCGCAAAGTGGAGCTTAAAGGGTTTTTCCCAAAATAGTAGAGAAGAGCAAAAACATTGCCCACTTTGGTACTTCATGGCCGCCAGACCAGGGGAATGCCAACCTCTACAGCTGCCGCTCGCATAAGGGCAACCTACCGCCTCTTGGGATTACCAGACCCTGTAACATCATGGCGTCCGAGTCCTAAGGGCGAGGCCTCACACAATGCCTGGTAATCGCAAGAGGTGGCAGGAATCTGAGCAGCAGTCATGAAGGGTGGCACTACCGTGGTCTGGCTACCATGCAATGGATCATGACTGCGAGTCATTCTGCTCCTCTACAAGACAGTACAGTATTCCCCGTGCATAAGGTGGCGGAACCCCCATTGATCGCCCACACTACTATAGACTGAATGGAGCCGTAATAATGGGTCTCCTGGTTCAGAGCCCTGATCCTAGGGGGTCCAACCACTGGATCAGTAACATCCGCTTTTCTATAGATAATGGATAGCTTTCAGTTTGGGGACTACGCCTTCATAGGGAGCCTGACAGCTGATATCGGTAGCATGAATCCGAGTCTGGCCCCATGATTTCCGCCTGCTATGTTTCATTCTGAAACACTGCAAACTTACAGCTAAAAGCCGCCGAGGAGCAGGCCGCTTAGGTGACTAGACCGAGAGATTGGTCCTGGCTGCTCTTGGACTAGTCACCCCAGCGGCCTGGTCCCCATACATATGTATGTTTGAGTCTGAAGTGCCGCGGTGGTTAATAGTATTCCTGACAGAAATGATAGGAGCCGGTTGTCTCATACGTGCTGTCAGTTGTTCGAGCGGTATGTCTCCACTGTCAAGTTCACTTCATTTGGTCCAATTATGACTAAATGTAGATTTGATGGAAAATTGTCTCAATTTCTGGCTTTAGGCTTAAAGAGAACCATTTAGGTATGGCGATAATGGCGCTGTTAATACAGATTCAATAGATTCCTTCGGTGACAAAATCCACTTTCTGGTTGTTCATTAATCTGCATTAAAAGTATGGGTATAATAAGCTTTCAGTGCATTGGGGAAAGACTGTGGGGAGGGTCTTCGTTTTTTCCCTGTCCCCTCCGCTGCCTCTGGTTTCTGTATCTTATTCCTGTTTTAAAATCCACATAAGTGGTGATGCATGTGCAGATTGAGATCTCGGCTGGGTCAGAGCCGAAGACCCTACCCATAGTCCCGCCCCAATGCACTGAAAGCTTGGGAAACCCAAACCTCGGATGTGGATTAAAGGGAACCTCTCAGGTCCAATATGTATCCATAACCATGAGTAGTTCTGGGTGCGTATTTGTAATCCCTGCGTAACAGTCCCAGCATCTAGATGCTTACATAAAGAGATGTTTAGAAAAAGTATTTCTAAAGATCCTTTATGATATGCTAATGAGCACAGGGACTAGTCACAAGGGCGTTAGTTCCCCCGACTAGTCACCCTCTTAGCATGTCAGCACGCCCACTGGGACACTTAGGGGGGTGTTACACGCTACGATATATCGGGCGATATGTCGTCGGGGTCACGGATTCCGTGACGCACATCCGGCATCGTTTGACATATCGTAGTATGTGACAGCTACAAGCGACTGTTAACAAGCAAAAATACTCACCTTATCGTTGCTCATTGACACGTCGCTCATATTCATAAAATCGTTTCTCCTTCTGCGCGCCGGTTGTTCATCGTTCCCGAGGCAGCACACGTCGCTCCGTGTGACACCCCAAAAACGACGAACTGCAGCTTACCTGCGGCCGCCGGCAATGCGGAAGGAAGGAGGTGGGTGGGATGTTGCGTCCCGTTCATCACCACCCCTCCGCTAATATTGGGCGGCCGCTGTGTAACGTCGCTGTGACGCCGAACGTCCCTCCCCCTTCATGAAGAGGATGTTCGCCGCCCACAGTTAGGTCGTTCGGGAGGTAAGTACGTGTGACGGGGGTTAACAACTTTGTGCGACACGAGCAAGAAATTGCCCGTGACGCAGAAACGATGGGGGCGGGTACGATCGCTCATGCGATCGCACGATATATCGTCCCGTGTAACGCCGCCTTTAGGGATTAGCAATATGCACCTATAACTGCTCGTGGTTCTGGGTCAGGGCCGCCATCAGCACCCGGGAAACCCGGTCAAATGCCGGGGCCTTGGGCTGCCGACGGAGACCCATTCGCAGTGGCAAGAGTGGCGTACTGATAGTCGGGGGGCCCGGTGCCAGCACTGTCACTGGCCTCTCCCCCCGCTGAGGATCGCACTTTCAATTGTACCGGCATCACAGTTGCCGATACAATTGAAAGCTATGATGAGATGGAGCGGCGCGCTCCCTATTTCATCATTCTCCTGCTGTGTCTATCCAGCGCTCTGACAGCTCAGCAGCGGAGCGCGATGACATCAACACTGTGCGCCTGCAGTGAGGTCAGAGCGAGCGACAGCAGTGGACCGCGCTGAGGAGACCTGAGCAGCAGGGGAACGAGGAGAAGTGAGTATGCATTCAATCACTGTGCCCAGACAACCATGGGGGTGCATTAAATAATATGGGGGCTGTATACTACATGAAGGTGTCTATTGCTTATGTGACGCCCCAGGGCTGTGGGGTACTCGGTCCCAGGCGCGTGGTGCGCAGTGTGGGGGGACAGTCGTGGTCGCGGCCGATGACCGGTTCCGGTCCCAATAAAAAGGGGGAAAATAAAAGAAAAGGGAGAAATAAAAATAAAGAGTTTTTCGACTACGCCACTTGCGGTTTGCGGCCAGGTTATTGAAGCCGCCGCTGCAGGGTTCTGCTGGGGTTGGTGGAGTAATGCAGCTTAGGTGTTTTGGGCCCTCCACAAGCAGGACTAGGCCCCAGCAGTGGATGATGGGGATTGTAGTGGGGAACTGTCTGTGTGAGTGTACGGAGGCGATACGGAAACAGTCCACACCAGTATTGCAGTTTTAACTTGCCTTGTCTTTACTTGGTTTCAGTGCTTGGACCCGCTGGTGCCAGTTCCAGGTGTTCCCGCTCCCCTTGTCTCTGTGCCAGTTGTGACCTGGGGTAGCTGTCCTCCGTGCACTCTCGTTTGTATTGGGCTCCCGTGTCCTAGAGCTTCTTGGGAACCCCTCTGTTTCTGTCTTGGTCCTATTGCAAGCAGCCTGAACTATTTATGTGGGTCAATCCCCGGTCCCCTCTTTGCTGCTGATGCTTCAGACTCTTTGGTTGGCGATGGACCCTGGAGATCTTTTCACCTGGTAGATTTAACAGTTGACCATAAAGTGTCCCGCTGTCCTAGGGTCTGCACCCCGCCTTGTGCTGAGTCCTGTGAGCCTAGGTTCCGGACTGCCACAGGCACCCTGCGGTTCGTGGAGTATTCCACTTCCACAAGTAACCCACGGTCCCTGGAGTCCTGGTTCCTTACTCCATAGTCGCTCACTCCTGTTACAGCTTTCCGTTTTTACTTCAGGTCATGCTACACCTTTCTTTCTTTACTTCACTCTTTCACTCCACCGACTACTTCTCCTAACTCCACTTACTGACTACTCACTTCCTCCCGCCAACTTTCCAACTGACCACTGGCCCCTCCCTTGCTGGGTCTCTCCCTACAGATTGAGTGGCGACTATCCAATCAGTGCCCATCCCTTTTACCTGTTGCTAGGCAGTCTCCCAGTTTGGTGTTGGGGTTGTGTGTGTGGCCTGAAGTTGCTGGTGTGTTGACTGGCACGCATATTCTGGGGTTTGGTTTTCCACATTCACATTTGTGGCACCTAGTACCTCAGGGGTGCTACATTCCCCCTTGGTTAATTCCAGCACGTCCGCGGGCTGCAAAAATGACAAGGAAATTTAGTTTTAAAATTTTGTAAACATTAAATATTGAATATTAATGTCAACATTCTACTGACGCAGGGGAGGTATTGCTTGAACCGTTGCAAACTTTTGAGCATTCCCCCCGTAACCCACCACCCAAAGGTCCTGGTCCCAAAACCCACTAGGATGAAGGCCACCGGTCTCCATGGTGACCAGGTGGCCTACTCTACTGCAGACCCTTCCTGCAACCATCCTCTCCTTGGTGGCAGTGTCCATTAGGGTTCTTTGGTGAGGTAGTGCTCTGGTATTGGCACAAGTTAATCAACATTTTAAACTGAAATCAGAAAACATTTTCGGTAGCACAACAAGTCATAGCTACCAGGGAACTGCGTAGGGGATCGGGATCCGCTCCCAGGTGGCGATTGCTGCTCCCTCATCGCCCGATTCAGGGATTTCTACTTCTGCAAGCGGGCAGCTCGCTGCCGGGTCCCGGACAGCAGCTTGGAACAGTACCTGGTGATCGTTGGCGGAGGCGGTGTCCTCCTCCGCGGCTCCCGATGAAGGAGATCGGTCTCGGCCGGGGAAGGCAATGCATCCTGGTCCTTCTCAACTGGAGAAGGCAATGCGACCTGGTCTGGTCGGGCCGGGGAAGGCGGTGCAGCTTGATCCTTCTCTACCAGAGAAGGTTATGTGGCTGGGTCTGATCTGGCCGGGTCAACGGTAGTGCAGTCCGGTCGACGAAGGGTGCCAGCATTCGGGTTGCAGCGGCCTGGGAGGGTCTTGGTGCTATCTCTGCCATCGGCGCCTGGTGCTCATGGGCCCGCATGGCTGCCACCTCCTCCATCATTTCCGCCTGCCACGCCGCGACCTGCCGAAGCTGCTGTGCCCGCATCGTCCAGCACTGCCGCTGGACCTCCGCCTCTAATTTCTCCGTCGTCCAGGTCCCGCAGCATCCCCATCGCCTTGCGCCTCCATTTTGCCAGTCCCCCTTGGTCAACGCTGACCAACCTTTCTCACGGGACTGGAGCACTTTGGGAGCTTCCGGGTCAGGCGAATGCACCTCTTCCGTCCTCAGCGGCGTCGTGGGCGGAGCCTTTGGTTTCGCGCCTCTTTGTAGTTTGTGGTGCAGTTCTTTTTAAAGTCCAAAATGGTGGCAATTTTGCAAATTTTAATCACAGTTCAGTTTATAAGGCACACTTGTCACCCGTTTTTACGTGTCTAGTCAGAATTCTGCCGACTACGCCAAGTTTCGGGATGTGACGCCCCAGGGCTGTGGGGTACTGGGTCCGTGGCGCGTGGTGCGCAGTGTGGGGGAACAGTCATGGTCGCGGCCGATGCCCGGTTCCGTGACCCTGGGGGGCGGTCCGAATAAAAAGGGGGGAAAAAATAAAAGAAAAGGAAGAAATAAAAATAAAGAGTTTTTCGACTAGCCACTTGTGGTATGCGGCCAGGTTATTAAAGCCGCCGCTGCAGGGTTCTGCTGGGTCTGGTGGAGTAATTCAGCTTTAGTGTTTTGGGCCCTCCGCAAGCAGGGCTAGGCCCCAGCAGTGGATAATGGGGATTGTAGTGGGGAACTGTCTGTGTAAATGTACGGAGGCGATAAGGATACAATCCACACCAGTATTGCAGTTTTAACTTGCCTTGTCTTTACTTGGTTTCAGTGCTTGGACCCGCTGGTGCCGTTTCCAGGTGTTCCCACTCACCTTGCTCTCTGTGCCAGTTGTGACCTGGGGTAGCTGTCCTCCGTGCACTCTCGTTTGTATTGGGCTCCCGTGGCCTAGAGCTTCTTGGGAACCCCTCCGTTTCTGTCTTGGTCCTATTGCAAGCAGCCTGGACTATTTAAGGGGGTCAATCCCCGGTCCCCTCTTTGCTGCTGATGCTTACGACTGTTTGGTTGGCGATGGACCCTGGAGATCTTCTCACCTGGCAGATTTAACAGTTGACCATAAAGTGTCCCGCTGTCCTAGGGTCTGCACTCCACCTTGTGCTGAGTCCTGTGAGCCTAGGTTCTGGACTTCCACAGGCACCCCGCGGTTCCTGGAATATGCCACTTCCACAGGTAACCCAGGTCTGAACTGTACTATATGGGGGCTGTATACTACATGAAGTTGCCTAATACTATCTGGGTCTGCCTTGTACTATATGCGGACTGTATACTACATGAAGGTGACTCATGCTATCTGGGTCTGCACTATGCTATATTGGGGCTATATACTACATGAAGGTGCATAATGCTATCTGGGTCTGCACTGTGCTATATGGGGGCTGTATATTACATGAGGATGGCTAATGTTATCTGTGTCTGCATTGTGCTTTATGCGGGCTGTATACTACATAAAAGTGCCTAATGCTATCTGGGTCTGCACTGTGCTATATGTGGGCTATATACTACATGAGGGTTCCTAATGCTATCTGGGTCTGCATTGTGTTATATGGGGCTGTATACTACATGAGGGTGCTTAATGCTATATGAGTCTGCATTGTGCTATATGGGGGCTGCTTAATGTTATATGAGGGTTGCATAGTGCCATATGGGGGGTTGCATAGTGCCATATGGGGGTTGCATAGTGCCATATGGGGGCTGCATAGTGCCATATGGGGGCTGCATAGTGCCATATGGGGGCTACATAGTGCCAAATCGAGGCTGCATAGTGCCAAATCGGGGCTGCAAAATACTACATGGGGGCTACATAATACTATATGTAGGACAATGGGGGCTTCATAACACTATATGGAGGAATATGGGGGCTGCATACTAGTATACCCCCAGAGTTGTATGTCCCCTCCATCCCGGTGCTGTATACCACCTCAGAGCTGTATACCCCCCAGAGCTGTATGTCCCCCCACCCCAGAGCTGTATTTCACCCCCCACCTCAGAGCAGTTTGTCCCCCCACCCCAGAGCCACTGCCCCCCTCTAGAGCAGTATGTCACCCTCTGGAGCTGTATGCCCCCTATTATTGTATACGCCTTTCCTCAGTAAGGCTGGTTTCACACTACGTTTATTTAACATCCGTCCATAACGTTTTTTTAGCGGAAAAGCGGATCCAGTGCAAATGCGTTTTCATTTCAATGCATTTGCAATGGACTCGCGTTAACATGCGGTCACCTGCGTTTGCGTGCGTTATAGTGAGGATCCAGCGACTTGCAGTTTTTTAACATCTTTCAAAAACGCTACTTGTAGCGTTTTTGAGCTGCGTCCAAATACTGCATGTCACCGGATCCTGACTAAACAGCACGCAAACGCAGGTGAACGCTGGCGTGCTGATAGACAGGATCCTGCTTTTGTACTGAGCATGCCCAGAACCAGTCTCGCGTGATCTGTCTCTCTCTCCTCCTCCCTCCCTCACCCTCTCTATCTCTATCTCTGTCTTTCCCCCTTCCTCCCCTTCCTCTCTCTCCCACCTGAGAGCTGCGGACACTCGTAACCAAGGTAAATATCGGGTAACCACTTCTCTTAGTTACCCGATGTTTATGTTGGTAACGTGTGCAGGCAGCCCGGCTCCTAGCAGCTGCAGACACTCGTAACCAAGATAAATATCGGGTATCCAAGCCCGATGTTTACCTTGGTTACCAGCGTCTGCAGCTGTCAGAAGCCGGCTCCCAGTCTAGTTCCCCTCACTCCCGATCACATGACTCCAATGCCCGCCCCTAAACATCCAGTGACAGGATCCTGCAAAATAACACATGCGTTTGCATGCGTTTTTTGCTGTAAAAGCAGGATCCGCTTTTGCAGCAAAAAAACGTTCCTGACGCATGTTAAATAAACGTAGTGTGAAACCAGCCTAATATGTATGCCACCCAGTAATGTGTATGTCCCCAGCCTCTCTTGTGATGTATATATAGCAGTGTCAGTTTGCTCTATGTGCGGCCATGTCTGTTAGTGACGGCCACCAATCAGCGTGGCACAGACACATGCCCAGGATGAGCTGGATGGAAACAAGCGGGGGAGGTGTATGAGGCTATTGCCGGCTTCACAATATTAGAAATATCTTTAACCCCTTCACGACCATGGACGGAGATATCCGTCATGGAGCGTGTCCCGTTAAGCCCCGCCTCCTGCCGCGGGCAGGCGGCGGCGGTCGGCACACATATCAGCTGTTTTCAACAGCTGACATGTGTGCCTGCTAGCCGCGGGTGGAATCGCTTCCACCCGCGGCCATTAACCCCTTAAATCTTGCTGCCAAAGTCTGGCAGCAAGATCTATATGCGCGCGGCCATGTTTTTTACTTACCGCCGCCACCACCGGAAGTCACATGCGTGATCACGTGACTATCGGTGGTTGCCATCGTAGCACAGGGTCATGTGATGACGCCTGCAGCTATGAAGTTTCACTTTAGTTTTCCCTCGGCCGCGAGCAGAGAGAAACAGAAAGTGACTGAATCTGCTGTTTACAGCTGTATAGCTGTGATCAGCAGATAGATAAGAGCGATCGGATTGCTGATCGCTATAGCCCCCTAGGGGGACTAGTAAAATAAAAAAAAAGTAAAAAAAAAAGTTTTAGAAAATAAAAAAAATAAAAAAAAACACCTAAAAGATCAAATCACCCCCCTTTCCCCCCATTGAAAATTAAAGGGTTAAAGAATAAATAAATATACACATATTTGGCATCGCCGCATTCAGAAATGCCCGATCTATCAAAATATAAAATCAATTAATCTGATTGGTAAACGGCGTAGTGGCAAAAAAATTCCAAACGCCAAAATTACGTTTTTTGGTCGCCGCAAGTTTTACGCAAAATGCAATAACAGGCGATCAAAATGTAGCATCTGCACAAAAATGGTACCATTAGAAACGTCAGCTCGAGACGCAAAAAATAAGCCATCACTGAGCCATAGATCCCAAAAAATAAGAACGCTACGTGTTTCGGAAAATGGCGCAAAATGTGCGCCACTTTTATTGGACAAACTTGTGATTTTTTTTTTAACCCCTTAGATACAAGTAAACCTATACATGTTTGGTGTCTACAAACTCGCACCGACCTCAGGCATCATAGGCACACATCAGTTTTACCATATAGTGAACACCGTGAATAAAACATCCCAAAAACTATTGTGCCATCACACTTTTTTTTGCAATTTTTCCGCATTTGGAATTTTTTTGCTGTTTTCCAGTACACCATATGGTAAAACTTATGGTTTCATTTAAACGTACAACTTGTCCCGCAAAAAACAAGCCCTCATATGGCAAGATTGACGGAAAAATAAAAAAGTTACGGCTCTCGGAAGAAGGGGAGCAAAAAACAAAAACGGAAAGTGCCCCGGGGCTGAAGGGGTTAATGTGTCTGTGTGCATGTATGATGTGTATCTATGTATGTCAGTGTATATGACTGTCTAGATTTATGTCTATTTATAGGTGTTTTTGTGAATTGCTCTTTAAATAAGTATGTGTACGTGTGCCTGTATGTGTATGTATCTGTGCATGTCTATGTGTGGATGGGGCCCACTGAGACTTTCGCCCAGGGCCCAGAAAAACCTGGAGCCGGCCCTGTTCTGGGTGCATATTGGAGCTGACAAGTTCCTTTTAAAGAACAACCATGCTGCAGGTATTTATTGAATCTGTATAACAGTGTCATTATGGCCATACCTTTACTTCACCACGAATAATCCTAATGACAAGTTCTCTTTAAAAAGAACTTATCAGTATTTTACACCCCAAACTAATGATGTGTGTAAAGGTGCAGTAGTGCTGACCAAATCCTTACCTTCCCTGTAGAAATCATTTTTGCTTTTTAGGCTATGTGCGCACGTGTGCGTATTACATGCAGTTACGCTGCGTTTTGTAGTGCAGCGTAACTGCATGCGTCCTGCGTCCCCTGCATAATCAATGCAGATTGTGCAGGGGCCGTGCACACGTGGCGTCTTGGAGCGCAGCGCTTCGGCTGCTGCCCGAAGCGTGCGTTCTAAGAAGTGACATGTCACTTCTTCCGTGCGCTTTGCCGGCAGCCCCTGCTCTGTCTATGGCAGGAGCTGCATGCAGAGCGCACGTTCTCTGCCGGCACCATGTGCTTCAGAACGGAGCTTTTCAGCTGTGCTCTGAAGCGCACCTTTTAGGTGCGGTGCAGAGCGCACATAGCCTTAGGCTATTTCCACAATGAGTTTTTTATGCTGTGTATTTTCGCTGAGTCAAAAACGCAGCGTCATACAGTTCCAGTAAAGTTGATGGATTTATAGAAATCTCCTGCCCACTGCGCTTCTTTTATACGCTGTGTAACTCACCTGTGGTGCGTGTTGCAAATTTGCAACATGTCAATTTCTCTTGCAGTTACGCTGAGTTTTCTGTGCACTTGCTAGTGCCTCGCGTGTAACTCGCGCGAGTCTCTCATGGTAGAACCCGGCTTGGCCGCACACTCTCCTGACAGGAGCGGGTCGGTTGCATGTATCTCTATGCAGCTCAGACGCTCCTGTATGCATAGTGTGCGGCCATGCCGGGTTCTACCATGAGAGACTCACGCGAGTTACACGCGATGCACTAGCAAGTGTGATTCTGGCCTTTGACTTGCATTAGATGCAGAAAATCCGCAGGTAAATAACACTCGTGCTTCAAAAACTCACTAAAAATCTGTTATCCACACATGATTGTATCAATAAAGTTACCTGGAAATGTAAAAAAGAAAGCAGCTTTCTTTAAAGCATGGAATACCAAAAAGAGATTAAAAAAAGTAGTGATGAGCGAGCACTACCATATTTTGGTTCTTGGTACATGTAATGAGCAGTCGGATGCTCGTATTGGCGCGCCTCGAGTACCCGAGTGTAAAGCCTTCTTTACACACTACAATGTATCTTTCAATATGTCGGCGGGGTCACGTCGTAAGTGACGCACATCCGGCATTGTAAGTTACATTGTAGTGTGTGACAGGTACGTGCGATTGCGATTGAACGTTAAAACGTTCATCGCATACACATCGTACCTTTCTGTAGAATTACACGTCAGATTGTTCATCGTACCCGGGGTAACACACATTGCAGTGTGTGATACCCCGGGAACGATGAACAGATCTTACCAGCGTCCTGCGGCTCCCGGCCCACAATGCGGAAGGAAGGAGGTGGGCGGGATGTTTACGTAGGTGTAGAAATGTTCCAAAAATTCTGCAACATCAAAAACTCACCAAACACTCACTCATGGTAGAAACTTAGCCTTAAAGAAATCCAGTTTTTACACCGGATGCCTTCGGTGGGACATTGCCCTTGTTTCTCTCCCTATGGCTATGTGGCCACGTTGCGTTCTGTCCCTGCAGAAATTTCTGCAGCGATTTGAACAGCACATGTGCGCTTCAAATCGCTGCAGAAACACTGCGTACTGAAAAGCCGATTTCATGCGCTCTGGATGCAGCCCCTCCCATAGACACAGCGGGGGCTGCATCCAAAGCACGAAAGAAGTGACATGTTGCTTTTTAGAACGCAGCGGTTTGGCAGCATGCAAATCGCTGCGTTCTAAAACGCAACATGCGCATGGATAATGCACAATCTTCATAGATTGTGCTGGGGACGCAGGACGCATGCAGTTACGCTGCGGTGCAGAACGCAGCGTAACTGCATGCAATACGCACATGTGGGCACAGAGCCTATTGCCCACCCAATACCTGGTTCCTGTCAGTGAGCTGCCCTTAGGCTATGTCCGCACTTTGCTTTTTACCTGCTTTTTACCTGCTTTTTTGCTGCTTTTTCAACTGCAGCGTTTAATGCAAAATGGATGTGTTCTACTTTTCAAGCTTAGTCTATGGGAATTTGGGTTTCTTGTCCGCACTATGCTGTTCAAAATGCTGCCTTTTTGTGGCAGAAATTTGGGCAAAAACTCTGCTTTGCAGTGCAAAACACAAATGGCAAAAACCATTGACATGTTGCTTCTTTGAAAAGCAGAGTTGAATGGTCCGTACAAAATGGTAAAGTTTTGCCCTATATTGATCCAAGTGTTAGATCAAAATTAGCAATGCATGTCTATGGGTCCGTGAAAAAAATCAAACAACACTTAGGCCTTGAGTCCACAGGGCGTTTTTCTAGCGTTTTTTCTAGCGTTTTTCATTGCTTTTTTTAATCAATAAAAGCAAGGAAAGGCATCCCAGCAAAGTCTATGAGAATCGGGACTTGCTGTGCCCACGTTGCTTCTTTTTCAGTTGTTTTTTTTCTTGCTGAAAAAAGAAGCAACATGTCAATTGTTTTAGCGTTTTTCCCTGCTTTTTTCCCCAATTGACTTCAATGGAGTAGGGAAAAAAAGCAGGAAAAAACGCATTTGTAACGCCCACGTTGCTTTATATTTTATGCGTTTGGGCGTTTTTAGGGAGAAAAGAAAGCTATGGCTATGTAGATTCCTTCATAGAAGAAAGCCACATAGCCAGTGTCTGCAGCTATTTCATTATCTCCCATTGTTTACCGGGACACCTCTGCAGGGACCCCCACTGACGTCACAAGTTCATCCCAGCGGGGGATCTCCATGAAATCCCACAGTAAAGCGATGCTCCAGCGATCCCACCAGCAACCTAACCTGGCAGGGATCGCTGGAGCGTCGCTACACGGGTTGCTGGTGAGCAGTCACACAAGCAGATCTCGCCAGCAACCAGTGACCAGCCCCCAGCGCCGCGTGGAAGCGATGCCGCGCTTGGTAACTAAGGTAAATATCGGGTCACCAACCCGATATTTACCTTGGTTACCAGCGCACACCGCTTAGCGCTGGCTCCTTGCACACCTAGCCACAGTACACATCGGGTTAATTACCCAATGTGTACTCTGCTACGTGTGCAGGCAGCAGGGAGCCGGCTTCTGCGGACGCTGGTAACCACGGTAAACATCGGGTAACCAAGAAGCCCTTCCCTTGGTTACCCGATATTTACCTTCGTTACCAGCGTCCGCCGCTCTCACACTGCCAGTGCCGGCTCCCTGTTCCCTGCACTCCTAGCCACAGTACACATCGGGTTAATTACCCGATGTGTACTCTGCTACGTGTGCAGGGAGCCGACACTGACAGCTGAGAGCGGCGAATACAGTTCATGTAGGAGGATCACCGGGGTTTCCTGGAGATCCGCCGCTGGGATGAACGCTTCACCTTACTCACCTCTCTGCAGTCTCCTGGGTCACATCCGATGGGCTCCAGGACCTGCCGGTAAGCAGCTGATTGTTTACGTCCAGCGGTGAAAAGCCTGCCGGCTTTTTAACAAGCAGATGATGAATCAGCTGATCTTCGCTGCACATAAACGATCGGATGATGCTATCAGGTGACAGCATCAGCTGCTTACCAGCGGGTCCTGGAGCCCATGGGACTTTTAAACAATCAGCTGATGTGTAATCTGATTCAGGTCCTTGAACCTGTGTCAGGTTCAAAGACCTGAATCCAATATCAACTGATCAGAAGGCAAACCGATCAGATGATGTGTCATCATCTGATCAGTTTGCCTTCTGATCAGATGATATTGGATCCGGATTGGAAATCGCGGGACCCTCGACCCAGGACTACGGCGGAGGGGAGTTCTTTAGTTCAATAAAGATGGAGTCACTAATTGTGTTGTGTTTCATTTCTAATAAAAAATATTTTTCTGTGTGTTGTGTTTTTTATTATCTTTACTAGAAATTCATGGTGGCTATGTCTAATATTGGCGTGACACCATGAATTTCAGGCTTAGGGCCAGCTGATAATACAAAGCTGGCCCTAATCCCATTATTACCCAGCGAGCCACCCGGTACCAGGGCCACTGGAAGAGTTGGATACAGCGCCAGAAGATGGCGCTTCCTATGAACGCGCCATTTTCTGGGGTGGCTGCGGACTGCAATTCGCAGCGGGGGGGGGCCCAGAAAGCTTGAGCCACCCTATGCTGCGGATTCCAGTCCACAGCTGCCTAGTTGTACCTGGCTGGACACATAAATTGGGTGAAGCCCACGTCGTTTTTTGTTTTTTTTTTTTAATTATTTTATGAAATTCATGAAATAATTAAAAAGAAGGACTTCCCTATATTTTTGGTTCCCAGCTGGGTACAAATAGGCAGCTGGGGGTTGGGAGCAGCCCGTACCTGCCTGCTGTACCTGGCTGGCATACAAAAATATGGCAAAACCATGTCGATTTTTTGGTTTTATTTTTTTTTTAAATTTATTTAAAAAAAATAAAAAAAACAAACACATAACCCAAAAGGGTTAGGGGTAAAGAAAAAAAATGCGTAGGCTCCCGCTGCATTTTCTATTGCTAGCTAAGGGTAACCCAAACAGCTACTAGCTGCTAACCCTTACTGCTTGGTGTTACCTTCACTGGCAATGGAAAATTCAGGGAAGCCCTTTTTCCTTGAGTTTTTTTGCCAAAAATCTAAAAAAAAATAACGTGG
The DNA here is from genome assembly GCF_048569485.1 of Anomaloglossus baeobatrachus. NCBI lineage: Eukaryota > Metazoa > Chordata > Amphibia > Anura > Aromobatidae > Anomaloglossus > Anomaloglossus baeobatrachus. The sequence continues at coordinate 437,166,261 of NC_134357.1, read as the reverse complement.
GCTTCGCCCAATTTTTGTGTCCAGCCAGGTACAACCAGACAGCTAGGGACTGGAATCTGCAGCGCAGAGTGGCCCAAGCTTTCTGGGCCCCCTGCTGCGTATTGCAGTCTGCAGCTGATCCAGAAAATGGTGCTTTCATAGAAGTGCCATCTTTTGGCGCTGTGTCCAACTCTCCCAGCGGACCTGGTGTCGGGTGGCACGCTGGGTAATAAGGTGTTAATACCAGCTTTGTTTTACCAGCTGGTATTAAGTCCGAGATTCTTAATGTTAGGGCAAGTTTGACCCGGCCATTTAGAATCTCCAATAAAGGGTTAAAAAAAGACACCACACAGAAAAAATACTTTATTAGAAATAAATACACAGACACACTTAGGGACTCCATCTTTATTACTCCCTCTCACCCCTCCTCGATCCTGGTCTTCTGTCACCGATCTAGCTCTGCTACATCAGAAAGCACGGGGAAGGAAGAACGCTTCTGCTCCTCGTGCTGTCTAATCACTCAATGAGTGAGCAGAGACTGCGGGTTAGTAAGCGGTGACATCACCGCTGCCACCGTTGCCATAGTAACCTAATGAGCGAGTTACTATAGCAACAGTGATCTCTGAGTACCTGATTCCCGGCGCCGCTATTCACCTGCATGAGCTGGTGAATACCGGCGCCGGTAAACGATCTAATGGATCATCATTTTCCTGTCACTTTTATTCCAAAATGGAGATTGAAGAAAATGGGTTGAAGAAGGAAATGATATCAGAACACCTTTTTTTTTTCATATCCAACTTTAATGAGCTGAAACAAGCATTCAATAGTAACAAAAAAAGCATGAAAAGAAGCATGAAAAAAAGCAAGAAAAAAAGCATGAAAAGAAGCAAGAAAAAAAGCATGAAAGCATGAAAAGAAACATGAAAAAAGCATGAAAGCATGAAAAGAAGCACAGAAAAAAGCTGCTTTTTTTGTGCTGAAAAAAAGCACCGTGGGTACATAGCCTTATGGTCCGTTTTTCGCAGATGGATAGGTGAAGCTGAAGAAACTTTATAATTATTCCCCATCAGAGAAGAAATTATGAAACTCTCACCAAACTCGGAAGAAAATCAGTCTGTAACCAGTAACACAAACATGGGGCATTCTACTGTATATTGTCTGTGATTTGTCGGCACAGCACTGTATCGCTACGATAAAAAAAAAACCAGCTAGATCCCAAAACAACAAATGTAACTACATATTTTAATCCAGGTCACAGCTGCAAACACCTCGCCCCTGAGATAACAGCTGTCACATGCTATTCAGCCTTCTGCTTTCCCCCTAGTTTTTAAAGCTTTTTATTCTGGGCTCAGCTACTATCATTGAGCCCCCTTATTACTCCACTGTGTTTATTATTGTATACAGTGGGTACGGAAAGTATTAAGACCCCTTTAAATTTTTTGCTCTTTGTTTCATTGCAGCCATTTGGTAAATTCAAAAATTTAATTTTTTTCTCATTAATGTACACTCTGCAACCCAACAGAAAAAAACCCCCAAAAATGTAGATTTTTTTTGTAAATTTATTAAATAAGAAAAACTGAAATATCACATGGTCATAAGTATTCAGACCCTTTGCTCAGTATTGAGTAGAAGCACCTTTTTGAGCTAGTACAGCCATGAGTCTTCATGCAACAAGTTTTTCACACCTGGATTTAGGGATCCTCTGCCATTCTTCCTTGCAGATCCTCCCCAGTTCCGTCAGGTTGGATGGTGAACGTTGAACGAAGAGATGCTCAATTGGGTTTAGGTCAGGGCTCTGGCTGGGCCGGTCAAGAATGGTCACAGAGTTGTTCTGAAGCCACTCCTTTCTTATTTTAGCTGTGTGCTTAAGGTTAATGTCTTGTTGGAAGCTGAATCTTCAGCCAAGTCTGAGGTCCAGAGCACTCTGGAAGAGGTTTTCTTCCCGGATATCTCTGTACTTGGCCACATTCATCTTTCCTTCAATTGCAACCAGTTGTCCTGCCCCTGCAGCTGAAAAACACCCATATAGCATGATGTTTCACTGTTGGGATCGTATTGGGCAGGTGATGAGCAGTACCTGGTTTTCTCCACACATACTGCTTAGAATTATCACCAAAAAGTTCTATCTTCATCTCATGAGACCAGAGAATCTTATTCCTCATAGTTTGGGAGTCGTTCATGTGTTTTTTTGCAAACTCTATGCAGGCTTTCATATGTCTTGCACTGAGGAGAGGCTTCCGTCGGGCCACTCTGCTATAAAGACCCGACTGGTGGAGGGCTGCAGTGATACCGTGTTTTTCCAAAAATAAGACACTGTCTTATATTTTTTTTGCCCCCCAAAAAAGCACTAGAGCTTATTTTTGGAGAAGGTCTTATTCTTGGAGAAACACGGTTGGGGGTAAGGTTACCCCCCAAAAATGCAGACCCCCCCACTTCCCAGGAGACTCATACTCACCAGACCAGGACGTCTGCGTGGTTCCCAGGTCCTCCTTTGATCTCCGGTCGGTGCTGCACGCCGTCCTACCCTGCTGCTAGCTGACACACACACAGCAGATCACACACAGCAGATCACACACACAAACACAGCAGATCACACACACACACACACACACAGCAGATCGCAGGCACACAGCAGATCGCGGCACACACAGCAAATCGCAGGCACACACAGCTGATCACAGATACACACAGCCGATCACAGATACACACAGCCGATCGCAGGCACACACACACAGCAGATCACACACACAGCAGATCACACACACAGCAGATAGCATATATACACAGCAGATCGCAGATATACACAGCAGATCACACACAGCAGATCGCAGGCACACACAGTCGATCAGAGATACACACATCCGATCGGAGGCACACACAGCCAATCACAGATACACACATCCGATCACAGGCACACACAGCCGATCACAGATACAAACATCCGATCGCAGGCACACACAGCCGATCACACATACATACATCCGATCGCAGGCACACACAGCCAATCACAGATACACACATCCGATCACAGGCACACACAGCCGATCACAGATACACACAGCCGAACGCAGACACACACAGCCGATCGCAGAAAAACACAGCCGATCGCAGACACACACAGCCGATTGCAGACACACAGCAGATCACACACACACACACATCATATCCAACACTTACGGCCGCAGGAAATGAGAGCAAGTCACGTGTCTGTCCGCAGGTCCTGTTCGTTGCGCTCCACTGCACTGCCTCTCAGGATTCTGCCGGCGAGAAGAGATCGGTGTCGCTGGATGAGGTGAGTGTGTATGCGATCCGATGTGTGTGTGTGTGTGTGATTTGATGTTTGCGTGTTATCCGATGTTTGTGTGTACAATTTGATTATGTGTGCGATCTGTGTGTGCGATCCGATGTTTGTGTGTGAGATCTTGTGTGTGTGAGATCTGATTGTGTGTGTGTGTGTGTGTGTGAGCTGATGTGTGCGGGTGTGTGATCACTGCAGGTCCTGCCGCTCAGTGTCGGGTGAGTGTAATTGCTGGGTGCCGCTGTGTATAATGAAGTGTCCTGCAGTATCTGTATCTTTTTTAGCTGCAGGGACACTTCATTATTGATCCGGGACTAGGGCTTATTTTCGGGGGAGGGCTTATATTTCAGCCTTTCTCCAAAAATGCTGAAAATCCCTGCTAGGGCTTATTTTTGGGGGAGGTCTTATTTTTGGAAAAACACGGTAGTTGACTTTGTAGAACTTTCTCCCATCTCCCTACTGCATCTATGGACCTCAGCCACAGTGATCGGGGTTCTTCTTTACCTCTCTCACCAAGGCTCTTCTCCCACAATTGCTCCGTTTGGCTGAATGGTCAGGTCTAGGAAGAGTTCTGGCGATCCCAAACATCTTCCATTTAAGGATTATGAAGGACATTGTGTTCTTAGGAACCTTGAATACTGTAGAAATTATTTTGTAACCTTGGCCAGATCTATACCTTTCCACAATTCTGTCTCTGTACTCCTTGGGCAGTTCCTTTGACCTCATGATTCTCAATTGGTCTGACATGCACTGTTTGCTCTTATATATACAGGTGTGTGCCTTTCCAAATCAAGTTCAATCAGTTTAATTAAACACAGCTGGACTCCAATGAAGAAGTAGAACCATCTCAAGGAGGATCACAAGGAAATGGACAGCATGTGAGTTAAATATGAGTGTCTGAGCAAAGGGTCTGAATACTTATGACCATGTGATATTTTAGTTTTTCTTGTTTAATATATTTGCAAACATTTCTGTTTTTTTCTGACAATATGGGGTGCAGAGTGTACATTAATGAAAAAAAATGAACTTTTTTGAATTTACCAAATGGCTGCAATGAAACAGAGTGAAAAATTTAAATGGGTCTGAATACTTTCCGTACCCACTGTATATTATAATCAATTGCCAATTTAAAGGGGTTGTATAGAATTTAAGCTCAAATTTCACACATCAGTTTTTTTGTGCATGTGCTATCGATTATTTTTACATAAAGATTGCACACCGATTAGAATGGATGCTATTGTCCACAGAATTGTCCACAGAAAAAAAAAAATAGAGTCGGATCAATCTCACCAATGTAAATCAAAAAACAAAAATCTGACGTGTGATGGATCCTATGCACAATGCTGAGGGAGAGACCACTTGCTTGTTTATTTATTTATTTTTTAAACCTTGAGCAACCCCTTCCCCTGAAACTTTACAACAAAAAGTGATGCAACATGTATTTGAAAATTTATGATACGCTATTATGTACATTTTTGGGACAGTTTTGAAAAGCTAAAGTAAAATCTGGGGTGAATCCACTGCACAATCCACCAAATGCCCACATGTAGGCAGCAATAAACAAGAATGATCACATCAGTTTTCCAGGTAGTTGCAGCATAATGATCCTTTAACCACTTGTGGACCAGCAAGATTTAAAAATGTCTAGTCAGGCTGTGTTTTCTTCTACAAGGATGTTTCAAAATGTTCTTGCTGAGGCAGCTGTTGCATGGACTTCCCGTAGAGAAGGCAGAGATGGTTTATTACTGTGTCTGCCTTCCTGATAAAAAAAATTGATTTTCAAGTCCCCTTTGAAAACTAAAAAATAAAGTAACATTTTTTTTAAAGAAATATAACAAAATATAAAAATTTCAATCAGTCCCTCTCTCCCCTATAACAAATAAAGAAATATAAAAGCTTATTTGGTATCGCTGCATGTGTACAAGTTTGGTTTAGCAAAACATGAAATTAATCTGATCAGTAAACTCTGTGAAGTGAAAAATAAAAAAAAAAAATCAAACTGCCAGAATTATGTGTTGGGTTTTTATACCATACCGCCTTAAAAAATGCAGTAAAAAGTGTTCGAAATGTTAATTGTACCCCAAATTAGTAGCAAGAAAAATTTCAGCTTGCCACGCAAAAAACAATTCCTCAGACGGCTCAATTGGTTTTTTTTTTTTACAAACATCCCCACTTTCATATTAATGTCCCCCTCCTGAAATGATGTTTCCCATCTGGACCTCTTACTATAATTATGTCCTCCATCCTGACTCCTTCCTGAAGAATGTTTTCCATCATGGCCCATTCTTTTTGCCATCCTGGGCCCCGTTTTAGTAATAATTTTCTCCATCCTGGGTCCCTTTCTTTTATAATGTCTTCCACCCTGGGCCCCTTCCAGGTATAATATCCCTAATCCTGAGCCCCTTCTGGTAATAATGTCCCTGTTTTACTGTCATTCTCCAAGAAATGTATCACAAAAAAATAAACTATTCTTTTTATCTTCCTCCGCTCCCACAACATACGGCATCCTATTCTATAACTGGTAGAGAACCTTTTTTTCCCTTTACATTTCTTCGCCAAAAACATTAAAAAGTTCAAATCAGGCCCCATGTAATTCAAAAATGATGAAAGAATGAAAATGGGAAATTGCCAGATCTTAAACTAGTTAATGCCTAGCAATCTATGACTGTGTTCACACACTATGGTTGAAAATTGCATCGTTATGCAGCTTGTGAACACAGCCATATAGTGAAGCATTGTAAACTTTAATAATAAGTACAATAAGTAGTAATGGAAGAGGGATGTGTGAGGAGACAGTATGGTGAGCAGTGGGGGAATGTGTGAAGAGAAAGTATGGGAATGGAGTGGGGAATGTGTGAGGAAATAGTATGAGAAGCAGTGTGGGTTGAGTGGGTACAGAAACAGTATGGGGAGTGGGGGAATGTGAAACAGACAGTGTGGAGAGCAAGGGGTTAAATATGTGAGGAGACTGTATGGTGTGCAGGATGGAGGCATGTGTGAGGAGACTATTGCGGAGAATAGTCTGAGGAGATAGTAAGGGGTGAGGAAAAAAGTGTGAGGGGACACAAAATAGAGAGAGTTGTGTTGGGGGGGAGTGGTATAGAGAGTAGCATGAGGGGACAGTATGCCGAGGATGAAGAGCATGATAAATGGCCACAGTATAGAAACCCAGGCTAACCCGCAGAGCAGGGACGGGCTCAGATACGGACGGGCAGAGTCTCAGTTGCTGACAGGTGGGTAGGCCATATGACCATTACTTGGAAGGCTTTCTCCCAGACCTTGAATGGCAGATGCAATCAGTTACCTGGGTAGACATCTCAGAGGATTAAGGGACACATTTGGATTCCTCTCTCCTCTTGTCGAAGACAATGGTAGAAGGCTCAAAGGCATGAAGCAGGACTGTACAGCAAGATGGTAACTCAGAAGACCTGGACGAATGAGCACCAATAAGACATTCCTTGTGGCATATCTGCCCCCAATGGAGCACACCAAGTCAGACCCAGAAGTAGCGGACACAACAAGTTTGGAAGCACCAGGAAGGAAATCGTCTCCAAATGCGTATTTCCCCATGTGCAATTCCGCAGGCTCAGAAACAAAGCGTATGGGTTGTGACAGGAGCACTTCATCTACAGATGACATCATCAAAAAGTTCCTAAGACGTCAGAAAGGAATCTGGAATCGATCCACCACAGCCTGTTGTATGAAGTTTCCAGCAGATCTGGTATCTAGATGAGCCATCTCAGAAAACAGAATTTCTCCACATAATACAGACACGGACAGGGTCAACAAAGAAAACGGACAGCTTTTGTCGAGAGTCACCCCGTCCTACCGACCCAAGGCAAGAGGGACCTGGCTTGATAGGACAGGAATGGATGTAGTATTCCACTTCCCCGCAGTAGAAACACAGACCCATGGCTCAGTGATGCTCTTTTTGCTTGGACATCTTGATACTATCGACCTCCATAGGTTCAGGAGCTAGAGGAACAATTGGGTAGGCAACAGCCTCTGGAAGGATGGAGCCAGGCGCGTAGATTTACTTTAACGGCACACTTCCATTCCTGAAACCTGCAAATGACCCAGGTGTCCAAGGACATCAGATCATCCAGAGTAGTGGGAATATCACAACCTTCCACTTCATCCTTAATCCTCCCGTATAGGCCTTCCCAAAAGGCGGCTGCCAGCATCTGAATATTCCATCCCAGCTCTGAGGAGAGGGTGCAGAGTTGAACTGAATACTGATCCACCATCTTAACTCTTTGACGCAACTGCAGCAAAAGCAACACGGCCCAGCTCATAAAATACCTTCTGGAAGGCCTCCAGGAATTCCAGAACATCAGTGGTAACTGGGTCATTTCTATCCCACTTGGAATTGACCAAAGCTAGAGCTTTCCCACCAAGGTGTCACATCAGGAATGCCACTTTGGCCTGGTCAGAAGAAAACAGATGGCCCAAAAGTTCAGAGTGCACAAGCTGATTAACCCTCAGCATTGCTTGGGGTTGCAGTCGAAACGTGGTGGAGCAGACAGATGAGGTCCAGGTACAGATGGAGCAGTAGCATCCAGGCTAACATTCACAAACTATAGGAGGGCCAAGATTTGACTTTCCTGTTCCTACATGTGCAACATCACACAATATAATTCATCCAGGGGCAAAGAGTCAGAGTCAGCAGAGTCCATGACTTGAGCAATCTGTTACACTCACCCATGGTGATAAGGCGGCAAGTGGAAGTAGACCCATTGGACCACAGGGGGGACCTGAGTTTACCATGATGTGGGAGGGGCTTGACTAAGCACCTACTGGGTAACACTGGCCAGGTACCACTCCCAGGCCAGTACCCAGGACTGTGGCAGCTGACTCCCATGGCAGGGATAGGCTCAGGTATGAATGGGCAGAGTCTCAGGTGCAGGCTGGTTGGCTGAGGTAGACAGGACCACTAGGTTGACAGAGAGAGTCTCTAGGACTGACGAAGCATCTGGAACAGCTGAGTCAGACAAGTACAGAGAGTATGGCAGTGACCGGCAGAGTCTCCAGTATTGATAGGTGCAGCCAGGACGGCTGAGGCAGAGTGGACAGCAGGAGCAGGCAGGTACAGAGGGCATGGCCAGGACAGGGTGACAGGTACAGGTATGTGGACACAGATACAGGTAACGGACAGTGAGCAACGGGTCCTGACAACTAGCTAGGTAGACGGACATGCACTAACTAACTGACCATGTTGCTCAAGCACCTCCCCTAGTGGGAAGGTGCCTTAAAGAGAACCAACCACCAGGATTTTGCTATATGAAGTAAAGGCAGTGCCTTACTGGCACTAAGATGCTGAATCCAGGCATACCTGTTGAAGGAAGATATTGATTGATGAAATATTTTTAATCAAAGTTGCAGAAATGTACTGCATTTTGATTGAAAGGTGCAATGGGATGGGCTTTTGTGGGTCGGGTCCTCTGCGATTATTCCTCCTCCGGCATCCTCCTGGCTTGCCCCCTTTTTTATTTGAATATCACACCACCATTGCTGTTGTTGATGGCGCGTGTGGATTGATTGCCACAGTAATCATGTCTTCATTAAAATGGTGCTGGAGTCCGCAATCTCTGCTGCCATTTTATTGAAGACACTGCGGTGAAGACTATGAGAGCCACTTCCAGGAATGCGCTGGCTTTTTAAGAGAGGGATCATGTGCGCACATTCTAAGCGCACTCTCCTGGACCCTGTGCGACGTGCACTGGCCCAGGGAGCAGGAGGAAAGAGATTCACATGTGGAGCACCGCAGGGAGGTGAGACAGGGCGGTGCAGTCAGGCCGAGTCGGCAGTCCCTGCTGGGTAGAAGCAAAGTAGTGCAGAGACATCAGCGCTACAGGTATTCATAGATCATAATTTCTGCTAAATAGAGCAGGGCTGATGCACTGCTCTGTATAGCAAAAGCGATTGTACGATCACAGCTTGAAGCCTCCTAAGTGGAGTAGAAAAGCAAGTAAAAAAAGGTTTTGAAAAAAAAGTTTAAATCACCCCCTTTTGTCTCATTGAAAATAAAAAAATATAAAAAGTTTTTGCCAGCTTACCAGTGTTGAGTCACAAAGTGGATCATAGCCTTGTTCAGAAGTAGTCCGCACGGAGGCGGATGGGAGTAGTCCACTCAATATGTAGAAGAAATGAAAGCAATTCCCAACGGACATATGAAGTAATAAAAAATCTTGTTTCCAGTTAAAAACCAAGTTCCTTTATTATATCCATTCAAACCATGAAGAAGGCGTAATACAATGCTGAAACGCGTAGTCCCTTTAACGACTACTTGCTTTCACTTTTTCTACATATTGAAAATAAAACAATTTTTTTTTAAATACACATATTTGGTTTCTTTGTATTAAGAAAGATCTGATCTATCAAAATATATAATAAATTAATCCAATCGGTAGCATAACGAAAAAAAACCCAACAAAACTCCATAATTATGTGTTTTTTTTGGGCCACTGCAACATTGCAATAAAATATAATAAAAGGCAATCAAAACATCACAAAAATGTATCAGTAAAAACATCAGCTCTGAGGGCAAATAAATATACAATCACTTAGCTCCAGATCTCGTAAAATAAAAACTACTACAGTTTTTGGAAAATGGCAACAAAAAGCAAAAATGTTATGTGCACTAAAGTCCACACGTGAGAAATAACAAAATATGGTCTTACTTAAAACTACTAACTTGACATGCCCAGTTCTTGTATAAACTAGAGGGCCCAGCTGCACAGTCTCTAAAAGCCCCTGCACAGACTGAAGCAACACTGACTGGATGACTCAGATGACCAGTTGGACCTTGCTTTCTAAGCGACCTTCAAGGGTTCCACGTATCTCCTTAAGTATCCAGGGAATGTGAAGAGCAAAATAAGGTAAACAAAAGTTATAATCTGCAAGGAGAAACACAAGACAAACAGGCTATAGTTCCAAACAGGGTGTACTTTAGGCTATGTGCGCACGTTGCGTACTAGCCCTGCAGAAATTTCTGCAGCGATCTGAAGAGCACACATGCACTTCAAATCGCTGCAGAAAATGCCCGTAGAGAAAAAAAAAAGCCGATTCCATGCGCTCTGCCTGCAGCTCCTGCCATAGACACGCACGGAAGAAGTGACATGTCACTTCTTAGAACGCAGCGCTTCGGGCAGCAGCCGAAGCGCTGCGCTCCAAGACGCCACGTGCGCACGGCCCCTGCACAATCTCCATAGACTGTGCAGGGGACGCAGGACGCATGCAGTTACGCTGCGCTACAAAGCGCAGCGTAACTGCATGTATTTACGCAACGTGCGCACATAGCCTTAGAAATACCACCAGCAGGAAATGGAAGCCTGGGGAAGTTTTAAATAGTTACACCCATTGGGTGTCTCATCTCTTCCAACAAGCCTACAACCTACAATAACCCTCAGTCCAGTACACCACTGCGCAACCAGCTCTGTCCTCACCTATTGTACCATCACCCATTCCTTGTAGACTGTGAGCTCTCGCGGGCAGGGTCCTCTCTCCTCCTATACCAGTCTGTTTTGTACTGTTAATGATTGTTGTACGTATACCCTCTTTCACTTGTAAAGCGCCATGGAATAAATGGCGCTATAATAATAAATAATAATAATAGGGAAGATTAAATTAAAGGATAGGAAACACATGGCAGAAAGGCAATCAATATACAAAGTGTCTACACAGAGACAAAGTGTTCAGAACCAGGACATTGACCAACCTGACTGTGGCTCAGAGAAGAGGGAAACGCATGACAGCACAGGAGGGTGCCTTCCATGAGAGGCCGCTGTACCCTCTGAAATACCCATCCTCCGACGTAGCTGATAAAACTCTTTTACCAGACGATCAGCATGCAGATCTTCCGTATTAATCCCGGCATCATCTGGACTACACTTCCATTTCCAAGATAATGCAACCAGTATCTGACACGTCTGTCACTCAGTACTCCCTCCACCTCATACTGCCAAACCTCTTCCAAATCCACTTAAATTATGTCACGAGAACCAGACATCCCCTCAAACGTTTTAAGGAGAAAGGAATGGAAAGAATTTTTGATCCTCTGTGTCACCAGGAGTTTGACTGTCTCAGGATTAAGGATTTTAATTACGTTATATGTACCAACAAATTTGGGAACCAAATTTTTAGATGGTACTTTAGATTTTTTGAGGATAACCAAATAAATTCTCCCACCCTAAATACAGAAGCCCTTGTCTGTCTACGGTTCACAGTTCTCTTAGTCCGGTCACAAGTTTTCATACGTGAAAAAAATATCTTTTTCTCTAGTACAGAGGACTGCAAACCAGAACATTTCCAAAAATAGGATGAAAATCCCCGTAGCAGGAAATAGGCGAGGTACGAGTAGCTGTTGAAGTGCGATTATTGAGAGCGACTTTGGCAAGAGGCAGAAAATCCAACCAGTCCTCCTGATTAGATAAAACAAAACAACTTAAATATTGTTCTCCCTCATGGTTCATCCTTTCTGTCTGTCCATTGGTCTCTGGATGAGAATGAAAGTTTAAGGCTGAGGCCACATGGGGATTACTGCGAGTGCTTGCATGACACTCAGCACACGCTTGTAGCACAGCAGGAGCCGAGTGTCATGCGAATGTCATGCGAGTTTCATGTGACTGTGGTCCAATCTCTGTGGAGGGGAGGACCGATGCTGCTGCGGAGGAGGAATTTATCTGCCTATCTCCTCCGTTGCCAGCTGATGCAAAAATCACACTGTTCTTGCGTCACACCGGTGTAATGCGAGAGCAATGCGATGTTTCTCCCACCCCACAGACTTGAATGGGTAATTGCATAAGATCCAACAATATCAAAGGGCACAGGTGTGTCAATCCCTCAGGGGATATCACACACTGTGCTGAGCTACTCAATAGCAATACAAAACAGGAGGAAACGAGTAACTTGCTTCAAAAATATATATGTGTTTTTTATTTTTTATTGATATTTCATGTGCTTATTTTTAGTAATATTTTATCATGAAGTACCGTATTTTTCGCTTTATAAGACGCACCGGAATATAAGACGCACCCCAAACTTAGACATAAAAAAGGTAAAAAAAAGAAAAATGGGGTCCGTCTTATACTCCGGTGTTCTCTTACCGGAGGGGGGCAGCAGTGGTGGTGAAGCGGGGTCACAGGAGGCACAGGTTGTGCTGGCAGGCGCGGCAGGTCAGTGGCAGCGGGGTCCGTGGTTGCAGGTGCCGTGGTTGCAGGCGCGGTGGCGTCCGCGGTGGCAGGATCCGTGGGGTCCGTGGTGGCGGCAGCAGCCGTGGCGTGTGAGCCGTGCAGCAGGCCGGTGCAGTGAGTGTCCGCGGTCCCGGTTCAGTGGTGGCAGCGGCGGCGGCAACTGCTCAGTGGTGGCAGCGGCAGGGACTGCTCAGTGGTGGCAGCGGCAGGGACTGCTCAGTGGTGGCGTGTGTCCGCGGTCCCGGTTCAGTGGTGGCAGCGGCGGCGGCGGCTCAGTGGTGGGAGCGGCGGCAACTGCTCAGTGGTGGCAGCGGCAGGGACTGCTCAGTGGTGGCGTGTGTCCGCGGTCCCGGTTCAGTGGTGGCAGCGGCGGCTCAGTAGTGGGAGCGGCGGCGACGGCTCAGTGGTGGAGTGTGTCCGCGGTCCCGATTCAAGTAATGGCGCCCGGAGCGACGCATGCGCAGATGGAGCTCTCATCCAAGGGCTCCATCTGCGCACGCGCTGACTCCCGGAGCAGCGCGTGCGCAGATGGAGCTCTCATCCAAGAGCTCCACCGGCGCCATCATTTGAAAGTGGGACCGCGGACAACTGGTAAGCTGCACAGCCGCCCGCCCCGCATGCACAGAGTGGCAGCCAGCAGGCTGCCCGCCCACCCCGCGTACAAGCCGCCGGGTACCTGTGCTTGCGTGCGGTGGCAGCCGGGTACCCATGGCTGTGTGCGGGCGGCAGATGGGTGACTGTGTGAGGGCGGCAGCCGAGTACCTGCACGGGCACCCGACTGCCGCTCGCACACAGCACCCGGCTGCCGCCCGCACACAGCCATGGGTACCCGTCTGCCACCGCATGCAAGCACAGGTACCTGGCTGCCGACCCCACACAGCACCCGCTGCCGCCCGTACACAGCCACGGGTACCCGGCTGCCGCTGCATGCAAGTACAGGTACCCGGGCGCTTGCATGCAGCCACAGGCACCCGCCCGATCGCCTCAGACAGGACCCCCCCCCCCCCCGCTACCGCTTTATAAGACGCACCCCCCATTTTCCTCCCAAAATTTGGGGAGGAAAAGTGCGTCTTATAAAGCGAAAAATACGGTAAATACAATACACATATATCAGTATATACAGTTAGGTCCAGAAATATTTGGACAGTGACACAATTTTCGCGAGTTGGGCTCTGCATGCCACCACATTGGATTTGAAATGAAACCTCTGCAACAGAATTCAAGTGCAGATTGTAACGTTTAATTTGAAGGTTTGAACAAAAATATCTGATAGAAATTGTAGGAATTGTACACATTTCTTTACAAACACTCCACATTTTAGGAGGTCAAAGAAGGGAATTTTGTTTACTTACCGTAAATTCCTTTTCTTCTAGCTCCAATTGGGAGACCCAGACAATTGGGTGTATAGCTACTGCCTCCGGAGGCCGCACAAAGTACTACACTTAAAAGTGTAAGGCCCCTCCCCTTCTGGCTATACACCCCCCCGTGGGAGCACGGGTCCTTCAGTTTTAGTGCAAAAGCAAGAAGGAGGAAAGCCAATAACTGTTTCAAAAACAAATTCAATCCGATAAACAATATCGGAGAACGTAAGTTATTAACATGAACAACATGTGCACCCGAAAAACAAATACCCTCAGAAAAACAGGGCGGGTGCTGGGTCTCCCAATTGGAGCTAGAAGAAAAGGAATTTCCGGTAAGTAAACAAAATTCCCTTCTTCTTTTTCGCTCCTAATTGGGAGACCCAGACAATTGGGACGTCCAAAAGCAGTCCCTGGGTGGGTAAAATAATACCTCGCGATCGGGCTGTCAGGCAGCCCTTCCTTACAGGTGGGCCACCGCCGCCTGCAGGACTTGTCTACCTAGGCTGGCATCCGCCGAAGCGTAGGTATGCACCTGATAATGCTTGGTGAAAGTGTGCAGACTCGACCAGGTAGCCGCCTGGCACACCTGCTGAGCCGTAGCCTGATGCCGTAATGCCCAGGACGCACCCACGGCTCTGGTAGAATGGGCCTTCAGTCCAGAAGGAGTCGGAAGCCCAGCAGAACGGTAGGCGTGTAGAATTGGTTCCTTGATCCACCGCGCAAGGGTGGATTTGGAAGCTTGCGACCCTTTATGCTGACCAGCGACCAGGATAAAGAGTGCATCCGAACGGCGCAGAGACACCGTGCGGGAAATGTAGATCCTGAGTGCTCTCACCAGGTCCAACAGATGTAAACCCTTTTCAAATTGGTGAACTGGATGCGGACACAAAGATGGTAAAGTGATATCCTGATTGAGATGAAAGGAAGATACCACCTTGGGAAGAAACTCTGGAATTGGACGCAGTACCACCTTGTCCTGGTGAAACACCAGGAAGGGAGATTTGCAAGATAACGCCGCCAGCTCTGACACTCTCCGAAGAGACGTGACCGCCACCAGAAAAGCCACTTTCTGTGAAAGCCGAGAAAAGGAAATCTCCTTCATAGGCTCGAAAGGTGGCTTCTGGAGAGCAATCAGAACCTTGTTCAGATCCCAGGGTTCCAATGGCCGCTTGTAAGGGGGAATGATATGACAAACCCCTTGCAGGAACGTGCGTACCTTAGGAAGTCGCGCCAGGCGCTTCTGAAAGAATACGGATAGCGCAGAAACTTGTCCTTTAAGGGAGCTAAGCGACAAACCTTTTTCCAACCCAGACTGCAGGAAGGAAAGAAAAATAGGCAATGCAAATGGCCAGGGAGAAACTCCCTGAGCAGAGCACCAAGATAAGAATATCTTCCACGTTCTGTGGTAGATCTTGGCGGAGGATGGTTTCCTAGCCTGTCTCATGGTGGCAACAACATCATGAGATAAACCTGAGGTCCCTAGGACCCAGGACTCAATGGCCACACAGTCAGGTTCAGGGCCGCAGAATTCAGATGGAAAAACGGCCCTTGAGACAGCAAGTCTGGACGGCCTGGTAGCGCCCACGGTTGTCCTACCGTGAGATGCCACAGATCCGGGTACCACGACCTCCTTGGCCAGTCTGGAGCGACGAGAATGGCGCAACGGCAGTCGGACCTGATTTTGCAGATCACTCTGGGCAATAATGCCAGAGGTGGGAACACATAAGGTAGTCGGAACTGCGACCAATCCTGAACTAAGGCGTCTGCCGCCAGAGCTCGGTGATCGTGAGACCGTGCCATGAAAACCGGGACCTTGTTGTTGTGCCGTGACGCCATCAGGTCGACGTCCGGCATCCCCCAGCGGCGACAGATCTCCTGAAACACGTCTGGGTGAAGGGACCATTCCCCTGCGTCCATGCCCTGGCGACTGAGAAAGTCTGCTTCCCAGTTTTCCACGCCTGGGATGTGAACTGCGGATATGGTGGATGCTGTGTTTACCACCCACGTCAGAATCCGCCGGACTTCTTGAAAGGCTTGTCGACTGCGTGTTCCCCCTTGGTGGTTGATGTACGCCACCGCTGTGGAATTGTCCGACTGAATCCGGATCTGCTTGCCCTCCAGCCACTGTTGGAAGGCTCGCAGAGCAAGATAGACTGCTCTGATTTCCAGAACATTGATCTGAAGGGTGGACTCTCTCTGAGTCCACGTACCCTCAGCCCTGTGGTGAAGAAACACTGCTCCCCACCCTGATAGGCTCGCATCTGTCGTGACCACCGCCCAGGATGGGGGTAGGAACGACTTTCCTTTTGACAATGAGGTGGGAAGAAGCCACCATCGGAGAGAGTCCTTGGTTGCCTGAGAGAGGGAGACATCCCTGTCGAGTGACGTCGACTTCCCGTCCCATTGGCGGAGAATGTCCCATTGTAGAGGGCGCAGATGAAACTGCGCGAAAGGGACTGCTTCCATTGCTGCCACCATCTTCCCTAGGAAATGCATGAGGCGCCTCAATGAGTGGGACTGGTTCTGCAGGAGAGATTGCACCCCTGTCTGCAGAGAGCACTGCTTGTCCAGTGGAAGCTTCACTATCGCTGAGAGAGTATGAAACTCCATGCCAAGATATGTTAGTGATTGGGTCGGGGTTAGATTTGACTTTGAAAAGTTGATAATCCACCCGAAACTCTGGAGAGTCTTCAGTGCCACGTTCAGACTGTGTTGGCATGCCTCTTGAGAGGGTGCCTTTATAAGTAGATCGTCCAAATACGGGATCACGGAGTGACCCTGCGAGTGCAGGACAGCTACTACTGCTGCCATGACCTTGGTGAAGACCCGAGGGGCTGTTGCCAGCCCGAAAGGTAACGCTACGAACTGCAGGTGTTCGCTTTCTAGAACGAAGCGTAGAAAACGCTGATGCTCTGGCGCAATCGGCACGTGAAGATAAGCATCCTTGATGTCTATTGATGCTAAGAAATCTCCTTGAGACATTGAGGCTATGACGGAGCGGAGAGATTCCATCCGGAACCTCCTGGTTTTTACGTGTTTGTTGAGCAATTTTAGATCCAGGACGGGCCGAAAGGACCCGTCCTTCTTTGGCACCACAAACAGATTGGAGTAAAAACCGTGACCTTGTTCCTGAAGAGGAACGGAAGTCACCACTCCTTCCGCCTTTAGAGCGGCCACCGCCTGCAGCAGAGCATCGGCTCGGTCGGGCGGTGGGGAAGTTCTGAAGAAACGAGTTGGAGGACGAGAGCTGAACTCTATCCTGTACCCGTGAGACAGAATGTCCCTCACCCAACGGTCTTTGACCTGTGACAGCCAAATGCCGCCAAAGCGGGAGAGCCTGCCACCGACCGAGGATGCGGAGAGAGGAGGCTGAGAGTCATGAGGAAGCCGTCTTGGTAACGGTTCTTCCTGCTGTCTTTTTTGGGCGTGACTGCGTCCGCCAAGAATCTGAACCTCTCTGATCCTTTTGAGTCCTTTTGGACGAGGAGAATTGGGACCTGCCTGAGCCTCGAAAGGACCGAAAACCAGACTGACCCCTCCTTTGTTGGGGCTTGTTTTGTCTGTGTTGAGGTAAGGATGAGTCCTTACCCTTGGAGTGTTTAATGATTTCATCCAAACGCTCCCCAAACAATCGGTCACGAGAAAAGGGCAAACTGGTTAAGCACTTCTTGGAAGCAGAATCTGCTTTCCATTCTCTCAACCACAGGGCCCTGCGCAAAACCACGGAGTTGGCTGACGCCACCGCCGTACGGCTCGTAGAGTCCAGGACAGCATTAATCTCGTAAGACGCGAATGCAGACATTTGAGAGGTCAATGGTGCCACCTGCGGGGCAGATGTACGTGTGACCGAGTCGACTTGTATAAGCCCAGCTGAAATAGCTTGGAGTGCCCATACGGCTGCGAAAGCTGGCGCCAACGACGCTCCAATAGCTTCATAGATGGATTTCAGCCAGAGCTCCATCTGCCTGTCAGTGGCATCTTTAAGTGCCGCTCCATCTTCTACTGCAACTAAGGATCTAGCTGCAAGCCTGGAGATTGGAGGGTCCACCTTGGGACACTGGGTCCAACTCTTGACCACGTCAGGGGGAAAAGGATAGCGTGTATCTTTAAGCCGTTTAGAAAACCGCTTCTCAGGATAAGCGTGGTGTTTCTGGATTGCATCTCTAAAGTCAGCGTGGTCCAGAAAAGTGCTTAATTTACGCTTGGGGTATCTGAAATGGAATTTCTCCTGCTGTGAAGCTGCCTCCTCCTCAGTAGGAGCTGGCGGAGAAATATCTAACATCCTATTGATGGACGCTATAAGATCATTCACTATGGCGTCACCATCCGGTGTATCCAGATTGAGAGCGGACCCAGGATCAGAATCTTGATCAGTTACATCCGCCTCATCACCCATAGATTCGTCCCGCTGGGATCCTGACCAGTGAGACGAAGTTGAGGGCCCCTCATAACGAGCCCGCTTAGGTTGTCTGGGACTGTTGTCCGAGTCAGAATCGTCACCCTGGGGTGCATGTGACACCCCCGGAGCTTGGAAGTGTGCCAGCTGAGGGGGACCAGGGAGCAATGATGCCACAGTGTCCATGGTCTGAGTTACTGGTCTAGACTGCAATGTTTCAAGAATCTTTGACATGGTCATAGACAATCTGTCAGCAAAAGCTGCAAACTCCGTTCCTGTCACCTGGACAGCATTCACAGGTGGTACACCCTGGGTCACGTCCAGCAGAGGCCCCGGCTGTGCAAGTTGCACAGGGGCCGAGCACTGCACACAATGGAGGTCAGTGGAACCTGCCGGTAGAGCAGCCGCACATGCGGTACAGGCAGCATATAATGTCTGTGCCTTGGTACCCTTGCGTTTAGCGGACGACATGCTGTTGCCTCCTTGTAATCTAGGAGGGTATATAGCCGAGAATCACCAGCGACCGTACAGTACAAAGTATTTGCAAACACAAAATACTCAGTATACAAACGGCACAAGTGGGGGTGAGCCCTTGAGGGCTGCTTACCGCCCGCTGAACAGCGGGTATGAGGCCGTAGAATCCCGTGTCTGGGTCTCCCCGTCTCCCCTCTGCAGCTCAGCGTGCAGGCAGGAATGGCTGCCGGCGTTCTGTGAAGAGGGGCGGACCGTGGGCGTGCCACAAACAAAGAGCGGGAAACTGCGTCCTACTGTGCCTGGTGTGAGGGCTGGAGTATGTAAAAAAGACTCCAGCCCTCAGCGCTGATGCTCTTTACAGCGTCCCGCCCTCCTCCTGACTGGCAGGTGCGGAGGCGGGAACGAACGAACTAGGCCGCAAAAGCCGGGGACTGTAGTAATAAGCGCGGCCGTGATATATGCACGGCCAGCGCGGAAGTCCCCGGCGCACCACAAGTCCCAGCCGTGTCGCAGTCCCAGCGGCCGGCGCGACCGTTCTCCCCGAGTCTACCCACTCAGCTAAGCTGAAGTGAGGAAATGGCACAAACGCAGCAGCGCTGATGTCCCCGGCGCACTAACACACCCAGCAATGCTGCGGTGTGCGCGCTTATGCACGGGGACACAGAGTACCTTGACGGAGCAGGGCCATGTCCCTGACGATACTCAGCTCCAAATCCAGCGGCTTCTCCAGGGGCTGCGGATGGAGCACGGTCTCTGTGCCTGGAGACCGGTAAAATCCCAATTCGCCCAGAGCCCTAATGGGGATGGGGAAGGAATCAGCATGTGGGCTCCAGCCTCCGTACCCGCAATGGGTACCTCAACCTTAACAAGCACCACCGACAGAAAGTGGGGTGAGAAGGGAGCATGCTGGGGACCCTTGTATGGGTCCTCTTTTCTTCCATCCGACATAGTCAGCAGCTGCTGCTGACTAAACAGTGGAGCTATGCGTGCGTGTCTGACCTCCTTCGCACAAAGCAAAAAACTGAAGGACCCGTGCTCCCACGGGGGGGGGTGTATAGCCAGAAGGGGAGGGGCCTTACACTTTTAAGTGTAGTACTTTGTGCGGCCTCCGGAGGCAGTAGCTATACACCCAATTGTCTGGGTCTCCCAATTAGGAGCGAAAAAGAAAGTAATTGGACAAATAAACCAAACCCAAACAAAATATTTTTATTTTCAATATTTTGTTGCGAATCCTTTGGAGGCAATCACTGCCTTAAGTCTGGAACCCATGGACATCACCAAACGCTGGGTTTCCTCCTTCTTAATGCTTTGCCAGGCCTTTACAGCCGCAGCCTTCAGGTCTTGCTTGTTTGTGGGTCTTTCCGTCTTAAGTCTGGATTTGAGCAAGTGAAATGCATGCTCAATTGGGTTAAGATCTGGTGATTGACTTGGCTATTGCAGAATGTTCCACTTTTTTGCACTCATGAACTCCTGGGTAGCTTTGGCTGTATGCTTGGGGTCATTGTCCATCTGTACTATGAAGCGCCGTCCGATCAACTTTGCGGCATTTGGCTGAATCTGGGCTGAAAGTATATCCCGGTACACTTCAGAATTCATCCGGCTACTCTTGTCTGCTGTTATGTCATCAGTAAACACAAGTGACCCAGTGCCATTGAAAGCCATGCATGCCCATGCCATCACGTTGCCTCCACCATGTTTTACAGAGGATGTGGTGTGCCTTGGATCATGTGCCGTTCCCTTTCTTCTCCAAACTTTTTTCTTCCCATCATTCTGGTACAGGTTGATCTTTGTCTCATCTGTCCATAGAATACTTTTCCAGAACTGAGCTGGCTTCATGAGGTGTTTTTCAGCAAATTTAACTCTGGCCTGTCTATTTTTGGAATTGATGAATGGTTTGCATCTAGATGTGAACCCTTTGTATTTATTTTCATGGAGTCTTCTCTTTACTGTTGACTTAGAGACAGATACACCTACTTCACTGAGAGTGTTCTGGACTTCTGTTGATGTTGTGAACGGGTTCTTCTTCACCAAAGAAAGTATGCGGCGATCATCCACCACTGTTGTCATCCGTGGACGCCCAGGCCTTTTTGAGTTCCCAAGCTCACCAGTCAATTCCTTTTTTCTCAGAATGTACCCGACTGTTGATTTTGCTACTCCAAGCATGTCTGCTATCTCTCTGATGGATTTTTTCTCTTTTTTCAGCCTCAGGATGTTCTGCTTCACCTCAATTGAGAGTTCCTTAGACCGCATGTTGTCTGGTCACAGCAACAGCTTCCAAATGCAAAACCACACACCTGTAATCAACCCCAGACCTTTTAACTACTTCATTGATTACAGGTTAACGAGGGAGACTCCTTCAGAGTTAATTGCAGCCCTTAGAGTCCCTTGTCCAATTACTTTAGGTCCCTTGAAAAAGAGGAGGCTATGCATTACAGAGCTATGATTCCTAAACCCTTTCTCCGATTTGGATGTGAAAACTCTCATATTGCAGCTGGGAGTGTGCACTTTCAGCCCATATTATATATATAATTGTATTTCTGAACATGTTTTTGTAAACAGCTAAAATAACAAAACTTGTGTCACTGTCCAAATATTTCTGGACCTAACTGTAAATAAATAAATTACAGCAATTGAATGGCCAAGAGAAGGGGTGTTAAAAAGGGCACAAATTAATCCTGCCAAGCCCAACAATACATGGTACTTATCAATAACAAAGTCAAATGTAAAAATCTATCACATGAAAGTATCCACACGTTCCCACGTGAAAAACTTGGTTGTTACACCAAAAATAGGGAGTTTTAGCAGTTTCCCTCAGTGAGGATTATGCACAAAGCTCAACAAGCACATTGCAACCACTACTAGCCACATTGGTCAATCATAATTATAATGTCCTAGACAACGTATAACCCAATCTCTGGTATAAAGATCGATCAGTGGAGCAGTGTAAACATATGCAGCAAGAGAGCCCACGCACACCTCACTCGGGGGAACCCAACACTGAAATTCTATGTCAAAGATGGCCAGATCATATTAATGCACCAATAGAGATTATCAATGTATGCAAATAAACGCAAAAATATTGCATCAAATGAGGGTTGTGCATGATGCTCAAATCACAAATCACAGACACTGCTGACCATAAAAATTGTGAGGGGATATAAATAGTAATCACTAAGCCTCGGTACAGCAGTGTGAGCATATATCCCAAAAAGAGCACCTGCACACCTCATTAAGAGGATCCCAACATTGGAATTATTTTATAGAACCATATATCAGTGAAAACAGTCATGCAGGGGTCCCATTCACATAATACCAAAATGCTGCAACGATGGTCACCAAAATGCTCATACAATCAAGGCATCAACATACTGTGACATTAATATGCCTAAGATTCCATCACAGCAGCAAATGGTACATGTAAAAAGATAACCAACTACATACCGTAAAGTTCTATTATCACGTGGTGAACAAGCCGGCAGGCAGGAAAATCAGATGAGGAGGGGGTTAAACCCAAACATGGACTCCATGTTTGGGTTTAACCCCCTCCTCATCTGGCCAGCATTGACGTGGAGGCTCTGTACTCCTCCATCCCTCATGCAAGAGGGATGGAGGCAGTAGACAGCTTCCTAGGCACAAGAGGGCTGCAGTTCCAGCAGCATAACCAGTTTATCAGACAACTCTTGAATTATTGTCTTACTCGCAATTTCTTCCTATTTGACCACAAATTTTTCCACCAACTCAGGGGCGTGGCAATGGGGTGCCCTTGTGCCCCCACGTACGCAAACATCTACCTGGGTTGGTGGGAAGAAACAGTAGTATTTGATACATCGAAGGCCCATGGGAACTATCTGTCTAAGGTGGAATTATGGCTCCGTTATGTGGATGACATATTCATCCTATGGTCAGGAACACAAGAGGAGTTTCGGTCCTTTGTCAGTCTGCTGAATATTAATAACCTGGGTTTGGCTTTTACGTCTGAAATTAAGGAGACAGAAATTGCATTTCTAGACGTCTTAATTAAAAAAAGCGTAACAGGGGATATCTGTACGGATATGTACCGTAAACCGACAGCCTCCAATTCCCTCTTACGCTGGGAAAGCAGCCACCCAGTAGCTTTGAAGCGAGGGATACCAAAAGGACAATACCTGCGGGCTCGCAGAAACTGCTTTACACACAGCGACATCTCTAGCGATGTAGCTGGTGAAAGCACCCGCCCCCGTCGGTTGTGCGTCACGGGCAAATCGCTGCCCGTGGCGCACAACATCGCTAGGACCCGTCACACGTACTTACCTGGCTAGCGACGTCGCTGTTGCCGGCGAACCACCTCCTTTCTAAGGGGGCGCTTAGTGCGGCGTCACAGCGACGTCACACGGCAGCCATCCAATAGAAGCGGAGGGGCTGAGAGCAGCCGAATGAAAGTGACGCCCACCTCGTTGCTGGAGGACGCAGGTACGGTGTTTGTCGTTCCTGAGGTGTCACACGTAGCGATGTGTGCTGCCTCAGGAACGACGAACAACCTGCGTCCTGCAACAGCAAAGATATTTGGGATTAGAATGACGTGTCAACGATCAACGATTAGGTGAGTAATTTTGATCATTAGCGGTCATTCGTACGTTTCACATGCAATGACGTTGCTAAGGAGGCCGGATGTGCGGCACGAATTCCGTGACCCCCAACGACATCTCGTTAGCGATGTCGTTGCGTGCAAAGCCCCCTTTAATCTTCCGAGTCTCCCTATAAATGGTAGGATTGTGTTTAACCAAACTGGACATGCCTAACAACAGTTTAACAGGTAAAGAAGAAAGGACCATAAGTGGAATGGATTCTGGCTGTAACTCTCCCACTTTCATGCACACATTCTCAACCTTAGAAGCAGCATAACTTTGAGCAAAGGGAGATTTATCAATCACTGACACCTGAATAGGATACTGGAGAGTCGAAACAATGTATCCACATTCAATAACAAAATCACTGTCACTTAGATCTAGGAATTTACAAATGCAGAGGTGACAATAAACCCAGGTTTCGTACCCAAAGACACTTGTAAAAAAACCTCCAGATGTATACAAGAGAGAAAATTTCAGACGCTATGTGGACCTGTGTTATTACACTTTAAAATCCCATTTGTTTTTTTCTTTTAGAAATAAATTATTGCACTTAAAGCGCTGATTCATAACAAGACCTGTACCACCACACTACAAGCAAAAACGAGCTGGGGTTCTCAGTTCAGTTCCCTCCTTGGACTCTCAGCAGGCCCCAATTTGCATAGGTTCGCCAGAGTCTACTGACTGAAAGGAAGAAATCACAGACACACCATTAAATGGGTCCTTATCCCTAAGATGTCTGTCTAAATGAATAGGCAGTGACATTTCCTCTTCCAGTGACGAGGAGGGAATATAAGCCATCATGTCTCCGATCTTACTAAAAAGTCTGTCAAAACTGACTGTGGAGAGAGCTGGATTATTCCAGGAGGTTTCCACTGCCCAATGTCTGAACTGGGAGCAATAGTCCTCCACTATATGATTACCCTGAACCAAACTACGAATTGCTGACTCAGGCACTGCAGCCTTATTGGGGTCGTCGTAAGTGAAACCCAGTGTAGAAAAGAAAGCGTCTACAAAGGTAAATATTAGAGAATCCTAAGGCAATGAAAATGCCCAAGCCTGATGATCACAGTGAAGCAAGGACAAAATAATGCCTATACGCTGAACCTCCCCTCCAGGAGACACTGGACGGAGGCGAAAATACAGTTTACATGAAGAGCAAAAAATGGACAACTTACCTTGGTCCCTGTCAAATTAGGTTTGTAGACATCCTTTAGATATGACAAAACCTCTGAGTGGTGACGAGTGCATTTTGTTGCTGTTTAATCCCTGCTACTTCAAATGTCTGGGACTGCAGTCGCGCGGTCAAGGCGTTTACAGCGTCCATGATGACGTCTCAGCATGCACGAAAAATGGGTGGGCTGGTAATAATGTTCTGAGCACTAAAGTGCACACATGGTAAATAACTTAAAATAAGGTCTTACTTAAAATGACTACACCTGATGTACTCGGTTTTTGTATAGACTAGAGGTCCAATCTGCACAGTCCGTAAAGACCCCTCTGCAGAATGAAATAAACCTAACTGGATAACACAGATGACCACTCCAACGTTTGCTTCCTAAGCGGCCATCGAGAGTTCGATGTACCTAAGAAACTGGGGGAATGTGCAGAGTAAAATAAGGTAAACCAAAAGTTATTATCGGCCAGGAGAAGGACAATACAAACAGGCTGTAGTTCCAAGCAGGGTCCACTTCAGAAATATCACCAGTGGAAAATGGAAGCCTGGGAAGCTTTAAATAGTTACACACGCAGACTAAATTACAGTAAAGGAAACATGGCAGAAAAGCAATGAACACACAAAGTTCCACACAGAGAGATAGTGTTCTAAACCAGGACAGCAACCAAACCTGACTGTGGCATAGTGGAGAGGGAAACGAACCAGATAACATAAGGCTGCTAGATAAAATCTGAGGCATGACAAACTTTGAGAAATTTCTGAATTTTTTTTATTCGCTTAAAAAAACTATACATCTTTTATCTGCGTACTCGCATTGACCTGGAGAATCATACTGCCAGTTCAGTTTTACACTAAAGTGAAGATGGCAAATACAAAAACAAATGTCGGGTTGCACTATGTTTTGGAATTTCACTGCACTTGGAATTTTTGTTCCCGTTTTCCAGTACACTATATGCTAAAATGAATGGTGTCATTCAAAGTAGAAAAATAAAAACGTTATGGCTCTTTAAAGAAGGGAATTAAAAAACAACAAAAAACGAAAATGGCCAAGGTGTGAAGGAGTTAAGGACATATTAGTTTACTGGGTGTCACAATGACTTTGGGATAGTGGGGAACTGGGGTTCCTAAGCTGTTCCTCAAGCTAGGGGACCCTATGCTATCCCAATTCTCATGGATACGCCTAATGATGGAGAAGCCTGAGTCTCCTTCCTGGGAATGCTACTGTTAAGTCCTGATCTAATTCCCCCTCCCCCAGGGATGGATGGGACAGAAGTGTGTTGAAACCAAAGAAAAAGACAGACAAGGGAAAAAAACAACTTTGTCACACAGCGCACACACACACACAGACACGAGAAGACAATAAGAGATTCAGGAGGAAAACAAGACCAGGAAGGAAGTACAAAACAACAAGGGTACACTCCACAACTGCACCAAGCAAAAAGCATCATTAAACACAACTTTCACCAGAGACAGTCTGCGACACCACACCTCACTTACCAGCACAGAACAAACTATAGCAGGCATGGGTAGAAGGATTCCAACAGTATAAATAGGAAAGGAGAAGATGTAATAGGTCTCCCCATAACATGTAATTAAAGGAGCAAGCAGACTAACAGATTAGCTCTTACTAGCCTGCCTATGAATCAGCACACAGCAGATCGACGCCTAAGTCTGCCTGTCTTGATCCCAGACACCAGAGAAACCATCGGGCGGAGTGTCAGAATCTGTAATCTAAACAAAGTCCAATGCCACCATGAGAGTCACCGAAGTTTGCGCAAAACTCCGTGTGACAATGGGTTCATGCAATACAAATGTATATGGCGCTGACCTGAGATTACAGTTGATGTACCATGTACTGATGGTGGTTCTGGTAATGCATTCATGTACTAATGGTGGTCTAGGTGATGCATTCATGTACTGATGGTTCAAGCGATGTACTCATGTACTGATCATGGTTTAGGTGATGCATTCATGTACTGATGGTGGTTCTGGTGATTTATTCAGTTGATGTTGGTTCTGCTGATGTAATCATGTAGTGATGGTGGTTCTTCTGATTTATTCATCTAATGATGTTGGTTCTGCTGATGTATTCATATACTGATGGTGATTCTCATGATGTATTTCTGTGTGGATTGGGGTTTTCGTGATGTATTTCTGTGTGGATTGGGGTTCTCGTGATCTATTTCTGTACTGCTGGTGGTTCTGGTGATGTGTTCTTGTTCTGTTATTGGTTCTCATCCTGTACACATGTAACAATCCATAACTTGTAAAATTATGTGATACATGGTTGTGTTATTAAAGTGTTGTGCTGCCTGACAAGTTAATGATTATTATGTTTCTATTTATGATGGGTACATTAAAGGGGTAGTCCAAATTTGTGATGAAAGTCTGCAGTCACTCTCCATGACTGCAGTCTTTTGAATTTTCATAGCACTCGAACTGCATGCTGTCAGGATATTCTGGTACTGGCGGTGAGAGTGGGAGATTATGAAACCACAAGTACAATGAAAACTACATACATTATCTAAAAAGAAACATGTGCATGTTTGTTTTTCTCACTATCTGACATGAAATTAGGATAAACCTTTCCTGTATTAGGTCAATTAGGAACCAAAATTATTTATATTTGCCAAATGCCAAAAATAATGAGAGAGAATGTTTCAAGGCATTTTTATTACTTTCTGCAAAGTCAAAGGTTTACATACATTTCATTAGTATTTGGTACCATTGCCCTTAAACTGTATGACTTGGGTCAAACGATTTGGATATCTTTCCATAAGCTTCTCACAATACTGTATTTTTCGGACTATAAGTTGCACCAGACCATAAGACGCACCCTGGTTTTAGAGGAGGAAAATAGGAAAATAACATTTTAAGCAAAAAATGTGGTCATGACACACTGTTATGGGGGTAATGACCCCAAATTCTCTGCTAAGGTACCCCATCCTTTTAATGATCCTCATGCCTTGTATATGATCCCCATCCTTGTATATATGTACCCCATACTGGTATATATGCCCTTATCTTGCTATACACCCCCATCCTGCTATATACTGCCATCCTGGAATATACCCCCATCCTGCTATATACCCCCATCCTGGAATATGCCCTCATCCTGCTATATACTGCCATCCTGGTATATACCCTCATCCTGCTATATACCCCCACCCTGCTATATACCCCCATCCATCCTGCTATAACCCCCCATCCATCCTGCTATATGGCCCCATCCTGCTATGTACCCCCATCCTGCTATATGGCCTGTATCCTGTATCACACAAAAAAATAAACGTTTATACTCACCTTTCCTCGCTCCATGCAGCATCGCTCCTCCCCCTGTCTGTGGCGGCAGCAGCGCCGCTGATCTGTGTGGAGCCATCACCGGTCACTTCCCTGCAGCATCTCTTTTTCTGTCTGCCTGTCAGCTGACCTGCATGACTAGCGGCGTGCACAGCGATGACATCATCCTGTGCTCACCGATTTCTACACAGATCAGCTGACCGGCAGACTGGAGGAGATCGCGGTGCTGCAGGGAAGTGGCTGGTGACTATACCGGAATATTCACTGCACCACGCACTGATGATTATGCGTGGGGGGCAGTGAATACAGCCACACATGATCACTCCAGGCTGTAGTTGCCAGGAGTGCTCACGGCCGGCTGTTTAGTATGCGCGCACCTCCCGCCCATCATCCCGCCCACCTGTCAGCGCCGCCTTCAGTGCTGAGGGATGATGGGCGGGAGGATGGGTGTGCATATGTAATGAGCGGGCCCACGTGGTCATGGCAGGCGCTGCTACAGCCTGCTCGTGCCGCCGATGACCCGCTCCACCGCAGCACTCTAATTCCCCGCCGCAGCCCTATATTCAGACCATAAGACGCACCCCCCACTTTCCCCCAACATTTGGGGGGAAAAAAGTGCATCTTATAGTCCGAAAAATAAGGTAGTTGGTAGGAATTTGGGCCCATTCCTCCTGCCAGAACTGGTATAACAGAGTCATGTTTGTAGGAAGCCTTGCTTGCACCTGCCTTTTCAGCTTTGCCCATAAATTTTCAATTGGATTGAGATCAGGGTTTTGTGATGGCCGCGCCAAAACATTAACTTTGTTATCCTTAAGCCACTTTTTAACTAGTTTGGCAGTATGCTTTGGGTTATTGTCCATTTGGAAGACCCATTTTTGCCCATGTTTTAAGTTCCTGGCTGATATCTTGAGATGTTGCTTCAGTATTGCCACATAATCTTATTTTCTCATGATGTCCCTCCTGCAGCAAAACAACCCCACAACATAATGCTGCCACCCTTGTGTTTCATAGTTGGGAAAGTGTTCTAAGGCTTCAAGCTTCTCCCTTTTTCCTCCAAAATGTAGCGATGGTCATTATGGCCAAACAGTTCAATTTTAGTTTCATCAGACCACAGAACATGTCTCCAGAAATTAAGGTCTGTGTTCCTGTATGCATTTGCAAACAATCTGGATTTTTTATGTTTCTTTTGGAGTATTGGTTTCTTTCTGGCAGAGTGGCCTTTCAGCCTATGTTAATAGAGAACTCTTTTCACTGTGGATAATGACTCAATCTTACCAGTTTCCACCAGCATCTTCACAAGGTCTCTTGCTTTTGTTCTTGGGTTGATGTGCACATTTCTGACCAAAGTACGTTCATCTCTGGTACATAGAACCTGTCTCCTTCCTGAGCTGTATGATGGCTGGGCATTCCCATTTTGTTTGTACAGTGGAACCTTGGATTACGAGCATAGTTGGTTCTGGGAGTGTGCTCTTAAACCAAGTTACTCTTATATCAATTAGTTGGTGTGTGGGAGGCACAGTACAAGCAATGTGCTGTACTGGATAGCAGAAATAAAGTACAATAATGATGCATCTACAAATGCAAACTGATAAACATGCTATATAGTATATACTGTATAATGGTATACTGTATACATTATACAGTACATATGTACAGAAAGTTACCTCCAGAACGGGTCAGAGTGAAAGGACAGAACTGGAAGTGTACACGGTGAGTATGTGCTCTTATTGTAAAGCATTGCTCTTAAACCAAGTTACAAATTTTTAAAAAGCTTGGCTTGTCTTGCAAAACGCTCTCAAATCAAGTTACTCTTAATCCAAGGTTCCACTGTACTTGCATATAATTGTATGTACAGATGAACGAGGAACCTTCAGGTATTTGGAAATTGCAACCAAGAATGAACCCGACTTTTGTAAGTTGCTGTGGTCCAAGACTGCTGTATTTGCACCACCCTGTTGCAGTCCAATCCCGATGTGCCTCCACTACCCTGTTGTGGTCCAATTCCTCTTTGCCTGCACTACCCTGCTATGGTCCAATCCAGCTGCGCCTGCACTACCCTGTTGCGGTCCAATCCCGCTGTGCCTTCACTACCTTGCTGCGGTCCAATTCCGCTGTGCCTGCACCACCTTGCTATGGTCCAATCCCGGTTTTTCCTGCACCATCTAGCTGCGGTCCAATCCCGCCTGTGCCTGCACCACCTAGCTGTGGTCCAATCCCCCCTGTGCCTGCACTGCCCTTCTGTGATCCATGCCCGCCTGTGCCAGCACCACCCTGCTGCGGTCCAATCCCACCTGTGCCAGCACTGCCCTGCTGCGGTCCATGCCCGCCTGTGCCAGCACCGCCCTGCTGCGGTCTGTGCACGTCGGTATTGCTGCTGCCGCTCAAGTGCTGGAGTCTGCTACTATTGTAATCCTTGGATCTGGCATATTCAGGGACCGGCGTATCCAGTTACCGGCCTGTCCTGAGACTCCACTCTTGTTCATGTCCTCAGTATCTGAACTGAAGCCCTGCTGTGGTCTCGGCTTATTGTGCCTATGCCGCCGTGCTTCGGTCTATACTTGATGTGCGGTGTCTGATGACCTTTGCCTGATGTCTGGAGCCTTGCTCGATGTCCGGTGTGTGGTGACCTCTGCCCGATGTCTGGAGCCATACTCGATGTCCAATGTCTGATGATCTATGCCTGATGTCTGAGGCCTTACCCGATGTTCGGTGTCTTATGACCTCTGCCCGATGTCTGGAGCCTTGCCTGATTATCTCCAGTGTCTCTTGTCCTATGTCTTGTCCGTCTCTGTAGCCGGGACCAGCCAGTATCCCTGATCCGTCCTGTATGTAGTCTGTGTCCTGTGACCAGGCTGAATTTCTGATTCGTCTTGCCAGAGTTCCTAGTCTGTTCCTGGGTCCTGGGACCAGCCTGATCCTGAACTGTACTGTGTACCTGTGCCAGTCCTGTCTGACTTCTCATGTTCCTCTGTCCTGCGGTCACTTAGCCGTGGCTCAGCTGCCACAGTCCCTGGATGCTGCCCTTCCCTTGTCTGGGTGGGTCTGGGTTCCCCCTGTGGTCCAGTGGGTCCACTTCACCCTTGGAATGCGTCATCCCTGCGCTCGCTGCCTCACCCACCGGTGGTAAGCATGACACAAGTCCACAATTCTCTTCCGGACATCTTGGCGGATTACTTTGGACTTTCACATGATGTTGGCAATAAACCTGTCAGAAGCTTCCAAAGACATGACATCATCATATGTGCTGTCCCATGTTGTTTAAAGGCATAGTACTTTTAGTGTATGTAAACTTGACTTTGCAGGAAGTAATAAACATGCCTTAAAACATTTTCTCTCTCTCTGCATTTGGCAAATATAAATAATTTTGGTAATCCTAAGTAAAGGTTAATTCTGAATTCATGTCAGATAGTGAGAAAAACATGCATATGTGTATGTAAACTTCTGGTTTCAACTGTATGAGCTTTTCATACATGTGATAACGTGCCGACTAGACTTGTGCGGCCTTGGTCAATACAAATGAATTGAGCAAGTCCGGACACGTCTAGTCGAAATATGGTCGGAAATATGTAAACCCATACTTTTACTCACATGACCGTCAACTCATGCTGCCGCCATGGGAGAAATCTGAAACTTAGGCGGGCTTTGCACACTACGACATCGCAGGTGCGATGTCGGTGGGGTCAAATTGACAGCGATGCACATCCGGCATCGCATGCGACATCGTAGTGTGTAAAGCCTAGATGATACGATTAACGAGTGCAAAAGCGTCGTAATCGTATCATCGGTACAGCGTCAGCGTAATCCATAATTACGCTGACGTGACGGTCCGATGTTGTTCCTCGCTCCTGCGGCAGCACACATCGCTGTGTGTGAAGTCGCAGGAGCGAGGAACATCTCCTACCGGCGTCACCGCGGCTTCCGTAGGATATGCGGAAGGAAGGAGGTGGGCGGGATGTTTATTGGCCGCCTGCCGTGTGACGTCGCTATGACGCCGCACGACCCGCCCCCTTAGGAAGGAGGCGGGTTGCCGGCCAGAGCGACGGTCGCAGGGCAGGTGAGTGCATGTGAAGCTGGCGTAGCGATAATTTTCGCTACGCCAGCTATCACACGATATCGTACCTGCGACGGGGGCGGGGACTATCGCGTGCGACATCGCAGCATCGGCTTGCAATGTCGCAACGTGCAAAGCCCGCCTTAGAGTGAGGGCGATCTTTCATCACAAACCTAGACAACACCTTTAAGTCTAAAATTAAACACTGAAACATGCCAATCCTAAAATAATATAATATAATCATTGTCAGGATTCAGCTCTGCTTGCTGGTTCCAACGGTCATCACATTAATTTATTTATTTTATTCACTTATTTAACTCCATCAGCAGCAGCACTTTACAGAGATTACCATCACTGTCTCCATTGGGGCTCACAATCTAAGTTCCCAGTATGTCTTTGGAGTGTTGGAGGAAACTGGAGAACCTGGAAGAAGGAGAACATACAAACTCCCTGCAGGTGTTGTCCTTGGTGGGATTTGAACCCAGGATACCTGCTTTGCATGGAGCTAACAGAGCTGTTTATGACTAATCATATACGATTTTCATACTTCTGCTCATGTGACAACTTGCTTTTCTTCCTGCTTCTCTCCATGAAGCAGGAGCTGTAGTTTTTCACTGGACATTGAGAGAATTGAAGAGCAGCTCGTCAGTTTGTGGCTGTAGTAGGTGCACAAACTGCATATGAGCTGTCACATGACCGCTAAGCCAGGGGAGGAGGCACCAAACTGAATTCTTTCCCCCGGTGTTGGAAAACCTATATCAATCTGTGCTTAATGTTTGGTGTACAGAGGGTGCACTTTGTTGGTGACAAGTGAAACATTTTAGTTCAGAAAACATATATTTGTTCCTCCAAGAAAGGTTAAAAACATTTAATCTTTATTTTAAACTTATTAAAAATAGCTTTGGGTGGCATCATAAGTCTGGCTGTGCACACCCTAATGCTTGATTCACATAACCGCATGGAAAATCATCCATATTGTCATCTGTAGGCATCTGTTTTTTACGTGAACAATTAAGTCATAAACATCCAATTTTTTTCTGATGAAGAGAAATTCACATTGTTTAGGTAATCCAAAGAGAAAACTCCAACAATGGCAAATAGTGCTCCTGTGCCTTCCAATTAAAAAAATAATTTTATTGTAGAATTAAAAATCAATATAGAAGCATGACCTGATCGGATAGCAGAAAAAATATTAAAAATCA
Source organism: Anomaloglossus baeobatrachus (assembly GCF_048569485.1). Classification (NCBI taxonomy): domain Eukaryota; kingdom Metazoa; phylum Chordata; class Amphibia; order Anura; family Aromobatidae; genus Anomaloglossus; species Anomaloglossus baeobatrachus. The sequence continues at coordinate 437,133,228 of NC_134357.1, read as the reverse complement.
ACGCGTTTCGGCAACGTCTTATTCATGGATGTGTGTGAATTGTTTTTGGTCGGTTGTGAACAATTCACACACAACCATAAATAAGGCTTTACCGAAACGAGTTGGTTTTTAATATTTTTTTGTGATCCGATCATGTCATGCTACTATGTTGATTTTTACTTATATTAATTTTATTTTGTTTTTTTCTTTTAATCTTTTATTAATGCATAACAACATTGTACTAAAACGCATAAAACAAAATACAACCATTTTAGAAAATATACACAATGGGACTCATGTATGCATGCTCAAGCAATACAATATCTCTCCAAAATATACATAATGAGTCTGAGAAATAATATTTAATCTCTGTCCTTGTCCTATTATCATGCAAAAGAAATAAGAGGAGAAATGAAGAAAAGGGAAAGGTAGTATAAGAGACAGAAAGGAAGGGGAAATAAGATAACGGGGGTAAAGAAGGTGGGATAATGGAAAATTAAGAAAAGTTTAAGTGGGGTGAAGAAGACAGAGTCAAGATAGCAAAAGAGTAGTAAAAGCAGACTTCTCCACTGTGGGTCTCATTCAGTTCCATTATCATGATCTCTGGTGGTTTTGAGGGATGTTGTATTACGTGGCAAGCACTGTGGATTATTCCAAGGATTCTCTGAATACAATCCATTCTTGCCAAGTTTGGAAACATTTTTCAAATCTGTTCTCTTTGTGTGCGAAGAGTCTTTCCAATCTAAACAGGAAATCTATCTCCGTAGACCATTCTAATAAAATTGTACTTACTCTAGTTCACCAACGTCTTGGCTTAATAGAACTGGTGGCTGAGAGGCAATGCCTAAGTAGGCTTTTTTTTTAGGGTTTTGAAGGAACCGGATATCATTGAGAGTAGGCTGATTTGGGGAGATATATGGCTTTCTTCCCCTGTAATATGTTTAAAAGCATGAAAAACTTTGTTGAATAGAAGGCATACAGGGGGGCAGTCCCACCGTATGTGCAACATGGTACAATCAGCTGCTTTGCATCTCCAACACATTTCTGAGACTGTGAGATATATTTTATGCAGGTCTGATGGGCAGAGATAACATCTGGAGATAATTTTGTAAATTTTTCCTGAAGTTTACATGCCATCGGTTATTTACAGTATGTGCACATAGAAAGGACTTACTCCACTCCTGTTCCAAGAAGGATGAACAGATTTCTCTTTCCCATTCCCTCACAAACCAAAGAGATTTAGGGTTGGATTGGGAAATTAGGATAGAATATTTTTGGGAGATAGAGTTTCGGTGTGGATTCTTATATCAACAATGAATCAAGTTTGGTGTAGGCTGAATTAAGTATGGAACATGGATGGAAGGTCATGAGATAGGATTGTTTTTGTAAATATACAAACAAAGATAGTGACTGATCTCGGCAAAGATTTTTCAAATCGTTGAGCGATGGTAAAGAAGGGAGTCTCATGAAGGTCTGCTGCAATCTGGTTTTGTGATTAAACGACCAAATCAGAAATTTCATCACTACTATTGTGGGGGGAAGTCCAGGTTATCAAAGACGGGTGTCATTGGCCCGTGATTTCACAATATGGGAGGATTCGGTTCCAAATGCGTAAGAGGTCGGTCAGAAATTAGAGGAAATCTCTGTGTGGGCATGACGTCTTTGAGATCCATGGCAGTGATATCAAACTCAAAGCAGACATCGAGGATTTTAAAGAGACTAAGCGCCTCTGATCAGCCTCATGGAACCAATCAACCAGTCTGGTGAGTATGCCTGCCACAGAGATAAAAATTTGGTAAACCTGTGCCTCCTTGCTCTTTGGGTCTGGTCAGGTATTTGTGTGCCAATCTTGGTCTATTTGTTCTCTATATGAATTTGTTGCAGGCCTTATTGAGCTGATTAAAAAAAGCTCGATGGAGGACAATAGTGACTGCCTGAAATAAGTACAATAGTTTTGGGAAAATGTCCATTTTAAAACATTCATTCTTCCAAACCAGGACAAATGGTCCCTGTCATATGTTTTAAGTTATGTTGTAATACGGTCTAATAATGGTTTATGATTGAGAGAATACAGCTGCTTTAGACCCGAGGAGAGACTAGTTCTGCGATATTTTAATGAGGAAGTACACCATTTGAATGGGAGAGAATATTGTAGTAGCTGTTTTCTTTCAGTTGGCAAATTAATGTTTAAAATTTTTGATTTCGATAGGTTGACTTTAAAGTTACTTAGGTGGCTATATATTTCAAATTCTTTGAGTATGGAGTTAAGAGATATTTCAGGTTCAGTAATGTAAATTAAAAGATCGTCGACGTAGAATGGAATTTTATATGTGGAGTCTCTTGTGTGGAAGCACTTTATGTCAGGATTATTCCTTAGCGATTCGCTTTAGAACAGTTTGAAGGAATGGCCAAATTACCCAATGAAAAGCCTTCCCTGTGTCAACTGATAGAATGAAGGAGGGTATTTTTTTTTGTTGTGGGCATGAGAGATGACAAGCATAGATTTAATCGTATTGTCCCTTGCTTTCCGAGAAGAATTTGACATCTATATCAATCAAGGAGATTTGGCGGTAAGTGGGGCATAATTTGGGGCTTTTCCCTGGCTTTGGTATGACCATAATGTGGGCTTCAAGTGTTCGCTTGAGTCTGAAACTGCATTAAATACTTTGGTTAAGAAGGGTAAAAGTTGGGTGGCAATTTTTTTGTAAAACTTGGCTGTGTACCTATCGGGTCTTGGGCTTTTGTTAGCAGAAAATGATTTAATGATTGAAGGACTTCTTTTTCTGTGAAGGGCTGTTATATTGAGGTGGATAGGTCATCTGAAAGAGGGGGTAATGGCGTGTTGTTTACATAATTATCTATTTTTGCTTGTAGACAAGAAGGAGATATGTCAGCGAAGTGGCCATCAATATTATACAAAAGAGATTTATAATACTCTTTGAACACATTTAAGATTTCCTTAGATTAATTAGCCTTATTACCTGTAACAGAGCAGTTGGAAGGGATGTACAGTAGGTGGTAAGTGTTTTAGGATGTAAGCTTCTGGATAAAGGCCCTCCACATTTATCAGTGAACTCATAAAAATATTGCTGCATTCTTTCTCTGTGCTTTAAGTAATTTTGAATACGTTTTAAGATCCTCTTTTTATTTATTTAAGTTAATGAGGGTTTCAGGGATTCTATTTAGTTTATGTAGTTGCTCTAGAGTAGGGGTCTCAAACTTGGCGCGGTATATGCACATTTGGGGGGCCCGCATTCTCTGCAGGGCCAAGTGACATTTTAAGTGGTACTATATTTTTTCTATATACCTCTGGATCACTGTTTTGGAACATTTTTTGCCCATTTATTATAACAAACATGCATTTTTTTGTTTATATATCAAAAAGCATTTTTAATGGTAAAAAAATTCATGATTTTTTTTTACATTTTATTTCCTTGTAAGTAATATTGTCTTACAATTAGCACCATATAGTACTTTTGACGAACATCTTGTAGTAATATTCCCATCCTGTTCCCCTTCTTGTAGAATTATGCCCCTTCCTGGTCCCCATTCTGTAGTAATGTGCATATCCTTGACCCGATCCTGGTTCCCTTCCTTTGGTAATGTCCCCATTCTGTAGTAATGTGCTCATCTTTGTCCTCTTGTAGTAATGTGCCTCATTCTTGACCCCATCCTGTAGTAATGTCTCCTTCCTGTAGTTGTGTTTCTATCCTTATCCACATCCTGTGGTAATGTGCCCATCCTGGCCCTAATTCTGTAATAATGTCCCCAATCTGGTCCCTATCCTGTAGTAATGTGCCTATCCTTGGCCCCTTGTAGTAATGTGCTCATCCTGGTCCCTTTGTAGTAATGTACACTATCCTTGTCTCCATCCTGTAGTAAAGTGCCCATTCTGGTCCCCATCCTGTAGTAATATGCCCCATCCTGTAGTAATGTGCCCCATCCTGATCCCCATCCTGTAGTATTGTGCTTATTCTGGTCAACATACTGTAGTAATGTACCCGTTCTGGTCCTCATTATGTAGTAATGTGCACCATCCTTGTCCCCATGCTCCTGTAGTAATGTGCCCATTCTTGTCCCCATCTTGTAGTAATGTGCCCATCCTTGTCTCCATCCTGTAGTAGTGTGGCCATCCTTATCCACAACCTGTGGTAATGTGCCCATCCTGGTCCTCATTCTGTAATAATGTGCCCATCCTTGTCCCCTTCCTGTAGTAATGTGCCCATCCTTGTCCCCATCCTGTAGTAATTTGCCCATCCTGTGCCCATGTGCTCCATTTTAGTCCCTGCCCTGTAGTAATGTGCCCACCCTGGTCCTCGCCCTGTAGTAATGTGCCCACCCTAGTCCACACCCTGTAGTAATGGGCCCATCCTTGTTCCCATCCTGTAGTAATGTACATATCCTTGTCCTCATCCTGTACTAATGTGCCCATGCTGCACTAATGTGCCCATCCTAGTCTCCATCCTGTAGTAATATCCCCATCCTGTAGTAATGTGCCCCATACTTGTCCCAATCCTGTAGTAATGTGCTCCATTTTAGTCCCTGCCCTGTAGTAATGTGCCCACCCTGGTCCTCACCCTGTAGTAATGGGCCCACCCTGGTCAACACCCTGTAGTAATGGGCCCATCCTTGTTTCCATCCTGTAGTAATGTGCATATCCTTGTCCCCATCCTGTACTAATGTGCCCATGTTGTACTAATGTGCCCATCCTAGTCTCCAACCTGTAGTAATATCCCCATCCTATAGTAATTTGCCAATCCTAGTCTCCGTACTGTAATAATGTGCTCATCCTGTAGTAATGTGCCCATCACTGTCCCCTTTTACTAATATGCCCATGGTGGAGCTTGTCTTGCAGTAATGTCATCTTTCCTGGTGTTCTTCTTGTTGCAATGCGTCATCTTGTAGAAGTGTCTCCTATTGTCCCATTCTTCACATACACAAACACACACAAAACAATTCTTCTCATCTGTCCTCCGTTCTCTTGATGTCCTTTTTCCTGATTTTTGTGGCCCGCAGGCCCATGGCTCCTTGATGATTGTGGCCGGAGCAGGGGGCCGCTACAGTCAGCGCTTTATTTCAGGTGACTAATTTGCAGAGGTAAGCTACAGTATGTACACAGCTATTCCAATGGCAGCAGTTGGCCAATTGGAGGCCAGCAACTGACATGACATCATACCCATCTGATTGGCCGGCGGTCACCATTGGAGTAGCTGTGTAGAAAGCTTGTCTCTGCGCAGCAACTGCAAATCAGTCATGTGAAATAAAGCGCTGACTGCGGGGCCACCTGCAATCGGCCAAGATCATCAAGGAGGCCACGGGCCTGCGGGCCACAAGGAGCAGCCTCAGGGGGTCGCATGCGGCCCACATGCCGCGTGTTTGAGACCCCTGCTCTAGAGAGTGTATTTGTTTAAGTAGGTATTCGATCTGTGAGGTCTTTTCTTTTTTTTAATCTGGAGCCTTCTCTAACGAGAACACCCCTGATCACACATTTTAGGGTTTCCCATTAAACTAAAAATGGGGTCCTATCATCTTTATTGTGAAGTAGAAAATCGGAGATGGTAGATTCTATGTCTTCTGTTGTGATATCCTCCAGCAAATTGGGGTTCAGGCTCCAATGCCAAGTGCGTGAGTGGGAATTTGAGGGTTGGAAGGTTAAAAAGATGGGGGCATGATCTAACCATGTCATGGTACCGATGGAGGGAGGACTCAAACTCAATTGTTGGTTACTGACCACAAGATAATCAATCCTACTATAAGAATTGTGGACTGGTGAGTAGTGAGTAAAGTCTTTATCCTTAGGGTGGAGAACTCGCCATATATCTACTGCTCGTAGCTTAAATAGCAATTTTTTTTGAACGCTGAGATCTGGTTGGCAGAAATTGCTGACTTACCCATCAAAGAATCCAACTTCCTGCTCAGAACCAACTTTCGATCACCTCCAATGATCAGCAAACCTTGCATGAAGCTCTCCAACTTTTTCAAGTATCTCTGGTTCACATCAGTCTGGCCCTTGTATGGGAGATAAAAATTAGCTAATGTGTAATTTTGAGAAATAGATATTGGCCATTGTGATCAGCTTCTGTTCCCAATACAGTACCTAACTTTTATAAACTGTGGAGGAAAGACAGGCGCATAGGGTCTTAACCGATAAAAACAATAGAAGGGATATTAGGGTGCACTCACCTATGGATGTTGTGAGAGTCACAACACCTCATGAAGCATAAAAGTCAGTGGAGACAGCTGCGGACACGCAAGCGTGAATTCTATAGAACACAATTGGACACATGAGTAAATTCACCTCCTAGCATCCGCTGGTCCCATTGTCATTAGGGGTTCCAGTCCAGGTGGGGTTGCCTGTTTGACATACAGAGATTGCAATTACTATCCCTTATAATATATGTCTTTATATGTAAGAAAAACCTTTTTTTTTTTCCCTCTTATTTTATTTATAATATAGATAAAAATTAACAATGTTTTGCAATTCTTGTCAATTTTTTTATGACATTTATATATTGCGATATACTTTTTTTGGATGTTGTGCAATGTATGACGTTGTTTATTTAACTATATGTGGTTCCCGGTGATTTTTTTCAAACCAGTGGGTGGTCCTATGACGTATATGGACCATGATGTATAGGACTTAAGGTATTTATATCCATGCATGAGTTTTGCCTGCAAAATCTTGTGTGTCATTGTTGCATTGTCCTGAGGAAGGGGGCAGAGACCCCTGAAACGCGTAGACTTGTTCATGCTTCCTAATAAATGACTTGGAAAATTATCTTTTGGATTGAATGGTGATAAGCGCGGCGCTGATCCCCGACTTCTTTATGAAACTGCTATCCCAATACAGTACCTGGGAGATTCTTACATATAGTGATGCTGACCTCCTTAGATTTAGAGGTTGAGTTTGTAGCATGATACCAGGTTGTGAAATATCTATTTTTGACCTCTGGGAAATGGTCTGTTTTAAAATGCATCTCCTGCAAGAAAAGAAGCTTCTGACATTAAGCGAGGCTATTTTGAGGGAAGACATCACTAGAGCCCACAGTGGAGGATAGAGGGAGAAAAAGGGGTAGGATAGATAAAGAGAGAAGAGAGAAAGGAAAAAAAGAAAAGTATAAGAGAAAAGGGGGGAAATGAAGAAAAAGAGTAAAGAAATAAAAGAAACGACTCAGAGATGGACAAAGGGGATAGGCCTACAGTATATAGGGGAAATAAGCCAAGTTCTCGATCCTAGGTTGAGAAGATCAGTAGGAAAAAATCCTCCTTCAGCAAAGAAGGAGGATTTTCTCTGAACTTGTGTCCAACAAGTTGCGGTAGTTGGGGGGTGTCTTTCAAGGCGACATCGTGGAATGTCCGAGAACCTATCCCAAGGCCAATCTTAAAATGAGAATTTAACCACTTGTTCAAAACAACAACATTGCTAATTATAGAGATAATATGACTAGTGATTGTACCAATATTATTAGGGATAGGGAGGCCAAGAAATATTATAATATAGCGTAGAGTGAAGAGTTAAATGCAACCAGAATTATAACTAAGCTTATGACTGAGTGCCATAACTGCATCTCGAGCAAATTCAAACAGCTTATCATTAAAGTAATCAAAGGTCTGCCTCAAATAGTCAAACTGGTAGCAATAAGGCATCAGCTAAGATCACCAGCAGGGGTTGATAAACAGGGCACATGAGTGTTGATCTAAAGCTGGGTTCACACATAGCGACAACGACATCGCTGTTACGTCACCATTTTCTGTGACGTAACAGCGACCTTGTAAGTCGCTGTTATGATCGCTGCTTAGCTGTCAAACACAGCGACGCAGCAGCGATCATAACGTCGCTACATGTGCAGAGAGCAGGGAGCCGCGCACACTGCTTAGCGCTGGCTCCTTGCTCTCCTAGCTACAGTACACATCGGGTTAATTAACCCGATGTGTACTGCAGCTACATGTCACAGTGCAGAGAGCAGGGAGCCGCGCACACTGCTTAGCGCTGGCTCCTTGCTCTCCTAGCTACAGTACACATAGGCTTAATTACCCGATGCGTACTGCATGTGCACAGAGCAGAAGCCGGCACTAGCAGCAAGAGCGGCGGAGGCTGGTAACGAAGGTAAATATCGGGTAACCAGGGAAAGGTCTTCCCTTGGTTACCCGATGTTTACAGTGGTTACAGCTTTCCGCAGCTGCCAGACGCCGGCTCCTGCTCCCTTCATTTCGTCGCTCTCTCGCTGTCACACACAGCGATGTGTGCTTCACAGCGGGAGAGCGACGACGAAAAAATGAAGCAGGACATTCAGCAACGAGCAACGACCTCACAGCAGGGGTCAGCTCGTTGCTGGATGTCACACACAGCAACAGCGACGGGACGTCGCTGCAACGTCACAGAAAATGGTGACGTAGCAGCGACGTCGTTGTCGTCGTCGCTGTGTGTGTGACACCACCTTTAGAAGTATATTGCTGGTTAGATACAACATTGCTGATCTGGAAGATAAAAGTGAAGCACACAAACAGGAAGACTCTTCAACGTAGGGTACATCTTGACTGTCAACAGTATGTGGGCATTGTCTTTATGCTTCAATCTGATGGAGCGGAGGGGCCGTCCACATCTTTCCCGCTGTGGGAGAAATGGTCATCTATGATCACCAGCAGGATTTATAGGGGAGAAGGGATTCACAGGCCAATTCGCGATGGAAGTTTCAGGAACATTCAGGCCCTCAGAGAAGACTTGTAGATCTTGTGATCCTGTGGGTTTTTGAGAGAGGAGCCCACTTGAGTACAAACTTACAGTAATATGAAAAAGTTTGGGCAGCCCTATTACTGTTAATCTTTTTTCTTTATAACAATTTGGGTTTATGCAACAGCTATTTCAGTTTCATATATCTAATAACTGATGGACTGAGGAATATTTCTGGATTGAAATGAGGTTTATTGTACTAACAGAAAATGTGCAGCCTCAGTGTCTACTGCCACATCCTCTCGTTACCTCCAGCAACACTATGCCTTTGGGACCCTCATTCTATTTCGGTTGTCCCAGTGTCCTATGGATTGATGATAAAAGGGCATGATACAACTCCTTTAAGGTCCTATGACTCAGAAACAGGAAGAGTATAGATGTCCTGCTAGAATGACACTATATATCAGGGACTATTGGCCGCCATGGATCACATTGCCAATGCTGGAAGATAATGAGCCGCTTGTTTACTAACAATAATCAGGCTCCATTTACATGCTTGAAAGATTCATAATAACATTTGTTTATGAGCCTGACTGCCAAGTTCTGCAGCTGGCATGGAGCCTGTGAAATGGACCAGACGTCCATTGTCTTGTGTGGGTCTTTTTCCTCCTATACTGTGAAAAATTAAAAACCTTAAGTTGATGGCCCACTGCTGCATCAACCACAAAAACCATTACCCCAATTGCAAACGTACCAGGGAAATGAAGAAGAGCTGAGGCGAAGTGCCAGAATTAGCGTATCTAATGTTATATGCTATTTCTGGGGTGGCTGTGGGCTGGTATTTTTAGGTTGGGAAAGGGCCCAATAACCATGGACTTTCCCAGTCAAATATCAGACCCCAGCTGTCTGCTTTACCTAGACTGGTTATCAAAACATCGTTTTTTTATTATTATTAAACGGTTTTAAACGGTTGAGAGATGATCTTAGTGCAATAAACTGGGTTGATGTACTAAGTAATAATTGTGCAGAAAATATACCCTATGGGAACAAACATGCTAGAAATAGGAGGAAACCCCTATGGCTAAATAGAGCTGTAAGGGAAGCAATAAAAGAAAAACAGAAAGCCTTAAAGAGGGTAGGTAGTGATGAGGCATTATATAATTATAGAAAATTAAATAAAATATGTAAAAAGCAAATTAAGTTAGCTAAGTTTGAGACAGAGAGACTCATTGCGAGAGAAAGTAAAAATAATCCTAAAATATTCTTTAACTACATAAACAGTAAAAAACTGAAAAGCGATAGTGTTGGCCCCCTTAAAAATAGTCTTGGTGAAATGGTGGAAGGGGATGAGGGTAAAGCCAACCTGCTGAATGACTTTTTTTCTACGGTTTTTATAGAAGAAAATGCCATGGCAGATGACATGACCAGTGATACCATAAATTCACCCTTGAATATTACCTGCTTAACCCAGCAGGAAGTACGCCGCCGCCTCGAAATCACAAAGGTTGACAAATCTCCGGGCCCGGATGGCATACACCCCAGAGTACTACAGGAATTGAGTTCTGTGATAGATAGACCATTATTTTTAATCTTCTCAGATTCCTTAATAAACAGGGTCGGTACCGCAGGACTGGCGCATAGCAAATGTGGTGCCAATATTCAAAAAAAGGACAAAAACTGAGCCGGGAAATTATAGGCCGGTAAGTTTAACCTCTACGGTTGGTAAAATCCTTGAGGGGTTCTTGAGAGATGCTATACTGGAGTATCTCAAGAAAAATAACCTTATGACAGACTATCAACATGGGTTTATGAGGGATCGATCCTGTCAAACTAATTTGATCAGCTTCTATGAAGAGGTAAGTTCAAGCCTGGACCAGGGAAATGCAGCGGATGTTGTGTATATGGACTTTTCAAAAGCTTTTGATACGGTGCCACACAAAAGGTTGGTACATAAAATGAGAATAATGGGGATAGGGGAAAATATGTGTAACTGGGTTAAAAACTGGCTCAGTGATAGGAAACAAAGGGTGGTTATTAATGGTACGTACTCGGACTGGGTCTCAGTTCATAGTGGGGTACCACAGGGGTCAGTATTGGGCCCGCTTCTTTTCAACATATTTATAAATGACCTTGTTGGGGGCATGCGGAGTAGAATTTCAATATTTGCAGATGATACTAAACTATGCAGGGTAATCAATACAGAGGAGGATAATTTTATATTACAGGGAGATTTATGTAAATTGGAGGATTGGGCTGAGAAGTGGCAATTGAAGTTTAATGTAGATAAATGTAAGGTCATGCACTTGGGTAGAGGAAATAACATTTATGATTATGTACTTAATTGTAGAACACTGGGTAAAACAGACACAGAAAAAGACTTGGGTGTATGGGTGGATGGTAAACTTCACTTTAGTGGACAGTGTCAGGCAACTGCTGCCAGGGCTAATAAAATAATGGGATGTATTAAAAGAGGTATAAGTGTTCATGAAAAAAATATAGTTCTACCTCTGTACAAGTCACTAGTGCGACCGCACTTAGAATACTGTGTACAATTCTGGTCACCGATATATAAGAAGGACATAGCTGAACTGGAGAGGGTGCAGAGAAGAGCGACCAAGATTATTAGAGGAATGGGTGGGCTGCAATACCAAGACAGGTTATTAAACTTGGGGTTATTTAGTTTGGAAAAACGAAGGCTTAGGGGGGGATCTAATCACAATGTATAAATATATGAGGGGACAGTACAGAGACCTTTCCAAAGATCTTTTTACACCTAGGCCTGCGACTGGAACACGGGGGGCATCCGCTACGTCTTGAGGAAAGAAGGTTTAATCATAATCACAGACGAGGATTCTTTACTGTACGAGCAGTGAGACTATGGAACTCTCTGCCGCATGATGTTGTAATGAGTGATTCACTACTAACATTTAAGCAGAGCCTGGACGCCTTTCTTGAAAAATTTAATATTACCAGTTATGTATATTAGATTTTATGACAGGGTATTGATCCAGGGAACTAGTCTGATTGCCGGATGTGGAGTCAGGAAGGAAATTTTTTCCCCATTGGAACTTGTTTGCCACATTGGGGTTTTTTTTGCCTTCCTCTGGATCAACATGTTAGGCTACGGGTTGAACTAGATGGACTTAGAGTCTCCCTTCAACCTTAAAAACTATGATACTATGATACTATGATTAATTATTATTATTTATTTGCTTAATAGCTGTAAAATTTAACTATCTATATTTGCACATCTTTAACACATAAAAAACCCCCATTAATTTAAATGTCATGCTTTTTTCCGGTATGTGTCACAGGTATGTCACATGGTTGGCACTCATATACACACGGAGAGCACCTGTGTGACACATATATAGGCATAGATGGTCAAAACGGAACATGCCACACCTGCGGTTTTTTTTTAAACAGAAGTGTGAAAGGGGCCTAGTAGAGGCTTATTATAGTATAACTAATGCAATAGTAATGCAGTAAGGAGAATTGAGATTAGTTTTACTGCAAATTACAGTACAATACAAATAGGATTCTGAAAACCTGAAAAATTACTATGCTACTGTTCCAATCCACACATCTTGCAATCGGATCACAGGTGCGGAGAAGAGGGAGGGATTAATTTCTCCATCTTCTCCATTGCCTTTCTCTGGGTATGGAATAAGTCTCATAGATGCCACTTACTAGGAGACGTCCCTTGAGAAAACACGACCCTAACCCCGACCTCGGACGCATCAACCTCAACAATAAATGGTTGCAAGACATTGGGTTGGATGCGCACAAGTACTGTAGCAAAGCAACTATTCAATGAAGAGAATACCTGGCAGGCCAGGTCAGATTATCTTGAAAAGCCTGTACCTTTCTTGGTAACATTCGTGACCATTGACTAGAAGTTTTGGATAAACTTCCTGTAATAATTAGCAAACCCCAGAAAGCGTTTTAGTGCTTTCAGATTTTCAGGAGGATCCTACTCCAGAACTGTATAGACCTTATCCGGATTCATCTGGAAACCAGCAGATGACACCAAAAAGCCCAAAAATTGTACCTTATGTAAGGTGAATACACACTTTTCCAGCTTGGCATACAGTTTATCATCACGTAATATGTGTAACACATGCCTGACGTGTACCTGATGTGTTTTGAAGTCAGACGAATAAATCAAATCTACCTACCAGGTGAGGTGACAGAAAATGTACCGTAATTGACAAAATGTTGCAAAATATCGGGGGCATTTGTTAAAGGGCGTTTTCCACTCATCCCCTTCATGGGGAACAATCTGATTAAATAAATCAGGGATGAGCGGAAGAGGATAAGGGTCAGGGATGATAATTTGATTCAGCTCGTGAACGTCTAAACAGGGACAGAGAACTGAATCTTTTTTCTTAACAAAAGAGAACCCTGCTTCCACAGGAGAAGAGGCAGGTCTGACATGTCCCTTAGCAAGACTCTTTGTGATATAATCTTTCATAGCTTGCCTTTCCGGTCTAGAAAGATTACAGTGGGGAAAAAAAAAGTATATAGTCAGCCACCAATTGTGCAAGTTCTCCCACTTAAAAAGATGTGAGAGGCCTGTAATTGACATCATAGGTAGACCACAACTATGAGCGACAAAATGAGATAACAAATCCAGAAAATCACCTTGTCTGATTTGGCAAGATTTTATTTGCAAATTATGGCGGAAAATAAGTATTTAGCCACCTAAAAACATGCAAGATTTCTGGCTCTCACAGATCTGTAAATTCTTCTTTAAGAGGCTCCTCTGTCCACCACTCATTACCTGCAGTAATGGCACCATTTTGAACTTGTTATCAATATAAAAGACACCTTACCCACAAGCTCAAACAGTCACACTCCAAACTCCACTAGGGTGAAGACCAAAGAGCTGTCGAAGGACACTAGAAACAAAATTGTAGCCCTGCACCAGGCTGGGAAGACTGAATCTGCAATAGGCAAGCAGCTTGGTGTGATGAAGTCAACTGTGGGAGCAATAATAAGAAAATGGAAGACATACAAAACCACAGTTAATCTCCCTCAATCTGGGGCTCTATGCAAGATCTCACCGAGTGGGGTCAAAATAATCACTGTGAAATAAGAAGTGTGAGGAAAAATCCCAGAACCACATTGGGGGACCTAGTGAATGACCTGCATAGAGCTGGGACCACCGTAATAAAGACCACCATCAGTAACACACTGCGCCACTAGGGACTCAGATCCTGCAGTGCCAGACATGTCCCCCTACTTAAGCCAGTACATATCCAGGCCTGTCTGAAGTTTGCTAGAGAGCATTTGGATTATCCAAAAGAGTATTGGGAGAATGTCATATGGTCTGAGGAAACCAAAGTAGATCTGTTTGGTAGAAACACAACTAGTTGTGTTTGGAGGAGATAGAATGCTGACTTGCATCCAAAAAACACCATACCTACTGTGAAGTATGCTTTGGGGCTGTTTCTGTGCAAAGGGACCTGGATGACTGATCCATGTACATGAAAGAAATAATGAGGCCATGTATCGTGAGATTTCGAGTGCAAACCTCCTTCCATCAGCAAGGGCATTGAAAATGAAACGTGTCTGGGTCTTTCAGCATGATAATGATCCCAAGCACACCGCCAGAGCAATGAAAGAGTGGCTTCGTAAGAAGCATTTGTAGGTCCTGGAGCGACCTAGCCAGTCTCCAGATCTCAACTCCATAAAAAACCTTTGGAGGGAGTTGAAAGTCCATGTTGCCTTGCGACAGGCCCAAAATATCACTGCTCTAGAAGAGATCTGCATAGAGAAATGGGCCAACATACCACCAACAGTGTGAGCCAACCTTGTGAAGACTTACAGAAAATGTTTGACCTCTGTCATTATCAACAAAGGATATATAACAAAATATTGAGATGAACTTTTGTTATTGATCAAATACATATTCTCCAACATAATTTGCAAATAAAATCTTGCAAAATCAGACTAGGGGATTTTCCGGATTTGTTTTCTCATTTTGTCTCTCGCGGTTGTGGACTACCTATGATGTCAATTACAGTCCTCTCTCATCTTTTTAAGTGGGAGAACTTGCACAATTGGTGGCTGACTGAATACTTTTTTTGCCCACTGTATACAATTTGATCTTGGGAAGTTTTGCCCCCGGGAAGAATTTGACAGAACAATCATATACACTGTGGGGTGGCATATCCTGGCACCCCTTTTCTGAGACTACATCCATAAAATCACACAAAAAAGAGGGTACCACCTTAGAGGAGAAAGAAGCGATGATGGTATTCAAGCAATTATCCATGCAGAACTCACTCCACCTAACTAACTATCTCTCTAGACTGTTAGTTCACCCCTGGATTATGAATAACTGACCAGGGAAGGAACAATATGATAGGAGTAGGGAGACCCTCCAAGTCATAACAGGAAAGGAGCTCCTTGTGAATTGCCCCCATGCGTAGTTTTATATTATACACCACTTGCATAAAACTTCCCTGGCCGAAAAGGTGCAAGTCAAAGGGGGATATGGGGATGTATTTAACCAGCGTATTGCAGGATAGGCCATGAGTACGTGCAAATCAAGAATCCTCCATATTGGCTCCCGCCCCACTTTCCAAAAGGACAGATATAATCTCAGTTTTGGTACCTATGCCAATCTCAGATGGTAAAAAAAACTGAGATGCACATGCGGAGGAAATATATATCCCAGGTTGTAATCCTACAGAGAACCTGGGGTCAAAAGTTTCTGACGACTTCTGTTGTTTAGGAAACGATGGACAGATCCCGATAAGATGACCCTTATGACCACATAAGAAACATACCATTGTCTTGCAGCGAATCGCAAGGCATCTAGACTGAGAGGAAGTCCCCCTAACTGCATTGATATGTATGGCCAGAGCCATGGCGGCCTCCAGATGTTTCAGGAGTCTCATATAACACCAATGCGTCCTTGAGCTTTTCTGACAGACTCTGGCAAAAATGACATCTTAAGGGTTGGGTCATTCCACTTGGTGTTAGTGGTCCATCTCCGGAATTCAGAACAAAATTCCTCTGCTGGTCTCCTTGCTGGAGTTGTGTGGCTGAGACTCAGTAAGGGAGACCTGGTTAGGTCATCATAGATGAGGCCTAGGTTCACAAAAAAACTCATCGACCAACCAAAGCAACAGAGAGTTGGTTAGAAGAGAAAAGGCTGAAGATTGAGGGTCTCCTTACAGAAGAGAGATGACAATCCCCAGCTGTTGTTGATCACTCACGGAAGAGTGTGGGCAGAGCTTAAAATAAAGCTTGCAAGCTTCATGAAAAACAAAACATTTATCCCACTCTCCCGAAAATCTATCAGGGAGTGTCACCTTGGGTTCAGGTAAAGTATAGCTAGCCGCCAGAATCATGGCCCGCGTTCGTGGTTGCAAAACCCTACATCACAGGTCTGCCAGACTAAGTTACAAGCTCTGCACCTGTTCTGCAAGGTCCTTCACCAGATCCATTTAAGGTGCTGGGAAAAAAATGGTTCAGTTATAATGTCATGCAGTGACAACCGGGGTTCCACCAGAAAAAAGGGATCCCCAGCGAGTGTCACAACAAATATGGTACACTAGGAACACGATACAACAGTGTGCCTTGGTGCCAGTGAGAGGGGAGTGGGGTCACATCCTACACTCACCTGAGGCTGATGCCTGCACTACCTAACATCCCTATACAGATTCTTTCAACCCATGGCCAATCGTGCTTAGGCTCTTACTTGCCCTTAACTCACCCTGACTATTGAGAAGGCTGGCAAGAGCACTAGTCTCACCACTGCAATAATACAACACAGGGATAGGAAGACAGACAAGGAGAAAGACTCAAAAGGAAAACACTCCAAGCAACTCCAATGCAGCTAACACCACAGCTGCAATTATCACAAAACTTCAGCTTCTTCCAGGTACAGTTTAGATATGAGAATCTATAAATCGACATTAGATGTTAAGACAAGTGACTAATTATAAAGAAGGGGAGCTGCACCTGAGACGAAGGATCCAAAGGACAGCCAGATAGGAAAGAGTCATTAACTCCTATAGCACCAAAGGAAAGCAAATACATTTAAAGATAAGTTGCAGACCTGCGCAAAACAGGGTTCTGTGACCTCCTGGTCCCAGACTCTCCAGAGATCCCCCAGAGCGGAGCACACCCATGACACTAGACCCCCTCAAGGAATTTATCTAGATCAAGGGTGGGGAACCTTTTTTCTGCCAAGATCCATTGAAAATTTCTACCAACCTTTGGGGGCTGCAGAAAATTATCAACTTGAAAATGACCCTGTGGTGGCTGGAGCTTTTTCTCTTTGGTGCGGCAGTGATGTTAGCTGATATTGATCATTTTGCTTCTCACAACTGCTTTTCCAGGTTTGTCTTGGTCTGGAGAGCAGTCAACTCTTTGTGATAATAAATTTTGTAAAACATATATATCACTGGTGGAACTGGGTACATATACATCACAGGAAACGTACACCACAGGAAACTCTGGGGCATATACATCACTAGAGACGCTGGGCCATATACATCTCAGGAGACACTGGGGCATATACATCACAGGAGTTAATGGGGCATATACATCACTGGAGTTGCTGGGGCATATACATCACTGGAGACATTGGGGGCATATACATCACAGGAGTTGCTGGGGTATATACATCACTGGAGACACTGGGGGCATATACTTCACAGGAGATGCTGCGTCCGCTGTATATACATCACAGGAGACATGGAGCTGGAGTATATATGTGCTGCCCCAGCAGCAGTCGAACTGCTCGGATCCGGGGTTGCTGTGGCTCGAGGGTCTTGCGGCCACATCAAGTGTAAGAGGATATTTACGGGGGATGAATGTTCGTGACGCCACCTGCGGGTTGCAGTAAATGAGAGTATCGCCGCTGCCGATGGGAGTACCGGGGCAGAAGGTGTGGGGCAGCCAGGTATTAGTCCCTCTGCAGGTAGGGAAGGCCCTGGATAGTGGGAATTTGGTAAACGGGTAGCTTGCTTGGCCTTGGGAAGCAGGGTGCAGGGGTCAGATTACTCACTGCGGTAGTCGTGGTGTTCGATCAGGTGGATTAAGCAGACACTCACACAGATGGTAAACCAAAGTCTCTAGGCACCGCAGTCTCTACGGGGGGAGCCTATCCATTTTCCGCTCCAACCAGTGTCACTTGGTAAGTCCGGAGCCCTGCCTCTCTGCACAAATTGTTTGACAGTTGTAGCCCCTTGGCTTGAAGCTTTCAGGGACCCGATATCCTTTAACGTTACAAAACTCACAGATTTATTTAAGAACGACTGGGAACGCTACCGGTTGTAGCGGTAGCAGGTAGCTCAGCCTACTCCGCTGCAGCTCCTTCCTGCGACAGTCCATTTCCATTGTCCCTTTCCCCTTCAACCCTCCACCCAAAACACCTGAACAATGGTGCCACCGCTAGCCATGGTGTCACACCACCCCGAGTTCCTTGCTGTGTCCTTGGTGACAGGGACTGAAACCCGGTGGTTCAAGGGATGACTCTGGTAGGCACACGAGGTGCAACTATATACAATTAGCACAAGTTCGTGCTGGCTGCCGCCAGTCCTGTGGCCATGGTCCATATTTAACTTTATAATCATCAGAAAATCAGGTGACTTTCCCGGTTAATTTATACTTTTCAACATTTGTGATTACGCAGATTTCAAACATTTAAAAACAACATAACAATATAACATTTTAATGAGATAGCCGGGTTCTGCTACCATTCCTCTCTCAATCTCAGTGGGGGTTGTCCAAAATTAACTCGGGTCAACCTCCTAAACTCCAAACCTTCCTCTAGCCCCTGTGATATGGCAATGTCTGCTACATCTTCCTCACTACTAGTGGCAGGTGTTGCTGGTAAGAGCCTACGTGTTCGTGGTAGAGGTTCGGATACTTCTCTAGATGTGGGGGTGAGTGCAGTGTCAACAAGCCTCTCCTGCTCTGGTTCTTCCATGGGTTGTGGGAATGTTAGTACAGGAATAAATCACTGTTCCATTGTGCATAGGCCAATCTTCTGGGAAGTCACCTAGGATAGTATGAATTGTTTTCTTTTTCCTCTCCAGGACTTGAGGTGGAGGTTGAACTTCCTCCTGAACTCTTAGGGGTTCTGGGCACTTCTTCAAGTGATCTCTGGAAACTGCAGATATTGTCTTTCCTTGATCCTTGCTGACAAAGCAAGTCTTCTGATTGTCAAAGTTCGAGAGTTGCACTACATAGGGTTCCTTTTCCCATTGGTCATCCAGCTTGTGTAGTTTCCTCTTCCTTTTGAATACTACTTCACCTGGTGAACAGGGGGCAGCTTTTGCTTGTTTGTTGAAACTCTTTTCCTGTTTTTCTCTACTTTGGTTCAGATTCTGTGCAACATATTCTTGGATTTGCTTGTATTGAACTTGGCGTTTCGTGTCCAAATCTGTAGTTGGGGAAGTGACTTCAGGAGTTTCAACTTCCATCTACAAGTCGACTGGCAACCTTCCAGGTCTTGCTCTCATGAGATAGGCAGGGGTGCATTTGGTTGACCTCACGGGAATATTATTATATATATCAACGAGATCTGGCAGTTTGTAATGCCACAGGTTCCTCTCCTCGAGTGGTAGAGTCTTCAGCAGATTGATGACTAAATGGTTCATCTTCTCACACATCCCATTCGTTTGGGCATGGTAGGGTGTAGTACGTATCTTCTTACATCTGTACAGGCTAAAAAATTCCTTGAACATTTCGGCTTCAAAAGGCGGGACCTTGATCTGTGAGGACTTGATCTGGATAACAGTGTGGTCTACAGAAATGTGCTTGGAAGGCCTTCGCCGCTGTGCTGGTAGTTAGATCTTTGACAGGTACCACCACCAGAAATCTTGAATAGTGATTCATCATCGTGAGTGCATAGGTGTAACCACTCCTGCTCGGCATGAGCTTGACGTGGTCCATAGCGACGATTTCCAACGGCTGATTGGTGACTATTGGTTGTAGGGGTGCTCTCTTACTGGTGCCGTCTTTCCTCCTTAATGCACAAGGGCCACAGTTTCTACGCCCTTCCTTGACGGTGATTCTCATCCCGACCCAGTAAAACCGACTCAGCAGCACCTCTAACTTCTTCCAACAAAATGCCCAGCTCTGTCGTGGTATGCTTCTAAGACCACTGGCACATACGATTGGGGTACCACTATCTGACATACCCTCTCATGTCTTGGGATTGATGAGACTTCTGAAAAGCTTGCCTCGATGCAGGTACAATCTGCTTCTTTCCTTCCACAATCTCTGTGCTTCCTCCGGGGCGGTTGTTTCCAGACTTGAATCAGCTTGAGATATCAGTGCTTTGATCAGTCTAACGGCAGGATCATTATCTTGCGCTTCTTGCAAACCGTGATGGGGTAATGGGTTGAAGATTGCTTCCTGCTGACTGCTGAGAGATTGAGGCTTTTCCAGGCTATTAGGTCAATGGAAAGCTGGTAATTCAATCTCCTGCAGGTCGTCTTCATCTTTCCCATCATCAGGCAGATGAGGCATTCTGGATAACGCATCAGAATTGGCATTCTTACGGCCGGCTTTGTACTTTATAGTGAAGTCGTAGTTCGCCAGTCGTGCTACCCAACGTTGCTCCAGGGCTCCAAGCTTCGCCTTGTCCAGGTGGGTCAAGGGATTGTTGTCTGTGTACACGGTGAATTTTGCAGAGGCCAGGTAGTGTTTAAACCTCTCCATCACGGCCCAGACAAGTGCCAAGAACTCCAGCTTGAAGGAACTGTAATTCTCAGGGTTCCTCCCTGTTGGACGGAGTTTTCTGCTTGCGTACATAATGCCCTTTTCCTTGCCATTCTGTACCTGGGACAAGACACCTCCCAATCCTACATTGCTGGCATCCGTATACAGTACAAATGGGAGACCATAGTCGGGATAGGCTAGAATCTCATCTCCTGTCAGAGCTGACTTCATCCATCTGAAGGAATCTTCCTGTATCTCACCCCACGTGAATGGGAGACCAGAAGTCTTGTCATGCTTCGGTTGTGTAACTAGGAGATCTTGCAGGGGAGCCGCCATCTTGGTGTAGCCCTTCAGAAACCTTCCAGAATACCCCATCAGACCCAGGAACTGCCGCACCTCCTTGAAGGTATTGGGCCTTGGCAGTTCTGGATAGCTGTGATCTTCTTGGGATCAGGCGCCACGCCCTCGGCGCTAACCACATGCCCTAGGTACTGAACCTTAGGTTTCAGTAGGTGACACTTAGAGGGTTTTAGCTTCCTCCCGTACCTGGATAGGGCTTCGAATACTTCTGCCAGATGCTCCATATGCTCTGTGTATGTTTTGGAAAACTCGATTACATCATCCAGATAAAGCAGGACAGTTTCGAAGTTGCAATGGCTCAAGCAGCATTCCATGAGTCTCTAAAACGTTCCCAGTGCATTGCACAGCCCGAATGGCATGGTGATGAACTCGCATAGTCCCATCGGGGTAGCAAAGGCAGTCTTCTCACAGTCCTCTTCGGCGACAGACACTTGCCAATAGCCGCTGGTAAGATCAAGGGTAGAGAAGTAATTTGCAGACCTCAATGACTCTTCAATTCCGGGTAGTGGGTATGCATCCTTGTGAGTGATTTTTTGATTTGCCTGTAGTCCACGCACATCCTCATAGTGCCGTCCTTCTTCTTTACCAGAACCATCGGAGCTGCCCAGGAGCTGCAACTATCCCTAATGACCCCTGCCTCTTTCATGTTCCTCAACATCTCTCCGTCGCATCTCAGAGCACGTCTATGATGTAAACCATACCACTACACGGAGCTTGTCTGCCGCATCTAAACATTTTTAAATGTGCATGCTGGCAATCTAACATCGCTCAAAGTGAATGCTGCAGAAAAAGTGATCCTCCCTAAAAGGGGTGGTGATTTGACAAAATTGTTACACCGCTGCAAAGCAAAATGGATAATTTTACTTAATAGCAGAATGCCGTATGGGCTCAATGTGAAAAATGAAATTTCAAATGTATTGTAAAAAGTCTCTCATGTGCTACCTACTCAGTCGTGTTTCTACACATGTGATGTCATTTCTCTGTGATTTTCCCCTCCCCCTTGACCTTTTTTAAGGGCTTTTCATTTGAATGGTGTTGTCTCAGACTAAGGAGGTGATCCTCCGAAACGCGTACCTGTTTGATAATTGCCCCTTGTTTTTATACATATGGAATGACCTTTTAAATCATTTGGAATAAAGAAATTCGTTTTTTAAAATAATCTGGAACCTGGATGCTGGAAATTCCTTTCTTCAGTTAAGTCCAGAAGTATTTGGACAGTGACAATCTTTGTGATTTCAGCTCTGCATGCCACTATTTTTGGTTTTAAATGAAACAACTGAGCTGCAACTGAAGTGTAGACTTTCAGGTTTAATTGAAGCTTTTGAACAAAAATATCCTGTGAAATGTTTAGAAATGGCAACTTTTTTCTACAAAGCCTACTCATTTCAGGGGCTCAAAATTGGACAAACTGACTTTACCATAAATAAAATGTTCATTTTTAATACTGTGTAGAGAATCCTTTGTAGGCAATGACTGCCTGAAGTCTGGAAGCCTAAGGCCTTGTGCGCACTGGGAAATGGAATTTTCTTGAGAAAATTCCGCATGCTCTCAAAGATTACCGCACCCGCGGTAAAAAACCGCGGGAAACCGCACCCGAAAACCGCATGCGGTTTGCCGCGGTTTTACCGCGGTATTATTCGCGGTATTGCCACGGTTTTGCCTCGTGCGGGTTGGGATGTGCTTTATTGCATTCAATGCAATAAAGCACATTGAAGAAAAAAAGAAAAAAAAGAGTCATTTAATTCTTAGATAGTAGATAGACAGAAGAATAGATAGAGGGATAGATAGACAGACAGAGGGATAGATAGATAGATGACAGCTCGCTGCATTTCCCACGGTCGGCAGCGAGTTCACATTACCGGCCGTGGGAAATGACCGGTAATTACCTCTGCTGTCTGCTGCTTTCATTCAGCGCTGTGTCTGTGACAGTCGCGGCTGGATGGAAGCAGCGCAGGACCTGTGGATTACGCCGGAGCGGTGGATTACGCCAGAGCTTTGGTGCGGGAGGGGTTAATAAAATGGTGAACGAGGCTTGTTTGTTTTATTTAAAATAAAGGATTTTTCGGTGTCGGTTTTTTTTCACTTAACTTACGGGTTGATCATGTCAGCTGTCACATAGACGCTGCCATGATCAAGCTTGGAGTTAATGGCGGTGGTCCACCACCATCATTAACCCCTTGTATTACCTTGCTGCCACTGCTACACGGTGGCAAGAAGAGCCGAGGACACGCCGGTCCTGCCGCATAATGCATGCGACAGTCCCGGGGCAGCTGCGGCTGATATTCTCGGCTGCGGGAGGGGGAGTGAGGCGGGGGACATTAACCCTGCCCCTCTCCCTCCCCAGCCTGAGAATACCGGCCCGCCGCTGTGTGCTTACCTCGGCTGGAAGGTAAATATGCAGCGGAGCCCACGTTCTTTGTTTTCTATGTATAATCTTTGTTTATTAAGAAAAATACAATACAAATGACAAGAACAAGAACCAAAGCATAGGATCAAATATTGCATACAAATTTGACTTACAAATCAATTCCTTAGTAATACAAAAAAGAGTCATGTAGACATATATCCTTCTGGAAAGTAGCAAAAGGCAATAACAGAGGGAAGGGAAGAAAGGAAGGGGACATGCATATCTCAAGATCTTTCAATTACGAATGTTATCTGCCCCTCTCCCCCCCTCCACATTTGTTTGACTCTGCTCCCTCTGTTTACTTTGGATAGGGTATTATTTCAAAACCAAAATATAATGAGAGGGAGTCTACGTACCCACTTGACTCGTATACCAGAACATTAGGCACTAAGAATGCAACTTAAGGTCAGGAAACAGGGTGAAAAAAAGAGAAAAAGAGAAAAAAAAAAAAAAAAAGGGGGGGGGGGGGGGGAAATGAGCTAGCAGTGAAGATAGTAACGACATAGAGAGAGAAAGAAGGTGAAGGGTGGGTAAGTCCGAGGGGAAGGGATGTCCATGTTCTCCCAGGTGCGGCTGTTGGAGAAACCAGGCCCGGCCAGTATTCCCCTTCTATTCAAGGACCAAACAGTTCTCTATACGCATTTGTCTCTTTGAAAAGGATCCAAGGTTGCCAAATCTTTAAGAATTTCTCGCTGTTCTCTGTCACCTCCGCGGAAAGCTCCTCCATATAACATATGGAGGAGAGTTCCTGCTGCCATTCTTGCATAGAAGGAGACGTTGTCTTCCGCCAGTGTCTAGGTACCACCGAACGGGCTGCCGAAAGGCAGAATCTAAGTAAGTCTCCTTTTTGTGTCTTAATTGAGCCGGGCAACATGGACAGCAGAGAGATCTGTGGGGAGGGCAACACCCTCTCTCCAGAGATATTGGTATATGTCCGAAACATCTCTAGCCAGAAGGGTTTAATTAGCGGGCAGTCCCACCATATATGCAGCATTGTCCCCGGGGAACCTCCACACCGCCAACACAGCTCAGATACAGAGGGGAAAATCCTATGCAGCTTCACTGGGTATAGGTACCATCTTGATAAAATTTTGTAATTCTTTTCTTTCGCATAGCCTGCCGTGGCCAGCTTATGGGTAAACAGATATGCTTTCCGTTTTTCTTCTTCAGAAAAGGTGGTGCCCAATTCTATCTCCCATTGTGACATGAAGTGTGGATCCGTATCTGCCTCAGGAGCTGCCTGACTCAACAATTTATAAATTAATGATATTAAGTGAGAAGGTGGGGACTTCTGCATGAACAACCCTTCAAATGGGGTCAAGGAAGGGTTGGGTAGATGTTTCCATTTTCTCAATCTATTGCTTACAAATGAGTGCAACTGTCTGTACTCTATCCATGATAATGAACAAGGGGGATCCAGACCCTGCAGATCCCCAAAGGACATGATGTCATGTCCTTTTAATATCTGAAGAATCCTAACATCATCATCTTTTCCCCAGCGCAAGAAAGTGGAACGGGCAGATCCCGGAGCAAATTCCGGATTGGAAAGGATCGGGGTGAGCAGGAGTGGAGGACCAGATAACGAACTTTTTTGTCGGGTCTGATCCCATTCTTTTAGTGTGGCCTTTACCAAGAAGTCAGCCGTAGGCAACTTTACTCCCTCTCGTGACTCCAACCAAGGTAGATACCGCAAGGGTACCTGCGCTCCCCCTTGCTCTAATGCTACCCACTTCTTATGTTCAGCAAAAAAGTGCCAGTCAAACATGCGCATTAATAGAGTAGCCTGATGGTATCTACGGAGGTCTGGCAGTCCAGCCCCTCCCCTGTCCGTCGGTCTGGTTAAAGTATGATATTTTATTCTCGCCCTCGAGTGTCCCCATACAAACTTGATCAACGCCGATTTGAGTGTGCGGAAAAAGCTAGCGGGTGGAGATATGGGGACCGCTTGAAAAACATATAGAAACCGTGGGAGTACGTCCATCTTGAAAGAGTTGATACGTCCAAACCACGAAATAGGTTTTTTGTGATATGATAGGAGATCTTTGAGTGTGCGTGTCAATAGAGTTTGATAATTTAACGCGTAGAGGAGAGAGAGGTCAGCCGGGATCTGTATGCCCAAATATTTAATTGCTTTAGTTTGCCACCTGAATGGGAAATTCTGTTTAGCCAATGCCACTTCGTGGGATCTTAGGGTGACACTCAGTGCTTCCGTTTTTGAGTAATTCACTTTGAAATTGCTTACCTCTCCGAATCTCTCAAACTCCTTCATCAAAGAGGGTAGTGTAATGTGGGGTTGAGAAACATAAATCAATAGGTCATCAGCATACAGGGAAGTCTTATAAGTCTCCTCATCCACCCGTAGACCATGTACACTGGGATTCCTCCTTATAGCGTTAGCGAGGTGCTCCATCACTACCACATACAGCAATGGCGAGAGAGGGCACCCCTGTCTCGTGCCATTCCTTATCGCAATGGGTCGAGACAATGCTCCATTGACCTTGATCCGTGCCGAGGGACACGTATACAACGCCAATATTTTTTGTAAAAAGAGCGGGCCCAAGCCAATCTTTTGTAACGCGGTTCGGAGGAAATCCCAATGCACCCGGTCGAATGCCTTCTCCGCATCCACAGACAAAAGGCCAACCGGTGAAGAAGAAGAGATCGCATTAGCCATGAGTAATAAAGTCTTATTCACATTGTCGCGGGCCTCCCTACCTTGAACAAATCCGACCTGATCTGAGTTAACAATTGAGGGGAGGAGAGGGACCAGTCTATTGGCCAGTGTTTTAGAAAACAATTTCACATCCACATTTAATAAAGATATCGGCCTATAATTGGTAACCAGAGATGGGTCCTTGCCGGGCTTCGGCAAGACTGTAATAAACGCCTCCAGAGACTGCGCCGCAAATGGAGTCGTGTCTGAGACCGAATTGAAAACCCTTGTAAGGAATGGGGCTATCAATTCTCTAAATGTCTTGTAAAATGCCGGGGAGAACCCATCCGGTCCCGGGCTCTTTCCTGCAGGAGAGCTTTTAATCACCAGCCCCACCTCCTCCTCTGTAAACTGTTCTTCTAATTGTGAGACCTCCTCCTCCCTCAACGGTGTGGATGCCGTGTCTGTGATGTACTCATTGATCCTCTCCATCAGTTTACTCTGCTCCATATCCACCAGGCGTCCCTTAATGTTATATAGATCAGAGTAAAATGTCCTCATTTCCTCCATGATCTCCACCGGGTTACTCGTGTCAGTGCCGCCACGCCGCTGTATTCTCGGTATGAATGATGTGTTGTTGCGGGGGTGAAGAAGGCGTGACAGGGGCCTACCACATTTGTCCGAGTGTTGATATAGGAAACGTTGGTAATGAGAGCGGTATTTAAGGTATTTTTCGTTAAGAAGCGTCTTCAAGTCCTCTCTATTTTTAACGAGGTCTGCCAAGACCCCAGCTGATCTGTTTCTTTTATGTGTGGTTTCCAACCTATGTATCGCATCAAGTAGTGTGCTAATTTGCAAAGTCTTCAACTTCTTAATACGTGCCCCATGTTTTATTAAAACTCCCCGAATTACGCACTTGAATGCTTCCCACTGAAAAGGTAGGGAGGTGGAGTCCCCGGCGTGTGTTGCCAAAAAGACCTCTATTGATTCCTTGACATCATTTGCGCACAGTGTATCCTTCAATAGATTGTCGTTAAGTTTCCATGTCCACTCACGCGTCTGACCCCCCGGGGGCGAAACTGTTAGGAAAATAGGTGCATGATCGGACCAAACCACGCTTCCGATCTCAGCAACTGGGTGCCATGTGAGGACGTGCTGACTTACTAAAAAAAAAATCAATACGGCTATATGAGCCGTGTGGGTTTGAGTAAAAGGTATAATCCCTTCCCGAGGGGTTTAATACCCGCCACACGTCCGTCAATTGAACCTGATGCACCTCCCGTTTAAAGGACCGTAAGTGGGATAAGGGGATCGCGCTTCGGCCAGTTGAAGTATCCACCTGTGGGTCTAGGGGCATATTGAAGTCTCCCCCCAAGATGACCACTCCCTCTGAAAATTCTGTAAGGGTTCTGAGAAATCCCCGTCCCGCTTTTGACTGATCTACATTGGGCGAATACCAACCCGCAACCGTGAACACATTACCTGAGATTCTCAATTTAACCATAACGTATCTGCCTTCTGGGTCCAACTTCATGTCTATCAAGGAGTGACTCAATGATTTATGCAAGGCAACAGACACCCCCCTGGATCTAGAGTCTGCGTTAGTACCATGGTACCAGGTCGGGTAGTAACGATTTTTCATGTTGGGGACACAACCAGTTTTATAATGAGTTTCTTGGAGAAGAAGAATGTGCACCCTCTGCTTGTGCATATCATAAAGAATTTGGGTCCTTTTTTGGGGAGTATTAAGTCCCTTCACATTCAAAGAGCCGAATTTTAGTTCCGCCATGGTTCCGCACCTAGGGTCCAATCAATCACCTGTGTTTGGAGAAAGGATAATAGGGAAGTTGGGGAAGGTTGTAGGAAAAGCAGAGAAAAAAAAAAGAAAAAAGGGGGGGGGAAGGGTGAAGAGGAGAAAGAAAAAGAGGAAGAAGAAGAGTTAGAAGAAAAAAAATTAAAAGAAGAGGAGAGAGAAGAGGAAGTAAAATAAGAAGAGTTGGAAGGAGAATTAGAACAATTAGAACAGAAAATACTTCAGCACCAAGAAAGGGCTAAAGCGTACCGCCAAACCCGACGGAGTTAATGGGGTAGAACTATATAAAGCTGCACCTAGGCCAGCCAAGTGCAACAACCCCAATAGAGAAGCGGACTGCACACGGAAGGCAGCTCCGCCTGACCCAGAGCATATTATTTTAACAACTTATATCAGCAACCTTAATTTTAAAGTTACGCCGCCCTTCAGCCTTTAACTTTAGCACCGAGTGTGTTCCTCGCGGGGGCTTGGCGGCCAATTAAGATGTTCTCACCATCCCCACGACGACGCAAACTCAGGCCACAACCTTTAGACAAAAGGCAAAAGGAGGCCCCTCCAACACATCCTTGGTAATGCAATATAACATTAACTGTCAGTAGTGTGTTAACCTGTAATGAGAAAAATCAAACCACATCTCTGTAGTAATATGACTTATACGCCTTATAAACCTTCATAAATCTTCGCCTCCTTGTGAATGTCCGACCTCAGCCACGATCTTCGGGCACTTCTTCCTGGTTTCTCCTCCTCTCCCAGACCGCCGCAGGGTGGACGCCCCCTGGTCCCCCGGGGGGGCAAACACGGCCAGTCTGTGATGGTCACCTCCGGAATCCGTAAGGCCGCTGTAAACGCTGGAACCCCCACCGGGTGGCTCAATACGTCTTTGTTTTCTATATTTCCGTTTTCTTTCTATGTGTGTTCTATGTGTCTGTGTCTATGTGTTCTATGTGTCTGTGATGTCTGTGTGTGTGTGATCTGTGTGTTTTTACTCTCTGCACGGCTTCCTCTTCCTGTAATGACATCACTTCCCTGCAAAACCGCAGACAGGCGATGCACATTACCGGAGGTAAACCGCGAAATACCGCAGGGAATAACGCAGGAAAACGCAGTGAACCGCACAGAATTTGCTGCCTGCGTTATTCCCTGAGGGATTTCATGATTAACATTGGAGTCAATGGAGTGAAATCCCGCAGCGATGTGCGGAAAAGAAGTGACATGCACTTGTTTTTGCTGCGGGATTCCCGCAGCAAAACATGCAGCTGTCAAATTCCGCCCAGTGCGCACAGGATTTTTTTTTCTCCATAGGATTTGCTGGTGATTCACTGCAGAGATGTTATGAACATTTTCTGCAGCGAAACATGCAGCAAATCCGCGGAAAATCCACGGCAAAATCCGGTAAGTGCGCACATAGCCTAAGGCTATTGGCCTTAGGAATTTGACAGCTGCATGTTTTGCTGCGGGAATCCCGAAGCAAAAACAAGTGCATGTCACTTCTTTTCCGCACATCGCTGCGGGATTTCACTCCATTGACTCCAATGTTAATCATGAAATCCCGCAGGGAATAACACAGGCAGCAAATTCTGTGTGGTTCACTGCGTTTTCCTGCGTTATTCCCTGCGGTATTTCGCGGTTTACCTCCGGTAATGTGCATCGCCTGTCTGCGGTTTTGCATGGAAGTGATGTCATTACAGGAAGAGGAAGCCGTGCAGAGAGTAAAAACACACAGATCACACACACACAGACATCACAGACACATAGAACACAGACACAGACACATAGAACACACATAGAAAGAAAACGGAAATATAGAAAACAAAGAACGTGGGCTCCGCTGCATATTTACCTTCCAGCCGAGGTAAGCACACAGCGGCGGGCCGGTATTCTCAGGCTGGGGAGGGAGAGGGGCAGGGTTAATGTCCCCCGCCTCACTGCCCCTCCCGCAGCCGAGAATATCAGCCGCAGCTGCCCCGGGACTGTCGCATGCATTATGCGGCAGGACCGGCGTGTCCTCGGCTCTTCTTGCCACCGTGTAGCAGTGGCAGCAAGGTAATACAAGGGGTTAATGATGGTGATGGACCACCGCCATTAACTCCAGGCTTGATCATGGCAGCGTCTATGTGACAGCTGACATGATCAACCCGTAAGTTAAGTGAAAAAAACACAGACACCGAAAAATCCTTTATTTTAAATAAAACAAACAAGCCTCGTTCACCATTTTATTAACCCCTCCCGCACCAAAGCTCCGGCGTAATCCACCGCTCCGGCGTAATCCACAGGTCCTGCGCTGCTTCCATCCAGCCACGACTGTCACAGACACAGCGCTGAATGAAAGCAGCAGACAGCAGAGGTAATTACCGGTCATTTCCCACGGCCGGTAATGTGAACCCACTGCCGACCGTGGGAAATGCAGCGATCTGTCATCTATCCCTATGTCTGTCTATCTATCCCCCTATCTACCACTATCTCAGAATTAAATGACTTTTTTTTTTCAATGTGCTTTATTGCATTGAATGCAATAAAGCACATCCCAACCAGCACGCGGCAAAACCGCGGCAATACCGCGAATAATACCGCGGTAAAACCGCAGCAAACCGCGGCAAACCGCATGCGGTTTTCGGGTGCGGTTTCCCGCGGTTTTTTACCGCGGGTGCGGTAATCTTTGAGAACATGCGGAATTTTCTCAAAAAAATTCCATTTCCCAGTGCGCACAAGGCCTTAGATGTCACCAAGTGCTGGGCTTCCTCCTTTGTGATGCTTTTCCGGCCTTTACTGCACTGATATCAGTTAATGTTTGGTTGTGGGTTTTTCTGCTTTAAGTTTTGTCTTAAGCATGTAAAATGCATATTTGATGGAGTTGAGATCTAGTGGTTGACTCGACCATTGAAAAATATTCCACGTCTTTGCCTTAAAAAAAACCTCCTGGGTTGCTTTGCAGTATGTTTTGGGTCATTGTTCATCTATACTGTGATGTGCTGTCCAATAAACCTTGCTGAATTTGGTTGAATCTGAGCAGAAAGTATCACTCTGTACACTTCAGAATTCGTCTGGCTGCTTCCATCTTCAGTCACGTTATCAATAAACACTAGTGTTCCAGTTGCATTGAAAGACATGCATGCCCGGCCATCAGACTGCATCCACGTTTTACATAGGATGTGCTGTGCTTTGGATCATGAGCAATTCCAGGCCTGCTCCATACTTGCTTTTTTCCATCATCCTGGTAGAGGTTGATAATAGTTTCATCTATTCAAATAATGCTTTTCCAGATCTGGGCTGGCTTTTTTAAATGTTTTTTTTTACTAGTGTGTAATCAGACCTTTCTATTTTTAAGCCTGTTTACACCTTGTAGTGAACCTTCTGTATTTGTCTCATGAAGTCTTACCTTTAGGGTTCATTCACACAACTGTCCAGTTTTTGCAGTCCGCAAAAAATGGATGTTTTTCCACATATGCATCCATGTGACAACCGCATCAGTTCCGTGTTTATGCAAAAACAGGCCATTTTGCATCCGTATTGGTCCTGTTTTTTGCGGACCAAAAAAAAAAACCTGGAAGGAGGGAATTGACATTTATTTACCCAGGATCCATAGGCTTCTTTCTCGGCACTACAGAAAGCAATCTAAATTGTCGTCTGAGGAACCGAGGAGGGGTAGGAGGCACTCGGCTCACCCTTTTGTCTCACAGTGGTCCAGTAAGGGCCATCCATGCCTTTTCAGATCTTTGCCAGCACCAGATAAGTTTCACCTGTTTAACCATATGTTGTTGAAAGGTTTTGATCTTCTACTGTCAACTTTGTGTCCTGGACTCACCATCCAGGACACCAACATGAGGCACAGTATTTCACCTGAAGAACTGCTCATCGTTACATTGAGGTAAATTAACGTAGGTCCTCACCAGTCCAACATTCCGGTGAGGACCCACGGATGTATGATATATTTTTAGTCAGTATGTGTTTTTTTGTTACATAGTATATTCTACATGCCAAACTTTTTTTTTTTTTGCAGATTTCTTGCAACTGGAAACTCTTTTGCTACCCTGCATTTAGTTTCTGCTAGGGATCTCTACAATATTTGGTATTGTAAAAGGCACGTGTGCAGTGATATGGGAGCATCTACAACAATCAGTGATGCTTGAGCCGACCGCTTAAGATTGGTTGCGCATTGCCCAAGGCTTTAAAGAGTCAGCACAGTTTGCAAACTGCATCGGGGCACTAGATGGGAAACACATTTGTGTAAAGAAGCTGCCTCACTCAGGGTCCCGGTACTTCAATTACAAGCATTATTTTTCAGTGGAGCTGTTGCCCTTGGCTGACAGTGACTACAAGTTTGTAATTGTGGCTATCGAGGCTTTTAGGAGCATGTCAGATGTGCGCATCTTTCATGCTTCCAGAATGGGTAAACAGTGTCAGGTTAATAGCTGGCCTTTCCAGAGCCACGACCACTGCCTAGATCCCAAGGTCCCCCGATGCCATTAGTCATCATGGCTGATGAAGGGTTTTCATTGACACCACACGTTATGCGGCCCGATCTCAAACGCGATTTGGATGACAGAAAAGCAAATATTCAACTACCACTTGACTGGAGCTCGTCAGTATGTGGAATGTGTGTTTGGAATACTTTCCAATAAGTGGAGGTTATTCCATTATTCAATACAATTAGATCTGGAGAATGCCACCTTGGTGATTCAGGCAGAAGTACTTCTCCACAATTTTGTACGCATCCACAATACTTCATTGAACTCTGAATCTGTCCAGTACCGGGCTTCACAATATACTAGTGTGGACTAAATCCAACATGAAAGACCAGAAACAGCAGGACTGGCGATTTGAAATATCTTCGTGGACTACTTCATCAGTCCAGTAGGAGTATTGCCGTGGTAGTTGGATGCCATGCGTGTTGGAAGGACTTAAAATGTGGAGTGGGATATGGACTCTGGGCTGAATAGTTTAGTTAGCAGTTTTTAGATAGCGTAGTGTAGGGAATCACAAGAGAATGAGGACCCTTGACGTGGGTTTGCGGGCTGCAGAATTTTCAAAGCCAAATGTATGTTCCAAATGTATCACAGTTGAATAATATGAGGACAACTGTAATAAATGTATAAGTTGGTTGAACATTCTGTCTAATGCCTCATTTCCAGCAATGGATAGACAAATGATAGATAGAAAAGTAGCTAGCTTGGCCAGGTTTTGAAAAAAAAATAAACAAACGACATGGGGGTCCAAAATAAATAAACGACATGGGGGTCCCCCCAATTTTCATATCCAGCACAGGACAGTACAGCACAGCTGTAGGCTGCAACCCTTAGCTCTCTGCTGTACATTGGCTGGTTAGTAAAAATATAGGAGACCCCACTCTTATTTTTTAAATCACTATTAAGTCACTATTTTAACTTAGTTAAAAGGATAGGATAAGTGATAGCTCGAATATAGATAGACGATCAGCTAAATTGACCAATAAATAGAAAAAATAGAAAGAAATAAATAGATAGCTCGATAGAGATGGCTCGCTTGGCCCTTTTTTGGAGGGGTTAGAGAAAAAAAAATGACGTGAGGTCCCCCTATAATTTTCAGAACCAGGCTGCAACCCTCAGTTCTCTGATGTACCTTGGCTGGTTATTATAAAGCAGTTGTGTGTGTGCCTCCTTGCACAATCAATGGGGAATCTAATGTCCTCCACTGAATGTGCCAGCAAGTATGGGATCAACATTGGCCCCCCACCTTTGGATTACGGTGGACCTAGATTAGTGATTGATCGGGCAAATAAATTGGAAAAGAGGGTGTCTTTTGAGTTTAGTTTGTGAATTAAAAAGTCTCAATTTATGTCTTCTCATGTTCGTCTTTGGAGAAGGGCATGGGACATCATACTGGATTACGCAGAACATTTGTATTTTATCACATTAATAAATTGGTTAACGAGTGCTTGTGTCGGGGGTTTTTGTTCCAATAAAAAATTACTTTCAAATAATTTAATTAGAAATGGGGGTGTCTGCTAGCCGCCCACCCATTATTAATACCAGGGCTTGAGGCCAGGTGGCAATCCACAGCTCGATTCAAAATTATTTATTACCCGGTTTGCCACCGCACCAGGGCAACGGGAAGAGCCAGGTCCAGCGCCAGAATTGGCGCATCTAATGGATGTACCACTTCTGGGGTGGCTGTGGGCTGCCATTGTTAGGCTGGAAAGGGACAAATAACCATGGCCCTTCCCACCCTAATATCAGCCCCAAGTTATTGGCTGTACCTTGGCTGGTTTCACAAACATGGCGGGGACCCAACTTCCTTTTAAAAAAAAATAAAAAATAAATGTAATAAATAAGAGTGGGTTCCCCTCTATTTATAATAACCAGCCAAGGTACAGCAGAGAGCTGAGGGTTGCAGCCTGGTTATGAAATTGTTATGAAAATTATGGGGGGGCCCCACGTGATTTTTTTCCTCAAACACCCCCAAAAAGGCCCAAGCGAGCTCTTATTTCTTTCTATCTATTGGTCAATTTACCTAACAGTCCCTCTTATCCAGTTATCTATCTATCCATCCATTTGTTTATCTATATTCACGCTCTCACTTATCCTAGTTTTTTAACTAAATAAAAATAGTGACAAGCATTTTAAACAATAAACGTATATTTATTAAAATACAAACTATTTTCAGCTCAAACAACTCACTTAAACATGGGTGGGGATTGTGGGACTGGACAAGAGAGGGCATTGGCCTGGTACTGAGTGGCCTGCGGATACTGGGAGGCCGGTGGGGATTGGAAGGACAGCGTGTACTGGGAGGCCTGAGAATAATTGGTCCTGCTGCTGGATCCTAGATCATCCTCACCCGAAATAGGTGGAGGCATTGTCCGACACTTGAGGTCGTCAAGGATTCAAATCAGCTCATGTGGCTCATTTGGTCCTTTAATAATATCAAGGACTGTGGCAATGCAGCGCAGCCTCCGCTCCGGAGCAACACCCACAAGAGAAGAAGCCAGTTCATGCATAAACGCCTCTTCTGGTCCCTCATTGTCCTGTCTGCTGAGGTACGTAAAGACAGGCTTACCTCAACAGGCGCGGCAGCGTCGCCTCCATGGAGCAGGAGGCATATACAGCTCAGCAGCCACAGGAGCCTTTGCCTGTTTGGGGTTGGGGGGCAGGGTTGGTCCCGGTGTTCGAGAGGATGGTGAGACTGGGCTGTCCGTGGTCGAATCATCGCCCAGGTTGTCTGTGGTTCTGTGATAAAATAGACAATTATTAATGTCTACATTTTGACATGAATATGTATTTCTACACTTCTTTTTACATTTTACTTAAGGTCTCAAGTCCATCACGGGTTTGAGGAAGGAGAGCTGCTGCGTGTAGATATATGGCTACTTCTGCAGACCTCCTTCCCCACTTTTTTCTTTTTTTAATAAGCTCCCGATGGAACTGGTCCCTACACAAATTCCAGTGTCACTTACATGCATCAACTGTAAAGATATTACAAACAAGTACAATCAGTTAGAAAAAAAATGCACTATATTTTTGAACTATACTTCTATCACATACTCCCTTGACACGATCAAATCATGTCACATAATATGCATGCTGAGCTATGCTTTCAAATACACTATACTTTCACTATACTTCCACATTGCAAGGGACATGGGTGCACTTTTTTTGGGGTGGGAAGTTCACATATGTACTTACCAAGTTTTTTCTTGTGTGACCTGCTAGCTTCCTCCCACTCCTCTCCAAATAGCGCATATGCCACGGAATTCCCCGCAGCATCCTTCAGACGCTGATCACAATACATGTTCTCATTCGTGGCCCAGATTACTGGGTGCTCCTGCACGAACACTATTAATTTTGCAGAGTCCACTGTAGCCATGGTTCTTCCTCCACACTCTGCCTGAACTAGGTCAAAGTACCACCTGGTTCTAAGGGATTTCTGCAGGTGTCGTAAGGTTTCCTAATATTATCAAAACTGCAGTGATTCCCACAGACGGAAGCAACACAGAAGCCACATGGATGTGCTTAATTTTTTTTTGCAGTCCAATTGACTTTTATTGGACCACGGACCTTAATTTGCAGAAGAGAATAGAACATGTTCCAAAACACGGAACAGACACACAGACACGGATGACACACAGAAGCACTTCCGAGTGCCATCCGTTTTTACACAAAACACACGGAAAAACATGGTCTAGTAATTTGGGCTGCAAAAAAAATGGAACGGAGTCGAGTGAATGAACCCTTATGGAAGACTTAAATACTGAAACACCTAATTCCTGGAGAGTATTTGTCACTTTTGTGGATGTTGTGAAGGGGTTTTTCTTCAGCATGGAAAGGATTCTGTAATCACTCCTGTGGTTTTCTGTGGATGTGCAGGATGTTTTGAGTTCCCAAGCTCACCAGTGTGCTAAATTTTTTTTTTGCAGAAAGTACCAAACTGTTGATTTGGCAATCAATCTCTCTGATGGATTTCCTTTTTTTTTTTTTTTTTTTTAGCCTAATGTTGATCTGTTTATCTTCCATTTAGAACTTCTTTGACCTCATGTTGTGGCTTCTAAGGAACAGCATTCAAATAAAAATGCCACACCTAGAATCAGCTCCAGACCCTTTTCCTACTTAATGGATGATAGATTAACGAGGGAATAGCATATGCAGCCCATTCAAGAGCTTTTGAGATAATTATCCAATTACTTTTGGTCTTTTGAAAGAAAAAACAAAAAACCAGCAACATATTAAAGAGCTCCAATTCCTAAACCCTTACTCCAATTAGGATGTGAATGCCCTCCCATTAAAGTTGAATGTGTCCACTTTAAGCCCATGTTGATTATATAACTGTATCTTGAATATATTTTGGCATCTGGCTAAAATATCAAAATTTGTGTCACGGTTCAAATATTTCTGGACCCAACTGTATATCACAGGAGGGGCTAGTGGCATATATACATCACAGGATGGCTGGGGCATATATACATCGCAGGAGGGGCTGGGGGCATATACATCACAGGAGGGCTGGAGGAAATACGTTACAGGAAATGCTGGGGTCATATACATAACAGGAGATGCTGGGCCATCTTGAGGGATCTTGCTCGATTCCATTTGCAAATCTACAAACAATTCATCTTTATTGCTATGGTTGTACGGACCCCAACTCGTCGCCCTAACTCATCCCAAAGGTGCTCTATAGGGTTTTAATCAGGTCATTGGCTTGGACATTGCAACAGGCAAACATTTTTCTTTGCCAACCAATTTTTTACTAAATTGAATGTGTCCTTAGGATCATTGTCTTGCTGGAATTTCCAGCACATGCCTACTTTGGTTTTACCATGTGGCAGCATTACATTCACCAGTATATCCTAGTACATGGTAGCTTTCATATTTCCATCAATCCTATGCAGTGGGCCAATGGAAGGTGCAGAAATGCAGCCCCAAACATGTCACCACGTTTTACTATAGGCGTTTGGTACCTTACATTATTAAGTTTTCTAATTGGGTGGTTATAAATATTATATATACACACATAAATACATATACATATATATATATATATATATATATATATATATATATATATATAATATATATATATATATATATATATATATATATACACATATACATATACATACACATACACATACATACATACATACACATACATACATACATACATACATACATATACACACCAGCACTACCAAACAGATTTGGAAAATCATATTACCAGGTCAGTTTTACCATACAGTGAACATGGTAAAACAAAAATACCCCAAAAACAGAGGAATTGAACTTTTTTTTTTTTTTTACAATTTCACCGCACTTTCCAATACACTATATGATGACATTAATATTTTCATTCAAAACGTACAACACGTCTGGCAAAAACAAACCCCCATACGGCTATACAGAAAATGGATGAATAGATCCAGCATCTGTTCTTCATAAAATTACTCCTGTATTAAAACATTAAAATCCAACAAGAAAATGAATGCCTTTGGCCCCGACTTACGAGTTTCGGACCTCAGTCCTTACTCGTAGGCATAAAAAACCTACAATGACACAAACATTTAATACCCCAAAGCCCCAAACGTTTAATATTAAATCAAGAAAATAATTGGTTGGAAACATGTCAGCTATTATTCATGACTATTAGAGGAGAAAAAAAAAAAAAAGAACCTCCCCATAGAGCCTGAAAACACATAAGGCCCAGCTTCTAAATACATGTTATTTTTACATAAAGCAAGTCAACCATTTTCAAACGTATGAAAATTTAAAAATATTCAAGAAATTTTGTTTGTATTGAATCATATTACTTCTGCAAGAAAGTTTGTTATGCAACCTAAGCAGTTTCACAGCATGTATTATATACTGATTTTCTTTATGTTTATTATTCATTTTTTTTGCAAATATGTTGCTAATAAATTGTTTGGAAGCAAATGAGGAGAGGTTACATTGTTTCCAGCTCTCTGAGTGAAAATTCTGACTATGGACTGGTATTTTGTAACATAACACAGTCTACAATGATACACCGCAACAAACCAGCAGGAAGACATGTGCAGTTTAAGGCTACTTTCACACATCCGGTTTGAGCACTGCGGCTCAATCCGGCTGTGAAACCTATGCAACGGATGCGGCGAAATCACCGCATCCTTTGCAGAAGTTTTTACATGCGGCCCATCCGTTTTTTTCCGGTTGCGGCACGCTACTGAGCATGCGCAGTGGAAAAAAACGCATGCGGCGTCCAGATGCGTTTTTTTCCGCATCACGCCGCATCCGGCGTCCATAGGCATGCATTGAAAAAAGCGCCGCAGCGCGATGCGGTTTTTTTTTGCCGGAGCAAAATACATTGCAGGGAACGTTCTATCCGGCCGCGGCATAGGCTAAATCTGCCGCATGCGGCAAAAACCGGACCGAACGCAAGCCCCTGCGGCACAATACGGCACTAATGTAAGTCTATGCAAAAAAACCCGCAACCGGCGTAAAAAAAAACGGTTGCGGTTTTTCTGCAGAACGCCGTATTGTGCCGCAGAGCAAAAAACGGATGTGTGAAAGTAGCATAACAGAGTACTGTCCATTCTGATACATTGCAAGAAACAGCAGAGACATGGGTTAAGGCCGCTTTACACGCTACGACATCGCTCAAGCGATCTCGTTGGGGTCACGGAATTTGTGACGCACATCCGGCCGCTTTAGCGATGTCGTTGCGTGTGACACCTGAGCGATTTTGCACCGTTGCAAAAACGTGCAAAATCACTAATCTGTGACATGCCCCCCTATTCCCAATTATCGTTGCTGCTGCGTGTACGATGTAGTTCTTCGTTCCTGCGGCAGTACATATCGCTATCTGTGACACCGCAGGAGCGAGGAACGTCACCTTACCTGCGGCTGCCGGCAATGCGGAAGGAAGGAGGTGGGCAGGATGTTAAGTTCCGCTCATCTCCGTCCCTCCGCTTCTATTGGGCGTCCGCTTAGTGACGTCGCTGTGACCCTGAAAGGAGGCGGTTCGCCGGTCACAGCGACGTCGCCAGGCAGGCAAGTAGTGTGGCGGATCTGAGCGATGTTGTGTGCCACGGGCAGCGATTTGCCAGTGTCGCACAACCGATGGGGGCGGGTACGCACGCTAGCGATATCGGTAACGATATCGCAGCGTGTAAAGCGGCTTTAATTCACAGAGCACTGTTCATGCTGATATATTACAAACCAGTAGAGAGATGTGTGCAGCAACCCCCCCCTCCAAAAAACCCCAAACTGCATGCATGTGAAAAAAGTACCAGTGTGCACAATATAGGAGACAAGAAACTTACATTGTCAAACCATTCTCAGTTGAAATGTCAGATTGTGTTGTAATTGTAACCCCTCTGGAATACAGGCCTTTAACTCCAGAATCCTTCTCTATGATAAGTGTGCGTTGCCAATTCCCACCTCTCAAAGGTCTCTTCTTTCTATTCGGCCTAAGACACACGGCATGAAAATCGGAGCGAGTGGAATGCGATAAAACCGCATTCCACTCGGACCAATATTAGCCTATGTGTCAGCACCCATGACCGATTATTTTCTCAGCCCTACTCGGACGGAGAAGACAATCGCAGCATGCTGCGACTGTAATGCATTTCTGGTTTCTCTCGCACCCATTCAAGTCTATAGGGCGAGAGAAAAATCAAACTGCACTCGCAGTACACCGGTGTACTGTGAGTGCAGAGCGAGAATGGCAATAGCTGGCAACGGAGGAGAGAGGGAGATAAATCCCTCCCTTCCCTCCGCAGCACCGGCCCTCCCCCCGCAGCTGTGGTCCAATCGCATGATCGGACCTCAATCGCAGTGACACTTGCATGACACTCTGCTCACGCTGAGCTGCCAGCATGAGCGGAGTGTCATGCAAGGATCAAATTAGGCCCCCGTGTGGCCCCCAGCCTTCCTTTCACTCTCAAGGTAGATTTCTTCAAAATGTTTAGAAACACCTGATAATGACGCTGATTTGTTTGTGGGCTCGGATCCGATGCAGAAATATGTTGCACCAGCCTCTTTTTTTTTTAAAGTTCGTGTTGTGCAACCTACCGGTATATATTTATTGAACACCACACACATTGCCATGAAGACGTGCGTGGAGTTGCAATTAATAGGGATTTGATAGTATACTTTTTGTGAGTGATATGATTTTGAAGAAAGAAAGAAAGAAAAATCTGTTTTCTCGATATATTTACAGATTTAACATTTTTCCCCCCACAAATATAACAACCATTAAATCTTAACCACGTAGGTGAATCTCTACTGTGGCTTAAAAATAGACTTGGAGAAATGTGGCTGTCAATATTTCTAGACCTTCTGGCCACACACCTAAACCCTTTAGAGATTTTTATATAGAATGGCAATTTATGCACCAATGCTGTGATACCCATATAGTGAACACTAGGTGGGGGGGTTTGAAAAGGTAAGGACTTGTTGCTTGCTGGATTTTAAGAGACCACAGTGATTTCTGATCCACTATCTTGCATGCCCTTATTCAGGGACCTGGTTTTATAGCCACGTTTTTTCGAGACAATCTGCAATGTTCTCACTCTCTACTTGATGATCCTCTGTGGATGAACAAGCTCTTTTTGCTCTAATAAGTTCACCAATAGGAAGATTATTTCTAACACAAGAAGGATGACAGCGGTCTGCATGTAAGATGGAATTTCCGCTTCTTGGCTTCCTATACTAAGATATGCATATAGAGACTTCTATAGCATTATGCTTCAATAGGTGTTGTGACTTCTCACAACATCTATAGGTGAGTGCACCCTATTAATCCTTTCACTGTTTTTATCAGTTAAGACCCCATGCGTCTGTTCTTTCCTCCACAGTCCTTGAATTCCGAGATTATGCATATAGTGCCGGTAGTATAATCACCCATCAAAAGGAGGTCTAAATATGTGGTTGAAGGTCCATGAATTTGTATTGTGAATTTCAAATTAATTTGTCATTGATACACTTTCCAAAAGAATTGATCTCATATCGGGAGATACATAGGGAGTGACCTGCCACATAGATGACCTGATCATTATGTCTCCCGTACCATCTGATTCTAGGAAAGGATGATCCATAGTGTGGGTATATTTAGTTTCCCATACAAATATTTATAAATTGGCCAATGAGGAAGAAAAGGTCACCCCCATTGAACAACCGCAGCTCTGAACAAAAAGAACTCATCAAACCTGAAAAAACTATTTTTCAGGAGAAAATCAACATAAGGATGAACTTCTTATGATGTGCAGAATACATATCAGTTTTGGACAGCAGAGATAACAATGCCTCTAAGGCCATGGCATGTGTATGCTTTAATATAGTGACACCACATCACGTGACCCAAATTTAATTTTTGTACCATTTGATATTTTTGAGACTTGTGAGCTGATGTTTGAGGTCACCGACATACCCTATCATGCCATTGACTAAACGTTGTAATTGTTCATCCACCCAGGCAGACAGACACTAAAGCGGGCTTTACGCGCAACGATATCGCTAACGAGATATCATTGGGGTCACGGAATTCGTGACGCACATCGGGCCTCGTTAGCGACGTTGTTGCGTGTGAAACGCACGAATGATCAAAATTACTCACCTAATCGTTGTCAGGTCGTTCTAATCCCGATTATCGTTGCTGTTGTAGGACGCAGGTTGTTTGTCGTTCCTGCGGCAGCACACATCGCTATGTGTGACACCGCAGAAACAAGAAACATCACCGTACCTGTGGCTGCCCGCAATGAGGAAGGAAGGAGGTGGGCGGGATGTTTGGCCCACTCATCTCCGCCCCTCCGCTTCTATTGGGCGGCCGCTTACTGACGCCAAACTAACCGCCCCCTTAGAAAGGAGGCGGTTCGCCGGCCACAGCGACGTCGCTAGGCAAGTATGTGTGACGGCTCCTAGCGATGTTGTGCGCCAAGGGCAACGATTTGCCCGTGACGCACAACCGACGGGGGAAGGTGCTTTCACCAGCGACAGCGCTAGCGATGTCACTGTGTGTAAAGCACGCTTAGTTTGAGGAGCCTATCCCTGCCAGTAAGGGCCGAAAGGGGGGGGAAAGGATTTTTGCGCCTTGGGAAGGGCATGGAAGATGGGACAAATGATAGTTAACCTCTAAATATTACATTGTTTTTTGTCTAGGACACCCAATGACAAACCTTCTTTCAAAACAGTATTCAGCTCCAAACTGATTCTGGTGGTGGGGTCCTCATTCAAGGGCAGAGAAGTGTTAACATCAGACAGCAAGTTTAAAACGTCCATCCTATACAACATAGTGGCTAACACAACCACAAATCAGCTATGTTGACAGAAAAAAAAAAAAGTTATGACTTAGAAATTGAGGGAAAAAACAAAAAACACAGAAAATCCTTTCTAGCGCTCCTGAAATATTATACCTATTAATTGATATTGTTAAAACCACTTTACTATTCATACAGTTGAGTGTTTTTTAATTTTTGTTTAAAAAAAAAAAAAAAAGTGCAGGTCACTATGAAGTGGCTCCTGAGGGAAAATGCTTCAAACTGGGCACTGTACAATGAGAAAGCTGGGAGAGAAAAAAAAAAACAAAGAAAAACAAACCAACACATCAGGAATTGAAAACCTCCTCAAAAGCAGTGTTCTGGTGTGGTTTCCATTAGAAAATCTGCCATTTTGAACACCTGAATAAAATGGTGTGCACATATCCTTAGGCCTCAGATTGGGGGACCGCAGCCTAGCAGCATTTTCAATTTTCAGGTCTCCGTGAAGCACAAGCTGTGCTCAGATCGCAATACCCAGCCTGACCACGAGGTCTCCTAACCAGACACAAATGACTCATTCCTCCGAGGCAGTTCGGCCAAAGATTGTGATCAGAGACCGCACTGTTTCATGGACGTGTGACAGGGACTAATGACCTGAACTTACAGCAGCAGATGATCTGGGACGCTGGGGTCTCAGAGCGTTGGTCTCGGCTCAGGCAAGGAGCTGCAAGAATAAGACACTATGATTAGTGATGAGCGGACTCATGGACATTCGGGTTTACCCAGACTTTAGTTAAAAGTTCAGTCGTCAAATTTGACGCCAGATCCCATACAAGTCAATTTAGACCCAAACTTCTGTGAAGTATGGTCGTAGTAAAGGCTAGGGGGCTGCAGAAGGAAACAAAATTGGGGCAATTGCCCTGCAAATATGTGGCTTGGGAATATTTATATAGGTAAAGCAAACAGCCATAGGCTGGTATTATCAGGGTGGGAAGGAACATGGTTATTTGGCCCTTCCCAGCCAAAAATAGCAGCCTGCATTCACCCCAGAGGTAGCAAATCCCATCACATGTGCCAAATCTGCCACTTCGCCTCAGCTCTTCACAATTTCCCTGGTGCAGTGGCAATAGGGGTAATACTTTAGGGGTTGATATCAACTGTGAATTGACAGCTAATATCAAGCCCCGGGGTGAGTAACAGATAGGCATCTACTAATCCAGCAAGTGTAGTTAATAAAAGACAGAAAAAAAAAAAAAAAAAAAAAGTATATTTGAAGAAACATACCCTACACACCCTTATTCACCAATTTTTTTTTACATCAAAATAAATCATGGAAATTCTGACGTAATGTCCCACAACATCCATTGAATTCTATGGAGCTTGTTCTGAGAACTCTTTTATGAGTCTCAATAGGTTAATGCCGGTTAACAGCAGACAAGCATAAGAAATTAAAATCTGCTGCTGACTGGCAGTGACCTGTGAAGCCTCATTATGAGAAAGTTCTCAGAATAAGGCTCCATAGGAATTGATGAGCGACATGGGATATTACTCCATTGAAGGTTTAAACATTCCAGGATCTCTTTTGAATTGAGAAGTGAGATAGGGAGTCTTTATTCAAAATTTTTTTCCTTTCCTTTGTAGGGGATGTCTCAAACACCACTCCATTACTTATCCTGGGCTTGATGCCAGCTGTCAATTCACAGCCGAAATCAACCCCAAAAGTATTACCCCAATTGTACTGGTGCAGTGGCAATTAGGAAGAGCCAGGTGCAGCACCAGAATTTGTGCATCTAATAGATGTTCGTGACGTGTCGGTCACGAATGATCCAACACAGAGCCGGTACCACAGTAAGGCTATGT
This sequence comes from Anomaloglossus baeobatrachus, assembly GCF_048569485.1. Taxonomy (NCBI): domain Eukaryota; kingdom Metazoa; phylum Chordata; class Amphibia; order Anura; family Aromobatidae; genus Anomaloglossus; species Anomaloglossus baeobatrachus. Next base: position 437,089,096 of record NC_134357.1, on the reverse strand, counting down.
GCCCACGGGACTCTGTGCCCGCGGATTTTGCTGCAGAAAACCAGCGGATTTATCTGGATTTTCTAGATAAATCCGCAGGTTTTAGCAAGTACAGACATGCCCCATATTATCCTATGGGACATGGGGAGTGTGTGTGTCCACGCTGCGGTATGTGCGGCTTCAGATCTCCCGCAGCCGCACATAACTGCATGTCAATTAGTCCTGCGGAAATCCCAGCCCTCCACTATGGAGATAGAGGCCGGGACTTCTGCAGGTAAGTCGCACGAATGTCCGCAGGTTTACCACAGCTATTTCGCTGGAATCCCGCAGCAATGTATAGCTACGGAATCCGGGGAGCTGCTGCGGGAAACCTGCGGACGTACCTGAAGATATATCCGCGGGTACAGAGTCCCGTGGGCACTTAGCCTTAGAGTAACTAAATTCTCTTAATGGCTCTCACTGGGCGTAAAAGTCCGGTGTTCAGTGGCTGAAACCCTGTGCACCTGAACAAAACCCCACTCACCCAGCAATTTAATTGGCTCATTGTGAGTGGGCAGAGTTTAGCAGTGGGTGGGCGACGTTTCAGCAGCATTACTATGCTTTAAAATGTGTAATATGCTCCCCTGTGGTGAACACATTTAATAGGAAATCATTTAGAATCCGAAAGAGCTGGCTATTTTTGGTGAGCGGAGCAATGTGAGCCAGATAACCAAGAAGAGCCGGACTGCCCATTACTATGTGCCACTTCTATGGCGGCTGCGGGCTACTATTTTTAGGCTAGGGTCGACCTTCCCAGCCTAATAATACCAGTCCCCAATGGTCTGTTTTACCTTGTCTGGTTATCAAAAAATAGGGTGGAGCCCATATAATTTTTGTTTAACAAAACAACTTAAGACCCCACTATTTTTGATAACTGGCAAGTGTTGCAGCCCCCAGCTGTCTGCTTTACCTAAGCTAGTTATCAAAAATAGGCAGAAGCCCATGTTTTTTTTCTATTAAATCTGTATTATTCATAACAGCATAGACATCATCCACATGCAATAAAGCTCATTGATTGGCTGTACTCAGCCTTTAGACAAACTATCATACGAACAGTACCTGTGTAGAACTTATAAAACACTAATACTTACCTAACGGTCGCGCTGAGGTGGATTCTAGTCAGATGGGCGTCTGTTGTCTCCTTTCGGCCATCTTCGTCCTCCTTCAGAAGCCTGTGTGCATGAAGCGTGCTACGTCATCCACACTCGCCGGTCCTGCGCAAGCGCACTACAATACTTTGATCTACCCTGAGGGCAGATCAAAGTGCGCCAGCGTAGGACCTCGATGCCGGCGAGTGTGGATGACGTAGGACACGTCATGCACCCCCGGCTACAAAAGTAGTATGACAAAGATGGCAGAAAGAGGCGGAGGCGGCACCGGACAACAGAGACGCCCGTCTAACTAGAACCCAACGGTCACGTTGGATAAGTATTAAAGTGTTTTTTGTGTTCTACAAAGTGGCCTGGGCTCTTATATACAAAATGTTAGAATGCTATATATATATATACATATACAAAGAGCTCACTGGTGGTAGCCGCATCTTGTAGGCTGAAAAACTGGTGACAGGTTCCCCTTTAACTATTTGGTCCCCAAGTGAAATAAAGCCTAAATCTCCCTCCAGAAACCAGGTGAAATTGTGATCATTACTACGTGTCAGCATCCACAGAACTTTCACCGCCTGGGGACTTCCAAATTAGTGCATAGGAATTGTGAACTGGGCAACCAGATTTGTGGTAGCAATCACATCACAGGAGCATTTAGCACCATCACTACAGCAGTGCCAGCAGGGATGTTTTATCGTTAAAGCACCACTACAGCCATATTTTTTTAATGTGCCACTTCAGAGGTGCAATAATCTTAAGTCCCCTATCTTGTATACTGCTCCTGTTAAGGCCACGTCTCACTAAGCAACATCGCTGCTGAGGCACGACTTTTGTGACGTAACAGCGATGTTGCTAACGATGTTGCTGTGTGTGACATCCAGCAACAACCTGGCCCCTGCTGTGAGGTCGCTGGTTGTTGCTGAATGTCCTGGGCCATTTTTTAGTTGTTGCTCTCCCGCTGTGAAGCACACATCGCTGTGTGTGACAGCGAGAGAGCAACAACTGAATGTGCAGGGAGCTGACTTCTGCGGACGCTGGTAACCAATGTAAACATCGAGTAACAAAGAGGCCCTTCCTTGGTTACCCGATATTTACCTTCATTACCAGCGTCCGCCGCTCTCACGCTGTCAGTGTCGGCTCCCTGCACACATAGCCTGACTACACATCGGGTAATTAACCCGATGTGTACTCTGGCTAGGAGAGCAGGGAGCCAGCGCTAAGCAGTGTGCGCTGGTAACCAAGGTAAATATCGGGTTGGTTACCCGATATTTACCTTAGTTACCAAGCGCTGCATCGCTTCCACGCGTCGCTGCTGGCTGGTCACTGGTGAGATCTGCCTGTGTGACAGCTCACCAGTGACCTGTGTAGCGACGCTCCAGCGATCCCTGCCAGGTCAGGTTGCTGGTGGGATCGCTGGAGCGTCGCTTAGTATGACGGTACCTTTAGTCTGATTTGTGACCTGCCAGGTGCTCGTGTTTCATAGAGCATGCTAGAGGTTACAACTCAGTTCAAGTCTATGAGAGCCCCATTAACTTGAAATGAGAGCTTGTGATGTAACTTCTGGCCAGTCAGAAGTTACAGGCTCAAGATAAAGCGCCAGGTCTGCATTGGAGGGGAAAAAAAAAAAAAGGAACAAAACACCAGTGGTGCTATAAAAAGGGAGTTCAATCTATCCCAACATGTAGCAGGTGTGATAATATTATCAAATACCTCCAATTAGAAATGTGTAGTTCCCCTGATCAGCTATGTCTCTTACCTCATGCACAGGGTATTGCAACTTACGTATCCATGGTTATGACCACAAGCAGCTATTGTATTTTTCAGATTATAAGACGCACTTTTCCTCCCCCAAAATTGGGAGGAAAATAAGGTGTGCATCTTAAAAACCAAATGCACCTTACCGGGAGGTGGTGGAGAGAGGATGTAGATGCTGGGTCATCCTGACAAGGTCAGCAGTGTGGGGTTTAAATAATAGTTCCCAGAGGCACTGCAAGCGCAGATTGAGCTCTCGGCTCAAGATCTCATCTGCGCACGAGCTGCCTTTGGCCTGTTGATCTCCCAGAAGCGGATTTAAGGAAAATGGCACCTGGAGGTGATGCATGCGCAGATGAGATCTCTGCATGTCTTTGACCTGATAGCTCAATCTGTGCACATGCCGACTCTGAACGCCATTTCTTTGAAGCCCGCACTGCCGACAGTTTCTGGAAGTTGCCTCCCTTACAGCACCTGGGACACTCTGGACCCACACCATCGACCTGCTCCACCAGTGCCCATCTCCAGTGACCCCGCTCCACAACTGCCAACATCCCCCCCTCCCCGAGATCATCGGATTGTAACAACCATTTTTTTTCTCTAAATTTGGGAAGTCTTATAAACCGAAAAATACGGTAACTGTCTTTATGAGTAGTTGTAACCATGGATACCCAAGCTGCAATACCCTGCACATGAGGTGAACAACATAGCTAAGGGTACTTTCACACTTGCGTTCAGCACAGTCCGTCACCATGGAGAATAGCGCGGTCCGTTAACGCACTGCGCTGTTCTACATAGACTTGTATGGACGACACACTGTAACGCAAGTGTCAGCGCTACATCCACTGGACGACGCAGCGTCATTATTTTGACGCTGCGTCGGGCGGAAGGAACGCAGCATGTAACATTTTTTTGAGCAGCGCAATCCGTAGGATTTCACTGTGCATGCTTTTTTTTTTTTTTTAAATCACAAACTTTATTTTGTCTCTCGGTGGCCGAACGTTCAGCTGAGCGCCCGGCCGCCGGCATGCGAGAGCGCTCAGCTGAGTGCCCGGCCGCCGGCACGTGAGAGCGATCAGCTGAGCGCCCGGCAGCCGGGTGATCAGCTGATCGTTCACAATAGTCTGCTGCCGGTAAAACTGTAAAGAAAAAAAAAAAAAAACTTTCCGTTTTTTGTACGATCCGTTGTGCCATTATATGCAACGCATCCGTCACACAACGCAATGCAACAGATACCGTTCAACGCAAGTGTGAAACTAGCCTAAATCTGGGGAACTATGCAACATTTGCAATTAGAGGTACTTTGTCATAATGGGATAGGATCTTGGGGATGGGAATACCCCCCCTTTTAGGGTATGTGCCCACAATCCAGGTACGCTGCGTCTTTTCCGCGGAGGCGTGAGTGTTCTCTGTGGGCGATCGCAGCGTCCGTGTTCACGATCACGTTTCTGGACACCGTGGATTTACGCACAACCGGTGACCTACAGCAGAAAGGATTTTGTCCGCTATTTGCCATGGTTGAAGCCTATGGCAGGGTCATACGTGGGCACGGTGGAGTCTCAGATACCACCTCCACACACCTTATATACTTTACCCTGGCAGAGTGTGAACTCCACAATCCCCTCACACGTGGAGGGGTCTCCCCTAACAGTCCGGACCGCAGCACACAACACGCCGGGAAAGCGCTCCGTGTGCGGTCACTGACAGGCAGCATGTGGGCACTGGTGCCCCCGGGATGGCGCCCGCCGGTGTGAGGACCCTCTGAGAGCAGAGACCTCCGTACACACGGGCAGTCAGAGCCCCGGAAATGCTGCGACTCCCGCCCGCCCCCGGTGCCCGCGTCCTGCACACACCGCCTCCTATCTCCGCCCCCGGAGGCTGGGTGTGTATGATAAGAGCGGGCTTCTGGCCCCCGTCCGCAGCGCTGACAGTCGGGGGACTAGTAGCCTCCCGCCGGCGGCAGGTGTAACGCCCTTCAGCCGGGCGCTCACCCGCAGCCATTTTGAATTAGCACAGACAAAGAGCCAAGCCCCCCCTCCTCCTGCGCTGATGAAGGCGCCTACAGTCCCGTGTTCCTGCCTGTAAACCCATCTCCGCGCTCAGCCCTGTCCGCCAGGCCCGCCGCCGTGTACTGTGCCCGCTGCCACCCCAGGAGCTCCGCTCCATTCCCTCCTGGAACACCAAATACCGCTCGCAGCCATTTGCCCACGCTTTATATAGGGCGGCGCCGGCCAATGGCTGAGCTGCTTTGGTGTGACGTGTTTGGCCAGCCGCGCAGGCGCAGAGCGCCGCTGCCCTCCTGGAGTTGAGCGGCGGAGTAAAGATGGCGGCGGGTTCGGATCTGCTGGATGATTTCTTCAACACGGACGTGGACGACAAAGTGGTCAGTGAACTGGTGGGCTCATTGGAGTCCCAACTGGCAGCCGCAGCCCACCACCACCATCACCACCACCACTCACAGCAGCCGCATCCGGGTCCCCCCGAGGTCCGCAACCAGGCCCTAGCCAACCATGTTGCCAGCCCTGGGGTAGGGGCAGCAGCCAGTGCCGGGGTTCAGCCAGAGCCGAAGATAGGAATCTCCCCGGGGATGCCCAAGACTGGTGAGCCGGGGGAGCGGTGTGGTGGAGGGCTGCAGGGGGCACACAGAGGCACAGGACATGCCTGCTGTCACCTGTGGGCTGCCAGCTCCTGCTGGGGGGCTGTGGGGCTCGGGCTGCCTGTGCTGGACATCTGCCGTCACCAGAGACCTTCTGGGGGTGTCTGGGGTCACCAGGCCTGCACAGGGTCACCCTGGGGGTGATCAGGGGTCACTGGGGGTCCCCATGGGTGGCGGGCCATGTGTGCGGAGTATGGGCAGGGGGTCTGCACCTGCAGCCTCTGCTATTTTGGTGCAGAGTCGCCTGCTCTGACCTCCACGCCACTCGTATGGCGCAACTTTCTGTTTCTTCGCATAACCGGTAACGGAAATGCCATGTGATCGCCACGGTCATGTGATGCCCATTAACCGTTGCAAGTCTGGTTACAGTGTCCTGAAAGTTTTGGTAATTTCATTAGTTTAACTGTAAGGGGCATCGCGGTGCCAGTTGTGGGCACTTCCCAGAGCGCAGCGGAAGTTGTTCAAGGTTGTCTCGGTCAGGTAAGGGTGCAGAAGGGGTTAATGCCATGATCGTATAAATGGAGATGGTAGAATCTAATTATTTGCTCCCTTATTCTGCAGGCGCTATAGGTGCGGGGCATTAGCGGAGGCTGGGGGCGTCTGCTGCCCTGGTGTTGTCCCCCTCCTGGGATCACTGTGTCACTGTTGTTCTCTTTCGTAGGAGCCGCTGTACCTGGAGTTCAAGGAAGTGTCATCAACAACAGCCGGCCACAGTCTGCAGCCCAGCAGCCAGATGATGTCCAGTCTGCTGGATCTGAAGCCCCAGGACCGCTGAGTCAAGCCAAAGCTGGGGTCCTTGGCACCATAGCGACTGCTCTGCCCAACCACGGCTCAGGGAACGCAAAGACTACAGCCCTGCAGACCATGAATGGGAGTAATGTGGTATTAAACTCTCACGGACCTAGTGGGCATGGACCCACATTTCAGGGGAATAGTAATCCTGCGCCAGGTGTTAACCTGGTAAACAACGGCCCCGCTCCTGTCGCCAAGGGTGGTGTAAACGCAGGGGCCAACACGGTGATTCAGACTTCGTATCTTGCAACGACTAATGTGTCAGCTTCTGTCATCTCCTCCTCGTCAACATCGACTTCTGGGGCAGCTGCGCAGCCCACGGGCATGGCAGGTGTACCAACTACTGTAGCGCTGGTCAGACCTCTGGTGCATCAGGGAGTGCCAGCCACCCAGAATGGAAGCAATACTGTGATCAATTCCCCTTTGCCGACTCCTGGCGGGGTTTCTTTGCAAATTAACAGCCAGCCCAGCCCGGCCTCTGGCCAGGTGATCAAGTCGGAGTCCCCCAAAACTATTATTCAGACTCCTCAGCAGAGCCAGCCTAACCCTGGAAATATGGTTATAGGACAGACTATGCAAGCAGGGCATCCGGGCCCTGGAGGGGCAGCTCCTGCTCCTGGCACCCCTGTGGCCATGGGCAAAGCGACAGTCAGCACTGTGCCTCAAAGCTTGCCAAGGACTCCTACAGCAGCACCAGTTGGTGGCATCAGGGCAACTATTGCACCTCCCATGTTGGCACCACGGGTGCCACAGCCTCCAAATCCAACCAACATCCAAAACTTTCAGCTACCCCCAGGTAAGAAAGCTGTGTGTGTCTTGGATTGTGTTTTCCGTCCTGGCTTCCTCCGCTTCTTGCTGTCTGGAACCCATCGCTCTGGGCATGGCTCGTCCCTCTGTTCGGGGGCTGAGAGATGCAGTATGGCTAGGTTACCTGGAGTACCCCGGCCCCTACCCATGTCCTCGGCTGCCCCCATTTCCCAGTTTTGTGCAGTAGAATGACAGAGGTGGCAGCAGAGGATCTAACCTGTGGCTCATTTTCGTTCTACACCTCGGTTAACCCCTCACCTCTGGGAACAGGTTTGGTACATGGCCAGTTTGTGATTTTGTATTGATTATGAAAGTGGCGGGCGATGTTTCTGTAGATTATTTCTATGTCATTCTGTGCTTTACATTCAGGATGGCTGCATAGAGTCTTATTGCCTTGGATGTGATCTATGACGTGCGGAGTAGTCACACCGTTGTGCTACTGACAGCGGAGAAAGAGTCAGGGTTTGCGGGGTCTTCACATTGTCGTTTTCTCATCTGCTTTTTGTATAGATTACTCACCATGTTTGCCGTATATTGACTCCTGAAGGTGATCTTATATTTCACAGCGATTGTATCCAGTCTGTTTACAAATCTCGTGTGTTGTCAGTTTGTTACGATGTAGCAGGGCAGGTACTCCAGTTGTGGGTGTTACACTGTCTCACACGATGTGGTGAGCTCGGCTTATTCACTGACAGCAAGGCATGAACTTGACATTGGAGAGGAAGCAGCAGCTCAGACACATTGTGTGTTTTTTCTAGGAAGTTGGAGTTTGGAAGCTTGGTTTCTGTATCTCGGGATATTGAATGACAGCGGAGGAGGGCTGGCGTCTTAAATGGGAGCTCTATATATAAACTGGATTCGTATCAATGTGCATTAGCCGCGCTTTTAGTTTGTCATTCGCGACTTGTCAAAATTGGGTCATGGTCTCGAATGTTGGAGGAGTGCACCTGCAGGAGTGATGTGTGCGGAGTTACGTACGGCTGGGGGCTTCAGATACACGTCTGATGGAGGGATATAGACCCTGCAACTGTAAGCCACGGACTTGTATAAAACTGCTGATAAAATGTTACGCTTTACATGGAGTCTAGACAGTCCGCTGCTACCACCCAACAGCCGCACTCCAGACCCTGCTCCAATGTATCAGTGCAGGTAAACTATCAGGAGCAAGGCTTGTTTCCTAGGATTATCCCCACTGGGGAGGGGGGATCCGTCTGTAGGTCCTGAGCTGCTGCATCTGAATGAGAATGCTCTTCACTGTCATCGGGAGAGATCCGGGAAATAGCGATCAAGTTGTATCTCAAAGTAGATTAGAAAGTTTCAGACCCTTCCCCGATACTAGGATCTGTGCTGTGCACTTTAGTGATAACCTCCCCCCTCCTTGGGGTCCTTCAGTCATCGATCATTTTTCTCCCACCACCAAAAAAAGAAGTGTCATCAGGGTCTTTCATTTGATTTTCATCAGTGTTGGTTCCTTGTCAGTTTTACTATCAGTGATTTTCCACGTGTGTAAGAATGAATTGCAGAACTTCTTTGATTAACCACATTGTTAATTACAGTACACTGATACTGCCTGTGATTTTAACCCTTGTCTGGTACCATAGGGTCATGTGATCCCATTCTGATTGGTACCCCTAGTTTTTTTTTTTTTTTTTTTTTCCACGATGCCAAACAAGGGTTAAAGGACCCATAGATTTTTTTTTTTTTTAATCTTTTTTTTTTTTTGTTTTTTTTTTTGTTATCTGTGATATGAATCAAATACACACGTCTGATTTTGTTGTTGGTTTTTTTTTTTTTTTTATTTTATTTTTGTGTGAACAGCACCATGGATTATAAAAGGTAACTGTTCTGTCGGCTAAATCAACAGGTAGAGGATGTACGTGAAGACCGGTCTGAATGAGACAGTCCTAAACAGGTCACTACGTGGCACCCAGTGTGGCTGTCATGTTTTGGCCACTTGTAGTGTCACACTGGACGTCTCCACTTCTTCTTTTGCTCTATAAACCTTGTAATGTTTAGAGCGCTGTTCACACACTAAACCATCGCATTCTATTCTGATATCTTTACACTGAAAATCCCTCTGCCACCTCATACGGATTGCATTTCAATTACAAAACTGATTGAGTTCCTCTAGTGGTCCACAAAGAGGTAAATTGCTGTTCACATGGATCCACTTACATGACCCCACTCGTAGTTTTGTACTGTGGTATCTACCAGTATTGTGTAATCTTTGACATTGGAAGATTATGGTGGCACCTTAAGCGGGCTTTACACGCTACGATTTCGCTACAGTGATCTCGTTGGAGTCACAGATTTTGTGACGCACATTCGGCCGCTGTAGCAATCTCGTGTGTGTGACTCCTAGGAGCAATTTTGGATCGTTGCAAAAATGTCCAAAATCGCTCCTCGTTGACATGGGGGTCCATTCTCAATTATCACTGCTGTCGTGTGGGCGAAGTTGATCCTCGTTCCTGCGGCAGCACACATCGCTACGTGTGACGCCGCAGGAACGAGGAACCTCTCCTTATCTGCCACACGCCAGCAATGAGGAAGGAAGAAGGTGGGCGGGATGTTCGTCCCGCTCATCCCCGCCCCTCCGCTTTGATTGGGCGGCCGCTTAGTGACGTCGCTGTGACGCCGAGCGAATCGCCCCCTTAGAAAGGAAGTGGTTCGCCAGTCACAGCGATGTCGCCGAGCAGGTAAGTACGTGTGACGCTGCCATAGCGATAATGTTCACTACGGCAGCGATGTTCACATATCGCCATAACGATAGGGGCGGGTGCTATCACGCTCGCCATCACTAGCATCGGCTAGCGATGTCGCAGCGTGTAAAGCCACCCTTAGACGCCCCATAGTTTTCAGTGGGTGCCCTATTAGAGCCTCGTCTCACCATGAGCCTGGGGCCGGGTGCTTATAAGTATTTGGCCCTCACTATATCTGCCCTTGTGGTAACAAGGTGCCGCAGTTTGATGAGCTTGTCACGTAGCTGATAAGAAACAGAAAATTAAATGGGTGAGAGGGAAAGAAAACATTTCTCCAGATCCTTAATTTCCAGACCTTTCTCCAGCCCCCCCCCCCCCATCAATCTTGGCACACACCTGTAGCACAGTGGTGATATACACTTATCATGCCAACTCCTGCCCCCCTGGTCAAATGAGGCTGTGCTGATTGAGGGAAGCTCTAGTTACGGTGCAGTCACACCTGTGTGGTGCCACTAGAGGTCGCCGTGCCCGCAGCCTGTCAGCGCTCCCTGCCCAGTACTAAGTGGGCACCTATCGGAGCAGGTAAGATTCTTTACCTTCACATCCTACATACGTGGTGAGTCCCGGGAATATTGCAGGACGGTGTTTTTGCCTTTTCTTTGGTTTGCAGGAAAACACAATGCACAACCAATGCCATCTAGTTGTGCGTTTAGCTCTGCTACATCTGTCCTGCACATAGATGTAGTATGTATTCCTAGATCTTTATTATCTCTGACATGTGTGACTAATGTTCACGCTGTTAAGTATAGGAGGATGCTGGAATAGAACATACTGTTGACTTTGGGAGCCAGTTCGTTCACTCCAGGAGCCAACCTGCCCAGAAATAAAAATACAGAGACATCAACTGACAACCCAAGAAGCTCCTCGGCAGCCTCACACTTCTAGATGTGTCCGCTACCTGTCCCCTAAATTGTCCCAAGCCCAAATATCTGTGTTCCTCACTGACCCTGAGTCTTGCTGATGTCCGTGCTTTCAGTGGTGTAGACTGTGCAGATACATTTATATCCCGTGTCTCCAGCTGTTCTCAACTTATAGCTCCCAGCATATAGTCGGGGACTTGTAGGTTTATTATTGGGGGATCATTTTAAAGATTTTTCTAAAATTCTCATAAGTGTCAGAAGTAATGACGTCTCATCCATCCGTCTCCTGACCACTGATGCCTATTGCTGGCCTTAGTGATCACATGACTGGCTGCAGCGGTCTGGTAACTGATGGATGAGGCCTCATCATATATGGTACCTGTGTGGACTTGTGGATTAAAGGGGTATCGCCTTATCCTTAATTTAATAACATTAGCTATTACATGGCAGATATATGATTGTAGAAACCCTATGGCTCTGCCGGAGTGACGTATACCCGGTTTTAAGAGCTATATTGAAAGCAGGACTATCGGAAGGTCTGTGGGGGGAGGTTTCTTTAGCGTTTCCGTTCTATTTTTTTCCCCAAAAACATAAAACACAGAGCGGTAATATGTCTTACTAAAGCCTCGGGGCTCTGTTTACATATGCATCAGAAGCTCAGGAGCCACGCATATATCCCCTTCTAACCCAAGGCTAGGTTCACATTTCCGTTGTTTTGCATCAGTCACATGCGTTGCTTGACATATGTGACTGATGCGTTGTACAACGGATGACAAAGAACAGAATTCATTGTTGGACTCCGTTGTGTGCGGGGGCGGAGTTCGGTGTGGGTGGAGCAGAACGGGGCCGTGGCGCTGAGGACGTCAGTGCTGCGGGGACTGCAGGGCTGGGAGGTGTGTGTGTGTGTGTGTGTGTGTGTGTGTGTGTGTACATACATGCGTAGTGCGGGAGGGGGTAGAGCCGAGTGGGTAAGTGTCGGCCTCCCTGCACACGTAGCCATACGTAAATATCGGGTAACTAAAGCAAAGCACTTTTTCTTGGTTACCCGATATTTACCTTGGTTACCAGCGTACACCGCTTAGCGCTGGCTCCCTGCACTCGTAACCAGTGTACATATCGGGTAACTAACCAAAGCGCATTGCTTAGTAACCCGATGTGTATCCTGGTTACGTGTGCAGGGAGCCAGAGAGAGCATGCGCAGCGAAATCCTACGGATTGCACTGCTCAAAAAAGGTTACAGTCTGCGTTTCTTCCGCCCCGTGGTCAGTCGTTGCACGACTGATCAGTCGGGCGGAGGGTGCAACGCAGCATCATCAGTCACAATCCGCCGCTCATACAAGTCTATGGGAACAACGGAATCCGCTAAACGGATTGTGACCGATACAATTTAACGGAAGTGTGAACCTAGCCTAAGGCGGGCTTTGCACGTTGCGGCATCGCAAGCTGATGCTGTGATGTTGCACGCGATAGTCCCCGCCCCCGTCGCAGCTGCGATATACTTGTGATAGCTGCCGTAGCGAACATTATCGCTACGGCAGCTTCACATGGACTCGCCTGTCCTGGACGTCGCTCTGGCCGGCGACCCGCCTCCTTATTAAGGGGGCAGGTCGTACGGCGTCACTGCGACGTCACACAGCAGGCGGCCAATAGGAGTGGAGGGGCGGAGATGAGCGAGATGTAAACATCCCGCCCACCTTCTCCCTTCCGCATATCCTACGGGAGCCGCGGTGACGCCGGTAGGAGATGTTCCTCGCTCCTGTGGCTTCACACACAGCGATGTGTGCTGCTGCAGGAGCGAGGAACAACATCGGACCATCGCGTCAGCGTAATTATGGATTACGCCGACACTACACCGATGATATGATTACGACGCTTTTGCGCTCGTTAATCGTATCATCTAGGCTTTACACACTACAATATCGCCTGCGATGCCGGATGTGCGTCACTTTCAATTTGACCCCACCGACCTTACACCTGCGATGTCGTAGTGTTCAAAGTACCCCTTAGAGTAGTAGTACAGCGTGCCGCTCCTATTTCTCCCCATAAAATGATGGGCACCAGGAATAAAGCCAGTTGGACCTGATAATAGGATCTGTAGGGCGCCCTTGGTGTATGTTGTGATGAATTTTATGCCCCGCATGAAGAGAGGCTTCCATTTGTATACAAAGTTGGGTTCACATGGTCCAAGCACGGACTGCGATGTCTAAATCTGCTGCCGGTCTCCTAACCCAATTCAACAGCTTTGTGTGTCCTCATTGGGTTGTTGAGTCCTGGTTCAGGAGACCCACGGCCAGTCCACACATCGCAAACCTGAAATATCAGACCTGTGAGAGCGGCCATGGAGAATAGAAAAAAAACCCCTCCAAAGTGAATAAAGCTCTAGGAGCTGTAATGGGCTTGGAACGTTTATAGGCATAAATGGTGCAATATATGTGAATTACAACAGATCGCTGCTAACCCGGGCTGAGAGAGTTTCATCCGTCTACATGTCGGTAAATAAAAACCTATATACGAAGAATAAACCTGTAGGCTTTTATAACTTTCTAATTCCTTCAGGCTTTGAAAGCCATAATGTGACTTATGCGGGCGTCACATGAGACTATCTATCGTGCGATATGTCGTTGGGGGTCACTGTTTTTGTGATGCACATCCGGCACCGCTTGCGACGTTGTCCCGTGTGACACCTATGAGCGTCTGTAAACGATCGCAAATCGGTTACGAATCGCGAATCATGTACAGGTCGCTCATTTTTAAAAAATCGTTTATTCTACTTTGCGCCGGTTGTTCATCGTACCCGGGGCAGCACACATCGCTCCATGTGACATCCCGGGAACGATGAACACAGCTTACCTGCGTCCCACGGCTCCCGCCGGTTATGCGGTAGGAAGGAGGTGGGCGGGATGTTTACGTCCCGCTCATCTCCGCCCCTCCGCTTTTATTGGCCGGCGGCTGTGTGACGTCGCTGTGACGCCGAACGTTCCTCCCCCTTCAGGAAGTGGATGTTCGCCGCCCACAGTGAGGTCACTCAGCAGGTAAGTGCATGTGACGGCGGTTTAACGACTTTGTGTGCCATGGGCAACTAATTGCCCGTGACGCACAAACACCGTGGGTGGGTGCAATCACTCGTGCAATCGCACGATAGATCGTACCGTGTGAAGTCCGCATAAGAGTTGACCGGTCCCTTCTTCAGGCTTTAAAGAAGACGCTTCAGGAAAAACACTGCCTGCGTTCTCGGCTTCACTAACTATGCGGATATGCCGGTGTCTGTAACATCCCGAGCACACGTATATTATCTGGTAGGATTATTGCGTTTCCCGTCTGCGGACCCACATCTTTGTCCAGAACTGACCTCATTACATATGTGAAGTGTACTCCGCAAGTTTTAGAATTGATACAAGTGAATGGGGAGAAAGTCACATGCGCGGCCTCCACTCCAGTCCTTTTGTCGCATGACCGGGCCCCCTTCATAACGTATGTAGGTGTCTCGGTGGAGGATGCCCTAAGGCTATGTTCACACTAGAAAAATGATTTTTCTTAAGAAATTTCTTAAGAAATTTCTTAAGAGTGAAGGATTAGTGCACCTGCGTTAAAAAACGCACCAAAAACGCACCTGCGTTTTTGGCGCGTTTTCGGTGCGTTTTTGGTGCGTTTTCGGTGCGTTTTTGGTGCGTTTTTACCGCTGGTTGCTCCCTGCGTTATTGTGCCAATTATCTATGGCAAAAAACGCAGTTAGCTGCAGAAAAGAAGTGACATGCTCATTCTTTTTCTTAAGAAAATCTACTGAAAGAATTTTCTTAAGAAAAAAACGCAGTGTGTGCACAGCTAATTTTTTTTGCCATAGGTTTTGCTGGGAATGTCTGCAGAAAGGTTACAAGAATTTCTCAAGAAATTTCTGCAGCAAAAACGGACCCAAAACGGACCCAAAACGCAGGTAAAAAACGCAGTGTGTGAACATAGCCTTAATGTCCCAGATGGGACAACTCCTTTTTAGGGCACCTGTCTTAATTTCTGCCCATATGGTTATATAGGGGTCAGAAAGACAGTATATTAGATATTCGTAAATGATGGAGAGTGGAGTGCGGATGTCAATAAATCGTCGTTCTGTAGGATACTTTTTTATTATTGCTGCTATATAGTACTGAAATGTTTCTGTAGTCCCTAGAAATGACGGGTTCCCTCTAAGATCTATCGGGGACACATCCGCATTTAGGAAACACAATTATGCTGCAGCTTTTTATAAACTAATCATTTTTCTACACAACTGGAGCAGACAATTCTGCTTTTGAACCATGGCTGCTCCTGGCTATAGGAGGAGGCAGAGTGTGTCTTCTCAGCTCCTTTCCTCCGTATTAGTGCTCCGATACTTCCCCCCCCCACCGATGGCCATCAATGTACAATCCTGGAGATCTCCTTTGCCACCACGTGGCCTGCCACAGCTTCTTGTTCACTGGTTGTAGAGGTTGTGTCCTGTAAGAACATATATAATATCATCACTTCAGGGCCTTCTGTAGGTTCCCTTACGTTATAATCTGTCAGGTGCCTTTGTGATGATATCAACAGGCTCCGTTTTTGGTGATCTTTCTGGAGGTGACTTGAGGTCACCTGCTTTAGTTACAACTTATAATTTTCCTATAATGCAAAGACATTGTAAACAGCAATAATCTTACGAATAAGCAAAACACTTAGTAGTCGGTCATTGGATCGTTCATGCCAGCATTAACATCACCTTTTTACAATCTTTTGTACTGCTACTACAATGATGATATGGTTGCTCTGTGCCCATAGAATGTCATTTTGTGTGCGTGGAATTGTCGCTGGCCATCTAAACAGGCCTTTATACAACTGCTGGTCGCCTTCCTACGCCCGCTGGTCGCCTTCCTACGCCCGCTGGTCGCCTTTTTACGCCCCGCTGGTCGCCTTCCTACGCCCGCTGGTTTCCTTCCTACGCCCGCTGGTTTCCTTCCTACGCCCGCTGGTTTCCTTCCTACGCCCGCTGGTTTCCTTCCTACGCCCGCTGGTTTCCTTCCTACGCCCGCTGGTTTCCTTCCTACGCCCGCTGGTTTCCTTCCTACGCCCGCTGGTTTCCTTCCTACGCCCGCTGGTTTCCTTCCTACGCCCGCTGGTTTCCTTCCTACGCCCGCTGGTTTCCTTCCTACGCCCGCTGGTTTCCTTCCTACGCCCGCTGGTTTCCTTCCTACGCCCGCTGGTTTCCTTCCTACGCCCGCTGGTTTCCTTCCTACGCCCGCTGGTTTCCTTCCTACGCCGCTGGTTTCCTTCCTACGCCCGCTGGTTTCCTTCCTACGCCCGCTGGTTTCCTTCCTACGCCCGCTGGTTTCCTTCCTACGCCCGCTGGTCGCCTTCCTACGCCCCCTGGTCGCCTTCTTACGCCCACTGGTCGCCTTATTATTGTCTGCTGGCAGTTTAACAGCAGTGGTTGGCAGGTGTGAATTAACCACAAGTTCTGTGCGAGCTGAATGCAGGTTCCCTGATGCGAACTCAGACCTAAATGAGGCTGGTCAGTTTTGGTTGGGGCACCTGCGGCTGGTCGGTGCGTTGCAGTCAGCCTGGACTGTGTAAGGCATGAGTGACTCCAGCCAAACTGTGTAAGGTACCTAGAGCTGAGTGGGGAGAACTGAGCTTTAGTTTGATAGCCTGTTCTTACATCGCTCCTTTATATATATATATATATATATATATATATATATATATATATATATATATATATATATATATATATATATATATATATATATATATATATATATATATATATATATATATATATATATATATATATATATATATATAATATTACTTTTTGCTTTTTATGCTTCTCCCTGTCTTGTTTGGTTTTATTTCATGTTCCCAATTTTTACTTATAAACCCTCCTCCTTCACTTTAATAGCCTGAAAACATTTGGCTGCTTTTATTTTACTTTTTGTAAGGCCCCCTTCACACGTTCGTGAAAATACACGCACGTGTGTTACGGGCCGTTTTTCGGGTCAGTGTCCCGTTTTTGTGTCCGTTTTTAAGGTCCGTGTGGCATCTGTGTGAACTGCGTATGCTAGCCATGTGTGCGTGTGTAATGTGCGTGTGAAAATTAACTGACGTGTGTGTGTTGTCCGTGTGAAATGTCCGTGTGTGATGTAACATGTCATTGATGCATACCCGCTGACAGCAGACAGAGTCGCGCGCTGAGAATGAACTCGGGTGAACTTCACCCGACTTCATTGTCATCTTGCGGCTCTGTCTGTGTCGCATACTGATTAGCGGTCACCCATGAAGGACTCACCGGTGACCGCTAATCCCCTGAGTGACTGTAGTGAGCAGCGCGATTAGCGCTGCCGTCACTCAGGTTACCCGTGGCTAGCTGGATCCTCCACTTGTGACCGCAACTCACCTGTGACTTCATCGCTGTCACTCGGGCGACTTGCTGTCACAGTTGGAGGATCCAGCGGTGGCCGCAATAACCTCAGTGACAGCTCAGATGATCGCGATACTCACCTCAGTTGCTGCATGGAGGTGACAGGAGCGGCGGTGTTCTTCTGCAGCTCCTGTCACCTTCATGTAGTAGAGCTTGAAGCGACGAGAGACCTCGTGGATTACGCCGGACCTGGAGGGGTTTTTGGGGCTTAATAAATTGGTGAACGCGGGTTTTTTTGTAGTGTTTGTTTTTTTCAAATGAAGGATTTTTTTCACTGTGTGTGTTTATTTACTGTAACTTACAGATTAATCATTGGGGTGTCTCATAGCCGCCTGCAATGATTAATCTAGGACTTATTGGCAGCTATGGGCTGCCAATAACTCCTTATTACCCCGATTGCCAACGCACCAGGGCAAATTGGAAGAGCCGGGTAGAGTCCCAGAACTATCGCATCTAATGGATGTGGCAATTCTAGGCGGCTGCTGGCTGATATTGTTAGGCTGGGGTGCTCCCCATCATAAGAATACCAGCCTTCAGCCGTGTGGCTTTACCCTGGCTGGTATCAAAATGGGGGACCACACGTCGTTTTTTTTTTTTTTTTTTAATTGTTTATCTTTTTTAATGCACAGTATAAACCCGCCCACTGGCTGCTGTGATTGGTTGCAGTGAGACAGCTGTCACTCAGCGTGTGGGCATGTCTAACTGCAACCAATCATAGATGCTGGTGGGCGTGGAAAGCAGGGAATACTAGATTGTTTAATGAGCGGCCGGCTTTTTCAAAATAGCAAAAGCCGCTGGAGGTTTTTTTTTTTTTTTTTACAGCTGTGCAGCACCGCGCCGGTGATCGCGGAACGGTAAATATGAGAGAGGGGGGAGACTGACCGACAGACTGTGAGAGGGACAGAGAGACAGAGAGACCGACAGACTGTGAGAGAGAGAGACAGACAGAGAAACCGACCGACGGATTGAGGGAGATTGACCGACATACACAGAAATAGAAAGAATGACTGACATCGCTAGAAAAAAAACACCAAACGGACACGGACCATAGGGAGATGCCTACGTGTTTACTAACGTGTGTGCACATACCCATAGACTTTGATTGGGTCCGTGTGCGTGCTCCGTGCAGAAAATGGACATGCTTCCGTTCAACACGGAAACACATACAGATCACGGACACACACACACGGACATTATGAAATAACGCACGTGTGACCTCAAACATAGATTAACATTGGTGCACGTTTGTCCGTGTCTCCGGTATATACGGAAACGGAACAAACACGCACGTGTGCCCATTTTATGTCCAGAGACATGCCCCATGGAATCTGTTTGTGGTTTTTTTTTTTTTTGTTTTTTTTTTCTCCTATGTTAACAACTGTAATGGATCCGTGAACAACAAACACAATATATGGGGGCCACCATTGACTAATACACGAGTCTGATCCTATCTTCTTTTCCATACAACTCCACTTTCTGTGCAATGTCCATCGTGCCTCGTGGTGTTTTGATGTTTTAGTTTCAAAATGTAGACAGCAAATCGTGATCAAGTTACCGCAGCCCTAGGTGTCGGGCACTCCTCTTGCTGGGAGTCCTTACTGTATCTTCATGTCCCTCCAGCTTTATACCAAGGCGCACAGAGAATTGTGGGCTTTGTGTTATAGATGTGTTCTCCCCCCACAGACCCTGCTGGAGGGAAAAATGCCATGTATCATATAGCGTGCATTTTTGATTAGTTAAAAAGAATCAGAATAATTGTGTTTCGATAGAAACCGCTCGTTTCAGAGTGCAGCTGTTTTTTTTGCCAGAGGAAAGCAGAGGCCAGCCAGGCATTGCATATCTAGGGATCACCAGGGTGCCTAAGACCTCCATATGTCTGCTCCTAATAACTTGTCTCCAAACTTTTCCCCCCCGTGCATCTTTCATATTCTGCAACGTATTCTCTCAACTTATCAGACTTTTTCTCCAACTTCTTAAACTTCAAAATAAACTTAAAACCCTCTGTTCAAAAAAATGCTGCCTCTATACTGCCATATGACCCTCGTCTACTCTCACATACTGGGTAGTGAGGAAAGCGGCAGGCTTCCAATGAGCGGCACTGTACGGACACTGCGGTAATGGAGTATGGGCTTCAATGCAAAGACGGTGCCACGTGGAATGAGCATGAATAAACATAGCATCTTGTATTTGTGGAACTTTTTTAACTTTAAAAAAAAAAAAAAAAAAAAAGCTTGAAAACTTCAAGTTGAGGTTGAAACGCGTTGCCCCTTCTATCCAAGCTGCAGACGATTTTTTTCCTCACTCTATTGAGGTCCCGTACACCATTACCGCTGTGTCTGTACAGCGCCACTTGGTGTCCTCCAGCTCTCACTCCCTTAATATGCCCTACTCGCTGTCAGGAGTTTTTTTACTGTGTGAATTGGGAGCAGAAGTCACAACAGTAGTGATTTACACACATAAGGTGTCCATTAGGGTTGTGCCCTGAGCCCAACCAAATCAAGAGAACAAAATGTTGTTCCCTCCTCCTTTTGGGATTGCGCCCCTACCATAATACGCCGGGGGGGGGGCATGCTTTTTCTTCTCTTCTTCATATTATCACATGCTGTCGCCTTCCGGTGTACTGTTGTAACTCCTCGGTGGGTGGGTCGCCTGTCTCCTTCCGGTGTATTGTTGTAACTCCTCGGTGGGTGGGTCGCCTGTCTCCTTCCAGTGTACTGTTGTAACTCCTCGGTGGGTGGGTCGCCTGTCTCCTTCCAGTGTACTGTTGTAACTCCTCGGTGGGTGGGTCGCCTGTCTCCTTCCGGTGTACTGTTGTAACTCCTCGGTGGGTGGGTCGCCTGTCTCCTTCCGGTGTACGGTTGTAACTCCTCGGTGGGTGGGTCGCCTGTCTCCTTCCGGTGTACGGTTGTAACTCCTCGGTGGGTGGGTCGCCTGTCTCCTTCCGGTGTACGGTTGTAACTCCTCGGTGGGTGGGTCGCCTGTCTCCTTCCGGTGTATTGTTGTAACTCCTCGGTGGGTGGGTC
Source organism: Anomaloglossus baeobatrachus (assembly GCF_048569485.1). Taxonomy (NCBI): domain Eukaryota; kingdom Metazoa; phylum Chordata; class Amphibia; order Anura; family Aromobatidae; genus Anomaloglossus; species Anomaloglossus baeobatrachus. The sequence goes on along the minus strand of NC_134357.1, from coordinate 437,068,902 downwards.
GCCTGTCTCCTTCCGGTGTACTGTTGTAACTCCTCGGTGGGTGGGTCGCCTGTCTCCTTCCGGTGTACTGTTGTAACTCCTCGGTGGGTGGGTCGCCTGTCTCCTTCCGGTGTATTGTTGTGGGTCGCCTGTCTCCTTCCGGTGTACTGTTGTAACTCCTCGGTGGGTGGGTCGCCTGTCTCCTTCCGGTGCACTGTTGTAACTCCTCGGTGGGTGGGTCGCCTGTCTCCTTCCGGTGTATTGTTGTAACTCCTTCCGGAGTACGGGTCAGTCTCCATTTTTCATTTGTATAGTGCCCTGCAATTAATGGTGCTTCAACATTAAAAATAAAATGGAAAGGATTTGTCTCGTGTGATAGTAGCCGACGGTTCCTAATTAAAATATAATAATATAATAATAATATTTATTCATTTATATAGCGCTGTTAATTCCACAGCACTATACATAGGTGGATTATAGTGATCGTCGATGTACAGGCAGTAGTAATCTGGCAGTAGACTGCAGAGGAAATTGCAGAAATACTCACGTAGTTTTGGAAGAGCCAAAGATAAAGTGGACATAACTGTAATTTACAGGGCTGTGGAGTCGGTAAGCCAAACCTTCGACTCCGACTCCGACTCCTCAAATTCTCTTGCACCGACTCCGACTCCGGCTCCGACTCCGGCTCCGACTCCGACTCCGGCTCCTACATATATTGCTTAGTTAGGTGAAAAATTTATTGTAGTACATGAATATGTGTATGTGAACATCAGACATTTAATAATTTTTATGATACGATAATCAAGATATTTGGATAGAACATAAAATATATTTATTGGAATACAACTTTAGAACACAAAAAACTGTAATAAATTGTAAATATGTAATACACTATGTAATATACAGTAGATTACATATATATCTTGTGTGTGTATATACACTGTGTGTGTGTGTATATATATATATATATATATATATATATATATATATATTACATATTTACAATTTATTAGTTTTTTGTGTTCTAAAGTTGTATTCCAATAAATATTTTATGTTCTATCCAAATATCTTGATTATTGTATCATAAAAACAATTAAATGTCTGATGTTCACATTGTACTACAATAAATTTTTCACTTAAATATAAGCATTATACTAAATGTTATTATTTAGTAAAATATTCAGCACATTCTGCATTGCACTCCTGTCCCCAATTTATTATATATTTTAGGAGTCGGAGTCGGTGCATTTTATACCGACTCCGACTCTGACTCCGACTCCACCAAAATGAGCTCCGACTCCGACTCCGACTCCGACTCCACGACTCCGACTCCGACTCCACAGCCCTGGTAATTTATGCCACATTTCTGTCAAAACGAACCTGTCCAGTGTACGAGTACAAGTGTATGATAAAATGGGCAGATCAGATGAGCGCGTGGTCCTGTTATCATTCAGGGCTGCCCTCATGTGGACCCTTCACTGATGTATAAGATGATTAATCTCAAGAAAAGGCTTGGGCACGGTATGGTCATATTCCGAAGCAGAAACTTGTTACATCTGTCGTGGATTGGCATAACCGCTCCCATTACCCCCGAGAGGCTGAACCATAATCATTACTCCACATTGATATTCTGAAAGTAATGAATGTAAACTCCTACTGTGGTGATGTGAAGTATCCTGGACACGTGACTGTATGTAGTTGTGGTTCTTGACAGGTTGTATATTAGGCTAGGTTCACATTTCCGTTGTTTTGCATCAGTCACATGCGTTGCTTAACGATTGTGACTGATGTGTTGTACAACGGATGACAAGTATTGGAAGACAAAGCGGATTCCGTTATAAAACAAGAGACAGAGAGAACGATCAGCCGATCACTCTCATTAGCCGGCCGCCGGCTTTTGAGAGCGAACAGATGATCTCCCTGCGGTCGGCTAATGAGAGCGTTCAGCTGATCACTCTTATTAGCCGGCCGCCGGGTGATCAGCTGATTGCTCTCATTAGCGGGCTACCGGGTGATCAGCTGATTGCTCACAGAAGGCGGCTGCCGGGCTGATCGTTCGGCCGCCGAGAGAGAGCATGTGCAGCGAAATCAAAAGGATTCCGCTGCTCAATTAACGCTACATGCTGTGTTGCTGCCGCCCAACAGTCAGTCGTTCCACAACTGATCAGTCGGGCGGAGGATGCAACGCATCATCAGTCACAATCCGACGCTCATACAAGTCTATGGGAACAACGGAATCCGCCAAACGGATTCCGTTGTTTACCAGAGCCGCGGATTGTGACTGATACAAATTGATGGAAATGTGAACCTAGGCTTACCCTCCTTGACTCCTCTGATGTTCTCCATTTTTCACACCGAACCCCCCCCCCCCATTATAACCTATAGGGCTGTACACATGCAGGTTTTTTTTTTTTTTGCAGACCATGCATGCAATAAACAGTTGCATCAGTTTTTGACCCATGTCAGAAATCGTAATTGCCCTTACAAGTCTATGGGTCTGGGGAAAATCACTGATGGCTCACATTGTCATCCGTACTCTCGGTTCTTAACACCACTAATGAATAGGAGAAGCTTCTTTTTTTTTTTTTTTTTTTTTTATTGTTCCATAAAAATGACAACTAAATCACTGACTAAATACCGGATTAAAAAGTGATGAAAGTTGAATCTTTTTTTTTTTTTTTTTTTCGGGAAAAATATTGATTGAGGGCTTGGACTGCGTGATAGACTCCATTGACGTCATTTTGGCTGTTCATAATTTCTGATCGTCCCATCCTTATAGATTATACCATCCCTACCTGTGGTGGAAAAAACTCTTTAAACAACGCGTGGTACTTTATACGTGCAAGTGCAATTTTTGCCAACCCTCCGATTTTGGCAGCACTTGCCATATTGCGTATTTGAAGGACTGGGCTTGTAGGCTTTCTACGGTCCCATTCTTCGTTCTCATGGATATAAGCTGCACCCAGAGGGGACTACTTATTGCCCTCTCCCCATCGAGAACACATGGCTGCTCGGCCAGTCTGAGAGGGCACAATAAAGAGGAATACCTGAACTCGTTCTCAGCCGGGGAGCTGCGGAGGTGGACCAGTCACATACTTCTCTGCGGCAGATTCACCGAATACTACCCTCGGCTATGAATATTTTGGAACTTGTAGAACTTTTTTTTTTTTGTCTTCTGTTGAAAGTGACACAATGTTGGACGAACGAGTCCTATTTTGACAAGGAGATGTTATTTTTCACACACAGCCATAAATCATCACAACAGTCTGTTCTGTACGCCACTACCTTGTGTAACATGACGGCCGCATACAAATCTAGAGGAAACACGCAGGTGGTGAGACATGGAAACCTCAGGATGAGTGCGGGACACAGAGTAGACTTCACCGGCTGGCTTCTTGCCTGTTTTGCATGTGAAATTGATCTTTATTGGATTTTTATGAAAAACTCTTGTGAAATGCCATCCTCTGCTGTCTGCCCTGGATCATGTTGCACATCTTTCCATACTACCTGAAGCATTCAGCATTTTTAGATTGGACCCAGTGCACGGTGCATTGGACCTCAAAATATAGAAGTTGTCCCCCGAGTGTTGATATTGGTCACTGATTTCAGACACAGAATTTCTTGACTTAAATACTATTTAGAAATCTGAATTAAAAATACCCCATACAAACTGCAGCACTTTACTGTGTGTGAATTTGGCCCAATCGCCCCAGAGATTTTCTATGACTGCTTAAGTTTTTTTTTTGTTTTTTTTTTTAAATGGCTCAAATGCAGTACTAGATTTGGTTAGACAAGTTTTCAATATCCGTCTACAGCCAAGACCTATTATATGTATCCTGGGTCTACTGGAGGGGGGGGTGGACTTGAGTTCGCCGGTAATGGTCGGTATTACACGTCTCTTGTACCAGGCTAGGAAACTGTTGGCCTACCACTGGTTGGACCCAGCGCCTCCGGTCATCGGGGATTTTAGGGAAAGAGTAAACGCTATACTTCGACTGGAGAGAGGAGTATACCTTAAAAGAAATGCATTGAAAAAGTTCTATAAGATCTGGGGGGCATGGTTGGATACCCCAGGCCTTCCCTCCTCGGCGTTACTGCAGGACAGTGCGAGCGACCAGGTCCTTCTCCTTCTGACCGGTTAATATGTGTGTGCATGTATATGTGTGTGCATGTTTATGTGTGTGCGTGCGTGTATGTATATGTGTGTGCATGTATATGTGTGTGCGTGCGTGCGTGCGTGTATGTATATGTGTATATATATATATATGTGTATATATATATATATATATATATATATATATATATATATATATATATATATATATATATATATATATTTATATATATATATAATGTCATAATGATGCTGGGTAAGCTATACTATGGAGAATATATTGGGAAATAATATGCACTTTGAGACCCATATTGAAATGAGACGTGGACTGCGGGTGCATTGTTTATTATGTTATTTGTGTGGTTTTTCTTATTGACTAAAGGTTTTTTCCCTTTCTGTGATATTTCTATGGAGGGAATTATTTTATGTGTTGTATAATTTTGATGTTAAATAAAAATGAACCTGATTTAAAAAAAAAAATGGCTCAAATACTGTTAGATATATAAATAGTATTGGGTACTTATAATATTTACAGCCTGGTGATATGAGAGACTTGGTTCCTATTGTTTTGGGGATTTATGATTGTTTATTATGAACCCAAAGTGCTTGTTTTAAAACCAGCAGCTTTGTAGTTTATGCCATATTTAAAAGGCTCAAAGTTGTGAAAAACAGGGATTTTTTACTTTTTTTTTTTTTTTTTTAGTACACAGCTTGTTGCTTAAAGGGTTATTCCCATCCCCAAGATCCTTTCCCAATATGTAGTGGATGTAGTAATAATATTAGCAAATATCTCCAATTAGAAATATAGCATAGTTCTTCTGATTCACTATGTGGGTTACCTCATGTGCAGGGCATTGCAGGACCTTAGGTACTCATGGTTACAACGACACATATAGTTAGTTAGGTTTCCATGGTTATGACCACTAGCTACTAACTGTGATTACATGCATGGTTGTAACCATGCAGGACCTAATCTCGCTGTCACACACAGCGATCTGTGCGTCACAGCGGGAGAGCGACGACCAAAAAATGAAGCAGGACATTCAGCAACGAGCGGCGACCTCACAGCAGGGGCCAGCTCGTTGCTGGATGTCACACACAGCGACAGGACGTCGCTGCAACGTCACAGAAAATGGTGACGTAGCAGCGACGTCGTTGTCGTTGTCGCTGTGTGTGACACCACCTTTAGGTCCTGCAATGCCCTGAACATGAGGTAAACCACATAGTGAATCAGATGAACAATACTACATTTCTAATTGGAGGTATGTGCTAATATTTTTTATTATTATTATTATTATTATTATTATTACACCTACTACATATAAGGATAGGATGTTGGAGATGGGAATACCTCTTAAAGTTACTGGTCACCCTTCTATCTTGGTGCAGCCACTTACGTGAGCAAGGAGGGTGCGGTAGATATACAGGGGGTACTGAAGCTGGCAGGACCCAGGGTGGCATGGGCAGGCTGTAAAGCATAAAGACTGCTTGTACCACTCTAGATCTGCACAGCCTCCTTCATAACAGCCGTGATCACGCCATTGGTTCGAGCTGTCAGTCTTCAACAATGCCGTGCCCCTTACAATTCCATTTAAAGGGGGTGTCCAAAATGTAAAGCCACAATGTGAGGAATGCGTTGAAATAATAAAGTCGCTTTGCATACATCTGTCCCTCTGCCGTTCCTTTGTCCAGCAGTGTGTGTGGCTGCTGCAGTGGCCAGTCTTGGCCCTTGGTGCTTACGTGCCAACTGTGCTACCAAATCTGCAGAGGCCAGTGCTTTATTGACAAAAATTATAGGTTTACGAACGCGATAAAAACACATGTAAAAAATACACTAAAAAACTGCAGTGAAACATAAACGCAAGTAACCTAATTTACTGTATTGTTTGGATTGTAAGGTGCACTTTTCCCTCTAAAAATTTGGGAGGAAAATGAGGGGTGCGTCCTACAATGAGAATGTAGCTTACTGGGAGGTGGAGAATGGGCGCTTTTCTGGCGGGGTGTCCTTGCTGGCGGTGAGGGCCCTGCTGGCTGTGTGGAGTAGGGCGGTGCGGTTGGTGTTCCAGATGTTCTGTCAGCAATGCGGACTTCACAGAAATGGCGCCCGGAGTCTGTGCGTGCGCAGATAAAGCTCTTGGCTCAAGATCTCATCTGTGCACGCGCCGCCTCTGGCCCATTGATCTCTCAGCAGCGGACTTAAGGAAAATGGCCTGTGTGAAGATGAGATCTCGGCTTGTTATTGAGCCGAGATTGCAATCTGAGCACGTCCCACCTCCGGGCGCCATTTCTTTGAAGCCTACACGGCATCTGGCAGTGGGACACCCGCCGCACCGCCCTGTTCCGCACGGTCCCTGCAGCCAGGACAGCCCCCACCGCAGCGCCTGCAGCATCACCCCTACTCCAACATTGTCTCTACCTCCTGTGACCCCGCTCCACCAGCGCTGGCGCCCCTCTCCGGTAAGACCCCACTGGAGTATAAGATGGACCCCCTTTTTTTTCCCCCTCTAAATTTGGGGTGTGTCTTTTATAATTCGGTACATTGTATAAAACGAAAAATACGATATCTAAGAGGTGAGAACTTAAAAACAGTCTGACACTCATCGTGGGAACGTAGTTGAAGTAACACAAGTGGGGCCGAGTCCCCGTTATCAGCATTTGTGGCATTTTGGATATTGCTGATTTTTCATCACTTAGCTGATTTAGGCTGTTTTCATCTTTTAGTGACCATTTACGTCACGTTTTTGTCTCTATTGATGTCATGTCTTAAATAAAATTACTTTGTTTTGGACGCTTCCTGTTACTTAGCTGCAATTAAATTTTATTGATTTGGGTAAAGTCATGTGTGAATTGCGTTCATTTTTTTTTTTTTTTTAACTGCACTTCCACTGTGGAAATATACTAAACCCCCCCCCCCCCCCCAAAAAAACCAAGCGCTGAGGTTTTTATGGATTTCAAAAAACGACCACTGGTCAATGTCTGCAGCATTAAAAGAATTACATAAACCTCATCCACTTGGCTAGAACTGTAATTGTGATACTCTATGGGTTTTTTTTCTCCCAAAAGGCCCAGTAGAAAAAAAAATCCACAAATACTCATAGGAAGTTAGCATTATCTCATTACATGGAATATAACAATACAGGCATACATTCAGGTATAAATACCTGCCCCGCTCACATGGACATGGGTCCTGGGCTTGTAGAATTTATGTCTCTCAGCCGGACGACATCAGGGCAGGTGTTTAACATATATCTATCATTTTATTGCATGAAATAAGTATTTGATACAATAGAAAAACAGAACTTAATATTTGGTATAGAAACATTTTGTTTGCAATTACAGAGGTCCGACTTTTCCTGTAGTTCTTGACCAAGTTTGTGCACACTGCAGCAGAGATTTTGTCTTGCTCCTCCATACAGATCTTCTCCAGATCTTTCAGATTTCGGTGCTGTCGCTGTGCAACATTTAGTTTCAGCTCCCGCCAAAGATCTTCTATTGGGTTCAGGTCTGGAGACTGGCTTGGACACTCCATGACCTTTGAAAGGAGGTTGTTTTTTCAAAATCTTGCAATATATGACCCCATCCATCCTCTCTTCAGTACGGTGCAGTCGTCCTGTCTGCTTTGCAGAAAAGCACTCAAAGTCTTGATGTTTTCATCCCCATGCTTCGTGAATGGGATAGTGTTCTTGGGGTTGTACTCATCCTTCTTCCTCCAAACATGGTAGGTGGAGTTGACCCAAAAAAGTTCTGTTTTGGTCTCCTCTGACCACATGACCTTCTCTCATGCCTCTCTGGATTATCAAGATGGTTTAAACTTTTAAATGGGGCTACACATGTGCTGGCTTGAGCACGGGGACCTTGCGTGTGCTGCAGGATTTTAATCCATGACTGCGTTGTGTGCTACTAATGGTAATTTTTGAGACTGTGGCCCCAGCTCTCCTCAGGTCATTAACCACATCCTCCAGTGTAGCTCTGGGATGATTCTTGACCTTTCTCCGAATCATCCTTACCCCACGAGGAGAGATTCTGCATGGAGCCCCAGACGGAGTAAGATTGACAGTCATTGTGTTTCTTCAATGTTCTAATAATTGCGCCCAACAGTTGTTGCCTTCTCACCAAGCTGCTTGCCCATTATCCTATAGCCCATCCTAGCCTTGTGCAGGTCTTCAATTTTATCCCTAGTGTACTTAGACAGCTCTTTGGTCTTGGCCATGATGGAGAGGAAGGAGTGTGATTGATTGTGCGGACAGGTGTCTTTTATACATGTAACAAGTTCAAACAGGTACAATTAATACAGGTAATGAGTGCAGAGAAGGAGGGCTTCTTAAAGATAAAATAACAGGTCTGTGAGAGACAGAATTCTTGCTGGTTGGTACGTGATCAAATATTTATTTCATGCAATAAAATACAAATTAATTATTTAAAAATCCTTCAATGTGATTTTCTGGATTTTCTTTTTTGGGGTGGGGAAATCTGTCTGTCACAGCTGAAATGTACCTATGATGGGAAGACTTGCAAAATCAGCAGTGTATCAAATACTTAGTTTCCCGTGTGTACATACATACATACTGTACATGCATGCATGGTGGCACCCTTGAAATTGTTCCAGAAATTTCCTCCCAGAAAATGATTGAAATGACACATGTTGTGTTGTACATTGTGTATATATAGTATAGTATAGTATAGTATAATATCTCAACACCTATATGTACAGTGGTACCTCGCTTAACGAGTAACCCTCTTAGCGAGAATTTCGCTATACAAGCAAAGTGTTCTGCAAATTTGTAACCCGCTTTACGAGAAAGCTTTGCTGTACGAGCGAAATACTCACCGCACACACTTCCGGTTTCGTCCATCCACCACACTCTGACCCGCACTTGCAGTCCACACAAATACACACAAGCACGCACAAACACACACATGTACGCACAAACACTCACAAACACACATGCACGCACACACATACAGTATTATGCTCACCTTACCTTCCGTTCCACTGCTGGTCTGATGTTCCGGGTACATCGCGACGTCCTTGCGGCGAACTACAAGACCCAGGAGGCCTGCGATGGAACGGAGGGTACGGTGAGCATATAATATATATGTTTACCTTTCGTTTCATCGCCGGCCTCCTGGGTGCTGTAGTGCGCCGCTCCATTCCACGCTGTGTCTCTGCATCCATAGCAACAAGGGAGGAACTTCCTGTCATCGCTAATGAAAGGCAGAGTGCTGGCCAATCAAAGGCAAGCGGCTCTGCCTTTGACGTCAGTGCTCTGGCCGGGAACTTCCTGCCTCATCGTTATGGTAACGCGTTACACAGCCCGGCCCCGTACCAGAGAACAGCAAGTCCCAGCAGGCCGGCGATGCAACGGAAGGTAGGGTGAGCATATAGTGTGTGTGTGTGTGTGTGTGTGTGTGCGTGTGTGGAATGATAGAACAGAGGACCAGGATGGGACATTTTAGAAGTTGTGGAACGAATTGTCTGCATTGCAATGATTTCCTATGGGAAATCTTGCTTTGCTGAACAAGTAACTTGATTAACAAGCACAGTCCCAGAACTGATTGTTCTCGTTAAGCAAGGTACCACTGTATTGGTTATACACATGGTCATTTCCTTTGATTGTATTGGTACAATACAATAAGAGAAAAAAAATGGTTAAAGGGAACTGGTCAGGTCCCATGTGCCTTGTAACCTACAAGCAGGGTGATGTGTGGCCTAGTAATCCCTTCCTATCCATCCCTGTGTTGTAATATTGTGTAATATGAACGTATAAAAAAAGTTTTATAACTTACATGTTCCCTATGTAACTGATCAGAGGGTCTAGTCCCCAGGGCGTTGCTTCGCCGCATCTAGTTTATCTTCTTTCCATGGTATCATGCCTCTGTGGGTGTGATACCATGGATTTACATGAGCGACGTCACAGTCCGCTCCTTGAGATCCCGCGCGTGTGCGCTTGCCATTCCCACAGCTTTGTTATCAGGGTGCTTGCCTGTCAGCTTCAGACGCGCTCTGCGCTTGGTCGGAACAGCAGTAGTCTCCTGAGCATGCGCAGAGCGCGTATGAAGCCAACAAGCAAACACCCGGATAACAAGGCTGCTCCTTGAGATCCCGCGTGTACGCGCTTGCCATTCCCGCAGCCTTGTTATCTGGGATCTCAAGGAGCTGATGGTGATGTCGCTTATGTAAATCCATGGTATCACGCCCACAGGGCCGTGATACCACAGAAAGCATGCAAACGCCCACAGGGCCGTGATACCACAGAAAGCATGCAAACGCTCCCACAGGGCCGTGATACCACAGAAAGCATGCAAACGCTCCCACAGGGCCGTGATACCACAGAAAGCATGCAAACGCCCACAGGGCCGTGATACCACGGAAAGCTTGCAAACGCTCCCACAGGGCCGTGATACCACAGAAAGCATGCAAACGCCCACAGGGCCGTGATACCACAGAAAGCATGCAAACGCCCACAGGGCCGTGATACCACGGAAAGCTTGCAAACGCCCACAGGGCCGTGATACCACGGAAAGCTTGCAAACGCCCACAGGGCCGTGATACCACGGAAAGCATGCAAATGCTCACGGGTGATGCGACACCCAGGGGACTAGACCCTCTGATCATTTGCATAGGGAACACTTTTTTTATACATTAAAGGGAACCTGTCAGCAGAAATGTCCCATAAAACCTAACAGATTCCCCCTCTGCAGCTCCTGGGCTGCATTCTATAAAGGTCCCTGTTATGATTGTGCCCACTTTCTGACCGAAAAAAAGTGTTTATAAAGTTGTACCTTTTTGGCTTCTGATTCTGTAAATCCGTCACGGGGGCGGGCTGCCTGATGGCCGTTATTCTGCCCCCTGGTCCTGTATGCCGCCCCCATCGCTGATTTCAATACTTCTGGACGCCGGCCACTGCTCCAGCCATCCCCGCGCATGCCCAGTGCCCATCTCTCGGGGATGAGCACTGTGCCTAGCGTCACCGCTGGTGACGTGCACGCAGGGTTAAGATTATGGGCGGTGCTGTGATGTTTATTCCTAAGCAACCGCCCATAATCGCGGGACCGCGCTTTCCCCCTCGGCCTGCTTCTTTCTGCGCAAGCGCGCTGCTGCTGACCTCACTTCGCCTCCTTCCCATCTTGCCCCGAGGCAGGAAATAGATGGGAAGAGCGCGGAGCAGTGACTACACCGAAAGCGCGGTCCCGCGATTATGGGCGGTTGCTTAGGAATAAACATCACAGCACCGCCCATAATCTTAACCCTGCGTGCACGTCACCAGCGGTGACGCTGGGCACAGTGCTCATCCCCGAGAGATGGGCACTGGGCATGCGCGGGGATGGCTGGAGCAGTGGGCGGCGTCCAGAAGTATTGAAATCAGCGATGGGGGCGGCATACAGGACCAGGGGGCAGAATAACGGCCATCAGGCAGCCCGCCCCCGTGACGGATTTACAGAATCAGAAGCCAAAAAGGTACAACTTTATAAACACTTTTTTTCGGTCAGAAAGTGGGCACAATCATAACAGGGACCTTTATAGAATGCAGCCCAGGAGCTGCAGAGGGGGAATCTGTTAGGTTTTAGGGGACATTTCTGCCGACAGGTTCCCTTTTAATTTTACACAATATTACACCACAGGGATGGGTAGGAAGGGGTTTCTAAGGCACACATCACCCTGCTTGTAGGTCAGAACGCACATGTGACCTGACAGGTTCCCTTTTAAAATGGACCTGATTTCACACACAATCCCAAAAATGGGCCGGACAAAATTGTTTGCACTGTCAATAAGCTTTTTACACCTCTCAGCTGGAATTTTGGACCACTCTTCCTTTGCAAACTGCTCCAGGTCTCTCATATTTGAAGGCGCCTTCTCCAAACAGCAATTTTAAGATCTCTCCACAGGTGTTTAATGGGATTTAGATCCAGACTCATTGCTGACACTTCAGAAGTCTCCAGCTCTTTGCTTCCATCCATTTCTGGGGGTTTCTTGAAGTATGTTTGGGTCTTTGTCCTGCTGGAAGACGCATGACCTAGGATGCAAACCCAACATGACCTAGGATGTACACACGCACACACACACTTGTTGGCACCCTTGAAATTGTTCCACAAAATTTAAGTATCACTCCCAGAACATTATTGAAATGACACGTGTGTGTGTGTGTAATATATATATATATATATATATATATATATATATATATATATATATATATATAATATATAATGTGTGTGTGTGTATAAATAAATATATATATGTGTGTGTGTGTGTGTGTGTATTTATGTGTGTGTGTATATATATATATATATAATATATATATAATAATCTAATTCTCGTTCTCATATATATACACACACACATTTTATTTATATATATATATATTTCTAATTCTCAACACCCATAATCTGTATAATTATGTGTAGAGTTATACATTGTCATTTTTTACCCCTTCACGACTTTGGACATACCACTGCATCCAAGGTCGTGTGTGTGCCTTTAATGCGTGCTCTGAATAGCAGACGCGATCATAATGTATTAGTGCAGAGTCCCCTAAGGGGGGACTAGTAAAGACAAGAAAAAGTATAAAAAGTTTTTAAGAATCAAAGAAAAAAAGTTCAAATCCCCTTCCTTTTGCCCCATTGAATATAGAAAAAACCCAAAACACATATTTGGTATCGCTGCTTCCCGAGATGTCCGATCTATCAAAATATAAAATAAATGAATCTGATTAGTAAAGCGCATAACAAGAAAAAAAATTAAAAAGGCCAAAATTGATGGTTTTTTGCTCACTGTAACATTGCAATAAAATGCCATAACCGGCAATCAAAGCATCGCATCTTTCCAAAAATGATGTAACTATCAACTTCAGCTCAAGACTCAAAAAGTAAGCCATCGCTGAGCCCCAGGTCCTGAAAAATGAGGATGCTACGAGTTGACAAAAGCACAACCTTTTTTTTTTTCCTTTTCATTTTATTTTAAAACTTCTGTAGTGTTTTTGGCACCACTTAGGTAAAAATAAATTATACATATTTAGTATTTACGAATTTACGATCGCTTACTGACCTGGGGAATCATAATCCTGGGTCAGTTTTACCATGTAGTGAACATGTTAAATATGGTAATTGAGTACTTGCACTTTTTTTTTGTAATTTTACTGCACTTGGATTTTTTCCCCGTTTTCCAGTACAATATGGGGCAGAATGAATGTTGTCGTTCAAAAGTACAACTCGTCTTGCAAAAAACAAGCCATATTGATGGAAAAATATGGTTTTGTGAGGGAAAAAAGAGTGAAAAATACGGGAAAAAACAGTTGTGAAGGCGGTAAAATACAGACTACTCAAGTGTTGACAGTAATTTATTGGTGAGATATTAAATACACTACAGAGAGTTTGGTGTTTTGGTTTTTTTTTTTTGGGGCTGTTTTCATCCAAATTTTGTTTTGTTATGCTCCTTTAAAAAGAAAAAGAAATAACAACAGCTAATAAACCACGGTGAAACTTCTGTGCTATGTTTTTTTTTTTGTTGTTTGTTCCCATCCTCCCCTCAGTAAATTTATATTCAGTACATTCACTATATTGGAGAATGGATGATGTCATTGAAAGATACAGTTCACAGGTAAAAGCCCTAATGCAGCACTGTTGACAAAAAAAATAAGTTATTATGAATATTTTTATTCTATTTTGAATGACTGGGAGGAAAAATGAGCAAGCAAAAATAAAAAACGGCCTGCTCCTTAAAGGGTATTGCCATGAACAAAGTTTATTTCTATAGTTCCATAATTTGATGTTTTTTTTTTTTTTAATAGAAAAAGTTCCTGTGCTGAGATAATGTTATATATGTTCCCCTGCTATGTACTGTGTAATGGCCGTGTCTGACCGTACAGAGACATGGTCTGATCATACCACAGCTCCTGGGTGGGGGAGGACGTAAAACAGTATACAGACATTACAGCACGGAATCATAGTCAATTCTTTCTGTGAGATAAAATATTTAATTGCCTGTTTATAAACTTGTTTTACCTCACAGAAAGAATCAGTTATCATCCTGTCTGTACACCTTTACTTCCTCCCAGGAGATGTGGTATGATCAGACCATGTCCCTGTACGGTTGGACACTTAATTACATAGGGGCACATTTATAAGATTATCTTGGGACAGGAACTTTTTTTTTTTTTTTTTTAACACATCCTATTGTGGAACTTATTTTTATTCTAAAGTCTATTAATTACAATGTATTTTGTTTGAGACCACACCATTAAGGAGATACAGTTGCTCAGTTTAGGCAACTCCAAGGTTATATTCCCAAAATGCTTTTTTGATGCTGCGCAAAAAAAAGGACTCTCCTGCCCACCGTGCGCTTTTGATATCCACAAAATGTCAATTTCTCCTGCAGTAAAGGTGTTTTATTTGCCTTTTCTCCATAGACTTGAATGAAATGAGGAAAATCTGCAGGTAAAAAACGCAAGTAATCCGCACGTGGCTTATCAGAGCCAAATATCAGGCAGTCTCAGAATCAGAGCAGTTTTAGGCTATGTGCGCACGTCTCGTTCTGTCCCTGCAGAAATTTCTGCAGCGATTTGAACAGCACACGTGCGCTTCAAATTGCTGCAGAAAGAGTCCGTAAAGAAAAGAAATAAGCCGATTCCATGCGCTCTGAGTGCAGCCCCTCCGATAGACACAGCGGGGGATGCAGGCAGAGCACACGGAATAAGTGACATGTCACTTCTTAGAACGCACGCTTAGGGCAGCAGCCGAAGCGCTGCGCTCTAATACGCCACGTGCGCACGTCTCCTGCATAATCTTCATAGATTATGCTGGGGACGCAGGACGCATGCAGTTACGCTGCGCTGCAGATCGTAGCGTAGCTGCATGCAAATATGCAACGCGCGCACATAGCCTTATTCATAACCTGACATCAAAAGAGACAAAATCTACAGCAAAAAAACAAAATGCTCTCAAAACACATCACCTAATTCTGCTCCTTAGTGCGGAAAATCAGCAGCAGCAAAACTCCCCAAATACTCCTTGAAGGATCTTTGGCATCCTCATAAGTAGTTGGCGCTTTTTTGATCTAGCAGATTTTCTGCACTGCAGTATTTTTTTTCCGCTGTGTTTTTTTTGTGTAGATTATTTGCTGCCTTCAGCGTGATTTCATGAATCTGATGCCCAGTGGGTGGTTTGAAGCCACTGTGAAATGCTGAGTTCACACGTTGCGCTTTTTGTAGCCTTCTGTTCATGCGTTTTCTGCATATTAAAAGCTGCTTTTCACAGTACCAGTAAAAGCTATGATCACGCACAGGATTACTTTTTTCTTCTGGTACTGAAATTTGGAAACTACGCGCTTTTGAAAGAAGCCCTAGCGCCACCGATTGGAAGTAGCAATCGTAAAAGTCATAAGTGGCTTTTTAAACAAGCCTTTTCATAAGACTTAGGATTTATTGCCAGATCAGAATCCCAATTTGCAGACACAATTTGGGATTCTGATCTGGCAATAAATCCTAAGGCGGGCTTTGCACACTACGACATCGCAGGTGCGATGTCGGTGGGGTCAAATTGAAAGTGACGCACATCCGGCATCGCATGCGACATCGTAGTGTGTAAAGCCTAGATGATACGATTAACGAGCGCAAAAGCGTCGTAATCGTATCATCGGTGCAGCGTCGGCGTAATCCATAATTACGTTGACGCGACGGTCCGATGTTGTTCCTTGCTCCTGCAGCAGCACACATCGCTGTGTGTGAAGCCGCAGGAGCGAGGAAAATCTCCTACCGGCGTCACCGCGGCTTCCGTAGGTTATGCGGAAGGAATTAGGTGGGCGGGATGTTTACATCCTGCTCATCTCCGCCCCTCCGCCGCTATTGGCCGCCTGCCGTGTGACGTCGCTATGACGCCGCACGACCTGCCCCCTTAGGAAGGAAGCGGGTCGCCGGCCAGAGCGACGGTCGCAGGGCAGGTGAGTGCATGTGAAGCTGGCGTAGCAATAATGTTCGCTACAGCAGCGATCACACAATATCGTACCTGCGATGGAGGCGGGGACTATCGCGTGCGACATCGCAGTATCGGCTTGCGATGTCGCAACGTGAAAAGCCGCCCTAAGTCTTATGAAAAGGCTTGTTTAAAAAGCCACTTATGACTTTTACGATTGCTACTTCCAAAAGGTGGCGCTAGTGTTTGTCTCCTTCCTCACTGGAGGGACAATTTGAAAGAAGCAGTATCTTAATTCTATCAGCGTTTTTTCAGCATAAGGCTATGTGCGCACGTGTGCGCTCTGCACTGCACACAAAATGTCCGCTTCAGAGCGCAGCTGAAAAGCTCCGTTCTGAAGCGCATGGTGCCGGCAGATTCGTGCGCTCTGCATGCTGCCTCTCCCTATAGACAGCATGCAAACCGCACGGAAGAAGTGACATGTCACTTCTTAGAACGCAGCGATTCGGGCAGCAGCCAAAGTGCTGTGTTCTAATATGCCACGTACGCACGGCTCCTGCACAATCTCCATAGACTGTGCAGGGGACGCAGGACGCATGCAGTTACGCTGCGCTGCAGAACACAGCGTAACTGCATGTAATACGCACACGTGGGCACAGAGCCTTAAAAGCAATGAGACAGTACAAAAATGTAAACGCTCCATTGTTGTGGTTTTTTGGGTTTTTTTTTTCTCTGGAAGCAGCTTTTTTACTGCCAAGAGAGCAGGTTTTGGCTGCAGGAAAAAACCCCAAAAAACACAATGTGTGGAACATAGCAACACTGTGGTGTTGTTGCTTTGTTTTTTTTGTTTTGTTTTTTTCTTCACCATGGACTTCTAATGAAAGGCTGAAAATAACCCACATTTAATAAAAAAAAAAATAAAAAAAATAAAATCAGTTGGGTTTTTCAGTGATTCAAAAATGTATGAAATGTAGTGGAAAATGTATAAAAAAAAAAGCAATAGGGAATAATGGAAATTGCACATTTAGGTGCAGACTGCTGCAGAAAAAAGGGCAGCTTTTACACTACATGTGAACATAGGCTTACAAATGATTTCTGGAAATATTTTAGGAAAAGGAAAAAAATCCTCAAAATTATCCACAACGGGAGATTTTCCTGAAACCATTTCTGATTGGAAAAAAAATGACCGTTTTGTATGGCTGCTGGCTACTGCTCCCGACTCCCATGTGCTCCTGAATACTCACGCGTTATTTGGGGAGAGCAGAGTAATCTGCCCAGACAGTCTCAATTGAGATCGCCCAATTTGAAATCTCAGCTGGGAAGAGTAGGTCGCAACCCCCTCCCCCATCCTACACGTTAGGGTCATATGCGTTAGCGATTTTCTCCTTCATACGTGTTAGGCAGTCAGCCCCCCGCCATATGCAGTCACCCTCTCGGCATATGCGTTAGGCGGTCGTCCCTACACCCCATCTTATACGTTAGGCAGTCGCCCCCACACCCCACCTTGCGCGTTAGGCAGTCGCCCCCACCCCCCACCTTGCGCGTTAGGCAGTCGCCCCCACCCCCCACCTTGCGCGTTAGGCAGTCGCCCCCACCCCCCACCTTGCGCGTTAGGCAGTCGCCCCCACACCCCACCTTGTGCGTTAGGCAGTCGCCCCTACACCCCATCTTATACGTTAGGCAGTCGCCCCCACACCCCACCTTGCGCGTTAGGCAGTCGCCCCCACCCCCCACCTTGCGCGTTAGGCAGTCGCCCCCACCCCCCACCTTGCGCGTTAGGGGGTCACCCCTACACCCCACCTTGCGCGTTAGGAGGTCGCCCCCCACAACCCGCCTTGAACTTTAGGTGGTCACCCCTACACCCCGCCTTGCGCATTAGGTGGTTGCACCCATCTTGCTGTCATGCACGTTAGACAGTCACTCCCACCCCCCATGTTGCGTGTTAGGGGGTTGACCCCACCGTTACATGTGTTAGGTGTGTTGGCCGCCCCATCACACTCTTAGGAGCTGATTGTATGGAGACCAGCACTGAGGACCCGCATGATTGGCAGCACAAGCTGGAGAGTCTGAGAAATTGATGTTTTATACAATGTTAAATCCTGAAGTGTGGCAGCTGCTGTTTGGGTAATGGAGGGGTGTGAGACCTCCATCATGTTGTAAAGCATTCATAGCCCCCTAATCCAATCCCCATTCTGGCTCTCTGGCCCGTTTTTATTTCTTGATATAACCACAAATCTATATCTGTGAAGGCCTGCTCCTCTGCTGTAACCTTTAGGCTTTCTGGGCATGCTGGGTGTTGTGGTGTTGCTGGAGGTGAGTGTCGGGATGATAATTATCATGTGACTGCATTTTTATTTCGGGGTTCGTCGTACAAGTTGCCCTTTACACAGTGTACAGAAAGTGTTGTGCTCATCTTCGTCACCCCCCCCCTCGCCGTCCCCTGGGCTGACAGAGCTGCGGTAAAGATGGCGGCCCCTGTACTCGGTGACAGAATGAGAGCAGACATGGTGGGGATGTCACATGCTCGACGCAGGGAGCCAGACGGAGACGTCCCGTTACCATGGTGATGAGCCTGGTGGTGCAGGCACTTCCGTATATACAGAGGGGTAGGCACGGCTGTAATGTGTTCTTATCCTGAGCACTTCTCCAGTATGGTATATAGGTTTGTTTTCTCTGTAGAGGTGTAATGTATAGGTCTCCCTGACTTAGATGCTATAGCGCTTTCTTTATGTCTGTGTGTGGTTTCCGTGCTGTTACATCATCCCTTGTGGCTGAACAGTTCCCGGTCTGTGCCGGCTGGTGGGGAGGTTTCCTTAGTCGTAGTGCTGATTTATTAGGGTCCCTGAGGTGGGATCAGGCAGAGGTGTTCTTTACCTCCAAACATGACCGGTGGGGGGCTCACTGGGGGCTGGAGTTGGGGAATTCTTCATGACTTAGGAATATGTTGGGCTTCATACACTCATTCGTGTGACACCTCTGGGTACTACCCTTTTTTTCTCGGCTGGCACACTGACCCATAGTGTTATTAATCCATATTCACCTGGTCTGTTTCCGGTGAGTAGCTTGTCCTGTTCGAAAATGTTTTTTTGCCAATCAGATGTTGCCATTAAAGCACCACTCCAGTGGTTTTTTTTGTTTTGTTTTTTGTTTTTTTTCAGCACTGGAGTGACGCTTTAAATGTAAGTCCCCTGCTCTGTTCTTATACTCCCCTGCCACCATCTTCATCTTTTTCCAGCTTCGCTACTGTCTGGTCTCCCCCGATTGGTGACCAGTCGGCAGCTCCAGTGTTTCACGGAGCCGAAGGTCACAACTCAATAGAAGTCTAGGAGAGCCTTGTCCTGGCTCTCATAGAGATGCATTGAGAGCTTGTGCCTGTAACGTCTGACCTCTGGTAAGTCAGATATTACAGGCACAAGATGTCACCAAGAGTCTAGAGCGAAACTGAAAAAAGGATATAAACGGCAGAATGCAAGTATAATACCTGGGTCAGGGGACTAAAGGGGGCTTTATACGCTACGATATCGTTAATGTTTTATCGTCGGGGTCACGTTGTTAGTGACGCACATCCGGCGTCATTAACGATATCGCAGCGTGTGACACTTACCAGCGACCTCAAAAATGGTGAAAATCGTTCACCATGGAGAGGTCGTCCCAAACTCAAAAATCGGTAATGGTTGTTTATCCATGTTGTTCATCGCTATGTGTGACACCGCAGGAGCGAGGAACGTCTCCTTACCTACCTACCCCAATGCGGAAGGAAGGAGGTGGGCGGGATGTTACGTCCCGCTCATCTCCGCCCCTCCACTTTGATTGGCTGGCCGCTTAGTGACGTTGCTGTGATGCCGAACGTCCCTCCCCCTTGAAGGAGGGATTGTTCGGCAGTCACAGCGACGATGCCGACCAGGTAAGTATGTGTGACGCTGCCGTATCGATAATGTTCGCTACGGCAGCGATCACAAACAATCGCATGCGCGACGGGGGCGGGTACTTACACGCTCGATATCGCTAGAAATTGCTAGCGATATCGCTACCGTGTAAAGCCCCCTTTAGATTTAAAGCGCCACTCCAGCGGTGCAATAAGGCCGGGGCCACACGGGTACTACTGCGATCCTCGCATGACAATCTGCTCACGCTGGAGCTAAGTGTCATGCGAGTGTCATTGCGACTGAGGTCCGATCATGCGATCAGACCACAGCTGCAGGGGGCGGGACGGCTCTGAGGAGGGGAGGAAGGGATTTATCTCCCTCTCCTACGTAGCCGGCTATTGCCATTCTGGCTCTGCACTCGCAGTACACCTAGTGTACTGTGAGTGCAGTGCGTTTTTTTTTTTTTTTTTCTCGCCCCATAGACTTGAATGGGTGCAAGAGAAGCAAGGATTGCATTATACTCGCAGTATGCTGCAATTGTTTTCTCTGTCCGATTAGGGCTGAGAAAATAATCGCTCATGGGTGCTGGCATATAGAGTAATATTGTTCCGAGTGGATTGCGATGTCTTATTGCATTCCACTCGCACTGATTTTCATGCCGTGTGTCTTGGGCCTAAAAAAAAAATCAAAACACTGGAGTGGTGCCTTAAAGTCTCGGGATCTGTGAGATACGGATAAAGCACAGAAGACAAGACAGACTTTGTACTTCTTTTTATCTGACTCATTGTTAAGAGTCAATTGATGTAAAGTTGATAAAAAAAAAAAGGCCGCAAATAGTATGACGCGAGAAAAAACCCAGCCCACTTCTCTCGGATGGCAGCCCTCACTCGGGTGTATTTGGCCTGTGGCCCCATTGAATCGTCATTTTTCCCTGTACTAATCTAATCTGTGTATTTCGTGTATACAGTCATCTGACTGTGTGCTCGGTGCTGTCGCCGAGGATCCCCACAAAATTGAGGATATTACCAACTATAATGATCAATTGTGCACAATCCTGAGGTAGTCTTTCCTTTACAATCCCCTGATAATGAGCCTTTTTACTGCAAATCCGATCCGCGGGCCCATCCGACCATCCGGCCCTCCCTGTTCAGGCACGTAGTGTAGAGGGGGATGAATTGGTGGGAAACACAATGGTGACCCTTAAACCCCGGCACTAAAGTGGACTCCTTGTCATCTGAATAATCCAGAATCCGGGATGTCCCTTTCGATCCTCATGCACTTTAGCATTTCTGCTTCCAACTTATTGTTTTTCACACTAATTTCCCAGCTATTTTCAGGCATCTGCTCCTTGTGGACAATGATTTGTCTTTTTGGGACTTTTAGTTTTTCTTTTTCTTTCCCTCTGTAGGACTAGGCATGCATGGTTTGTGCTAATAACGAGGGTCTCGGAGAGAACTGGCAGCAGAATAATATGGGGCCTGGGGGATTCAGCTATAGACCTACTCTTAGACCCCCAGACTTGTGGTTTGTGTCTCCACGGAGGGTAAGGTGTCCTCCAGATCGCTCCCCTCAGGGCCATCGAGAAGCCTGCTCGGATGGACCGGAGGAAACTTGGCTTGTATCTGACTGCGAGTAGTAAACACTGGAGTAAGAGCCGGCCCCGGACTCCCAAACAGATGAATGTAACGGCAGACAGCGAGTGTCCTCAGCTCAACCCTGCAGACTAAGTGCCGGGTAAATACAAGATTCTCCAGGACTCTGACAGGATCAAATCATTACCCGACATGTCTCTACCCAAAACACACGGCGGCGCATTGTAGTGATTGTCAGATAGAATAACAATGCTAATAGCAATGGCTCTGCAATGTCTATATCCAGAGCAGACACTTTCCTTCCTTTCTGCAGCAAATTGCAGGTATTGTCCAGCAGGCCGTGCTGCTCCGATCCGGGCTCTACCCCTGGTGTAGGCACCAACCAACAGGCTCCGGTCCGATATGAGAACGTGATTGCACCCCCACACCACCATCACTGTACTCCAATATTATGGGGAAGGCGACCCCTGCAGTTTCATCCTGTCTTTGATTTCATGGTTCCCTCAAGCACTCCGAAACAACTGATGGGTCACTTAGTGTCTTAGAAATTCCTGTATAATTAGGCATTGCAATGTAATGAGAGGTTGCTGCAAAATTGCAAGAAATCCAAACCTGTGACAGCTGTCTGGTTGCATCATGGCCACTTTCATGAGGTTACAATTAGAGATGAGCCACCACCCTAGTGTTTGGGTTTGGTTCGTCGAACATCTTCAAACACCGTCGAACACCATTGAAAACAATGGCAGGCAAACACAAACACATACAAACATGCACAAACACGAACGCACACACACACATATTATGCTCACCTTACCTTCTGTTCTTTCGCCAGCCTCCTGGATCTTGCAGTTCGCCGGTACAGGATGTGTATCTGGTAACCATCGCGACCGATGCTGAAACTTCCGCTGCCAGAGCGCTGACGTCAAAGGCAGGAGCCGCTTGCCTCTGATTGGCCAGCGCGCTGCCTTTGAGTAGCGTCTGACAGAGTAAGTTCCTCTCTCGTCGCAATGGTTACCGATACACATCCTGTAGCAGCGAACTACGTGTATCTGGTAACCATCGCGACGAGGGAGGAACTTGCTCTGTCAGACGCTACTCAAAGGCAGCGCGCTGGCCAATCAGAGGCAAGCGGCTCCTGCCTTTGACGTCAGCACTCTGGCAGCGGAAGTTTCAGCATCGGTCGCGATGGTTACCCGATACACATCCTGTACCGGCGAACTGCAAGTCCCAGGAGGCCGGCGATGGAACGGAAGGTAAGGGGAGCATAATATGTGTGTATATGTGTGTGTGTGCTTCTGCATGTGTGGAATGGGACATTGAACAAGTTGTGGAACGAATTGTCTGCATTGCAATGATTTCCTATGGGAAATTTTGCTTTAACGAGTAATTTGGTTAACAAGCCCAGTCCCAGAACAGATTGTTTTCGTTAACCAAGGTTCCACTGTATTAACATTGAATGACAGTATTACTGTGAAAAGCCAGTTACGCTTTTGGTGATCAAACCGTTATTGAACATAACCTCGAACTGTCGAACTTGAAGCTAATTGTTCGCGTTCGTCGAACGACTCGAACATCGCCTAAAACAGGTCAAATTTGAGATTGGCGAACGGTTCGATTCGAACACTGCTCATCTCTAGTTACAATGTAGCAATCGCCGTACTGTAAACTTTCCCACCAAATGTGTGTTCTTTGCCATAGCGGTATGATGAACTAAATGAGCTAAGGCTATGTGCGCACGTAGCGTTCTGCCCTGCAGAAATTTCTGCAGCAATTTGAACAGCACACGTGCGCTTCAAATCACTGCAGAAAGAGTCCGTAATGAAAAAAAAAAAACGATTTCATGCGCTCTGAGTGCAGCCTCTCCTATAGACAGAGCAGGAGCTGCAGGTAGAGCGCAGGAAAGAAGTGACATGTCACTACTTAGAACTCGCGCTTCGGGCAGCAGCCGAAGCGCTGCGCTCTAATACACCACGTGCGCACGTCTCCTGCATAATCTTCATAGATTATGCTGGGGACGCAGGACACATGCATTTACGCTGCGGTGCAGATCGCAGCGTCACTGTATGCAAATATGCAACGTGCGCACATAGCCTAAAGGTGGTGTCACACACAGCGACAGCGACAACGACGTCGCTGCTAAGTCACCATTTTCTGTGACGTAGCAGCGACGTCCCGTCGCTGTCGCTGTGTGTGACATCCAGCAACGAGCTGGCCCCTGCTGTGAGGTCGCCGGTTGTTGCTGAATGTCCTGCTTCATTTTTTGGACGTTGCTCTCCCGCTGTGAAGCACACATCGCTGTGTGTGACAGCGAGAGAGCGACGAACTGAAGCGAGCAGGGAGCCGGCGTCTGGCAGCCTGCGGTAAGCTGTAACCACGGTAAACATCGGGTAACCAAGAAGCCCTTTCCTTGGTTACCCGATATTTACCTTGGTTACTAGC
Source organism: Anomaloglossus baeobatrachus (assembly GCF_048569485.1). Lineage (NCBI taxonomy): Eukaryota > Metazoa > Chordata > Amphibia > Anura > Aromobatidae > Anomaloglossus > Anomaloglossus baeobatrachus. The sequence goes on along the minus strand of NC_134357.1, from coordinate 437,045,005 downwards.
GTCCGCCGCTCTCACGCTGCCAGTGCCGGCTCCCTGCTGCCTGCACACGTAGCTGGAGTACACATCGGATAATTAACCCGATGTGTACTCTGGCTAGGAGTGCAGGGAGCAGGGAGCCGGCACTGGCAGCGTGAGAGCGGCGGACGCTAGTAACTAAGGTAAATATCGGGTAACCAAGAGAAGTGCTTTCCTTGGTTACCCGATATTTACCTTAGTTACGCTTCCACTCGTCTCTGGGGCTGGTCACTGGTCGCTGGTAAGATCTGCCTGTTTGACAGCTCACCAGCGACCATGTAACGACGCAGCAGCGATCCTGATAAGGTCAGATCGCAGGTCGTGATCGCTGCTGCGTCGCTATGTGTGACACCACCTTAAGGCTGTGCACACTGCGTTTTAATGCATTTTTAGTACAGATTTGTCATGAAACTGCAGACAAATCCTGATGCCGGCAGTCTATGAGAATCCCGACGCCGGCAGTCTATGAGAATCCCGACGCCGGCAGTCTATGAGAATCCCGACGCCGGCAGTCTATGAGAATCCCGACGCCGGCAGTCTATGAGAATCCCGACGCCGGCAGTCTATGAGAATCCCGACGCCGGCAGTCTATGAGAATCCCGACGCCGGCAGTCTATGAGAATCCCGACGCCGGCAGTCTATGAGAATCCCGACGCCGGCAGTCTATGAGAATCCCGACGCCGGCAGTCTATGAGAATCCCGACGCCGGCAGTCTATGAGAATCCCGACGCCGGCAGTCTATGAGATATATATAATTGATATAAAACACAAAATCTGCAACATATCAATTCTTTTAGTGTTTTTGCAGCGTTTTTCCACCCCAGAATGCATGAAAAAATGCATCAAAACTTGGCAAAACACACACTTTTTCTGCCAAGAAATGCAGAACTTTCCGCAGCTAAACACTCAGCGTGCGCACATTGCCTAAAACTCGAAAACATCAAGCAATTTTCACCAGAAATCTGACCATAAACAGTTTCAAATAGCGCAAAATTTTAGTGCAACTTGTAATTGTGCAAAAAAAATTTTGAAAAGTGTTTTCTGCAAAGCTTCACCATGAGGGGTCCGAGGAACGCGTCCGACAAATCCATCATTGGAGTCAGAAGTTACAACAGGAGTGTACACGGACTGAAGCACGGCTCTTACACTGGCACATGCCTATTACTGATTCTGGCAAAACTCGCCCGAGGACACCCCTCATCAAAGCGGGTGTGCAGAGTGCCGGGCTGGATGAATCGGGTGTAAGCGTCAGGTTATATATTCAGCCTGTTTAGTGTCTGTGATGAAAACCGAGGGCACTTGGTGTTATTTAATAGGGTTTTCCAGACAACTGTGGTTACTTTTTTTTTTTTCTCTCCATGGACCGGAAGTCTGGTGCATGCTGTGATTTTATTTCACGCAGTCTCAGTATTTCGGATGAGCTTCTCCTATACAAGGCTATAGATGTACAAACCCACCCCCCAATCCCGTATGGATCAACCGTATTGCGCCAAGGTTTTCCGGATGTACTGCAATTCTTTGACATAGGAAACTGGATTGGGTCTTGGAAACTTTAATTGCTGATGTATAAAAAGAAATGACAGCAAAGATGAAAAAATTGTCCTTTTTTTTTACCCCCAATGAAAATGTGATTATATATTTATATATATATATAATATATATATATATATATATATATATTATACATATATATATATATATATATATATATATATATATTATATATATATATATATATATATATTATATATATATATATATATATATATTATACATATATATATATATATATATATTTTTTTTTTTTTTTTTTGGGAATATGAGCTGTGCAAACATCGTCTTAGGGCTTATGCAGACAAGCAGAGAAATCAGACGTGTGTTATCTGATTCCTTATCAGATTGCACTCCGGCCAATGTTGTACAATGCAGCAGCGCCAATGGCTCATTTATTTTTCACTGACCGAATCTGTGTGTGAAAAAATTGCAGCATGTTGTGGTTAGACTCTGAAATCGGATGAGACGCGCCCATTCAAGGCTATGGGTGCCAGAAAAAAAATCAGGTGCCACAGTATAGTAACTGATTAGTACAGATATATTGTAATTCTGCAACAGAAAACTTCAATGTTCCTGTAAAATGGATTATATACAGATGACACGTGAGGAAAAAAATTGTCCCTCTTTCTGGATGAAAATTGGACCTATTTATTTTATTTATTTATTTATTTATTTATTTTATTTATTTATTTAATTCATTCATTCATTTTTTTTATTTATTTATTTATTTTTTTTTAATACTGTTGTGTGAATTTGGCCTTACAGTGAATGACACAAATGTTGCTGATGGTTGCCATTGAAAGAGATGGTGCACAGTAGTGAATAGGGTGGCACATCATGTATTAGAATAACTGGTAAGAAGGGAAAAGGAATAAAACATGATGTGCACATCTGATAATAATGTTGTATTGGAAATACAAGAAGTTGTTAACAACAAACCATTAGAAACACACACAAAGTATATTGTAAAAATAGATGTTTGACATTTTTTTTAACACTTCTTTTTTTTTTTTATTTTTATACTATATTTTTTGATATTATTTTGTCATTTACCGCACTCGTTTCTTGCAGAATGAGCCTTGTAATGGCCACTAGGTGGCATAACATTCACCTCTCCAGATATCATTGCTGTGTTTCTGTTCATACACAGGAGTTGTGGACGCCTAGCATTTCTTATGTGTTTTTAATCGTTTGTTGTTAGCATCTTCTTGTATTTTCAATAAAATATCATTATTATTAGTTGTGCACATGGTCTTGTATTCCCTTTTCTCCTTTCTTGTCAGTAGTGCTGATGGCAGTCATGGAGGTGGATATGTGGACTACAACGTCCATGATGCATCCATAGACCATAGATATGTATGTATAAGCCAGCCGAGCCCTGCGATGTACCTGCTCCGGTGTCTGACTGACATGACGCTCGTATATGCTGGTGATCAATGATGCTGGAGCATTCGGGGGCTATTTGATGGGAGTCCCCCACCCAAGCATAAGGCCAGCTCCTCCATGTGGTCTGTTTGGTGCCTTTTAACCATTTGATGACTGTGGTTTTAGCATCGGTAGATTTAGAGAAGTCATTATTTAACCCTAGAACGCGCAACCATAGAAATCAACCATAGAAAACAAGTAACCAAGCAGGCCAGCGAGGCCTCAGGTATGCGTTCTAGGGTTAAGCCATTGTAAATAATAAGAGTGTCTTGTTTAATCTTGGAGTCCTCTCCTCTTCTGGTGACGAAGAAGCATCCTGACTTACAATACGTCCCGTAACTGGGTGTCAGGCCGCGCGGCTCTGCTTGCGCTTCCTAAATACCTCGCAGCAAGAAATCCTCGAAACACTGGATAGAAAGTGGTTTCATAAATGTCACTCGCTGTGATGTACGTCCTAGTATATTTCACAAGCAGACATGCATCATCTTTATTATTTCCACTCTTCGGTCAGCCTTGGAGCTCCTGCCCTCCGAGGGGAGGTTTGGCCTCGGAATGATGTCTCTCCAGGCGGAGGGAGGAACTCGTACAAAATCTGACACTGTGGATGGGTATTGGTGTGATGTAAAAATTATCGATTATTTCCTGATGTGGATTGTGTACCGGAGCCTTGTTATCCAGGGCTGCTGTAGGGCATTAAAGGGGGCGTCTAACATTTGTATTTTTTTTTATAAATTTAATTTTGTTTTTTTACTTTTAAGACCACCATAACACTATTCTATTCCTGTAATTAAAAAAACAACAAAAAAACCCTAGTGTACTACCACTCCTAAGACGTTGGTTTGTTTGGACCTTTGCCAATGTGGACGGCTGCTCTCCGTATTTGCTCGCTCACAGTTCAGACTATGTATTGTCACATAAACTGCCGCTGTTTTTTGCAATGTTGCTTGTATTCTTATGACCCCACCTGACCACGACTTCTTTCTTCCAGGGATGGTCCTCGTCCGGAGTGAGAATGGTCAGTTGTTAATGATCCCCCAGCAGGCTCTGGCTCAGATGCAGGCTCAGGTTCAAGCACAGGCCCAGTCACAAGCCCAAAATGCAATGGCCCCTCGTCCCGCTACTCCTACCAGTGCCCCGCCGGTGCAGATCTCTACGGTGCAGGTATGTCGTCAAGATATAGGGACGAAAGCACAAGATAAACAGTCTATAGTGCCCTCTTTGGAAATGCACAATAGAAGTGTGTGATCTGAAATAATAGCTTAAAGACTTATTACCAATGTTACACTTTATCACAAGTCCCAAAAAATTGGTGACAACAAATGGCTCAGTGGCAGTCTGACCCCACTAATCCCGAGAACAGGGCTGTGGAGAGCATTCCCACATTGTGCTATCACCTATCCACAGAATAGCTGACAACTTTCTAATCACTGGGGGTCACATTGCTGCGACCACACTGACTTCTATAATGGGGCTCTTAAAGGGTGCAGGCAAATTGTGGCTGCTACAAATCCTTCTGTTGTGCCGCTTCCTAAAGCAGAGCTCACCCAATTTTTGGGAGGTGAAGTGTTCTTGAAATACATTGAAGGCAAAGCAGATTTTCAATTAGTCCTCATTAGAAATGTATTGTTTTGTGCCCACAGCTCCTATGCTCTCCTATCTATACAGTCTCCCCACTTCTCTCTAACATACAACTGTTGGAGACCACAAATGCGAGAAAACCACAACTCCTAGCATACCCTGGCAGCCAGTGCTGTGAGTTGTTGTCCTACATCTTGAAGTGTTAGGGTATAAATTCCATCAGGTTGTTAGTTTAATAGTTAAAGGGGTTGTCCACTATTAGGATAAACCCTTCTTATACAACATGTTTCCCCCAGGTAAAAAAATAAAGCCTATACTCCCCTGCCATACAGGAGCCCTTCCAACCATGCCGAGCCTTACGTGGGGTTGTGACATCAGGCGAACCCCTTGTCCAATCAGTGTCTTTTTCTGTCTCCCCGCCTTCAAACCAAACGAGCAATCAACAGGAAGTGAACTCAGCCGCAGCACTCGTTTCCTGTTGATTAACTCTTTTGGTCTGAAGTTGGGGAAACAGAAACTGGCACTGAATGGATGTGGGGTTCATATGATGTCCCAACCCCATGTAAACCTCAGCACCAATGGAACTGTTGTGGACAACAACTTTAAAGGGAACCGGTCACCGGATGTTTATAATACTCACCTAACGGTCGGTGCAGCACAGACTGTCAGATGGGCGTCTCTGTTCTCTGGTTCCGCGCCTCCTCTTTCGGCCATCTTTGTCCTCCTTCTTCTGAAGTCTGGGTGCATGACACGTTCTACGTCATCTACACTAGTTGACATTGAGGTCCCGCACAGGCGCAGTACAATACTTTGATCTACCCTGCTCAAGGCGGATCAAAGTGCGCCTGCTCAGGACCTCAATGTCTGCTTGATTGTATGATGTAGAACACGTCATGCACCCAGGCTTCAGAAGGAGGACAAAGATGGACGAAAGAGGAGGCGCAGACCCGGAGAATGGAGACGCCCATCCGACTAGTCTGCGCTGCACCGACCGTAAGGCTATGTGCCCATGGGACTTTGTACCCGCGGATATATCCGCAGGTACGTCCGCAGGTTTCCCGCTGCTGCTCCCCGGAATCCTTAGCTATACATAGCTGCGGGATTCCAGCGAATTAGTTGCGGTAAACCTTCCGACATTCCTGCGACTTACTTGCAGAGGTCTGGGCCTCTATCTCCATAGTGGAGTGGCGGGATTTCCACAGGTATTTCCGCAGGAATAATTGACATGCAGTTACGTGCGGCTGCGGGAGAACTGCAGCATATTCCGCAGCCGCACATTCCGCAGCATAGACACAGCACTCCCCATGTCCCATAGGATAACATGGGGAGTGTCTGTACTTGCTAAAACCTGCGGATTTAGCTAGAAGATCCAGATAAATCCGCAGGTTTTCCACGGCAAAATCCGCGGTTACAGAGTCCCATGCGCACATAACCTTAGGTGAGTATTATAAACATCCGGTGATAGGTTCCCTTTTAGTATATTCAAAGTTGCCTGATGGACAGATCTGTGCCGAGACAGCCAAGGGATGTAATAAGAAATTATCCATCATCTCTTCACATTCCCAGTCAGTGAAAACCTGTGTCTTAATATTTCACTTGCAGTCTCCTGGGGCACCTCTCTTGGCGAGGCAGGTAGCGCCAACTACCATCATCAAGCAAGTGGCTCAGACCCCCACCACCGTGCAGCCCACCACCACACTACAGCGGCCTCCAGTTGTACAGGTAAGTCGTCTTCATCCTCCGTATACCGATTCACCAAGCCATGGACGTTTCACACGGTGTACCTAGGAGTCACGCTTTTCTCATTCATGTGTCTGCACATCCGGGGCACAGCATTCTGATGTCATCACTCCTGGAGTTATTCCGGATATTGTCCGAATATTCGAACTGTACAAGCCTGCTCCCATACATCTTATACTGCTCGGGCCAGGTTCAGACTATGCCCAAGATGTTAATTAGTTTTCCAATACTCCTCACCTCCTCTTGTACCGATCCTGAGCTGAGCTCTGTTCACACCTGTGTTCGGAAATGCAGTTTCTTTTCAGTTTTAGGAGCAGACAGACAGATTATTGTATGTAACACATTAGCAGAGGGGGCACATTGATTTTCATTATGGGTCCGACGTCCAACTGGGTTGTGCTATGCTCTCTTTTTAGTGTGGGAGGATCATTCTCTAAACACGTACACATAACTGACCCCAGACGGACCCCATAACAGTCAGCCGGCCCCTCTGCTTCCATTTCTATCAGTTATGCCACATTCTGTTTGTGACTGAAACTGACTGGAAAGAATAATTGGATTCCTGAACACGTGTGTGAACACAACCTTACCTATAGTTTTCACGTGTGTGAACACGACCTTACCTATAGTTTTCACGTGTGTGAACACGACCTTACCTATAGTTTTCACGTGTGTGAACACGACCTTACCTATAGTTTTTACGTGTGTGAACACGACCTTACCTATAGTTTTTACGTGTGTGAATACGACCTTACCTATAGTTTTTACGTGTGTGAACACGACCTTACCTATAGTTTTTACGTGTGTGAACACGACCTTACGTCTAGTTTTCTTCTCCGTTGTCTAAAATGAAATCTGATTCTTCAGATTTCTTATGTATGAGAAATGACTCAAAATCGGTAACAAAACAGTGGCTCTGATGTAATAGGGGGTTATATAGTGATGGGCTGTACCTGTGAGCGCCAGTATTGGCAGCCCCCTGAGGGTCAGACTCCCACAGACCATTGCCTTAGCTCCCCTACAAGGCACGGCCTCCAGTATAGAGGGGCCGATCATCGGGAGCTGGCGCCCCTCACCTTTAAGAATCCGAAATGCTCATTAATCTGGGATGACATCACAATACTGCCGGCCGTATCGGGACCTGGGTATATCTATTGTTCATTCTCCCCTGATTTGTCGCAACAACCATCCTCTAGCATGGATTGCTCTGCATGATCATCCAATTACATAAATCATTTAGGACGTTTTCTTTCATTAGAGATCGGTATGAAAGGGTTAATGCTGTGTGCTGTGTGTCTGCCACCTAGAGGTCACCGTGAGCCAGTGCAAGTTTTTTTTTATTTTTAATATTGAGGATAATCCTGAGCTGCATTTAGTGTACAATCGGGTATATACATTGTGTGCAGGGATTATATAGCTCCTGCATATGGCTGTATACCCCGGTAATGTTGGCAGTGCAGTCTTCAGGACCCCTTAGTGTAATGCCTGCGTTCGTGTTCTCGTTAATACCTGGTTTTCTGTGTGACTGGCTGCGTTTGCCAGTTGTAATGTGCGTGTTGTTTCTTCTGCGCAGAATCAGATAGTACTCGGCAGCACGGCACAAACTGCCACTTTGGGGACAGCAACGGCCGTACAGACTGGAACTCCTCAGAGACCGGTGCAAGGAGCTGCTACCCCTACGACAGCCACCACGGTACAAAACCCAATGCCACAACCCAGCTAAGCCTTCATTGCCTGTAGATCTATGTAAAGCGATTGTGCCCTGTGTGGCTGCACGACGCCACTGAAATGGCAGCGACACATTGCAACATTGGATGTAATGATCTCCTGTGGTGTCGCTGTGCAACATAGTCTCATGTCCCCAATGTGATGACACTGGACACTTACCATCTGTTTTTATTTGCAGCAAAACCAAAGCTCTAAAACAGTTGCACAAATGTTTTTGTTCAGTGACTTTTCAGAGAACTCATTACACCGTGTAGCCCCAGCGTAAAACGATCTCCCACATACTAATTCGAAGCTCCAGAGTAGTGTAATAAACAGAGCCAGCCCCATAGTATGAGGCCTCCTGGGATGTACAGCTTCCCGAAAGCTTCACATATTTGGTAAAACTTATTATATGGAGGCCTGAACAGTGCCATGTACCCCCCAATGCAATTTACTATACAAAGGTAAAGTGGTTGTCCAGATTTGCCACGAAAGTCTGCAGTCATTCTGTGCGTGAATCCTCAAAGTGCGCACCATGCGAAGTGTCAGGATTCTCCGGTGCAGGTAGCAGGAGGTTATGTGACTGCAAGTATGGGCTATGCGACTAGATATGTGCGCTCACTCAATTCACCTGTCACATGTCTAGTCGGATTGTGGCTGGGAGTACGCATTGCCAATACTTGCAGTCACATGACTACCTGCACAGGAGAATCCTGTCATTGTGCACTGTGCTCGTTTCGAGGATTCACACACACAAACATGCTTCACCTGGAAAACCCCTTTAACTATTAGTACTTGCTGTAGAGAAGATGGGTCTCCACATTTCCTATCTCCCAATAAGAAAATAACTAATAAAGTTTGTGTGTTGTAATATATGTGCGGTTTTTGGCTTGACACTAGAAGTCCCAGAGAGGGGTCATTTAACATTTCTACCATTGGAACCCTATGGAGCTTGAAATTCCTGGGACTTCTAGTGTTAATGCCTGAAGCTGCACCACTGAGACTAGAGGCCTCGTTTCTGTCAGCTGCAGCGCCGTCATGAAGACCATGTCTGGGTTCATATCGCGAACTCCATCAATGTAGGCTGAAAGCATTGATGGTGATTAGCATCCACAAGCGGCCTTAAAGGGAACCGGTCAGGTGACAAAAGCGTTCTGCCCTACAAGCAGGAGCCTGTGTGAGCTATTAACCCCTTCCTACCCATCCCTGTGCTGTTATATTGTGTAATATGAAAGTAATAAAATACGTTTTATTACTTTCATATGTCCTATGTAAATAGCATAGGTCTCTAACCCTTTGGGCTACTCATAGCCCTGCGGTCGTCTACATGCTCTCCATGGTATTATGCCCCTGTGGGCGTGATATCATGGATTTACATCAGCGACGTGACCGTCGCTACTTCAGAATATCGCTTGTGCGCGCTTAGCATTCTCGTTGCCTTCTCATACTGGCGCTGGCTTCTTGGCTTCTGACGCGCACTGCGCATGACCGGATGACACTTCTGCGCAGTGCGCGTCAGAAGCTGACACCAAACACCAGGGTGAGGCGGTGAGAATGGTAAGCGCACGCACGCGATATTCTGAAGTAGCGACGGTCACGTCGCTGATGTAAATCCATGGTATGACGCCCACAGGGACGTGATACCATGGAAAGCATGCAGACGCCCACAGGGACGTGATACCATGGAAAGCATGCAGACGCCCACAGGGGCGTGATACCATGGAAAGCATGCAGACGCCCACAGGGGCGTGATACCATGGAGAGCATGCAGACGCCCACAGGGACGTGATACCATGGAGAGCATGCAGACGCCCACAGGGACGTAATACCATGGAGAGCATGCAGACGCCCACAGGGGCGTGATACCATGGAAAGCATGCAGACGCCCACAGGGACGTGATACCATGGAGAGCATGCAGACGCCCACAGGGGCGTGATACCATGGAAAGCATGCAGACGCCCACAGGGGCGTAATACCATGGAAAGCATGCAGACGCCCACAGGGACGTGATACCATGGAGAGCATGCAGACGCCCACAGGGACGTGATACCATGGAAAGCATGCAGACGCCCACAGGGACGTGATACCATGGAGAGCATGCAGACGCCCACAGGGACGTAATACCATGGAGAGCATGCAGACGCCCACAGGGACGTGATACCATGGAAAGCATGCAGACGCCCACAGGGACGTGATACCATGGAGAGCATGCAGACGCCCACAGGGACGTGATACCATGGAGAGCATGCAGACGCCCACAGGGACGTAATACCATGGAGAGCATGCAGACGCCCACAGGGGCGTGATACCATGGAAAGCATGCAGACGCCCACAGGGACGTGATACCATGGAAAGCATGCAGACGCCCACAGGGACGTGATACCATGGAAAGCATGCAGACGCCCACAGGGGCGTGATACCATGGAAAGCATGCAGACGCCCACAGGGGCGTGATACCATGGAAAGCATGCAGACGCCCACAGGGGCATGATACCATGGAAAGCATGCAGACGCCCACAGGGGCGTGATACCATGGAAAGCATGCAGACGCCCACAGGGACGTGATACTATGGAAAGCATGCAGACGCCCACAGGGACGTGATACTATGGAAAGCATGCAGACGCCCACAGGGACGTGATACCATGGAAAGCATGCAGACTCCCACAGGGACGTGATACCATGGAAAGCATGCAGACGCCCACAGGGGCGTGATACCATGGAAAGCATGCAGACGCCCACAGGGGCGTGATACCATGGAAAGCATGCAGACGCCCACAGGGACGTGATACCATGGAAAGCATGCAGACGCCCATAGGGGCGTAATACCATGGAAAGCATGCAGATGCCCACAGGGGCGTGATACCATGGAAAGCATGCAGACGCCCACAGGGGCGTGATACCATGGAAAGCATGCAGACGCCCACAGGGCGATGAGACGCCCATGGGGCTAGAGACCTATGCTAATTACATAGGACATATGAAAGTATGTATTTTATTACTTTCATATTACACAATATAACAACACAGGGACGGGTAGGAAGGGGTTACTAGCTCACACAGGCTCCTGCTTGTAGGGCAGAACGCTTTTTTGACCTGACCGGTCCCTTTAATGACCGCACTGCACCTGACGGGAGGAGACCTTATAATCAGAACCTGTAATTAGGGCCTATAAGTCAAGTTGTCATACCTCGGCATAGGAGAAACGTATGGCTGCTTTCTTCCAGACACGGTGCTGCACCTGTGCATGGGTTGCGTCTGATACTGCAGCCAGGGATCACTGTGTGCGGTATTACAGCGCAGCGCCAAGCACTGTAATCTGTGGGTATGTGAAGCGCTGTTTCTGGAAAAAAGTCAGCCATATCATTTCCTTAAATGAGGAAGGAGAGGATTAAAATGTAGGATTATAACCATAGCTTTTTGTCAAATTTGACTGCCAATTCCTTTTTGGCCACAAGATGGCAGCGCCGAGCAGTACATGTGAGGTTATCGGCCCTGATCCTCTCTATGCTATCCATCCCACTATTTGCAGGGCTTCACTGACCATAGACCCAGACTTGACCCACTTCTATAAAGCTTACAAGTAAAAATCACTTATTTGCTTTGCAATATTTATTTCTTTACTCATAAGAACAAACAGTAATTGTAAGATCCCCGGGACATCGTCACTCTCCAGTAATAGCCATCCTAAACATGTATAATCATATAGTGGCATTTAAGAGATGTGCGAATGACTACAAGTTGGATATATTGCCAGGAAGTATTATTTTTATGGTTCTTGCAGACTTCGATGAATATGGACAAGTGCTGTTGGTTAAAACGAACATTGATTATGCAGAGCATGAAGTTGCTATATGGGGAATGTGAACAATAGATATCAATTTCCAAAGTGATGGTTACATAAAAGCAAATCTCTTTCCATATGGGTCTTCTTGTGTGTGATATAAAAGCTTTACCTTCCAATATCAGTCCTCAGGTCTAAAGCATCGTAAGCTGGCTGTATGGGCATGTAGGTCATAGGAAGCTGAATAAAATGATACCTTGATATCCGTGATCTGATGATTAATCCAGAGAAATGCGTATTTAACTTAATATGTAAATTAGTTATTACGATCTATGGTCCGGACATGGATCTCACTGAGAATCTGACTCCAGTGCTTATTGTAAATGAAAGGAGGCGTTACTAGTGTGAGACATGTAATGACTGACTGCTCTCATAATCACACACAGCTCTGCAGTCATAGCAGAGCTAACACTGAACAGCCTAAGTGAACGCGTTTGTCTCGTTACAAACATATTTGCAGTTGTCTTTTCACTTCTGCAGAGCTGTGTCTGATTATTACCAACACAGTACAGCAGAGTTGAACCATGTCTCATTGCAAACATAACAAATACATTTGCAGTTGTCCTCCCACAGAGTTGTCAGCTCTGCTGTACTGCCCTCCCTCTCCCCAAACCGTCTACCTGTGAAATGGAAGCTGCAGCTGCAAATGTGTTGTGTTTGTAATGACGTACAGTTGAATTCTGCTATACTGTGTTGGTAATAATGAGGCAAAGCTTTGCAGCATTACTAGCAGCATTATGAGAGGACAACGGCAGATGTTTGTTAATGAGACAAGGTTGTAATATGCTTTGCTGTGCTGTTAGTTCTGACCCACTGCAGAGCTGTGATTATGAGAACAGACTGTCAATCATTACATGTCTCACACTGGTAATGCCCCCCTTTCATTTAAAATAAGCTCTGGAGGCAAATTCTGTAGGAGATCAGCAGTATCTGGCACATAGATATTAGCAGTTAACATATTAAAGGGAATCTGTCACCAGGTTTTTGCCACCTAATCTTAGAGCAGTATAATGTAGGGGCAGAGATCCTGATTCCAGTGGTGTCACTTACTGGGCTGTGCAGTGTAGTTTTGATAAAATCTCTGATTAATCAGCAGGAGATTATCATTAGGGGACTACTTGGTGTGCTGCAGGTAGTCCAGCATATTCATGAGCTCTGTATAACTGCTAGATCTGCTGTAGAGAAAACATTAATTTTATCAAAATAACAGCAACCAGCTCAGTAAGTGACAAGGCTGGAATCAGGGTCTCTGCAAAAACCTGGTGACAGATTCCCTTTAAGAAAAACGTGGATTTCTCTAAAATATTGGATCACAGATATCAAGGTATCATTTTACTCAGCTTCCTATGACCTACATGCCCATGGAGACTGCTGTGGAGGGCTCATCCCCCTTACAGATTCCCTACAAAGGGACCTATCACTTGATTGATGCTACCCAAACCATGAGCAGAATGAATCGGACTCTGAATCGCCGGAATGTTTCAGAGCAACCTTTCCTGGCTGTGTTCACCAGAGACTCTAGTGAGAAGACACCTAGTTGGAGACCAGACTAGTCCGATGCTGCGCCAGGTGGTGCACAGGTCTCTCGCAATGGGATCTTCTAATAATATTATCTCTGAAATGCTGGAGTGTTTGAGAGATAAATATCCCTGGCGGCCATTGTGCAGCCTGGCTCTGATAATGCTGCCTGCGGTGTGGGCAGCCGGAATAACGAGATCAATTCCCTGTAATTATTTGACTAATGAGAAGTGTCTGTCCGGCACAGATCTACAGCACATCTTGACCATGTGAACTTGGTCTTAGGGTGGTGTCACACGTAGCGACGCAGCAGCGATTACGACCAGTGATCTGACCTTATCAGGATCGCTGCTGCGTCGTTACATGGTCGATGGTGAGCTGTCAAACAGGCAGATCTCACCAGCGACCAGTGACCAGCCCCCAGCCAGCAGCGACGCGTGGATGAGTAACTAAGGTAAATATCGGGTAACCAAGGAAAGCACTTCTCTTGGTTACCCGATATTTACCTTAGTTACTAGCGTCCGCCGCTCTCACGCTGCCAGTGCCTGCTCCCTGTTCCCTGCACTCCTAGCCACAGTACACATCGGGTTAATTACCAGATGTGTACTCCGGCTACGTGTGCTGAGAGCAGGGAGCCGGCACTGGCAGCATGAGAGCGGCGGACGCTAGTAACTAAGGTAAATATCGGGTAACCAGGGAAAGGGCTTCTTGGTTACCCGATGTTTACCGTGGTTACAGCTTACCGCAGCTGCCAGACGCCGGCCCCTGCTCGCTTCAGTTCGTCGCTCTCTCGCTGTCAAACACAGCGATGTGTGCGTCACAGCGGGCGAGCAACGAGCAAAAAATGAAGCAGGACATTCAGCAACAACCGGTGACCTCACAGCAGGGGCCAGCTCGTTGCTGGATGTCACACACAGTGACAGCGACGGGACGTCGCTGCTACGTCACAGAAAATGGTGACTTAGCAGCGACGTCGTTGTCGCTATGTGTGACACCACCTTTAGGATATATGCACCTGGGAATTATCCACATGTGCAAATTTTGTTGTATATTCAGTGTTACACATAGCACAATTTTCATTTTTTTTTTTTTTTTCTTTGAAAGGTTTTAATCCAAAAGATCTTTCAAATTTCACTAGCCGCGTGTGGATGAGATTTCTTAAAGCACCACTGCGTCATTTTGTTTTTCTTATTTCAGGACTGAAGTTATGCTTTAAATCTAAGTCCCCTACTCGCTGTCTTATACTCACCATCCAATGGCTTCATGTTCTATCACCACCCCTCCGGTCGGTCTCCTGTGTTTTGTGACCTGCTGACACCTTCAGAGTTTCATGGAGCGCGCCGGAGGTCATAACTCACTACAAGTCTACGAGAGCCTCGTTCTGGCTCTCATAGAGTTGTATTGATACCTTGTGAATTAACTTCTGACTTCCAGGCCACTCAGAAGTTATGGTTACAAAATGGCACCACGGGACCAGTGCGATGACGAAAAAGTCTGCAAACGCCATAGGGTGATTATAAGAACGGGGACGAGGGGCTTGGATTTAAAGTGCCACTCCAGCCCTAAAAAGGAAAAAAAGCCCTGGCGTGGTGCTAATGTCATTCAGAATGCCGGAAGTGTAATACGTGTGGATATGGGCAGTTTTCCCAGGTGAAACCACTTCAGGAGCACGCCGGTGGTTGCCTTCCTTCCTGCAGCAGCTCTGCCGCTGGCAGCTCTGATCTCTCCGTATAGAGCGCAGGTGGAAACTGTCCGAATAATGGACATGTCACATCTTTAACCCAACCCTGCAGCAGATGAAAGAACTTACAAAGATGGAGCATGTGCACAGCAAGTGGTTTTGACATTGCTGTGCATTGTTAATTTTTGGGGGCAGTTTTGTGATGTTCTTTCTGGTGGATTCCAAGTAGAATCTACCTAAAAAGTTTGTTTTGTACAAATAGCCTAACATGTAGTGTGTTTGCTGCATTTTTCAGGCAATTTAAAGGGAACCTGTCAGGTCAAAAAAGCGTTCTGCCCTACAAGCAGGAGCCTGTGTGAGCTATTAACCCCTTCCTACCCATCCCTGTGTTGTTATTTTGTGTAATATGAAAGTAATAAAATATGTTTTATTACTTTCATTTGTCCTATGTAAATAACAGGGTCTCTAGCCCCATGGGCGTCTCATCGCCCTGTGGGCGTCTACATGCTCTCCATGGTATTATGCCCCTGTGGGCGTGTACATGCTCTCCATGGTATTATGCCCCTGTGGGCGTGTACATGCTCTCCATGGTATTATGCCCCTGTGGGAGTCTACATGCTCTCCATGGTATTATGCCCCTGTGGGCGTGTACATGCTCTCCATGGTATTATGCCCCTGTGGGCGTGATACCATGGATTTACATGAACGACATCACTTCTGCAGCTTCAGAATATCGCGCGTGCGCGCTTACTATTCTCGCCGCCTTCTCATCCTGGCGCTTGCATCTCTGCTTCTGACGCGCACTGTGCATGACCAGAACTGCAAGCGTCTTCTGAACATGAGCAGTGCGCGTCAGAAGCCGACACACAAACACCAGAATGAGGCGGCGAGAATAGTAAGCGCGCGCGATATTATGAAGGAGCGATGGTACATCGCTGATGTAAATGCATGGTATCACACCCACAGGGGCGTGATAACATGGAAAGCATGCAAATACCCACAGGGCGATGAGCTGCCCATGGGGCTAAGACCCTGGCATTTACATAGGACATATGAAAGTAATAAAACATATTTTATTACAGTGGAAGCTTGGTTAACGAGAACAATCCGTTCTGGGACTGTGCTTGTTAACCAAGTTACTCGTTCAGCAAAGCAAGATTTCCCATAGGAAATCATTGCAATGCAGACAATTCGTTCCACGTGTTAAATCTCCCATCCTTGTTCCCTATTGTGCCATTCCATACATACACAAACACACACACATTACGCTCACCTTACCTTCTGTTCCATCGCCAACCTCCTGGAACTTGCAGTTCGCCCGTACAAGATGTGTATCTGGTAACCATCGCGACCGATGCCGGACCTTCCACTCCCTTTGAGTAGCGGCTGACAACGGAAGTTTCTCCCTTGTCACGATGGTTACCAGATACACATCCTGTAGCGGCGAACTACAAGAACCATGAGGCCGGCGATTGGAACGGAAGGTAAGGTGAGCGTAATATGTGTACTTTCCATTCCATCGCCGGCCTCATGGTTCTTGTAGTTCGCCGCTACAGGATGTGTATCAGGTAAACATCGTGACGAGGGAGGAACTTCCCCTATCAGCCGCTACTCAAAGGCAGCGCGTTGGCCAATCGGAGGCAAGCGGCTCCTGCCTTTGACGTCAGCGCTCTGGGAGCGGAAGGTCCGGCATTGGTCGCGATGGTTACCCAATACACAGCCCGTACGGGTAAACTGCAGGTTCCAGGAGGCCAGTGAGGGAAGGTAAGGTGAGCATAGTGTGTGTGTGTGTGTGTGTGTGTGTGTGTGTGTGTGTGTGTGTGTGTGCGCGCGTGCGCTTGTTTGTTTGTTTGTGCGTGTGTGTGTGCGCGTGCGCTTGTTTGTTTGTTTGTGCGTGCTTGTGTGTGTTTGTGTGGACTGCAAGAGCGGGTCAGAGCGCGGTGGATGTACGGAAACGGAAGTGTGTGCGGTGAGGATTTTGCTCGTACAACAAAGCTTTCTCATAAACAGAGTTACAAATTTACAGAAAGCTTTGCTTGTTAAGCGAAATTCTCGCAAACTAGGTTACTCATTAAGCGAGGTTCCACTGTTCTTTCATATTACACAATATAACAACACAGGGATGGGTAGGAAGGGGTTAGCAGCTCACATAGGCTCCTGCTTGTAGGTCAGACCACTTTTTTGTCCTGACAGGTTCCCTTTAAAAGCTGCTTTTTACGGTATCCACAACACCTATGAGATTTCAGAAATCTCATGTACATGGTAGTTTTTTTCCTAACTGAATTTAAGAACTCACACCCAAAAAAAAAGCAAAAAAAAATAAAAAATACTGCAAACCAATATTTTTGAATGCAGCGTTTTTGCTGCCTAGAGAGCAAGTTTAGGCTACAGAAAAAAAATGCTGTGTGTGAACATAGCCTGATCCGGATATAAAACGTGATCACTTATCTGTGTGAGAAGGGTGACAGCCGCTGGTGCTCTACTGCCACTCCATTCTGGGATTTGGGGGGAATCCAAGTGATCTGGTGGGAGTCACCCAAATACCCCTTATTTATCGGGTAGTGGAAGACTACTGTATTCTATGACCCATTCAGATAGACCACTCCTATATCTTGATTATTTGGGAATATTGGAGCAAGTGTCCGATCACCGGACTTGTGATAAAAATGAAACCACAGAATTGTGCCTGTGGCATATACTATTGTAGGTGCACGTTGTATTGAATGTTTCATGCTCACGTGTTGTTTCTCTCTCCACAGGAAACCATGGAAAATGTGAAGAAATGTAAGAATTTTTTATCTACGTTAATTAAGCTGGCTTCATCGGGTAAACAGTCCTCTGAGACGGCAGCTAATGTAAAAGAGCTGGTGCAAAATCTGCTGGTAAGATGTCCCCCTGTGACCCCCCACTATCTGGCTCCATATGATCAACCTTTGTTCTGTAGCAGCCGTCTGATTAAATGAATTATCCGAAAGTGGGCCTGTCTTTAGATTGCCACCATTAGGCAAAGTTTTGGAGCAATTTGGTCAAATTCACTGTGGCCAGATGTGGCCAAGAATCTCTATACTTAACAAAAGCCTATGGCCTCACTGCAGCATCTGCCTTTTTTTTTTTTCTGTATTTTTATTTTATTTTGGGCTTGCCTTTTTTGTTTTTCAGCGTGCTGGTGGATTTTTATTTCCAAATGTGTCAAACTTAAATAGCCACAGAGTTTTTAATGGATTGATGAAAATTCAGTGATGCTTATAGTTTAAAACACAGACAGACAGACAGACAGACAGACAGAGAGACAGACAGAGAGACAGACAGAGAGACAGACAGAGAGACAGACAGAGAGACAGACAGAGAGACAGACAGAGAGACAGACAGAGAGACAGACAGAGAGACAGACAGAGAGACAGACAGAGAGACAGACAGAGAGACAGACAGAGAGACAGACAGAGAGACAGACAGAGAGACAGACAGAGAGACAGACAGAGAGACAGACAGACAGACAGACAGACAGACAGACAGACAGACAGACAGACAGACAGACAGACAGACAGACAGAGAGACAGACAGACAGACAGACAGACAGACAGACAGACAGACAGACAGACAGACAGACAGACAGACAGACAGACAGACAGACAGACAGACAGACAGACAGACAGACAGACAGACAGACAGACAGACAGACAGACACACAGACAGACACACAGACACACACACAGACACACACACAGACACACACACAGACACACACACAGACACACACACAGACACACACACAGACACACACACAGACACACACACAGACACACACACAGACACACACACAGACACACACACAGACACACACACACACAGACAGACACACACACAGACAGACACACACACAGACAGACACACACACAGACAGACACACACACAGACAGACACACACACAGACACACACAGACAGACACACACACAGACACACACACAGACACACACAGACAGACACACACAGACAGACACACACAGACAGACACACACAGACAGACACACACAGACAGACACACAGACAGACACACAGACAGACACACAGACACACACACACATATATCTATATATATATAATATATACATTCACACACTTTCAGACATATACACATACACACATTCAAACATATACACATACACACATTCAGACACATACACACATACATACATAAACACACATGCACACGCTCACATTCACACACACACACACATATATATATATATATATCTCACACACACACACACACACACACATATATACACACATATATACACATACACACACACAATTCTTTTAAAGGGAATCTGCTACCAGGTTTTTACTCCCCCATCTGAGAGCAGCGTAATGTAGAGAGACCATGATTTCAGCGATGTCACTTACTGAGCTGTTTCCTGTCATTTTGATTTAATCAATGTTTTCTCTATCAGTTATACAGAGCTCACTCATGAATATGCTGGACTATCTGACAGCAGGATATGTAGTCCTCTAATGATAAAATCACTGGTTAATCAGCAGGAGATTATCAACACTACAGTAAGCAGCCCAGTAAGTGACACATTGCTGGAATCAGGGTCTCTGCCCCTACATTATACTGCTCTCAGATTAGGTGGCAAAACCCAGGTGACAAATTCCCTTTAAATAAGCTTGTTGTTGCAAATTTTTATTTTTTGCAGTTGAAGACTAACAACTGTAAAAATAAATAAAAATGAGACAAAACTTCGTACCCCTTTTAGCTAATGTGCCCAAATTTTTCACCGTTTCAAAAAATCGTAAATAAAGGAAACGTCTGGAAAACTAAAACCATATCCATGATACCAAACTGAGAAAAAAACAAAACCAAGTAGTGTTAACCATAAACAGACATTAATTACTAAGGCAATAATAAATGAAGTCAGGATTTAGAGAATTTAAACCCCAGGAAAAAGCGCAGCAGCAACGATGAACAGTGGGAATGGGGGCGGGCAGTTTTTTTTATTTTTTTTGTTGTTCCCGTTTTCCCTAGGCCTCTCTATAGGACTTTACATTTTTATACAACATGTGAAAAAATTGAAAGGATACCTATAATATTAACTCCTGTGCTGCTGCTTCAGAATGGAGTGCATCCGAGCAGTGTTTTGAGTATTTGGTGTGTGTGTGTGGGGGGGGGTGTGTCTTTATTCGGACTCCCATTGATCAGGAGCACATTTAAAGGCTGCCCGTCGCTTGAAAAAAAAAAGGGGGGGGGGCCCAAGCAGATTAATATATAGTTTTATAAGAAAATATTCAGTATAACCTGTGCTTTCATCCTTTGTTCCTCTGCTCTTTCTGGGATTTATAGTCCAGTGGGTGGAGCTATCAGTGACTGACAGCTATTTCTGCATGTACTCTTATGCAGGGAAGGCTGTCAGTCACTGATAGCTCCACCCACTGGACTATAAATCCCAGAAAGAGCAGAGGAATAAAGGATGAAAGCACAGGTGATCCAATAGCTTTTCTCACAAAGTTTGACATCAATCTCCTCTGCCCCTCACCCTATAACACTATAACACACTGCCTGCGGATTGGACGGCATTTTCATTGAATTAACATGCACCTTGTAATTAAAAATGCTTAAAATGTCCCCCCTTTTTTAATGATCCTTTTATTTTTGCTGGAGAGACCTATCATATCAGAGGATCCTTAGAAAATAAGTGTTTCTGATGAACTGGAGATGTGGTTTCCCTGAAAGTTGGGGGGTTCTGTGTGAAAACCCATAGCGTGGTGATAGTAATTAGCGGTGTTTGTATACCTACGGCATATTACACAACCCTCACCGCCTTATGTAATGATGCCCTAAGACTATTCTGCTCTCCTCACAGGACGGGAAAATCGAAGCGGAGGATTTCACCAGTAGATTATACAGAGAACTAAATTCTTCACCTCAACCTTACCTTGTGCCTTTTCTGAAGGTGAGCCCTGTCCTTCCGAGTCCTTCTTGAGTATTGACCACCATGTCCGATACTCAGGCTGTATAAGTCACTATGGAGTAGACACCTCCGAACTATGCATTCAGATGGTGTTGACCATGATTATTAACTCTTTCTCTTTTACTTCTCACAGAGGAGCCTCCCTGCCTTGCGCCAGCTGACGCCCGACTCTGCAGCCTTCATTCAACAGAGTCAGCAGCAGCAGCCCCCCACGCAGGCCACAACCACCCTCACCGCAGTCATGTTAAACAGCCCTGTGCAACGCACAGCCGGCAAGACCACTGCCACCGTCACGAATACATTACAGCAGCCAGTCATCAGCCTTGCACATACTGCACAGGCCAAACCTGGACAACCAACCCCACTGGTATGTGAGCCATAGGGAAAATAAATGTATAATCTGATGGCTCTCAGCTCTGAAATCCAGAACATTGCTTGATAGATCGAACTTATTCAGTTGCAAAGCGTGATGGGTTTTAATGCGCGAGCACTACCATGCTTGGGTGCTCGTACTTGTAGAGAGTATTTTGAGACTCGGATGGGCTCAACTTGTTAACAGAGTACAATGGAAACCAATGAGGATTTCCCATTTTTCTGGAAGTTCCTCATTGACTTCCATTACACTTGGTAAACTAGTCGAGCCCGTCTGAGTGTCAAAATGCTTGTTACGGGTACCGAGCATGGTAGTGCTCGATCAGCACTAGTTGTAATGGCTGCTATGGAATGAGCATTAGTCTTCTGTCTATCCTAGAAAGATTTCTATAGTCCTAGTTGGGAAGTCATTTCTCGCACAATGTATTCGGTGTCCCCAAGATCTGGGTGGGAAATAATTAAAGGGACATTTATCACCCATCCACAGAACAAGGAAATTCAGCATCCCTGTTCTTGGGGTCCTAGCAGTCAGACCCAAAACCATTGTGTTTATTAGCTATCCTTTGGGTAAATGCATTTAGTTGGTTGACCCCTGGTAACGTTTTATTGAGTTATATGATTGCAGGAGCATATTATTTTGCAGGTCGGGCCACACACCCTTTATCTTAAGGTGTACAAAATGTATATGGAGGTTCACAGCGCTTAGTATATGGGATGTCCATGTGGAACACACCGATGTCTATGCCAGCTCCAAGCTGCTATAGATAATATCCTAATGTCTGGGGAGATTTCTGGTCAGTGGGTCAGGTCGAAGCTGGCCCAAGTCGTCCCCCCCCCCCCCTTTTCTCAGAAAAGTGGGCAAGAGCAGTGCAGAAACAGAAAACATACATAGGCATTCCCCCAATTTTGCCTTTACTTGCCAAAGAAAGCAGAGTATGGGTCTTAATGAACCCTCAGCTGATTTTATTACAGTTGACAGCCTTCTTGTGATCTCCGGTACAGATTTGGGGCCTATGAAAGTCTTCTTTTTTTATCTTTGCAGGTAATCCAGCAGGCACATAAAGCGGGAGTGGGGGTACGGCAGCCACAGGTCACATTGACCCAGACGCCCATGGTAGCACTTAGACAACCTCAAAGCCGGTTAATGGTCACAACTCAGCAACAAATCCAGTTAAACCCGCTACAAACAGGTGAGTGTTGACCCAGGTGCACTACAAGTTTCAGCTTTTTTTGGTCGTCGTATACAGACTTTGCAGGCTCCGTGCACTGAACCTCCTGCTCTGTAGATTTGTAACGCTCTCGTGCATCTCTTCACAGTCCCTGTAGTAAAACCAACCATCCTAACCGGAAACAGAACCTTTCCCACGATGTCGGCACAGGCGGCAGCGGCACAGAAAAATAAGTTAAAAGAGCCGGGGGGAGGATCGTTTAGGTAAGCATGACTGTTCTCAATCCCTTTCCTAATTTTGCCAGATAGCCGCTCCTTTTCCTAATTATCCTTCATATTTCTTCCTCAGAGATGACGATGATATTAATGATGTAGCGTCCATGGCTGGCGTGAACCTGTCTGAGGAAAGCGCACGGATATTGGCCACAAATTCTGAGCTGGTGGGCACGCTAACACGGTCCTGTAAAGACGAGACGTTCCTTTTACCTTCATTACTACAGCGGAGGATACTAGAGATTGGTAAATCGCATCTTTGATTCTTTGTTTTTTTATGGAGCCTACAAAGGATTTATATTGATGGGTACCCCTAGGCAGTGACTTGTTTTACATACACTGCTTTGATAAATGATAATGCTGATTGTAGATGTGTCTATCAATTATAGTCATTGTTAGGAAGGGCGGGATGCTGTAACGTGCAAGGTAGGGGGCACATCTACTCATCCAGGGAGACTATGGATGGTTGTTTAGATGGAGAAAAACATGGCTGCTTTCTTCAAGAACCAGCTCATCATCTGTCTTCTGATTGTGCTCAGTAATGTGGCTTGGGTCCTTAAAATGGAAACAAGCTGTAATTTCCAAATTGTGGTCACATGAGGGACTCTCTGCTGTTCTGGTACTTATGGGTTTTGCAAATGGACTCTGTAAATTATTCTAGAAGAATCTGTGCTCAAGAAGTCAGATGATGCTCCTTCCCTCCCAAGCCCTGCTGTGCCCCCAAACAGTAGTTTTCCACCACATTAAGGATATTGCTGTATTCAGGAGAAATCGCACAACAAAATGTATGGAGCATTTTCTCCTGTTTTTCTCCTGTTCTCCTGTTTTGTTGAAGACAAAAAAAAATTGGAGCTAAAACAACATTTTTGTGGGAACTTGTTTTTTTTTATATTTTTAGGGATCAATGTTATAACATTCTGTGAAGCACCTGTGGGTTCAAAGTGCTCATCAAACATCTAGATAAATTCCTTGAGCGGTCTAGTTTCCAAAGTGTGGTCACTTGTGGGGGGTTTCCACTGTTTAGGTACATCAGTGGCTCTCCAAACATGACATGGTGTAGTCTGCTAATGATTTCAGCTAATTTTGCATTCCATAAGTCAAATGGTGCTCCTTCCCTTCTGAGCCCTGCATGGTCCCAAATAGCAGATTTCCACCTCATATCTGCTTACTCGGCAGAAATTGCACAGCAAATTGTATGGTGCATTTTATCATGTTTCCCTTGTAAAAAATGCAAAATTTGGGGCTAAAGTAACATTTTTGTGGGAAAAAGTAACATTTTAATTTCTTTGTCGCTCCATTGGGAGACCCAGACAATTGGGTGTATAGCTTCTGCCTCCGGAGGCCACACAAAGCATTACACTTAAAAGTGTAAACCCCTCCCCTCTGCCTATACACCCCCCCGTGCATCACGGGCTCCTCAGTTTTATTGCTTTGTGGAAGGAGGCACACATCCACGCAAGCTCCACATTTTAGTCAGCAGCAGCTGCTGACTATGTCGGATGGAAGAAAAGTGGGCCCATAACAGGGCCCCCAGCATGCTCCCTTCTCACCCCACTCTGGTCGGCGGTGCTGTTAAGGTTGAGGTACCCATTGCGGGTACATAGGCAGGAGCCACATGCTGTTTTTCCTTCCCCATCCCTTAGGGGCTCTGGGTGAAGTGGGATCCTAATCGGTCACCAGGCACTGGGACCGTGCTCCCTCCGCAGCCCCTGAGGGAATCTGCTGGACAGGAGACCGGGTATCATCAGGGACAAGGCCCTGCTACTCTGAGGTACTCTGTGTCCCCTTGGGGACGGCGCATAGAGCGCCTGTGTGATGGACACTGCAGCAGCTGCTGGGTGTGTTTGTGCGCCGGGACTACCGCGCTGACCGCGCTTGTTTGCCGGCCGCGCTTATCACTTTAGTCCCCGGCTTTTGCGGCCTAGTACCGCATATTCCCGCCCCCGGGCCTGCCAGTCAGGGGTAAGGGCGGGACGCTGCACTGGACGTCAGCGCTGAGGGCTGGAGCATACTTTGTATCCTCCTCCCCCCTCACTGAGCACCGTGGGGCACCAGATTCCCGCACTTTTACAGGCACGCCCACGGCTCCCTCCTCCTCTCTGAACGCCGGCAGCCATTGCTATCAGCACTTCAGACGCTGGAGAACTTCAGAGGGGAGACAACTCCTAGCTCTACAGCTCTGGGAGGCCAAGGCAGGGAATCTGGTGGTCACACAACCGCTGAGAGTGGTCGGTAAGCCGCACCTGTTTCTAGGTGCTGGCCCCCCTGGGTGCCGAATTGTATATTTATATGCTTATAGTGTATACATTTACTCTGTACGGCCGCACTATTAGCTTTTGGCTATATACCCTCACTGATTGCTCTAAGAGGAGACAACAGCATGTCGTCCGCAAAAAGCAAGGGTGCCAAAGCACAGGCTTACTTTGCAACCTGTACCTCATGTGCGGCAATGCTACCTGCAGGTTCCACCTACCCTCATTGTGTGCAATGCTCGGCCCCTGTGACACTCACTCAGCCGGAGTCTCAGCCACTGGTGGGACCCCCGGCCCAGGTGGAACCACCGGCCCCCACTGTCCAGGTGACAGGGACAGAGTTTGCAGTATTCGCTGACAAACTTTCTGAGTCTATGGATAGATGGTCTGCTAAGATACTAGAAGCTTTGCAGTCCAGACCTGTAACACAGGCCCCGGGCACTGTTGATTCATTGCCCCCAGGCCCCCCTCGGTCGGAGCAGCAAAGTGCTCCTGGGTCGACTCATAGGTCCCACGGGGAGGACTCCGACACGGACCGCAGTCCCAGACCGACTAAGCGGGCTCGCTGGGAGCTTCCCTCGACTTCTTCTCACTGTTCAGGGTCTCAGCATGAGGACTCTCTGGAGGATGAAGCGGATGTGGCAGATCAGGGCTCTGATCCTGACGCCGCGCTCAACCTTGATACGCCTGAAGGGGACGCCATAGTAAACGACCTTATAGCGTCCATCAATCAGGTGTTAGAACTTTCTCCTCCACCCCTTCCGAGTGAGGAGTCAGCTTCTCAGCAGGAGAAATTTCATTTTAGGTTTCCCAAACGTACACGGAGTGCGTTTCTTGATCACTCCGACTTCAAAGATGCAGTCCAGAAACACCGAGCTTTTCCGGATAAGCGCTTTTCTAAGCGCCTTCATGACACACGTTATCCCTTCCCCCCTGACGTAGTCAAGGGTTGGGCTCAGTGTCCCAAGGTGGATCCTCCAGTCTCTAGACTGGCGGCCAGATCCATAGTTACAGTGGCAGATGGTGCATCACTCAAGGATGCCACTGACAGGCAGATAGCCTCATAGATGGATTTCATCAGGAGCTCTATCGGCGCGTCCTTTGCTCCGGCATTTGCAGCCGTATGGGCACTCCAAGCTATCTCAGCTTGTCAGTCGGAGATTAATGCAGTCACACGGGCCGCTACTCCGCAGGTTGTGTCATTAACCTCTCAGGCGTCGGCGTTTGCGTCCTACGCCATGAATGCTGTACTGGACTCTGCGAGCCGTACAGCGGTAGCATCCGCCAATTCAGTGGCAGTCCGCAGGGCCATGTGGCTACGTGAATGGAAGGCAGACTCTGCTTCCAAAAAGTTTTTAACCGGTTTGCCGTTTTCTGGCGACCGCCTGTTTGGCGAGCAATTGGATGAAATCATTAAACAATCCAAGGGTAAGGACTCATCCTTACCCCAGTCCAAACCTAACAGACCTCAACAACGGAAGGTACAATCGAGGTTTCGGTCCTTTCGGCCCTCAGGCAGGTCTCAATTCTCCTCGTCCAACAGGCCTCAAAAGGGTCAGAGGAACTCTGATTCATGGCGGTCTAAGGCACGTCCTAAAAAGACCGCCGGAGGAACCGCTCCCAAAGCGGCCTCCTCATGACTTGCGGACTCCCCAAACCGCATCCTCGGTCGGTGGCAGGCTCTCCCGCTTTGGCGACGCCTGGTACCCGCATGTCCAAGACCGATGGGTGAGAGACATTCTGTCTCACGGTTACAGGATAGAGTTCAATTCTCGTCCTCCGATTCGTTTCTTCAGAACATCTCCGCCCCCCGAGCGAGCCGATGCTCTTCTTCAGGCGGTGAACACTCTGAAGGCAGAAGGAGTGGTTATCCCTGTTCCCCTTCAGCAATGGGGTCACGGTTTTTACTCCAACTTGTTTGTGGTACCAAAAAAGGACGGATCTTTCCGTCCCGTTCTGGACCTCAAACTGCTCAACAGACACGTGAAAACCAGGCGGTTCCGGATGGAATCTCTCCGCTCCGTCATCGCCTCGATGTCCCAAGGAGACTTCCTAGCCTCAATCGACATCAGGGATGCTTATCTCCACGTGACGATTGCACCAGAGCATCAGCGCTTCCTGCGTTTCGCCATCGGGGACGAACACCTTCAGTTCGTGGCACTGCCTTTCGGCCTGGCAACAGCCCCACGGGTCTTCACCAAGTTCATGGCAACAGTGGTAGCAGTCCTACACTCTCAGGGACACTCGGTGATCCCTTACTTGGACGATCTCCTTGTCAAGGCCCCCTCTCGGGTGGCATGCCAACACAGCCTGAACATTGCTCTGGAGACTCTCCAGAGGTTCGGGTGGATCATCAATTTCCCAAAGTCAAAACTGTCACAGACACAATCGCTGACATACCTCGGGATGGAGTTTCATACTCTCCCAGCGATAGTGAAACTTCCGCTGGACAAACAGCGATCACTACAGACAGGGGTGCAATCTCTCCTCCGAGCACAGTCGCACCCCTTGAGACGCCTCATGCACTTCCTAGGGAAGATGGTGGCAGCAATGGAGGCAGTTCCATTTGCGCAGTTTCATCTGCGTCCACTCCAATGGGACATTCTCCGCAAATGGGACAGGAAATCGACGTCCCTCGATAGGAACGTCTCCCTTTCTCGGGCAGCCAAGGCCTCCCTTCAGTGGTGGCTTCTTCCCACTTCCTTGTCGAAGGGGAAATCGTTTCTGCCCCCATCCTGGGCTGTGGTCACGACGGACGCGAGTCTGTCAGGGTGGGGAGCGGTCTTCCTCCACCACAGGGCTCAGGGAACCTGGACTCCGACAGAGTCCTCCCTTCAGATCAATGTTCTGGAGATAAGGGCAGTGTATCTAGCCCTAAAGGCGTTCCATCCGTGGCTGGAAGGCAGGCAGATCCGAATTCAGTCGGACAACGCCACGGCGGTGGCATACATCAACCACAAAGGCGGCACACGCAGTCGCCAAGCCTTCCAGGAAGTTCGGCGGATTCTGCTGTGGGTGGACCGGCACAACAACAAGGTCTCGGCATACATGGCACGGTCTCAAGATCACAGAGCGCTGGCGGCAGACGCATTAGTTCAGGATTGGTCGCAGTTTCGACTGCCTTATGTATTTCCTCCTCTGGCACTGCTGCCCAGAGTGTTACGCAAGATCAGGTCCGACTGCCGCCGCGCCATCCTCATCGCCCCAGACTGGCCGAGGAGGTCGTGGTACCCGGATCTGTGGCATCTCACGGTGGGTCAACCGTGGGCACTACCAGACCGACCAGACTTGCTGTCTCAAGGGCCATTTTTCCACCTGAATTCTGCGGCCCTCAACCTGACTGTGTGGCCATTGAGTCCTGGATCCTAGCGTCTTCAGGGTTATCTCAAGAGGTCATTGCCACTATGAGACAGGCCAGGAAACCAACGTCAGCCAAGATCTACCACAGGACGTGGAGGATCTTCTTATCCTGGTGCTCTGATCAGGGTTTTATTCCCTGGCCATTTGCCTTGCCCACTTTTCTGTCCTTCCTTCAATCCGGAATGGAAAAGGGGTTGTCTCTTGGCTCTCTTAAGGGACAAGTCTCGGCGCTCTCTGTATTTTTTCAAAAGCGTCTAGCAAGGCTTCCGCAGGTACGCACGTTCCTGCAGGGGGTTTGCCACATTGTCCCCCCTTACAAGCGCCCGCTAGAACCCTGGGATCTGAACAGGGTGCTAACGGCTCTTCAGAAACCACCTTTCGAGCCAATGAGAGATATTTCTCTTTCTCGCCTCTCGCAGAAGGTGGTCTTCCTAGTGGCAGTCACATCACTTCGCAGAGTGTCTGAGCTAGCTGCACTGTCATGCAAAGCCCCCTTCCTGGTGTTTCACCAGAACAAGGTGGTTCTGCGTCCGGTTCCGGAATTTCTCCCTAAGGTGGTATCCCCTTTTCATCTCAATCAGGATATCTCCTTACCTTCTTTTTGTCCTCATCCAGTTCACCAATGTGAAAAGGATTTGCACTTGTTAGATCTTGTGAGAGCACTCCGGCTCTACATTTCTCGTACGGCGCCCCTGCGCCGCTCGGATGCGCTCTTTGTCCTTGTCGCTGGCCAGCGTAAAGGGTCGCAGGCTTCCAAGTCAACCTTGGCTCGGTGGATCAAGGAACCAATTCTTGAAGCCTACCGTTCTTCTGGGCTTCCGGTTCCTTCAGGACTGAACGCCCATTTTACCAGAGCCGTGGGTGCGTCCTGGGCTTTGCGGCACCAGGCTACGGCTCAGCAGGTGTGTCAGGCGGCTACCTGGTCGAGTCTGCACACTTTCACGAAACACTATCAGGTGCATACCTACGCTTCGGCAGATGCCAGCTTAGGTAGGCGAGTCCTTCAGGCGGCGGTTGCCCACCTGTAGGAAGGGGCCGTCTTTCGGCTCTATTACCGGGGTATTCTTTTACCCACCCAGGGACTGCTTTTGGACGTCCCAATTGTCTGGGTCTCCCAATGGAGCGACAAAGAAGGGAATTTTGTTTACTTACCGTAAATTCCTTTTCTTCTAGCTCCTATTGGGAGACCCAGCACCCGCCCTTGTTCCCTTCGGGCTGTTGTTCTTTTGTGTACACATGTTGTTCATGTTGAATTGTTCTTTGGTTCATGGTTTAAGTTCTCCGAACATCCTTCGGATTGAATTTACCGTAGACCAATTTATAAGTTTCCTCCTTCCTGCTTTTGCACCAAAACTGAGGAGCCCGTGATGCACGGGGGGGTGTATAGGCAGAGGGGAGGGGTTTACACTTTTAAGTGTAATGCTTTGTGTGGCCTCCAGAGGCAGAAGCTATACACCCAATTGTCTGGGTCTCCCAATAGGAGCTAGAAGAAAAGGAATTTACGGTAAGTAAACAAAATTCCCTTCTTTGTTTTCTTCTGCATTGTTTTAGTTCCCACCAGAAGGGTTAATAAACTTATTGGATATGTTTTTGTGCAGTTTGAGGGGTGCAGTTTTTAGAATGGTGTCACTTTTGGGTATTTGCTGTCACCTAGGTGACTGAAAGTCACTTCAAATGTGATCTGGTCCCTAAAAAAAAAGTTTGGTAAATTTTATTTGAAAAATTAGAAATTGCTGATGAACGTTTAACCTTTGATAACTTAACAAAAAAAAAAAAAAAGTTTAAAAAAAATGGTGCTGATGTAAAGTAAATATGTAGAAAATGTTATTAACTTTTGTGTGTCAAAACAATGGCATAAAAATTAAAAGTTTAGAAACTGCAATTTTCACAAATAAACGCAAAACTTATCATCCTCTATTCACCAGTAACATGAAGTACAATGTGTCACGAAAACCACAATCTCAGAATCGCTTGGATCCGTTGAAACCTTCCAGAGTTATAGCCTCTTAGCCCCTAACTTTGTACTTAATGGCCATTTTTTGCAATTCTGACCATTGTCACTATGACCGGTTATAACTCTAGAACACTTCAACGGATCCCGGTGATTCTGAGAAGGTTTTTTCGTAACATATTGGACTTCATTTCATGATAGTGCTAAATTTAGGAAAATATTTTTGGGGTTTTTTTGTGAAAAAAATAATAAATTTACCGAAATTTTACAAATTTCAATCTTTTAATTTCTTTGTCGCTCCATTGGGAGACCCAGACAATTGGGTGCATAGCTTCTGCCTCTGGAGGCCACACAAAGTATTACACTTTTAAAAAAGTGTAACCCCTCCCCTCTGCCTATACACCCTCCCGTGGATCACTGGCTCCTCAGTTTTATGCTTTGTGTGGAAGGAGGCACACATCCACTCATGCATTCTCATACATAGTTATGTCGGATGGAAGAAAAGAGGACCCCGATGGGGTCCCCGGCATGTTCCCTTCTCACCCCACTATGTCGGTGGTGTTGTTAAGGTTGAGGTACCCATTGCGGGTACGGAGGCTGGAGCCACATGCCGTCTCCTTCACCATCCCTTATGCGACTCTGGGAGAAGTGGGATCCTAAGCGGTCATCCATGAGCTGGGACCGTGCTCCATCCGCAGCCCCTGGTGGAACCTGCCGGACCGGAGCTTCTTCACCCCCAGGGACCGGGCCCTGCAACTGGAAGGTACTCTGTGTCCCCATGTGGGGACTGTACAGAGAGGGTCGCACCTTATCCCCGGAAGCCGCGGTAGTTCCGTCCGTTGTCTTTTCGGCGGACTTCCGCGCCGACCGTGCCTGCTTGTCGGGCACGGCCTTAAATTTAGTCCCCAGCTTCGCCGCGGCCTAGTCACGAAAAATCCCGCCCCCGAGCCTGCCTGTCAGGGGTTAGGGCGGGATTGCCGGCATGACGTCGGCTTTGAGGGCTGGAGCATCCTGAATATTTCCCTCCCCCCTCATTGACCACTGTGGGGACTCCAGATTCCCGCTCTTTGCTGGCGCCGCCCTCAGCTCCACACCCCCCCCCCCTGAGAGCTCCGGCAGCCATTTTTAGCATTCTGCCGGTGGATGCTACTCAGCAGCAAAGCTCTGCAGCTCCGGGGGATCCACGACAGGGAATCTGAAGGACACACTCCGCTCGTTAGCGGTTGGTAAGCCACACCGGTCACGGTGCTGGTCCCCCTAGGGTGCCGGGATATATATATATATATATATAATAGATATATATATCTGTTCGGAAAGGCTTAACACCCTTTTCCTATATACCCTCAGTGGTCACTCTCCTAAGAGACAACAGCATGTCGTCCACAAGGAGCAAAGCTACTAAGGCACAGATTTTTTTCGCGGCCTGTACCTCTTGTGGGGCTATGTTGCCTGCGGGATCCACCTACCCTCACTGTGAACAATGCTCGACTCCTGCCACGCTTGCTCAGCCGGAGCCTAGGGCACTTGCGGGCCCCTCGGCTCATGTAGATCCCCCTGCTCCCACTGAACAGGCTGCAGGGACAGAGTCACCGTCGTTGGCCTCTTTCGCTGAGAAACTCTGTCACTTTCTCAGTCCATTGCACAGTCTATGGACAAATGGTCATCTAAGCTCCTTGAAGCTTTGCAGTCCAGACCGGGCCCTTCACAGGCCCCGGCCCCTGTTAGTCTGTCTCCTCCAGGCCCTTCTCGGTCCGCGCCGCAGCGCGCTCCCAGGATAGCCCCTAGGCCCCAGGCGGAGGACTCCTGCCCGGACCGCAGCCCCAGACCGGCTAAGCGGCCTCGCTGGGACTCTTGCCCGGCCTCCTCACGCTGCTCCGGATCCCAGCTTGAAGACTCTCAGGACGACGAGGCGGACGTGGGAGCTCAGGGCTCTGACCCTGACTTTGCCCTTAACCTTGATACCCCTGAGGGGGACGCCTTAGTAAATGATCTTATCTCGTCCATCAACCAGGTGTTGGATCTCACACCACCGCCGCCTCCTGCAGAGGAGTCGGCTTCTCAGCAGGAGAAACACCAATTCCGTTTCCCCAAACGTACGCGCAATACGTTTTTTGATCACTCTAACTTCAGGGACGCTGTCCAGAAGCCCAGAGCGGTTCCGGACAAGCGCTTTGCTAAACGGCTCACTGACACGCGTTATCCCTTTCCACCTGAAGTCGTTAAGGGCTGGGCACATTTTCCCAAGGTGGATCCTCCAGTCTCTAGATTGGCTGCTAGGTCCATTGTGTCTGTTGCCAATGGCTCATCCCTGAAGGATGCCACTGACAGACAGATAGAGCTCTTGGTGAAGTCTATTTATGAGGCCACGGGCGCGTCTTTTGCCCCGGCCTTTGCGGCCGTGTGGGCTCTCCAAGCAATCTCGGCATGTCTGACTGAGATTAATGCTGTCACGCGGAATTCAGCTTCACATGTTTCTTCCTTGACCTCTCAGGCATCAGCATTTTCGTCCTATGCCATGAACGCCGTCCTGGACTCCGCTAGCCGTACGGCTGTAGCATCCGCTAACTCCGTGGCAGTCCGCAGGGCCATGTGGCTGCGCGAATGGAAAGCAGACTCTGCTTCCAAAAGGTTCTTAACGGGTTTGCCTTTTTCTGGCGACTGTTTGTTTGGCGAACGGTTGGATGAGATTATTAAGGAATCCTCGGGAAAGGACTCCTCCTTACCCCAGTCCAAACCTAAGAGACCTCAGCAGAGAAAAATCCAATCGAGGTTTCGGTCCTTTCGTCCCTCCGCCAAGTCCCAATCCTCTTCGACCAACCGGCCGGAGAAAGGCCAGAGGAACTCCTATGCGTGGCGGTCCAAGTCACGCCCCCCAAAAGGCCGCAGGAGGCACTGCCTCCAAGACGGCCTCCTCATGACTCTCTGCCTCATCTAGCCACATCCTCGGTCGGTGGCAGGCTCTCCCGCTTTGGCGACGCCTGGTGGCCACACGTTCAAGACCGATAGGTGAGAGACATTCTATCTCATGGTTACAGGATAGAGTTCAGCTCTCGACCTACGGCTCGTTTCTTCAGAACCTCCCCACCCCCCGCGCAGGCCGACGCACTTTTTCAGGCAGTGGACGCTCTAAAGATAGATGGAGTTGTGATTCCCGTTCCCCTTCAGGAACGTGGTCGCGGTTTTTACTCCAACTTGTTCGTGGTACCAAAAAAGGACGGGTCATTCCGTCCCGTTCTGGACCTCAAGCTGCTCAACAGACATGTGAGAACCAGACGATTTCGGATGGAATCGCTCCGCTCGGTCATCGCCTCGATGTCACAAGGAGGCTTCCTAGCATCGATCGACATCAAGGATGCTTATCTCCATGTGCCGATCGCACCCGAACATCAACGTTTCCTGCGTTTCGCCATCGGGGACGAACACCTCCAGTTCGTCGCATTGCCCTTCGGCCTGGCGACAGCCCCACAGGTTTTCACCAAAGTCATGGCATCCGTCGTGGCGGTCCTGCACTCTCAGGGCCACTCGGTGATCCCCTACTTGGACGATCTCCTAGTCAGGGCTCCTTCTCGGGTGGCGTGTCAACAAAGTCTTTCCGTCACTTTGGAGACTCTCCAGCAGTTCGGGTGGATCATCAATTTCCCGAAATCCAAGTTGACGCCGACCCAATCACTGACTTACCTTGGGATGGAGTTTCATACCCAGCCAGCGTTAGTCAAGCTACCGCCGGACAAACGGCTTTCTCTGCAAGTGGGGGTGCAATCACTTCTTCGGAGTCAGTCACACCCCTTAAGGCGCCTCATGCACTTCCTGGGGAAGATGGTTGCAGCTATGGAAGCAGTGCCATTCGCGCAATTCCATCTACGGCCACTCCAATGGGACATTCTTCGCAAATGGGACAAGAGTTCGGCTTCCCTCGACAAGAACATCTCTTTCCCTTGCAACCAAAACATCACTTCAGTGGTGGCACCTACCCACATCTGTCTCGGGGAAAATCCTTCCTACCTCCAACCTGGGCCGTGGTCACCACGGACGCGAGCCTGTCAGGTTGGGGAGCTGTTTTTCTCCACCACAGGGCTCAAGGGACCCGGAATCCGATAGAATCGTCCCTTCAGATCAATGGAGATAAGGGCAGTATATCTAGCCCTATTGGCTTTCCATCGGTGGCTGGAGGGCAGGCAGATCCGAATACAGTCGGACAACGCCACTGCCGTCGCGTACATCAACCACCAAGGCGGCACTCGCAGTCGTCAAGCCTTCCAGGAAGTCCGCCGAATTCTGCAGTGGGTGGAAGACACAGGCTCCACCATCTCCGCAGTTCACATCCCGGGCGTAGAAAACTGGGAAGCAGATTTTCTCAGTCGTCAGGGCATGGACGCGGGGGAATGGTCTCTTCACCCAGACGTGTTTCGAGAGATCTGTCGCCGCTGGGGAACGCCGGACGTCGACCTCATGGCGTCACGACACAACAACAAGGTCCCGGCCTTCATGGCTCGGTCTCAGGATCACAGAGCTCTGGCAGTGGACGCCTTGGTCCAGGATTGGTCGCAGTTTCGACTGCCATACGTGTTTCCCCCTCTGGCGATGCTGCCCAGGGTACTACGCAAGATCCGGTCCGAATGCCGTCGCGCCATTCTCGTCGCTGCAGACTGGCCGAGGCGGTCGTGGTATCCGGATCTGTGGCATCTCGCGGTGGGTCAACCGTGGGCACTTCCAGACCGCCCAGACTTGCTGTCACAAGGCCCGTTTTTCCATCTGAATTCTGTGGCCCTCAACCTGACTGTGTGGCCATTGAGTCCTGGCTCCTAGCGTCTTCAGGGTTATCTCAGGATGTCATCATTGCCACCATGAGACAAGCCAGGAAGCCAACGTCCGCCAAGATCTATTACAGGTCTTGGCAAATCTTCTTATCCTGGTGCTCTGATAACGGTTTTTCTCCATGGCCGTTTGCCTTACCCACATTCCTTTCATTTCTACAATCTAGAATGGACAAGGGTTTGTCCCTCGGCTCTCTCAAGGGCCAAGTTTCGGCGCTCTCCGTGTATTTTCAAAAGCGTCTAGCCAGGCTTCCGCAGGTCCGCACGTTCCTGCAGGGGGTTTGCCACATGGTTCCACCTTACAAACGTCCGTTGGAACCTTGGGATCTTAACAGGGTCCTGACTGCTCTTCAAAAGCCGCCTTTTGAGCCGCTGCGGGATATCTCTCTCTCCCGTCTTTCCCAGAAGGTGGCCTTCCTGGTGGCAGTCACATCACTTCGGAGAGTGTCTGAGCTTGCAGCGCTGTCATGCAAAGCTCCCTTCCTGGTTTTTCACCAGGATAAGGTGGTTCTGCGTCCGGTCCCGGAATTTCTCCCTAAGGTGCTATCCCCTTTTCATCTAAATCAGGATATCTCTTTGCCTTCCTTTTGCCCTAATCCAATTCACCAGTGTGAAAAGGATTTGCACTCTTTGGATCTAGTGAGAGCACTCCGGCTCTACGTGTCTCGCACTGCGCCCCTGCGCCGTTCAGACGCGCTCTTTGTCCTTGTCGCTGGCCAGCGCAAGGGCTCTCAGGCCTCCAAGTCAACCTTGGCTCGTTGGATCAAGGAACCGATTCTCGAGGCCTACCGTACTTCTGGGCTTCCGCTCCCTTCAGGGTTGAAAGCCCATTCTACCAGAGCCGTAGGTGCGTCCTGGGCATTGCAGCACCGGGCGACGGCTCAGCAGGTGTGTCAGGCAGCTACGTGGTCTAGTCTGCACACTTTCACGAAGCACTATCAAGTGCATACCTATAGGTAGGCGAGTCCTCCAGGCGGCGGTTGCCCACCTGTAAGAGGGGGCCGTTTTCGGCTCTTTCTATTGAGGTATTGTTTTTTACCCACCCAGGGACTGCTCTTGGACGTCCCAATTGTCTGGGTCTCCCAATGGAGCGACAAAGAAAAAGGGAATTTTGTTTACTTACCGTAAATTCCTTTTCTTCTAGCTCCTATTGGGAGACCCAGCACCCACCCCTGTGCCCTTCGGGCTGGTTGTTCTTTTGTGTACACATGTTGTTGATGTTGATTTGTTCTTTGGGTTCAGGGTCTTCAGTTCTCCGAACATCCTTCGGATTGAATTTACCCTAGACCAATTTATAAGTTTTCTCCTTCCTGCTTTTGCACCAAAACTGAGGAGCCCGTGATCCACGGGAGGGTGTATAGGCAGAGGGGAGGGGTTACACTTTTTTAAAAGTGTAATACTTTGTGTGGCCTCCAGAGGCAGAACCTATACACCCAATTGTCTGGGTCTCCCAATAGGAGCTAGAAGAAAAGGAATTTACGGTAAGTAAACAAAATTCCCTTTTTTTATGCCCTTAAACGAGAAAATACACAAAATAGTTAATAAATTACATTTCCCACATGTCTACTTTACATCTGCGCAATTTTTGAAAGAACATTTTCTGGGGTTAGGAAGTTAGAAGGGTTCAAAGTTCATCAGCAATTTTCAACAAAATTCACCCAAACTTTTTTTTAGGAACCACTTCAGATTTGAAGTGACTGAGAGGCCTAGGTGACAGAAAATACCCAAAAGTGACATCATTCTAAAAACTGCACCCCTCAAAGTACTCAAAACCACAGCTAAGAAGTTTATTAACTCTTCAAGTGCTTCACAGGAACTAAAGCTAAGTGGAATAAAAAAAACAAAAACAAAAATGATCATTTTACCTAAAAATGTTGCTCTAGCCCCAATTTATTCCTTTTTAGAAGAACTAAAACAACAAAATGGACTCCTAAATTTATTCTCCAGTTTCTAGGGAAACCTTTGTTTGGACAAAAAGGAGGGCTCAGAACAGAAGGAGCAGTATTTAAATTTTGTAACACAAATTTGGCTGAAATAGCTTGCGGGCATCATGTTGCATTTGCCGGCCCCCTAAGGTACCTAAACAGCAGAAACCCCCACAAGGGACCCATTTTGGAAACTAGACCCCCAAATAATTTTATATAGGGCTATAGTTAGTATTTTGAACCCACAGGTACTTCACAGAATTTGGTAACATTAGGTCATCATCATTGTTTTCACAAAAATGTTGCTTTAGCACCAAATTGCTCACTTTTTCAAATCGCAAGGCTCAAAACGAAAGGAGCGATATTTGAGTTTTGGAAAACAAATTTGGCTGAAAAAGATTGAGGGTACCATGTTACATATGTAGGGCCCCTAAGGTACCTAAACAGCTGAAACCCCCCACAAGTGACTACATTTTGGAAACTATTCCCCTCAAGGAATTTATCTAGATGTTTGGTGAGTATCGTGAACCCCCGTGTGCTTCACAGAATTTTATAACAGTAAGCTGTGAAAATTAAAAAAAAAATAAAATAAAAAAAAAATACATTTTTACCACAAAATTCTTAGTCAGATAGCTTTTTTTTCCCCCCACATGGGTATACAGATAAAATGCACAGTAAAATTTATTATGCAATTTCTCCTGAGTTTGCCGGTACCTTATATGTGGTGGAAATCAACTGTTTGGGTGCAAAGCAGGGCTTGGGGCTTGGAAGGGAAGAAGCGCCGTTTCATTGTAAAATTGGCTGGAATCATTAGCGGACGCCATGTTGTGTTTGGAGAGCCCCAGAGGTGCCTGAGCGTGGTGGAGCTCCCCCACATTTGACCCCATTTTGGAAACTAGATCCCTCAAGGAATTTATCTAGATGTTTGGTGAGAACTTTGAAGCCCCGGCGGTTTCACAGGATTTTATAACATTAAGTCATGAAAATAAAAAACATAAATTTTTACCAAAAGATTGTTACTTCAACCAGGTAACCTTTTTTCACATGGGTAACAGGAAAAAATGCACCATACAATTTATTGTGCAGTTTCTCCTGAGTACGCCAATAGCTCATATGTGGTGGAAATCAACTGTTTTGGCACATGGCAAGGCTCGGAACGGAAGGAGTGCCATTTGACTGCAAAATTGGCTGTAATCAATAGCGAACACCATTTTGCATTTAGAGAGCTCCTGAGGTACCTAAACTGTGGAGCTCCTCCACATGGGACCCCTTTCTGGAAACTAGACCCCTCAAGGATTTTTCCAGGGGTATAGTGAGCATTTTGAACCCACCTGTATTCAACAGAACTTGATAACTTTAGATCCTCATATTGAAAATTTTCATTTTTTTTTCCACAAAAATGTTGCTTTAGCATGAAATTCCTCACCTCTTGAAGAGGCATTACCAAAAAGTGGACCCCACAGTTTATCCAATTTCTTATGAACGCAGTGATACTCCACATGTGGCCAAAAAACCTCTGATTGGACAAACTGGAGGGTTAGAAACGGAAGAGCACCATGTGAATTTCGGAAAAGTTTAAATAAATTGCAGGCACAATGTCGCATTTGCAGGGCCCCTAGGGTACCTATACAGCAGAAACCCCCACAAGTAACCCCATTTTGGAAACTAGACTCCTCAAGGATTTTATTCAGGGGCATAGTGCACATTTTGAATCCACAGGTACTTAACAAAAATGTTGATAAAGTGACAAATGTCTCACTTTTAGGCTATGTGCCCAAGATCCAGCAATACTGCGTCTAGGACGCAATGCCAACCCTCCTGTGGATATGCGAGTGTTGTCCACGGGAGAACACTGCTGTCGACTTTAGCTTTATTCTCTCTGCGAGAACACTCTCATCTCCACTGCATAAATTGACATGCTGACTCTCAGAAAGCCACACCACGTCACTTTGTTACGGGAAAAAACAAGCACATTAGGCATGGGATTTCTAAAATTCCATCCACTGTGCTTGTACTGTAAAACACTCTGCGTCCAAGACTCTTCAAACACTGATCGTGGGCACGCAGCCTAAAAAGTTAGGATTGATGGAGGGATAGATGTCAAACACATATATGTTGTCCCACCCCTTTGCATAGTGTAAGCTGGTTCCCTTTAATGCCTTTCTAGTGGCACTAAAGGTTGTTTAGGCTTGTATTTAGCCAAATGAATAATTAAAAAACAAACAAAAAAAAAAGACGAAAAGATGACGAGGGGTCCCCCCCATTTTTGATAGCCAGCTAGCGTAAAGCAGACAGCTGCAGCACGCAGCTTTCAGCTTCACCTTGGCTGATAATCCAAAAGGGAGGGCACTCCATGCTGTTTTTTTTAATATTATTTATAAATGAATAAATAAAAAAAACAACAACCTGGGTTCTTCCCAAAATTAGATTACCAGCCAAGGTGAAGCAAACAGCTGGGGTCTGGTATTCTCAGAGTGGGAAGGTCCCCAGCCTAAAAATAGCAGGCTGCAGCCTCCCCAGAAGTGGCGCATCCATTAGATGCGCCAATCCTGGTGCTTCGCCCCGGCTCATCCCGTTGGCAAATGGGGTAATGTATGGGGTTGATACCAGCTGTAATGCTAGCTGGTATCAAGCCCAGTGGTTAGTAATGTTGTGACATCTATCAGATACCCGACATTACGCATGGTCAGTAAAAAAAAAAGTAATGGGAAAATATTTTTTTATTTGATAAAACACTCCCCGACACATTCCTTCATTCACTTTTTGAAAAGAAAAAAAAAATCCGATCCTCCGTAATCCATTTTGGAGGTCCCACAACGACTCTGTGTTTCAGGATATGGGGGGAACACTCAGCGATCCTATCCATCATTTTTTGGAAGTGTGAGGAGTGTGGGTGCAGTGACCTGAGAATACTGCAGCCACCCTCCCCGGGTCCAACTGAGGGCAGTGTGAACTGCAGTAACATCAGTCTCACTATGAGCTGGCTGAGAGCCGCTCTCTGTAAATGCGGCCGACATTTTTTGAGAAGGCGGAGGAGAGATCGTGGGTGATTGGTGCTGCAGGAGGTATCGGGGGTGGGGTGGGGGGACACCTGGCTAGACCTGAGGAGGACTTTTCTGTCTCATCTGACATTTCAGATTAGACAGAAATCAAAGAAGGAGGATGAATGCGGCAGGCGTGCCACTCGTGCGTCCACCATTTTAGATGATCAGGAGGGGGAGGTATTTTGGCAACACCGGGGGACTGATGGGGACCTGGGGAGGACATTTATCTCCCATCTGACATGTTTGATCATGCCAACTTGGAGAGATAAATGGTTTTTCACTGGCGCTGCCAATTACTGGAACATCACCATGGTTATATCGTGTATAACCGTGATCACGGGACCGGAAAAAATGGATGGAATTGTGATTTCCAGGGTCTCAGCAACCCCTGCTAGCTGAAACCCCTGAGATTTTCCGATGCTGGGGGGCGCTATCCACTTTTTTTTCTTGCCGTTGTTTTAAAACGGTGATATGGAAGAAGTACCCTCTACTGCCACCGTTTTAATCCGTACGGCCATTGTAAAGGGGTTAAAGTGACACTGTTATACAAGCTGTATACCGATTACTTTATGTTGTATCAAAGTGTCATATCTTCAGTGTCGTCCTATGAAAAGATATAATAAAAAGTTTACAAAAATGTGAGGGGTGTACTCATTTTTATGATATACTGTAGTTAGCAGCTGACTGCTTGTTAGTTCTTAGGCCAATAGTAAAAAAATAAAATAGTTTTAGATATAACCTCTTCAGTTAATTCTACCCAGAGACTAATCGTTGATTAAAGTAAAGGAACTTTGCATCTGACGTAAAGGTGAAAATTCTCTAAGATTTGGCACTTAATTATACCCACTTTTCCTTTTCTCTAGGTAAAAAACATGGTATTACGGAAATTCACCCAGACGTGGTTGGTTATGTTTCTCATGCTACACAGCAGCGGCTTCAGAACATTGTAGAGAAAATCTCCGAAACGGCCCAGCAAAAGAACATTTCTCATAAGGTGAATGGTTTACTAAAAGTAATGCTGGAATGTGGAGGGCTATAGACCAGTCTATTAATCTCACTGTCTGAGGAGCCACAAACTGAAGGGAATTGGGGGTGGGTGCCTTGGGTATTCGCGGCAGCAGTATGATGTAATATAAGAACATCTACATAGGCAAATATTTTGTTGCCAAAGATTTATGCAAAGCTGCATCTGTAATGTACTAGGTTAGTGATGATGCTTGAAGCTTGGCACAAAGACAGCACAGGCTGGACTGAGGATTAGCACATTACTAGTAGGTTAGCATCTTTGTTGTGGCAGCTTCTCCTCCTCCATGCCCTCCCCTATCTTGCCCGGATGTCAGTTACACTGCTGTGCCCATGCTTCCACCATGCAGTTGCATGGTTTTACAATGGTCCCAAAGTTGGCAAGAAGACTAGGAAGAATGAAACTTAGTTTTTAAACACTGAAGCTGCTTTCACATTGCGTTTTCACCTATGTTCACTGTTCCGTCAGGCATCCGTCCGGACACCCCTCCCCCCCCGCAAAACGTGCTTCGGAAGCATACGTCGACGGGGCCATTGACTATAATGGAGCAGACTCTGTCAGTGTATGCTCTGTCTTGCACCATTTTTGCACATATACATTTTCTGCAGGTGGACACCCGAACATAGTCAACTACGTTCGGGTGTCCGCCTACAGAAAACATATATGCCCGAAAATGGTGCCAGACAGAGCACATGCTGACAGTCTGCTCCATTATAGTCAATGGCCCCGTCGACGTATGCATCCGAAGCATGTTTTGTGGGGGGGAGGAAGGGGAGTTCGGACGGATGCCCCGATAGGACCAGTGAAGGTAGGTGAAAACGTAATGTGAAGGCGGCCTTACATTTATCATTTAGACCTTGTACAAGCATCATTAAGGAGGGTTATTAGAAGGTAAGGCAGTCTTAATAACTTTGAGGGGTAAATCCTGAAGACAGGTTCACTTTAAGGAACAGATATCCGAGTCGTTGTAAATGGTCCATTCTTTAAATTGGATAAACTTATTGGCGATCACAAGGGTCAGCAGTGGGGAATCACAAGGGTCAGCAGTGGGGATCACAAGGGTCAGCAGTGGGGAATCACAAGGGTCAGCAGTGGGGAATCACAAGGGTCAGCAGTGGGGAATCACAAGGGTCAGCAGTGGGGAATCACAAGGGTCAGCAGTGGGGAATCACAAGGGTCAGCAGTGGGGAATCACAAGGGTCAGCAGTGGGGAATCACAAGGGTCAGCAGTGGGGAATCACAAGGGTCAGCAGTGGCGATCGCAAGGGTCAGCAGTGGGGATCGCAAGGGTCAGCAGTGGGGATCGCAAGGGTCAGCAGTGGCGATCACAAGGGTCAGCAGTGGCGATCACAAGGGTCAGCAGTGGGGAATCACAAGGGTCAGCAGTGGGGAATCACAAGGGTCAGCAGTGGGGAATCACAAGGGTCAGCAGTGGGGAATCACAAGGGTCAGCAGTGGGGAATCACAAGGGTCAGCAGTGGGGAATCACAAGGGTCAGCAGTGGGGGATCACAAGGGTCAGCAGTGGGGAATCACAAGGGTCAGCAGTGGGGAATCACAAGGGTCAGCAGTGGGGAATCACAAGGGTCAGCAGTGGGGAATCACAAGGGTCAGCAGTGGGGAATCACAAGGGTCAGCAGGGGAGAATCACAAGGGTCAGCAGTGGCGATCACAAGGGTCAGCAGTGGCGATCACAAGGGTTGCTTCTAATCTAAGGTCCCTGCACTTAGTCTT
The DNA here is from genome assembly GCF_048569485.1 of Anomaloglossus baeobatrachus. Classification (NCBI taxonomy): domain Eukaryota; kingdom Metazoa; phylum Chordata; class Amphibia; order Anura; family Aromobatidae; genus Anomaloglossus; species Anomaloglossus baeobatrachus. The sequence goes on along the minus strand of NC_134357.1, from coordinate 437,002,058 downwards.
CTAGTCACGTGCTGTTTTCACCTTTTATTGGCACCTCTGCGGGCCCATATATGACTGCAACCTCTGACTGCTGGTAGCTAGAGGTAACAGTCACACGCTTTCGATACATCTCTATGAGAGCCAGAGTAAGGCCGGAAGGATGCTCTCCTAGAGGTGTATGGAGTTGTGACCTCAGGCGCACTCCAGTAAACACTAGCGAGATTCGGCAGGTCACAAACTGCTGGAGAATGTCAGGAGCGGCGGCGATAGAGGGTGAAGATGGCTATGGGTAAGCAGAAGACTAAGTGCAGGTAACTTAGGTAAGAAGCAGCACTTCAACTGTTACATTAAAAAACAAACAAACGCTGAAGTGATGCTTTAATCATCCTTCTACCTTGTTTTTCGTGATCCTTGCTGTTAGCTTACTGCTTGTCTTGATTTTTGCTCGTTTTCTTCAAATATGCAGCGTTGTCATCCTATTTTGTTAATTTCTTCTGGTGCCGTCCCTTTACCATCTTGCATCTACATTACAGTATCATAGTGCTGCGTATACATTAAATAGAAATTTACCAGGGACTACAGAACATGAGAAGGACTTGGGTATTGTGGTTACAAGTAAGCTGAGCCGCAGCACTCAATGTCATGTTTTACAAATTGAAGTTCAGTGATACCTTCCGCTCCTCCTTTACTGAGAAATCAGTGTTTGAATTGATACGGAAATGAGATTGATGCTGAAGATCTAAGGTAGATCTGAAGCCTCTGGCACTCCATCTCTATTTGCCGCACAGTGGAGCCTCCTCTATAACACTGTGCAGTGCTCTGCCACAAAAGTACCATATTTTAGAGTCTTGGATGCTTTTCTAATAACCAACAGCATTGTGGGTTACAAATAATATAAAACAATAATAATTGGTTAAAAGCCACTGAGCTACAGTCATGCAATAATTGTATTTATTTGTATAATTTGAGTCGAAAATAAAAGAAAGTCCGTAACAATGACTTCAATTTAGAAATATCATTCAAATATATTTATTTCCTCACATAATAATTACGAGGGGCTGCTGATAAGTTTTTGGCTTTACCCAGAAAGAAACGAGATCGGATGATGAAACTTTACCTTTATTCCACATACTCTCCACTGATGGCAGCACACTTCTTACATCGGTATTATTCCAAGTTCTGTAAGCCGAGCAAAAAGAAGGATTTCAGTTGTGCCTCTAACCAGGCATCCGTAGCAGCCATGGCATCAGAAATGGTGTGAAATTTGGTAAAATACACCTCAAAAAATCAACAAGCCCCACCATAAAATTCAATACTTTATTTCATTAAACCATTAAGTGCAAATTAAAAACAAAGTGGTTTGATGCAAAAATTACGGTCACAGGGAGGATCCCGGGCAAATTCCCTATTCTCTCCCTTCCTGACCGCGGGGGTCAGCACCTTACAAGGGTTAACGTAGTGGTGCCCCCGCTCAGCGTGGACTGACCCTTCAAAGCCCTGTACTGACGATCTTATTAGTGCTGCTGATCTCTGTGAGAGCCTTAGGGTACTTTCACACTTGCGTTATTTTCCTTCCGTTACAATCCGCCCTTTTGGGAAACAGCGGAATCCGTTAACGGATTCCGCTGTTTCCCATAGACTTGTATGGGTGACGGATTGTACCAAAAGGAGCTGCGTTGCTTCCGCTGGGCGACGCTCCGTTGCTTCCGCCCAGCGGGAGCAACGCAGCATGTAACGTTATTTTGAGCAGCGGAATCCTCTGGATTTCACTGCGCATGCTCTTTTTTTTTTTTTTTTTTTTTTTTTTTTTAAATCAAACTTTATTTTGGCTCGCGGTGGCCGAACGTTCAGCTGAGCGCCCGGCTGCCGGCAAGCGACAGCGCTCAGCTGAATGACCGGCCACCAGCATGCCCGGCCGCCGGCAAGTCACAGCGCTCAGCTGAGCGCCCGCCCGCCGGCATGCCCGGGCGCCGGCAAGTGACAGCGATCAGCTGATCACCCGGCGGCCGGCTGCAGGGAGCGATCAGCTGATCACCCGGCGGCCGGCTGCAGGGAGCGATCAGCTGATCACCCGGCGGCCGGCTGCAGGGAGCGATCAGCTGATCACCCGGCGGCCGGCTGCAGGGAGCGATCAGCTGATCACCCGGCGGCCGGCTGCAGGGAGCGATCAGCTGATCACCCGGCGGCCGGCTGCAGGGAGCGATCAGCTGATCACCCGGCGGCCGGCTGCAGGGAGCGATCAGCTGATCACCCGGCGGCCGGGAGCGATCAGCTGATCACCCGGCGGCCGGCTACAGGGAGCGATCAGCTGATCACCCGGCGGCCGGCTGCAGGGAGCGATCAGCTGATCACCCGGCGGCCGGGAGCGATCAGCTGATCACCCGGCGGCCGGCTACTGGGAGCAATCAGCTGATCACCCAGCGGCCGGCTGCAGGGAACGATCAGCTGATCGTTCACTATAGTCTGCCGCTGGTAAAACCGGGAAAAAAAAAAAAAAAAATCAAAACGAATTGCGTTGTTTTGCAGCATCCGTTGCATCCGTTGTGTCACTATATGCAACACATCCGTTGCATCCGTTACACAACGCAATGCAACGGATACCGTTCAACGCAAGTGTGAAAGTAGCCTTATACAGTATCTCGTGAGGTTCTCATACACCCACACAGGCACTCTGGGGAAATATGTATTTAGTATTTCACAACTTTACCCCTTTAATACGCTAAATAAACATCTTATCTATACTCAGCATTTTGTAAATAATATAGTCAGCTTCTCAGGTTAGAAGACACAGTCCATGTTTTTAAGCAACAAACTTCTGGATATCACCAGTAGATGACGTAGCTAATAGCTACTACTTCGCCATTAAGCGTAGCTCACTGCCCGACGCGTTTCTCCTCCTGGACCAACAATTGAACGGAGGTTCATCAGGGGCTGTCCAAGGCTTAGTCACGCAGATGACAGACTGAAAACACCAATATGTCTATATTAGATGACTGGTCACCATTTCACAGAGTCCATGTATAACCGTTCCAAAAACAAACCATTACTCACATTATATTAGTGCCATATATGGTAATTCAATCCTTCAATGAGGTACTGTTGTTTAGCTGAAAATACATGTATATAAATCCATCACATCATTCTCATCATATTAACTCAACAAAATGTTTTTGAAAAAAACACCAATACTCGCTCAGATTCCCACTGCCTGGGAATGCACGCTCTATTTGTGCCTGAGTTATCGATCCCTCAATGAGGTATTATTATAAACTGTAAAGCAATATATAAATCTAGTAAAACCCCATCACATCCTTCTCATTGTCCAGATCAAAATCCATTTCCAAAGGTACTTACTCAGATATCCCACTGCATGGCTCTATACGCCTGCCGCATGCCGGTAGTGTGAGGGTAATGGTGCCTAGCTCATTTCAAAAAGCTGCCAGGTTTAAATCCCCTTCAGGGGCAACGTCATATTACCTCATTTCCGGTCCTTCTTACCCAGTTTGTTACAGGTCACCCAGGGGGTGTTAACCTTAGAGCCTGTTGTTGATCATCAGCTGGTACCTCCCACATGTGATGCGCAGTACTGCGCACCCGATCTCATTGATCAGCTGTTGCGTTGCATCTGGGTTACGTGGAGTTTCCCTACTCCCGGTTTTACGGAGGTCAGGTGATCGACACCCAATCCGGAACGTTACCATGCCTCCTTTCCGGTGCTTGTCGTCATGGAGGGGGCGTCATATCCGGTCTCCGCTTTTAGCACAACCCTCAGATGGAGACAGCATCATTTTGCCTCACTTCCTGTGCTGACAAGAGGTCCGTACATACTCTGAAAGCGGCATCATATTGCCCTACTTCCGGTCCCTATAGAATACTTTATTTCCAGGAAAATCCACATCCATATTAAAAGGGGGACTGCATTATTATAAGCCTCAGGCCTTCAAAGGATCCCAATGGGTTCTTGAGTCCTTATTGACCACCCTATATCCATGTATCCTATTAAACGCTCCACGTTTTCCATCCCTATATACCACACAGGGTTCCAAAACACCGTAGACCCCCCTGGGGTTAAGAGCCCAGAACCCCATTAGTTAATTAGACCCATGTAGCCCCTGATCCTGACCCAGAGAGGAGTGAAGGGGGACTCTAAGAACAGACCAGTCATTCCAAATCGGACTACTGGCCTAAAGTTGTGAAATACTAAATACATACAGTTAGGTCCAGAAATATTTGGACAGTGACACAAGTTTTGTTATTTTAGCTGTTTACAAAAACATGTTCAGAAATACAATTATATATATAATATGGGCTGAAAGTGCACACTCCCAGCTGCAATATAATAGTTTTCACATCCAAATCGGAGAAAGGGTTTAGGAATCATAGCTCTGTAATGCATAGCCTCCTCTTTTTCAAGGGACCAAAAGTAATTGGACAAGGGACTCTAAGGGCTGCAATTAACTCTGAAGGCGTCTCCCTCGTTAACCTGTAATCAATGAAGTAGTTAAAAGGTCTGGGGTTGATTACAGGTGTGTGGTTTTGCATTTGGAAGCTGTTGCTTTGACCAGACAACATGCGGTCTAAGGGACTCTCAATTGAGGTGAAGCAGAACATCCTGAGGCTGAAAAAAAAGAAAAAATCCATCAGAGAGATAGCAGACATGCTTGGAGTAGCAAAATCAACAGTCGGGTACATTCTGAGAAAAAAGGAATTGACTGGTGAGCTTGGGCAAGCATACAGCCAAAGCTACCCAGGAGTTCATGAGTGCAAAAAAGTGGAACATTCTGCAATGGCCAAGTCAATCACCAGATCTTAACCCAATTGAGCATGCATTTCACTTGCTCAAATCCAGACTTAAGACGGAAAGACCCACAAACAAGCAAGACCTGAAGGCTGCGGCTGTAAAGGCCTGGCAAAGCATTAAGAAGGAGGAAACCCAGCGTTTGGTGATGTTCATGGGTTCCAGACTTAAGGCAGTGATTGCCTCCAAAGGATTCGCAACAAAATATTGAAAATAAAAATTTTTTTTGGGTTTGATTTATTTGTCCAATTACTTTTGACCTCCTAAAATGTGGAGTGTTTGTAAAGAAATGTGTACAATTCCTACAATTTCTATCAGATATTTTTGTTCAAACCTTCAAATTAAACGTTACAATCTGCACTTGAATTCTGTTGTAGAGGTTTCATTTCAAATCCAATGTGGTGGCATGCAGAGCCCAACTCGCGAAAATTGTGTCACTGTCCAAATATTTCTGGACCTAACTGTATTTCCCCAGAGTGCCTGTGTGGGTGTATGAGAACCTCACGAGATACTGTATAAGGCTCTCACAGAGATCAGCAGCACTAATAAGATCGTCAGTACAGGGCTTTGAAGGGTCAGTCCACGCTGAGCGGGGACACCACTACGTTAACCCTTGTAGGGTGCCGACCCCTGCGGTCAGGAAGGGAGAGAATAGGGAATTTGCCCGGGATCCTCCCTGTGACCGTAATTTTTGCATCAAACCACTTTGTTTTTAATTTGCACTTTGTTGGTTTAATGAAATAAAGTATTGAATTTTATGGTGGGGCTTGATTTTTGGAGGTGTACGTTGTCTAAAGACCCCCCTGAATATTTTTCTAAGGTTTCTAGTGAAATTTGGTACCCTTGAGATGTTTCTTCAAGTTTGGAAACAGATGATAGTCGGAGATAGCTAGATCTGGTGAATAAGGTGGGTGGTCAACCAGCTAGAAGCCCAGCTCTGCCAGTTTTGCCGTGGTCACTTGTGCAGTGTGAACGGACGCGTTGTCTTGCAGGAACAAGATTCCTTTGGACAGCTTGCCGCGTTTTTTGGCCTTCAAAGCTGCCTTGAATTGGTCCAAAAGTTCAATGTAATACCTTACATTGATGGTGGAACCCTTTTGAAGGTAGTCCACTAGCAGCACTTTCTCCTTAGCTCAGAACACAGACGCCATCACCTTAGTGGCTGATTTTTGCACCCTGAACTTCTTTGGAAGAGGAGAACCACTGTGTCTCCACTCTTTTGACTGCTCCTTGTTCTCATGGTCATACAAATAAATCCAGGTCTCATCCATAGTGACCAGTCGATCCAGGAAGTTCTTATCAGTCCGAAAACGCTGACAAATGGATCGGGACGTTTTCACTCGCATGCTTCTCTGATCTGTTGTCAGACATTTGAGGACCCACTTTGCAGATAGCTTTCTCATGTCCAAATGTTCATGGATATTGACACAAACATGTTTACGGGAAATCCCCATGAGTCTGCTATTGCTTTAGCTGAACTTCTTCAATTCTCCAGTATGAGGTTGTGCACAGCATTGACGATCTCCGGAACAACAACCACTCTCGGTCGTCCAGGACGTTCCTCATCATTGGTGCTGAAGTGGCCCGTTTTAAATTTGGCCACCCAGTTCTTAACTGTGGAATATGAAGGGAATTGATACCTCAGTGTCTGCGACATATCATGAATATTCTTTGCGGACTTTCCTCGCAGAAACAAGAATTTTATCACTCCTCTGCTCTCAGTTGCTGTGAATATCGCATTAGACTCTGCCATTTTGTTTTCCCGCGTGCGTAGAACACTGTTACCATAAGTAACAAATAAAATTTTGAAAATATATATTAGACACATAAAGCTTTCATGTGATGTAACATAAAATCACAAAGCCAAAGCTTATCAGCAGCCCCTCGTAACAATAAAAATGTAATAAAGTGGTTAGTTTCATCCAAAGTGTATGAGAAGGTATCAGGTGGGTTGGTTGTAATTAAAAACATACCAATAACAAAGTATCCAGAAAAAGAGAAAAAGTGCGGTACTCACCATCGGTGAAATACAAAACTTTTATTCTTCATTCCATCACAAAGTACAGGTAAAGCAGGGGGAGGAACAGAGGACGCCAAGAAAACGGCCGTATCGCGCAACCAAGTCCTAAAAGGACCTTTTGAAGCGTGGACCTGGTCGCGCGATGCAGCCTTCGCCCTGGCATCCCCCGTACCTCCCTCTGCTTTACCTGTACTTTGTGATGGACTGAAGAATACAAGTTTTGTATTTCACCAATGCCGCACTTTTTCTGGATATTTAGCTAAATGTCTTCCGCTGTTGTGCTGCGCACCAGCATTGAACCAGTCTCAGGTGCCTGAATCAAGGTCTCGAGGTGGAGCGTGTTAACGGACACTAGTTGGTAGTGCTGGACTTTCTTCTATTTTTGCTACGTATTATACCAGTAACAAAGCTTTTTGCAATTATTGCTCCAAATAAATAGTTAATAAAGTCTTCTGGGTGTGAGTTGAATAGCTAGCAAAAATGGAAATAATTTAGATGCATCACTCATGGTCCTTCCCTTCACAATCCTGATACGTATGTAACCTTAGTGCAAAGTGCTAATAAATAAAGACGTCTTCATACAATAAAATTTGTAGTCGAATAAAGTAATTGATGCACTTGCGAATGCAGGATACTAATAAATGGGAGACCGATTCACTTATAGATAAAGACACAGGTCCGTTACATGAAAGCTTCTATGCCAGTAGTGTTCTCGTGGCATTTTCGCTCAGCTCCAACAAAGTGGGCAGCGACATGGTGATTGCCCGCTTGTCAAAATCACGATAAGTGCTGTCGTTCACTCTGTCGTAAATCTTACTCCAGCAGTGACTGGAGTAAGATTAGTGATGAGGTGCTCACGGAGGTGCATGCCAATCCATCCTATGGTCCTGGTTCCTGAAGAACCTTACGCCTCTTCATGAATCTGGAGCGTCTGTCTCCAGTGTACCCCCTCATCAAGGCCGGTCGTGATGTACTGGGCCCATAGTGTACAGTGAATATACCAACCCTAAAGCCTAACACCTCCACATCCGATGTGCATTTCACATTGCCTCTGCTTCTTCCAAGGGACAGGTACTAAAAGTAAATACTCCCAGTTTTATATAACACCAGCAATGGGGTTTTCATTAGAAAACTCCTGCTTTCCGGAAGTCACATTGCAGTAGGTCACGTGCTTCCGTGGTGTCTTGTGAGCATTAAAAAAACCCCTGTAAGTTGCAATATGCACCCAGCACCACGAGCAGTTCTGGGTACATGTTACTAACCGTCCTATCCCTACCTAACCGTCCCTGAATACACTAGAATAGATAAAAGATCTTTCGAAAAAGTATTTCTAAAGATCTTTTATCTTATGCTAATGAGTGCAGAGACTTGACCGAAGGGCATTACTTTCCCCGACTAGTCCGCCCTCTTAGCATATTAGTACGCCCACAGGGCCGAGCTGATGTCTGTGGTGTCACATTGTGACAGCCTCTAGCCCAGTTACCCACAGGTGGAGCGCAACGATGCTCAGCCGGAAGAAGCTATCGCTACAATACAACTATAGATCCATGTCAGGGAAATGGACCTGGAGCAAAAATTGGCAAAATTAAAACCTAAAAGAGGAGCAGTGATGGATGTTCATGCAGTGCTGGCTCTGTTATCTGGGGAACAATCATTCACCCTGGATAATAAAATGTGACCAGATGGAGAAGGGCTGAAATTTGGGTAAAAAGTGTGTTGCCTATAGCTTGTAATCTTCAGCCCCCTTGGTTAATGAAAAGGATTATATGGCACTTACTACAGCCCGTGGATTACTAGCTCGGTTTTCTGTCTGCAGGATGACGACCGGTACGAGCAGTCAAGTGACGTTCGGACACAACTCAAGTTCTTCGAGCAGCTCGACCAAATAGAGAAGCAGAGGAAGGACGAACAAGAGCGGGAGATTCTCATGCGAGCAGCTAAGGTTGGTGAATGCGGATAGTCCGTGTGGCATGTGGTGGTGGGAACATTTGCCTTTATCCAAGGATGGTACATTGTATCCTGTAATCCAGACCTGGGCAAATTTCAGCCTGCAGTCCCCATTAGGCTCTTTGACTATTTCTGTTCAGCCCATGCTCCAGGACCATCAAGGGTCTGAAAATCATATGCATTTAAGCAGCGCTTCAGTGGGCATCCGACCTGCGGAGATGTAGACCTAACCCTTTAAATGTAGGTCAGGTGTTAAAACAACATTGGAGAATGAAGAGAAAGAGTGAGAGAAAAGGGCAGAATAAGACAAAGAGCAAGAGAAGGAAAGAGTGGGATTGTGACCGAAACAAAGATGGTGGCTGTGATTGTGAGAAGGCTAAAGACGACAGGAGAGATCATAAATGTATAGTGATTGGCTGGAATTTTTACTATGTTTAGTATACTGAAGGCACAATTACTGGAGTTTTATAAAAAGCAGTATACTATATGGTTTTCATTAGCAGTTAAGATGAGCCCTATTGAACATGTATTGCAGAAGCAGTTAGACCACATGATTTAAAGGGGTTGTCCGCTACTTTGACATTGATGGCCTATTGTTAGGATAGGTCATCAATATCTGATCTGCCGGGGTCCGACACCCCGCACCCCCGCCAATCAGCTGTTCTTGGTCCCAGGGGCCGCAGCAGGCAGACGGAAATGCTCAGCTCCGGCACTGCTCCGTCTTCTGATAGTGGCCGCACATAGTTACTGCACATCCGCTTCCCATTCAGATCAATGTGCAGTACCTGGCCACGGCCACTATCAGAAGATTGAGTAGCTTCGTAGTTGAGCATTTCCAGCTTCCTGCTGCCGCCGCCGGGACTGACTACAGCTGATCGGAGGGCGTAAGGGGTGTCAGACCCCGGCCGATCAGACATTGATGACCTATCCTAAGGATAGGCCATCAATGTCAAAGTAGTGGATAACTTCTTTAAGGCTAGTTTCACACTTGCGTTGAATGGTATCCGTTGCATTGCGTTGTGTGACTGATGCAACGGATGCATTGCGTATAATGGCGCAATGGATCGTACAAAACAACATAAAGCCTTTTTTTTTTAATTTTTCTTTTTTTCTTTACAGTTTTACTGGCAGCAGACTATTGTGAACGATCAGCTGATAACCCGGCGGCCGGGCGTTCAGCTGAGAGCTCTCACATGCCGGCGGCCGGGCGCTCAGCTGAGAGCTCTCACATGCCGGCGGCCCGGCGCTCAGCTGATCGCTCTCACATACCGGCAGCCGGGCGCTCAGCTGATCGCTCTCACATGCCGGCGGCCGGGCGCTCAGCTGATCGCTCTCACATGCCGGCGGCCCGGGCGCTCAGCTGATCGCTCTCACATGCCGGCGGCCCGGGCGCTCAGCTGATCGCTCTCACATGCCGGCGGCCCGGGCGCTCAGCTGATCGCTCTCACATGCCGGCGGCCCGGGCGCTCAGCTGATCGCTCTCACATGCCGGCGGCCCGGGCGCTCAGCTGAGAGCTCTCACATGCCGGCGGCTTGGCGCTCAGCTGATCGCTCTCACATGCCGGCGGCCGGGCGCTCAGCTGATCGCTCTCACATGCCGGCGGCCCTGGCGCTCAGCTGATCGCTCTCATATGCCGGCGGCCGAGCGCTCAGCTGATCGCTCTCACATGCCGGCGGCCGGGCACTCAGCTGATCGCTCTCACATGCCGGCGGCCCGGGCGCTCAGCTGATCGCTCTCACATGCCGGTGGCCCGGGCGCTCAGCTGATCGCTCTCACATGCCGGCTGCCCGGGCGCTCAGCTGATCGCTCTCACATGCCGGCGGCCCGGGCGCTCAGCTGAGAGCTCTCACATGCCGGCGGCTTGGCGCTCAGCTGATCGCTCTCACATGCCGGCGGCCGGGCGCTCAGCTGATCGCTCTCACATGCCGGCGGCCCTGGCGCTCAGCTGATCGCTCTCACATGCCGGCGGCCGGGCACTCAGCTGATCGCTCTCACATGCCGGCGGCCCGGGCGCTCAGCTGATCGCTCTCACATGCCGGCGGCTTGGCGCTCAGCTGATCGCTCTCACATGCTGGCGGCCGGGCGCTCAGCTGAGAGCTCTCACATGCCGGCGGCTTGGCGCTCAGCTGAGAGCTCTCACGTGCCGGCGGCTTGGCGCTCAGCTGAGAGCTCTCACGTGCCGGCGGCTTGGCGCTCAGCTGAGAGCTCTCACGTGCCGGCGGCTTGGCGCTCAGCTGAGAGCTCTCACATGCCGGTGGCTTGGCGCTCAGCTGAGAGCTCTCACATGCCGGCGGCTTGGCGCTCAGCTGAAGGTTCAGCCACTGAGAGACAAAATAAAGTTTCTGTGATTTAAAAAAAAAAAAAAAAAAAAAAGAGCATGCGCAGTGAAAGAGAGGATTCCGCCGCTCAAAAAAACGTTACATGCGTTCCTTCCACCCGGTGGATGCAACGCAACATCGGCCAGCGGAAGCAACGCAGGTACTTTTGGCACAATCCATCATCCATACAAGTCTATGGGAAACAGCGGAATCCATTAACGGATTCCGCTGTTTTCCAAAAGGGTGGATTGTGACGGAAGGAAAAAAAACGCAAGTGTGAAAGTACCCTAAGTCTTCTCAATAGTAAGCGATAAAGTAATAATAAAAAAAATATTTTAATGATATTATTGAGAATAATTGGGTTTAGCCTATTGGTTCAGCTCTTCATAACATGGCTTCTCACTTGGCCCAATTGGAAAATGAATTGCCCGCCCCTGGTCCAGACGCTAGACTACCATATACCAAGAAATAGTTGATCCAGCTGACCCTGGATTATTAGAAATGGTGTATGCCGGTTTTATATATTTCTGTTTTCGGTGAAATCTCACTTTTACTCTCTTGCATAGTCACGATCACGGCAGGAAGATCCTGAACAGTTACGACTAAAACAGAAAGCCAAGGAGGTATGAGAAGTATATTGTTACATATTTTTTTGGGTATTTTGTGCTTATAGAAGTTTAATCTGTAATAATTCTCTGTATTTTACTTGTTTTATAGATGCAGCAGCAGGAACTGGCACAAATGAGGCAGAGGGATGCAAATTTAACGGCGTTAGCAGCTATTGGTCCTCGAAAAAAGAGGAAAGTGGAATCACCGGGTCCTGGTTCAGGGTCAGAGGTAAGTAGAAACCATAAAGTCCTTTACTAGGAATAGTCTTGAGAATACAGCGAGTCAGCGCTCGAGACATGGAAAAGTATTTAAACACATCTTGGTATGGTTTTAATGGCGGCATTACTGAGAAGTAAAATTGTCATCCAGAAGAGTTGGGCAATGTTGTTGTTTTGTGCCACCCATGTGGGGCAACACAATATAACTAGTATCTGCTGTGCTCTGTATTATAGTATGCAGGCAGATGGAGCTATATAAATGGCTTCCAGTATGGAGATATTGAGAGACAGACACCAGAAATCTGATATTGATTACCTGACTTGTTAGTTAATATTGAAGTTTAGGTGTGGATACGGAGCATAGTTTTGAGGAGTGGTGACCACCTCCTCCCTCCCCAAGAATCTGCCTCCAGAAATTTTTTTAAATGAAAGGAGGTGTTACTAGTATGAGACATGTAATAACTGACAGTCTGCCCTCTTGAGCTTGCTGTAAAGCTGTTTGTGATTATAGCTAACACAATACAGCAGAGCTGAGCTTTGTCTAAATACAAACACGTGCACTGCAGCTCTCCTCTCGTAGTGTTGTTACCTTTGCTGCAGAACCTGATTACAATTATCTCTATTTAGCTCCCATCTCAGAGACATCCATTGTGGTGAGGATGAGAGCACAGCTGTGAGAGGAAAGTGCAAATCTGTTTGTAATGAGACAGCTCAGCTCTGCTGTACTGGTTGTTGTAATCAGACTCTGCCTGCATTTAGCCTGCTGACAAGTTCCCTTTAAGATATTGCTGCTGTGAGGGATTGCCTGAATACACTTATTAAGCAGTTAAGACAAATTGGTGGTCTTGGGAGCGTCTCGTTTGAGCAGCTGTGCTGCATAAGTTCCTTCGGTATTAAGCTGAGCAATGGTAGCACATGTATAATAGCTCATCTCGCAGACCTCCGCGCCAGATGCTGTTTACTTTTAATGAAGTGTAAGATTTACTCTTCTGAGACAATCTAGTAAATTCGGAGAGACCGAGCCACAAACTGACACTGACAATAGAACCACAGTGCAGAAATCAGCAGCCACTAACCAACTTTAAGGCCAGGGACATTTCTCAATGTTAAATCGATTGTGTCTTCTTCTATCTTCAGGAGTGCCTTGCTCCCGAGTGTCCCGTCTCACGGTGGGGTGCTGCCCTCCTTCTGACTTAACAAATCAGATCAGCGGCATGTCTGCCCTACTCTCCCGAACTGTGTACTTTCCTATGCTGCAAGTAGAGGCAGCTTTGCCTTTGCAGCATTGGTGAAACGAAATTTCAGTTTTCAGTTTTATTTTATTTTCACCTCTAAAATAATAATAATAATTCATAGAATCATTGAATATTAGAGTTGGAATGGACCTCCTGGGTCATCTAGTCCAACCCCCTGCTCAAAGCAGGATTCACTAAATCATCCCAGACAGATGTCCGTCCAACCTCTTCTTAAAGACTTCCATTGAAGGAGAACTCATAACCTCTCGTGGCAGCCTGTTCCACTCATCGATCACCCTCACTGTCAAAAAGTTTTTTTTCTAATATCTAATATGTGTCTCCTCCCCATCAGTTTCATCCCATTGCTTCTAGTTTTTCCTTGTGAAAATGAGAATAAAACTGATCCCTCTACAGTGTGACAGCCTTTAAGATATTTGTAGACAGCTATTAAGTCTCCTCTGAGTCTTCTCTTTAGTCTCCTCTCAGTTTTGCAGTTTGCATTCACTGTAATTCACCAGGTAATTTTTACCACACAATACACACTGTAAAAACAATTCCCCAAAACAATATTCAAAGTCGTAATTTTTCTTTGTCGCTCCATTGGGAGACCCAGACAATTGGGGTGTATAGCTTCTGCCTCCGGAGGCCACACAAAGTATTACACTTTAAAAAGTGTAACCCCTCCCCTCTGCCTATACACCCTCCCGTGCATCACGGGCTCCTCAGTTTTATGCTTTGTGTGGAAGGAGGCACACATCCACTCATGCATTCTCATATTAGTTATATCGGTTGGAAGAAAAGTGGGCCCCCACGGGGCCCCCGGCATGTTCCCTTCTCACCCCACTACGTCGGCGGTGCTGTTAAGGTTGAGGTACCCATTGCGGGTACAAAGGCCGGAGCCTCATGCCGTTTCCTTCACCATCCCTTAGCGGCTCTGGGAGAAGTGGGATCCTGACCGGTCATCCATTTACTGGGACCGTGCTCCCTCCGCAGCCCCTGTGGGAATCTGCCGGACAGGAGTCTATTCATCCTCAGGGACCGGGCCCTGCATCTATAAGGTACTCTGTGTCCCCATGGGGGCTGTGCATGGAGCGCCTTCATCCCGGACGCTGCAGCAGCTGCTGGTTTGTGAAGACTGGCGGACTTCCGCGCCGACCGCGCCTGCTTGTCGGCCGCGGTCTTAAATTTAGTCCCCGGCTTCATTGCGGCCTAGTAGCAAAACTCCCGCCCCCGGGCCTGTCTGTCAGGGGTAAGGGCGGGACGGCCGGCCTGACGTCGGCTGTGAGGGCCGGAGCATCCTGTATGTTTCCTCCCCCCTCACTGATCACTGTGGGGACCCCAGATTCCCGCACTTTTTTAGCGCCGCCCACGGCTCCACTCCTCCCCAGAGAGCTCCGGCAGCCATTTTTTTGGCATTCTGCCGGTGGAGGATTACCTGGAAAGTGCTCTGCAACTCTGGGAGACCTAAGGCAGGGAATCTGGAGGACACACGCTCCGCTTTTTAGCGGTCGGTAAGCCACACCGGTCACCCGGTGCTGGTCCCCTTAGGGTGCCGGAATAGATACTATATATATATATATATATATATATATATATATATATATATATATATATATATATATATATATATATATATATATATATATATATATATAAAATTTCTGTTCGGTCGGGCTATATACCTTTTCCCATATACCCTCAGTGATCACTCTCCTAGGAGACAACAACATGTCGTCCACAAGGAGCAAGGGTGCCAAGGCACAGGGTTATTTTGCGACCTGTACCTCTTGTGCGGCTATGTTACCTGCGGGTTCCACCTACCCTCACTGTGAGCAATGCTCGACCCCTGTTTTGCTTGCTCAGCCGGAGCCTCGGTCACTAGTGGGCCCCTCAGCTCAGGTAGACCCCCCTGCTCCCCCTGTCCAGGCGGCAGGGACAGAGTTTGCCGTTTTTGCTGAGAAACTCTGAGTCACTTTCACAATCCATGGCTCAGTCTATGGACAAATGGTCTGCCAAGCTGCTAGAGGCTTTGCAGTCCAGACCGGTCCTTACACAGGCCCCGGGCCCTGTTGGATCGTCGCCTCCAGGCCCCTCTCTGTCCGCGCCGCAGCGCGCCCCCAGGGGGGGCCCTAGGTCTCACGTGGAGGACTCCTGCCCGGACCACAGTCCCAGACCGGCTAAGCGGGCTCGCTGGGAATCTTCCCCGACTTCATCACGCTGCTCGGGTTCCCAGCTTGAGGACTCTCTGGAGGACGAGGCGGACGTTGCAGCTCAGGGCTCTGACCCTGACGTTGCTCTCAATCTTGATACACCTGAAGGGGACGCCATAGTAAATGACCTTATCTCGTCCATCAACCAGGTGTTAGATATATCTCCCCCGCCGCCACCTGTAGAGGAGTCTGCTTCTCAGCAGGAGAAACACCAGTTTCGGTTCCCTAAACGTACACGGAGTGCATTTTTCGATCACTCTAACTTCAGAGATGCTGTCCAGAAGCCCAGAGCGGTTCCGGACAAGCGCTTTACTAAGCGCCTTACTGACACACGTTACCCCTTCCCCTCTGACGTAGTTAAGGGTTGGGCTCACTGTCCCAAGGTGGATCCTTCAGTCTCTAGATTGGCGGCTAGATCTGTGGTATCGGTTGCAGATGGCTCATCGCTAAAGGATGCCACTGACAGGCAGATAGAGCTCCTGGTGAAATCCATCTATGAAGCCACGGGCGCGTCTTTTGCCCCGGCTTTTGCAGCCGTGTGGGCACTCCAAGCTATCTCAGCTTGTCTGGCTGAGATTAATGCGGTCACAGGTAATTCTGCTCCGCAGGTTGCGTCTTTGACTTCTCAGGCGTCAGCTTTTTCTTCCTACGCCATGAACGCAGTTCTAGACTCTGCTAGCCGTACAGCGGTGGCATCCGCTAATTCTGTGGCAGTCCGCAGGGCCATGTGGCTGCGCGAATGGAAGGCAGACTCGGCTTCCAAGAGGTTCTTAACCGGTTTGCCGTTTTCTGGCGACCGATTGTTTGGCGAACGATTGGATGAGATTATTAAGGAATCCAAGGGAAAGGACTCCTCCTTACCCCAGTCCAAACCGAAGAGACCTCAGCAACGGAAAATACAATCGAGGTTTCGGTCCTTTCGTCCCTCCGCCAAGCCCCAATCCTCTTTGTCCAACAGGCCGGAGAAAGGCCAGAGGAACTCCTATGTGTGGCGGGCTAAGTCACGCCCCCAAAAACCCGCCGGAGGCAATGCCTCCAAGGCGGCCTCTTCATGACTCTCGGCATCCCCGAACCGCATCCTCGGTCGGTGGCAGGCTCTCCCACTTTTGCGACGCCTGGTGGCCACATGTTCAAGACCGATGGGTGAGAGACATTCTGTCTCACGATTACAGGATAGAGTTCAGCTCTCGTCCCCCGACTCGTTTCTTCAGAACCTCTACGCCCCCCGCGCGGGCCGATGCACTTTTTCAGGCGGTGGACGCTCTGAAGACAGAAGGAGTTGTGATCCCTGTTCCCCCCCCAGGAACATGGTCGCGGCTTTTACTCCAACTTGTTCGTGGTGCCAAAGAAGGACGGTTCATTCCGTCCCGTTCTGGACCTCAAACTACTCAACAGACATGTGAGCACCAGACGGTTTCGGATGGAATCTCTCCGCTCGGTCATCGCATCGATGTCACAAGGAGACTTCCTAGCATCGATCGACATCAAAGATGCTTATCTCCATGTGCCGATCGCACCCGAACATCAACGCTTTTTGCGTTTCGCCATCGGGGACGAACACCTTCAGTTCGTGGCATTGCCTTTCGGCCTGGCGACAGCCCCACGGGTGTTCACCAAGGTCATGGCATCCGTTGTGGCGGTCCTACACTCTCAGGGCCACTCGGTGATTCCCTACTTAGACGATCTTCTAGTCAGGGCACCTTCTCAGATGGCGTGTCAAAACAGCCTTACCGTCGCTCTGGCGACGCTCCAGCAGTTCGGGTGGATCATCAACTTCCCAAAATCCAAGTTGACACCGACCCAATCACTGACTTACCTCGGGATGGAGTTTCATACTCAGTCAGCGGTAGTCATGCTACCGCTGGACAAACAGCTTTCTCTGCAGGCAGGGGTGCAATTTCTTCTTCGGGGTCAGTCACACCCCTTGAGGCGCCTCATGCACTTCCTGGGGAAGATGGTGGCAGCGATGGAGGCAGTGCCCTTCGCGCAATTCCATCTGCGGCCACTCCAGTGGGACATTCTCCGCAAATGGGACAGGAGGTCGACTTCCCTCGACAGGAACGTCTCTCTTTCCCTTGCAACCAAGACGTCACTTCAGTGGTGGCTCCTTCCCAACTCTCTGTCGCAGGGAAAATCCTTCCTACCCCCAACCTGGGCTGTGGTCACCACGGACGCGAGCCTGTCAGGGTGGGGGGCGGTTTTTCTCCACCACAGGGCTCAGGGAACCTGGACTCCGATAGTCATCCCTTCAGATCAATATTCTGGAGATAAGGGCAGTGTATCTAGCCCTATTGGCTTTTCATCGGTGGCTGGAGGGCAGGCAGATCCGTATCCAGTCGGACAACGCCACTGCCGTCGCATACATCAACCACCAAGGCGGCACTCGCAGTCGTCATGCCTTCCAGGAAGTCCGACGGATTCTGCAGTGGGTGGAAGCCACAGCTTCCACCATCTCCGCAGTTCACATCCCGGGCGTAGGAAACTGGGAAGCAGATTTTCTCAGTCGTCAGGGCATGGACGCGGGGGAATGGTCTCTTCACCCAGACGTGTTTCGAGAGATCTGTCGCCGCTGGGGAACGCCGGACGTCGATCTCATGGCGTCACGGCACAACAACAAAGTCCCGGCATTCATGGCCCGGTCTCAAGATCACAGAGCTCTGGCGGTGGACGCATTAGTTCAGGATTGGTCGCAGTTTCGACTGGCTTATGTATTTCCTCCTCTGGCGATGCTGCCCAGAGTGCTGCGCAAAATCAGGTCCGACTGTCGTCGCGCCATTCTCGTCGCTCCAGATTGGCCGAGGCGGTCGTGGTACCCGGATCTGTGGCATCTCACGGTGGGTCAACCGTGGGCGCTCCCAGACCGCCCAGAATTGCTGTCACAAGGGCCGTTTTTCCATCTGAATTCTGTGGCCATCAACCTGACTGTGTGGCCATTGAATCCTGGCTCCTAGCGTCTTCAGGGTTATCTCAAGATGTAATTGCCACCATGAGACTGGCCAGGAAACCAACGTCCGCCAAGATCTATCACAGGTCTTGGAGGATCTTCTTATCCTGGTGCTCTGATAATGGTTTTACTCCCTGGCCTTTTGCCTTACCCACTTTTCTTTCATTCCTTCAATCCGGAATGGACAAGGGTTTGTCTCTCGGCTCTCTCAAGGGACAAGTATCGGCGCTATCCGTATTTTTTCAAAAGCGTCTAGCCAGGCTTCCGCAGGTCCGCACGTTCCTGCAGGGAGTTTGCCACATAGTCCCACCTTACAAGCGTCCGCTGGAACCCTGGGACCTTAACAGGGTGCTAACGGCTCTTCAGAAACCACCTTTCGAGCCGCTGCGGGATGTCTCTTTATCACGTCTTTCGCAGAAGGTGGCATTTCTAGTGGCAGTTACATCGCTCCGTAGAGTGTCGGAGCTGGCAGCGCTGTCATGCAAAGCCCCCTTCCTGATTTTTCACCAGGATAAGGTGGTTCTGCGTCCTGTTCCGGAATTTCTCCCTAAGGTGGTATCTCCTTTTCATCTCAATCAGGATATCTCCTTACCTTCATTTTGCCCTAATCCAATTCACCAATGTGAAAAGGATTTGCACTCATTAGATCTGGTGAGAGCACTCCGGTTCTACGTGTCTCGCACGGCGCCCCTGCGCCGTTCAGATGCGCTCTTTGTCCTTGTCGCTGGCCAGCGTAAGGGTTCGCAGGCTTCCAAGTCAACCTTGGCTCGGTGGATCAAGGAACCGATTCTTGAAGCCTACCGTTCTTCTGGGCTTCCGCTTCCTTTGGGGCTGAAAGCCCATTCTACCAGAGCCGTGGGTGCGTCCTGGGCATTGCGGCACCGGGCTACGGCTCAGCAGGTGTGTCAGGCAGCTACCTGGTCTAGTCTGCAAACTTTCACGAAACACTATCAGGTGCATACCTATGCTTCGGCAGACGCCAGTCTAGGTAGGCGAGTCCTTCAGGCGGCGGTTGCCCACCTGTAAGAAGGGGTCGTCTTCGTCTCTTTTTATCGAGGTATTCTTTTACCCACCCAGGGACTGCTTTTGGACGTCCCAATTGTCTGGGTCTCCCAATGGAGCGACAAAGAAGGGAATTTTGTTTACTTACCGTAAATTCCTTTTCTTCTAGCTCCTATTGGGAGACCCAGCACCCGCCCCTGTTCCCTTCGGGCTGTTTGTTCTTTTGTGTACACATGTTGTTCATGTTGAATTGTTCTTTTGGTTCATGGTTTTCAGTTCTCCGAACATCCTTCGGATTGAATTTACCTTAGACCAATTTATAAGTTTCCTCCTTCCTGCTTTTGCACCAAAACTGAGGAGCCCGTGATGCACGGGAGGGTGTATAGGCAGAGGGGAGGGGTTACACTTTTTAAAGTATAATACTTTGTGTGGCCTCCGGAGGCAGAAGCTATACACCCCAATTGTCTGGGTCTCCCAATAGGAGCTAGAAGAAAAGGAATTTACGGTAAGTAAACAAAATTCCCTTCTTTTTGCCACTTCACCTCACTTGAAATTTTTTTTCCCGTTTTCCAGTGCACTATTTGGTAAAATGATTAGTGTCATTCAAAAGTACAACTTGTCCCAGACAAACAGAAGCTCATATATGGACCGAAAATAAAAAAAAGTTATGACTCTTGGAAGAAGGGGAAGAAAAAACATACATTTGTTATGTTGGGAAGGTGTTATGGAGCAGTTAATTTCTGCATTTTTCTAGTATTTCTAGATTATTTTTTTATATATATATGTATATGTATATATATAAAATATATAAATATATATAATAATGTGTGTGTGTGTATATATATATATATATATATATATATATATATATATATATATATATATATATATATATGTGTGTGTATATACTTTTTTGTAATACTTTTTACAAATTTTTCAGCTCTATTCCAATGGCACAAAGCCAGGGTTACAGCTTTGGAGCTTTGGTCTCTGATACTTTATTGTTGGTGTTGTCTATTTATTTGACCCGTTCTGCTTTGGGGGTTAACATTACGCATTGTTAACATACCTGGCAAAATGCTGTCTGGGACCTGATGATCACTTGATCACCTAGACTGGGGTTGTGAGCCACATTGCCTCTTCCTTCTTGCTCATTATGAGTCATGTAGTCAGGAAGGCAGACACTGTAATGTACTGTCTCTGCCTTCCCTCTGACAGGCTGCTCTCTTCTGCAGCTGCTGACTTTCATTTTTAGACATCTATACAGTGGAGAAATTATTTGATACACTGACGATTTGTATAGGTTTTTCCACCTACAAAGAATGGAGAGGTCTGTAATTTTTATGGTAGGTACACTTCCACTGTGACAGACTGAATCCAAAAGAAAATCACGTTGAATGATTTTTAAATGATTACTTTGCATTTTATCACATGAAATAGGTATTTCATCACCTACCAACCAGCAAGAATTCTGGTTCTCACATGATTTTCAAAATATTTTAACCTAGTTACAAAGTTAGGAGCACTTTAAACCCTTCAACTCAGGGCAGTTTTCTATTTTGCACTTTAATTTTTTTCTCCTCTTCTTCCAAAAGTCATATTTTTTAAATTTTTTCCATTAACATAGTTATATGACGGCTTCTTTTGTACTGGAAAACAGGGAAAAATTACAAGTGCTTTGAATAGCAAATAAAGGGGATTTCCGCAATTGCTAAATACCAAGATACCAAACGTGTGCACATGTGTGTGTGTGTGTGACCTCCCCCTCCTTTTATCGCTTTTTATTGCAATGTTCTTGAGGGTTTGTTTTTTTTTCTTGTTACGCCGTTAACCGATCTGATTAATTTATTTGATATTTTTATAGATTGGACATTTCTGAATGTAGCGATACAAAAAAAAAAAAAAAAATTTCCCCCATTGTTTTTATTTTTAATTTGGCAAAAGGGGGGTGTTTTGCACTTTTGAGGGGGGTGGTGATATTTTTTAAAACATTTTACTTTTTTACTGTATTTAATAGTCCCATTGGGGGACTTGAATCTGTGATTGTCTGATCGCATGCAATACACATAGCAGTGCTTCAGCACTGCTATGTATAGCAGAAGTCCCAATCATTGTAGACATTGTAATTAAAATTCAGCACTCAGCCTAATATGTGACCCATCCCTGAAATTAGTGTCTTAGCCTCTACCTCATGCTGCCCTCAGATTACATAGCAAAAACTTGCTTGCAGATTCCCTTGAACTAAACAATTCCTTTACAGAGATATAACCATTTCATAAAATAATGGTTTATTGCTAGGATTTTCCATCACTTTGTGATTGATTAAAATACCTCCTGCAAGATCCTGAGAATGAAAGGGCTCTAAAGCTGGTGTCACACTAAGCGACAGCGACAACGACGTCGCTGTTACGTCACCATTTTCGGTGACGTAACAGCGACCTTGTAAGTCGCTGTTATGATCGCTGCTTAGCTGTCAAACACAGCAGAAGCAGCGATCATAACGTCGCTGTGCTACATGTGCAGAGAGCAGGGAGCCGCGCTTAGCGCTGGCTCCTTGCTCTCCTAGGTGCAGTACACATCGGGTTAATTAACCCGATGTGTGCTGCAGCTACATGTCACAGTGCAGAGAGCAGGGAGCCACGCGCACTGCTTAGCGCTGGCTCCTTGCTCTCCTTGCTACAGTATGCATCGGGTTAATTACCCGATGCGTACTGCAGCCACATGTCACAGTGCAGGAGCCGGCGCTGGCAGCAAGAGCGGAGGCTGGTAACCAGCATAAACATCGGGTAACCAGGGAAAGGTCTTCCCTTGGTTACCCGATGTTTACGCTGGTTACAGCTTACCGCAGCTGCCAGTGCCGGCTCCTGATCGCTTCATTTCGTCGCTCTCTCGCTGTCACACACAGCGATGTGTGTGTCACAGCGGGAGAGTGACGACCAAAAAATGAAGCTGGACATTCAGCAACGACCGGCGACCTCACAGCAGGGGCCAGGTCGTTGCTGGATGTCACACACAGCGACAGCGACGGGACGTCGCTGCAACGTCACAGAAAATGGTGACGTAGCAGCGACGTCGTTGTCGTCGTCGTTATGTGTGACACCAGCTTAACGCTGATTTAGGATTATCTCCCCTTTTAAGCTTTTCATGCACAGTATTCTCTAGGCCAGCCACCTGAGCAGAAAACCAGATGGAACTGGGCTGCAGAACCTGCACAGCCAGTGGTGGGTGCAACTCTGCAACCAAAAATGGTGAAGGGCACAGAATTAAGTTAATACTTCAGAATCACATTATTCCGCCTGAAAATTCAGTCTGACCTCCACTGATTACAGTATGTTGGATGTTGGCATGTACTAGTGATGTGCCTGGGACTAGTCCGTGTAATCTCTTATATCAAACTGTAAAGTTTGTGCTTTGCAAAGTCTTCTAACAGACACTGCTATGTTGCAACTAGACTAACCGCTGTGTCCTCCCATCTCCGCAGGCATCGAGCACAAGTACAACGCCCACCAGCAGCTCGGGGGCAGGTGGCAGCAGACAGTTTACAAGACAAAGGATAACACGAGTCAATCTCAGGGACCTCATACTTTGTTTGGAAAACGAGCGAGAGACAAGCCATTCACTATTGCTATATAAAGCATTCCTTAAGTGAAAACAAAAAAATACAGAAAAAAAAAAAACTAAACAAAAATGGAAAAGATCAAGGTATTTTTGTTTTGTTTTTGCAAAGACGACACCCTCCACCTTTTGCTGGGACTATTTTAGATTTTACTATATTTTTTTTTCTCTGCTCCTTGCCCCCAAGCGTGTTTATGAAATTGTAATCATTAAACCCACAAAATCCTTCCTTTATTTTTTTTTTAAATAAAAACCTCCAATTTTACAAATTGCACAGAAAACTGCAACAGTTGGACGGACAACCCCGCGACGAGGAAAGCTGCCACCTGCAAAACAAGCCATATGTGGAAAATATGTTCCTTTTTAATGAATGGATTCACTTTTTTTTAACTTTTTAATTTTTTCTTTTGTTTTTTCTTTTTTAAACTATTTCAACAGTGAATTGGAATGTCATCTTTTACCCTTCACTTACCCCATCTTTGCAGGTGGGGTATTCAGAAATTACGCATTGCCTTTTTTTACTATTTGTTTTCATTTTTTTTGTCTATGGCAGTATCTCCCTTCTCCCCCTGCCTCTCTATTCCTCCATTGCTTCCTTCCTGTTCATATTTATTGGTTTTATCTGCTTGGACACCTCTACTGCCGTGGGATGCACAGACCAGAATCCTCTTCGCCTCTGAAATTTTAACAATCTACAGTTTTTTTTTGTTTTGTTTTTATTTTATTACTTTAATTTGTGTGTATTTCATTACCTTTTTTTTTTTTATTTTATTTTATTTTTTTGCAAAAAACAACCTCAATTTTAAAAAATAATTTTCCACAATAAAACGTTTAAAAAAGTGTTTTTATCTGTAGGAAGAAAAAAAATTAAACTTTGGGAAAAAAACAAAACAAGAAAAAAAAACAATGCAATGCTGTTTTTTGCTTTTTGTTTGTAAAAAAAAATAGAAATAAATGTACCCTGTGGGCAGTTGCAAAGATTATATGACAAAGGAAGGTAACATTTTATGACATAAATATATAAAATATATATATTTTACTTGCACTGTTTTATTATTATTTTTTTTTTTTTTATTATTCTTTCTCATTTACGTTGAGCGCTTCACCCTGCCTCTACCAGAGAAATCTGTGTTTAGCTGCACAGTAAGGGTTAAATTAATTTTTTTTTTTTTTTTTTTTAGTTCTGTGACACACGTGGTGAAGTCTATACATGGCTTGCTGTATTTTTTGAGTAGTTACTGTAGATAATATTTGGCACATGATGGGGGAGGGAGGGTAATATAACACAAATTCTCCCGTTCTACCACAAATGAATATGTAAAATCCATAATTATTTTGTTAATAACAGTATGCAAGCTTTGGAGACGAGCTTTCGGTCGCCAACGCAATAGCCCTGTCTTTGTACCTATTTTTTTATTGCGGAAAAAAAAAAATATACTAATTGGTTCTTTCTATTTTCAGAGGTTACTGTATTAAACTGTCGATTGGTAATACTTTTCTGAGTGTAAATAGTCTGGCTTTGTGTGTGTCCCCTTATTACAGAACTCTCTGCCTTGTTCACAGAACTCTGATCAGTATTTGTATCTGACCGCTGTTACATCATGTCGTCGTCTCTCTCCCCCCCCGCCTGCCGATCTTGTCTTTCCATTTTGTTTTCTTGTACATTTTGCACAGTTACTTGTTCATATGTAAATATATTACTTTCAAAAATGAAGTTTTTAATTGCTATTGTTTTATATAGGATTGAAAGAAAATTAACTCCTTTATTAAAAACGAATTTATCTGTACCCACGTTTCTTTGCATCGGTTATTACATCACCTTGTACAAATGAAGCTGCAGACATCTTGGGAAATGTGTATGGAAATTAGCCAAAAAAAAAATGAATTAGGGAACGCGAAGTGCTCACTCATACGTCTGTGCCGATAGGACTGGCAATGGCTCTCCTGACCCAAATGTGGCCTCTTCATATATTTCTATGCAGCTGTGAAGATCTGGGGTTGTGGGTTCTATTAATCACCTAAGCAGGTTAACAATGTCACAGTTTTCATTTCTTCCATTCACGATCTTACAACTCCAGGTAGATCGCGATAATGTGATCTCCACAAGATTCCAAACCAGAATCAATAACTACACTACCTTTACCAGGCGATACCCACTGTCTCCCAACTTTTAGTTGGCTCAGAGCGTGTCTGTCCCCTGCCAGTATAGTCTGCAGTCATAGCCTTTGCTTCTCCAGACGACGGAGCGTCACAGCCTATGCTGCTCCAAATGACCTTAGCACATTTATCCAGCTCTAGCTGGCAACAATAGTCCTTGTGCTCCTGCAGATGATGGATACCACAACCATAGTGTGTGTATAAAAAGACTGACTGCACTCACCAAACTGAAATGTGAACCGGTGTATAACTGAACACGGCATAAAATACAAAAAAAGACAGTTTCCACTCTGAAATTCATAGTATGAAAACTATGAATGTGGGAATATAGACCTGCATTACTGCTAAGGGAAATCTAAGAAAAATGAGATATTTAGCACATAGAAACGGCCATTTGTATTTCTACCCATTTGCCACATCACGGCATATCTCGTAACTTGGTGCCTACTCTATGTTGAAGCCTCTCTCTGGGTTAAAAAAATCTGTGTATGGGCAAGTAGGAACATGTATCCAGCTCCAGCCGGCAACAATAGTCCTTATGCTCCTGCAGATGATGGATACCACGACCATAGTGCGTGTATCCAGCTCCAGCCGGCAACAACAGTCCTTAGGATAGTTCTTCAAATCCAGACGACTGATATCATGACTGTAGAACATGTATCCAGCTCTAACCGGCAACAAAAGTCCTTATGCTCCTGCAGATGATGGATACCACGACCATAGTGTGTGTATCTACCTCCAGCCGGCAGCAACAATCCTTAGGATAGTTCTTCAAATCCAGACAACTGATACCACGATCGTAGAAAGTGTGTCCAGCTCCAATCTCTAGTCCACCCATGTCCCCTCCACGTCACAGCACCAACTCACTGACCAAACATGTGGCTTATTATTCTTCCTCACCAGGGATCTGCCCCCTGGATTAGGAGAGGTGATCACTTCTCAACCCCTTAAACATTTGTTACATATAACTCAAAGTATACAGAAGGTTCCAGAGGCCCAGTCTTAAGGATGTGTATTGGGGGAACCCCTTTGCAGAAAGAAACAAAGATGCACCCCCCCACCAGATGCAGAACAATGATTCCTTCTGTAGGTCTGATAACATTATGGAGGCCAACTAGGATGACACACTTTTACAACCTCTACCAATTGTGTACAGACAAGTGACCTTAAACTGACAAGCAAGCAAATCTCTAATAAAACACAACAATAGGATCAATGTAACCAGCGCTCAGGGCTGAAAAAGTCCAATAGTCTTCAATTTGTGGCCAGCTCCTCATAGTGGCTATCACGCTCGGGTCAGGAGACTGGCAGCTTGTCCGTGCATTGCATTGACATCCAGACTTGTGAATGAGCCCTAAGGCTGAACTTGCACATCTGTATTTCTTCATCGTTCCTTATGGGAGACCCAGACCATGGGTGTATAGCTTTTGCCTCCGGAGGACACACAAAGTACTACACTAAAAGTGTAGCTCCTTTCTCCGAGCATATACACCCCCTGGATGACAAATCTAACCAGTTCAATGCTTTGTGTTCAGGAGGATCACACACACACATGCATTCTCTGATTTTTGATTTCAAAGATTTGGAAGAAAAGCGGGTCCAATCTGGACTCCCGGCATGTCCCTTCTCACCCCACTGTGTCGGCGGTGCTGTTAAGGTTGATTTTACAAGGCTGGAGCCTTCACATGCCGCGCTCCTTCACCATCCCCTGAGGCTCTGGCTTGAAGTGGGAGCCATCACGGTTCTCACTGCTTTGCAGGAGACCAGTCTCCATCCGCAGCCCTTTCAGGATCCTGCCGGACGGAGCGCTCACCCCCCCCCCAGGGACCTGGCCCTGCGTCTCATAAGCTAAGTATTGAGACGTTATTCAGGGGTCCCTTGTACATTTATTGAGGGGAGAGTGTGTTTTTTAACTTTGCTGTGATTTCCGGCCGGTTCCCTCGCCAGGGATTCTATGCCCGAAATGGTTTCCTTAACTTCCCAGGCTTCGGCTTTTTCATCTTATGCCATGTCTGCCATTCTGGAGGCTTCTCACCGCACGGCGGTGGCTTCCGCTAGTTCCCTCGCGATCCGCAGGATCTTGTGGCTTCGAGAGTGGAAAGCAGACGCTTCTTCCAAGAAGTACCTTGCTGGGCTCCCGTTTGCTGGGTCCCGGCTGTTCGGTGAACAACTGGACGAAATTATTAAGGAAGCTACTGGCGGGAAGAGTACTTCCTTGCCACAAACCAAAACCAGGAAACCTGTCCAGGGCAGGAACCAGTCGAGGTTTCGGTCCTTTCGTTCCTCTAACTGGTCATCCTCTAAGCCCTCAGCTTCGTCCACTAACTCAGCCAAGGATCGAAAACCCAGCTGGCGCGCGAAGCCGCGTCCTCAGAAGAACGGAGGAGCCGCTGCCACTAAGGCAGCCTCCTCTTGACTATCTGGCTGCGCCAGCAACGTCCTTGGTCGGTGGCAGGCTCTCCCACTTTGGCGCCGTGTGGTTTCAACACGTCTCCGATCAGTGGGTGCGGGATATCATCTCCCACGGCTACAGGATAGAATTTTCTTCCAGCCCGCCAAACAGATTTTTTCTGTCCACTCCCCCCTGCTCCAAAGCCGCCGCCTTCTCACAGGCCGTGGCATCCTTGCAGGCCAACGGAGTAATTGTTCCGGTTCCCGCCCGGGAACGGTTCAGAGGTTTCTACTCAAACCTCTTCCTAGTCCCCAAGAAGGACGGTTCCTTCCGGCCCATCCTGGATCTCAAGCTTCTCAACAAGCATGTTCAGGTGCGGCACTTTCGCATGGAATCTCTGCGATCGGTCATTGCCTCAATGACCCAAGGGGATTTTCTAGCATCCATCGACATCAGAGATGCCTATCTGCACGTGCCAATTGCAGTTTCACACCAGCGGTGGCTACGTTTTGCAATCGGAGAGGAACATTTCCAATTCGTGGCTCTCTCCTTCGGGTTAGCCACGGCCCCTCGTGTATTCACCAAGGTCATGGCAGCAGTGGTTGCGGTTCTGCACCTCCAAGGGTTGGCGGTGATTCCTTACCTGGACGACCTTCTAGTCAAGGCTTCATCCAGTGCAGACTGTCAGCGGAGTGTCTCACTCACTCTCGCCACGCTTGTTCAATTCGGGTGGCTTGTCAATCTGCCTAAGTCCACTCTGACCCCGACCCAGAAACTTACGTACCTAGGGATGCAATTCGAGACTCTGCCGGCACTTGTTAAGCTGCCCTTAGTCAAACAGCAGTCCCTTCATCTGGCGGTGCGTTCTCTGTTGAAGCCCCGCCGTCATTCCATCAGGCACCTCATGCAGGTGCTGGGTCAGATGGTGGCGTCAATGGAAGCGGTTCCCTTTGCCCAGTTCCATCTGCGTCCTCTGCAGCTGGACATTCTCCGCTTTTGGGACAAGCGGACCTCTTCCTTGCACAGGCTAGTGGCTCTGTCGCCACAGACCAGGAGGTCTCTTCAGTGGTGGCTTCGGCCCCTCTCTCTGGCTCAGGGACGCTCTTTCCTGACTCCGTCCTGGGTGATCCTCACCACGGACGCCAGTCTCTCCGGCTGGGGAGCAGTATTTCTCCACCACCGAGCACAGGGCACTTGGACTCCGTCCGAATCTGCCCTCTCGATCAATGTGCTGGAGATCAGAGCTGTGCTCCTAGCTCTCGTAGCCTTTCACCACCTGTTGGCGGGCAAGCACATTAGAGTCCAGTCGGACAACGCGACAGCAGTTGCCTACATCAATCACCAGGGCGGGACTCGCAGCCGCCTGGCGATGTTGGAGGTTCAACGCATCCTTCAGTGGACGGAGGACTCCAAGTCCACCATATCCGCAGTCCACATCCCAGGCGTAGAAAACTGGGAGGCAGATTATCTCAGCCGTCAAACCGTGGACAGCGGCGAGTGGGCCCTGCATCCGGCAGTGTTTCGGTCAATCTGCCGCAAGTGGGGCACTCCGGAAGTGGATCTAATGGCATCCCGGCACAACAACAAGGTCCCGGTTTACGTGGCTCGCTCCCACGATCCTCAGGCCTTGGCAGCGGACGCGCTGGTTCAGGATTGGTCCCAGTTCCGTCTGGCCTACGTGTTTCCCCCTCTAGCTCTCTTGCCCAGAGTCCTGCGCAAGATCAGAATGGAGGGCCGTCGGGTCATAATCATTGCTCCAGACTGGTCCAGGCGAGCTTGGTACCCAGACCTGCTCCGTCTGTCCGTAAGAATGCCGTGGCATCTCCCGGACCGCCCAGACCTTCTCTCTCAAGGTCCGTTTTTCCGCCAGAATTCTGCGGCTCTGATTGACGGCGTGGCTCTTGAGTCCTGGATCCTGACGGCTTCAGGCATTCCTTCCGAGGTCATCTCCACTATGACTCAGGCTCGGAAGTCTTCCTCGGCCAGGATTTACCACAGGACTTGGAGGATTTTCCTGTCCTGGTGTCGCTCTTCCGGCCATGCTCCTTGGCCGTTTTCCTTGCTGACCATCCTGTCCTTTCTACAGTCCGGGCTGCAGCTAGGACTATCCCTCAATTCCCTCAAGGGACAGGTCTCGGCTCTGTCAGTGTTGTTCCAGCGGCGTATCGCCCGTCTGGCTCAGGTGCGCACCTTCATGCAGGGCGCATCTCACATCATTCCGCCTTACCGGCGGCCTTTGGATCCCTGGGACCTTAATCTGGTCCTCACGACCTTACAGAAACCCCCCTTTGAGCCTCTTAGGGAGGTTTCGTTGTTTCGACTTTCACAGAAAGTGGTCTTTCTGGTGGCCATAACTTCTCTCAGGAGAGTCTCTGATTTGGCTGCGCTCTCTTCGGAGTCACCCTTTTTGGTTTTTCACCAAGACAAGGTAGTTCTCCGTCCGACTCCGGACTTTCTCCCTAAGGTGGTGTCTCCTTTCCACCTTAACCAGGACATTTCATTGCCTTCCCTTTGTCCGGCCCCTGTACATCGCTTTGAGAAAGCCTTGCATACCTTGGATCTGGTGCGAGCGCTCCGGATCTATGTGTCACGCACCGCCACTCTTAGGCGGTGCACCTCTCTTTTTGTGCTAACCACGGGTCAGCGCAAGGGTCTCTCGGCTTCTAAACCGACCCTAGCTCGTTGGATTAGGTCGGCCATATCCGATGCCTACCAATGTTCTCAGGTGCCTCCACCGCCAGGGATTAAGGCGCACTCGACCAGAGCTGTCGGTGCCTCCTGGGCTTTCAGGTACCAGGCTACGGCTCAGCAGGTCTGTCAGGCTGCCACTTGGTCTAGTCTGCACACCTTTTCGAAGCACTACCAAGTGCATGCTCATGCTTCGGCAGATGCGAGCTTGGGCAGACGCATCCTTCAGGCGGCTGTCGCCCATTTGTGAAGTTAGGTTTTGCCTACTTCTCAGTTTCTGTTTATTTCCCACCCATGGACTGCTTTGAGACGTCCCATGGTCTGGGTCTCCCATAAGGAACGATGAAGAAAAAGAGAATTTTGTTACTTACCGTAAATTCTTTTTCTTATAGTTCCGACATGGGAGACCCAGCACCCTCCCTGTTGCCTGTTGGCAGTTCTTGTTCCGTGTGTTTTTCACCGGCTGTTGTTGTAGACAGAGGTTCCGGTTATTCCGGGTTTTACTCTATCTCTACTTATGGGTGGATGTCCTCCTTCAGCTTTTGCACTAAACTGGTTAGATTTATCATCCAGGGGGTGTATATGCTCGGAGGGAGGAGCTACACTTTTAGTGTAGTACTTTGTGTGTCCTCCGGAGGCAGAAGCTATACACCCATGGTCTGGGTCTCCCATGTCGGAACTATAAGAAAAAGAATTTACGGTAAGTAACAAAATTCTCTTTTTTATGGACCATTCTCCGATCACATTACCCAGCTCAACCGCGGCTCTCCTGGCCTGAACTTACAGCCTCATAGACTTTTATATATGAAGATGTCAGTTCAGGTTTTTGCCGAGCATAAACCGGGTATTAAGAACGTGTGAATTCAGCCTTGCTCATAGCGATTATTTGAATTATCATTGAAGATAATGTAGCTGAAAATATTAGGTAATTGTATTATGGGCAATCACTAGTGATGAGCGAGTGTCCTCGCCACTGCTTGTTAATTGAGCATTGGGGTGTTCAGGCACATCTCGAGTACAGAGTATAATGGAGGTCAATGGGAAACTCAAGCTTTTGTAAACTCGAGCATACTCGAGCACCCCGATGCTCGATCGAGTAATGAGCAGTGGTGAGCATGCTTGCTCATCACTAGCAATCATCTAATATACTATATTTTTTGAACTATAGGACCCACCTAGTAAAAGGGTCAATATAACAAATTTTAATGCACTAGGGTAAAATAGGGAGGAAATAAATTGATTGTTATGGTGCTCTCCAGAGTGTATACGTACTACTACATCTACATGCATATATCCCTGCTCCATATGGGTGCGCAAACACACAGCTCCACTGCAAAAGAACACAGCTCTGCTGGATATACACACACACACACACACACACACACACACACACACACACACACACACACACACACACACACACACACACACACACACACACACACACACACACACACACACACACACACACCCCAACCTACCTCTGCTTGATATATGCACGTGCGCACACACCGCTCTGCTGGATATATGCACACATGCACAGCTCATCTGGATACATAAATACCCAAGAAGAAAACAAGAGATGATCTTAAAAAATATATATTTTATTTAAATTATTAGTCAAAAAACTACTTAAAACATATGTGATAGATCAGGATAAACAGTGGATACAGGACTTAATATTGGACACAAGATACAGAAAAAACAGCTAAAAGTATAAATATATAGGAAAATCTCCTTTTTAGATCATACAAAAATTCAGCTGTATTTAAACTTTGGTTGGTTCAATAAATAAACAGAAGTATCAGCATTAAATAAAAGTGTCACATGCATAATAATTACAAAAGGTTGCTAATTAAATTAATTTAAAGGCAAAGTGTCTTGTGCATAGTAATTAATGGGCACAAAAATGCAAATCTAAAGTGACACGTGCATGGTTATACTAACAGAATATAAGAGGGTTCTGTGATCTGAAGGTGTCAGGTGTGCAAAAAAATCTCCAGACCGATAAAGTATATATATATTAAATATTATTAAAATGCCAATAAATGAGCGAATAGCTTCAAAGTTAATAAAGTGCTTAAATATATAATATTGGTGTGAGAAATACGCAAACCCGACACTACAAATCACATAATTCCCCCTTAGAATAACACATGTACAAATACTCCCATAGAGAAAGCTTTCTCACAAAAGTAGCAGCGCATGGGTGAACTAAAGTCCAACCATTCTTTGCATAGTGAATATAGGCATAATTACCCGTGTCAATATAGCCATTGTACAGAGTCCCCCTGACGCGTTTCTCTACAGCTTCATCATGATGAAGGGGGTAATGTCAATTATTTCTGCAGAATTACCTTTGGAAATCCCAGCTCTCCACTATGGAGATAGAGGCCGGGACTTCCGCAGGTAAGCCGCATGAATGCCCACAGGTTTACCGTAGCTATTTCGCTGTACTACCACAGCTAAAAATAGCTGAGGATTCCGGCGAGCAGCTGCGGGAAACCTGCGGACATACCTGCGGATATATTCGCAGGTACAAAGTCCCGTGGGCACATAGCCTTAGGGTCTGTGCGCACGTGTGTTTTACCTCCAGCTTTTTGGTTGCTTTTTAAACTGCACTGTTTCAATGACAAAATGCATGTGTTTTTCTTCCCCAGCAAAGTCTATGATATATCAGAAGGATGCAGCACATGCACATAGCATTTCTATCTATTGATTTTTAGCCATACATGGACATTTGTAACGTATATAAGGCTAGGTTCACATTTCCGTTGTTTTTCATCAGTCACATGCGTTGCTTGACACTTGTGACTGATGCATTGTACAATGAATGACAAGAATTAGAATTCATTGTCTGACTCCATTGTAAAAGAGAGAGCGATCAGCTGATCGTTCACATTAGCTGGCCGGCTTTTGAGAGCGAATAGATTATCTCCCGGCGGCCGGCTAATGAGAGCAATCAGCTGATCGCTCACAGCAGCCGGCCACCGGGTGATCAGCCGATTGCTCACAGCAGCCGGCCGCCGGGTGATCAGCCGATCGCTCACAGCAGCCGGCTACCGGGTGATCAACCGATCGCTCACAGCAGCCGGCCGCCGGGTGATCAGCCGATCGCTCACAGCAGCCGGCTGCCGGGTGATCAGCTGATCGTTCGGCCGCCAAGAATATGTGCGGGGGGCGGAGTTCGGGGTGGGTGGAGCCGAGCGGGGCCATGGCGCTGAGAACGTCAGTGCCGGGGACTGCATGGTTGGGGACAGGTGAGTGTGTGTGTGTGTGTGTGTGCGCGCACGCGCACATGCCGAGTGCGGGAGGGGGCGGAGCCGAGCGGGGAAGTGTCGGGCTCCCTGCACACGTAGCCAGGGTAAATATCGAGTAACTAAGCAAAGCACTTTGCTTGGTTACCCGATATTTACCTTGGTTACCAGCTTACACCGCTTAGCGCTGACTCCTTGCACACGTAGCCAGGGTAAATATCGGGTAACTAAGCAAAGCGCATTGCTTAGTAACCCGATGTGTACCCTTTGTTATGTGTGCAGGGAGCCAGAGAGAGCATGCGCAGTGAAATCCTACGGATTGCGCTGCTCAAAAAACGTTTCAAGCTGCGTTCCTGGCGGTCAGTCGTTCCACGACTGATCAGTCGGGCGGAGGATGCAACGCAGCGTCATCAGCCACAATGCGCCGCTCATACAAGTCTATGGGAACAACGGAATCCGCCAAACGAATTCCGTTGTTTACTAGAGCCACGGATTGTGACTGATACAAATTGACGGAAATGTGAACCTAGCCTTAATCAGATTATCATTTGCATCTGCTATCCTTCGCTGCCATCTTCTGGTCATTGTTTGTATTACGCTGTAATTTTATGTTATTGTATATTCCCATAATACCTTTGGGCGATAAGCCCGCCTCTTTTCTGGCCTGGCTTCCTGTTGTGGGGTTTTCTTTGCCTTGTTGGAACTTCATGCTTCAGGACTGGAGAAAGGATTCTCTTGTTACCTTTAATCTGGTGCGCCTATAACAGCTTTAATCTACGGTGCTAACTCCCACCTCATCTTCATCCTTTCATCATCTCTCACATCTTACTTCTTCAAGGTATTGTAAATAAAGACTGTTGACTTATCACTACATCATCCTTCCTACCACCATGCACAGTCGTTGAGGCCTAGGAGCACAGATTCTGAGTAACACTATCCGCCATTGTTTATATAGAGATCCGTGACCACATCTCTCAGACACATCTCATCCACATATATCGGTGGCAGAATAGTAACAAGAGATCTAAGCCTAAAGTGTCCGTATGCATATACATAGTCTGCTAGCAAGTCTTTACCGTCCGCCATCTTACCTAAAGAATGTCCACAAAAAGCACCGTGAACCCATCTGCAATTGAAACGCATCATGTTCCTGACACCGAAGATGCTGCAGGAGCAGAGTCCGCACTTACAAGTTTGGGTCGTACGTCCTGCTCTGCAGTATCTAAGCCGACACAAAAGGTCAGAGAGAACCTTGAGACTACTAGAGACGAGTTCCATGATAACCTAGAACATCTATGGGGCAAAGTTGATCACTATCTAGCAGCTCTTCCACGCTCCAACAGTGACGCCGCAGAGTTAACCTCCACATTGAATCATTTATCTGCCGCCTATGACCGCTACCAGAGATTGTGGGCAAGGTACATCACATTCTTGAGTACTTATGACATGGAAAATGCCCCAGCAGAAATAGACGAAAGGGAAGCTCTTCTCCAAGAAAGGGCCTCATTAGTGCGAGACGCACAGAATAAGGCAGAGCTCCGTATCGCTCACCTCCAAGAGGCCAGGTCATGTCGTACAACGTCGACCAAAATCACGTCTCGGTCTTCCAGATCATCTCACTCCAGGAAGTCGACATTGTCCGACAAGCTACTGAAGATCCGTGCGGCTGCAGAGGAAGCTAGAGTAAAAAACTCCTTTGCTAAGAAGGAGGCTGAAGTGGAAGCAGAAAGCCCAAATGGAAGCTCAAAGAAATGAGATGGAAGCTCAGAGAAACAAGATGGAAACTCAAAAGAAATTAAAAATACTCCAAGCAGAAAAGGAAGAAGCAACAGCCCTTGCTAAACTGAAGATCCTTGAGCAAGTGCTGGGACAAGATCATAATTCGGACTGTCTTATTCCAGGAGAAATGGAGGACTCAGTTGAACGCACTACTAACTACGTGCTAAGACATTTAACAACTACACCAGCACCACCTCAGTTTCTTAACACGGATGCATCGGCAGGCCAAGAGATGTCACCACCTACTGTTGACAAGGTAACTTCCAGCACTAACTCACAATTCAGGCTGCAGCCTGCGGTCCCATTAGAGACCAAACCGCAGCTTGACCCTTATGTCGCATCATTTCATCCTGATTTGTCGCAGTCATATAAACCAGAGAACTTACATTCCCCACGGATATCACAAGTTCATCCTGCAGCAATGGCCGGGAGATCGGACATATCTGACTTCGTCAGATACATGATTCGCCGAGAGTTAATAAATATCAGTCTCTCAAAGTTTGACGACCGTGCCGAGAATTATAGAGCCTGGAAATCGATCTTTCAAGCAGTGATCCAAGATCTTAACCTCACCGGCAAGGAACAACTGGATTTGCTTGTTAATTGGTTAGGCTCTCAATCAGCAGAGCGCATCAAGACAATAAGGGCAGTTCATGTGGACTATTCAGATGCAGGCCTTATTGCAGCCTGGGAGAGGCTGGAAGAAACCTACTGCAGCTCAGAAGCCATAGAATGTGCCTTATTTAAGAGACTGCAAACCTTCCCAAGGATAACGAACAAGGACAATAGAAAACTTCAAGATCTGAGTGATCTGATAAAGTAAATAAAATTGGCAAAATTAGACCCACGCCTTTCAGGACTGAGCTACCTAGATACTGCTCATGGCGTTAATCCAGTAGTGTCCAAATTACCACACGGCACGCAAGATAAATGGGCAGACCATGGCTCATGATACAAAGGGCAGTGTAATGTGTCCTTTCCCCCGTTTCGCATTTTTCCAGGTTCATCAGTGACCAAGCTCCGAAGAGGAACGATTCCAGCTTCGACTTCACTGAACCTACTCCACCAGCATCATCATCTTCTACAAGGTATGATAACATCGCCAATCGCAGAGAGTCAAGGAATACAGTGTCCGTGAGAAAGACCGATGTTCCACCTATTGAATCAGCCTCCTCAAAAACAAATTATGTTACTCCCGCAGTTAAGAACAATAACCGTATGTGCCCTATCCACTGGACCTAAATGCTGTGCCAAGGTGTGTCTGGTCAAGGTCTATCCAGAAGGACAGCCAGACAAGGCCTCCAAAATGTATGCCATAACAGATGAACAAAGTAACCGGTCTCCAGCAAGGCCCAAACTTTTTGAGATCCTCAACGTAAAGGGACAAACGACCCCATATACCCTCAACACTTGCTCTGGTCGTGTCGAGACTTCTGGTAGGAGAGCCTCTGGGTACATAGTCTCTTCAGTCAAAGGAAACGTGCATATACCCTTACCAAGCCTTATTGAATGTGACCAGATACCTGATAACAGGGAGGAGATTCCCACTCCGGAAGCCGCCCTTCATCATTGCCACTTGAGGCGCCTAGCTAAGGAAATTCCTCCTTTAGACATGAATGTTGAAATCCTAATCTTACTCGGGAGGGACATTCTGAAGGTCCACAAAGGGCGCCAACAATGCAACAGCCCAGATGATGCTCCATATGCCCAAAGACTCGATCTAGGCTGGGTAATCGTGGGCGACGTATGTCTGGATAGAAGTCACGAGGCATCCGAAGTCAACGCCTGTAAAACGTACGTGCTCCAAAATGGTCGCACAACTCACTTTAAGCCATGCCCTCGTCACTACGAAGTAAAAGAAAGGTTCTCAGATTGCATCCAGGAGCCTTACATCATTCCCACCCCCTACGGTGATGGCTTAGGGAGAACAGTGTTTCACACGACAAGGGATGACAACAAGGTCGCCTTATCCATAGAAGACAAGGAGTTTCTAAAAATAATGGACAGTGGATTCTTCAAAAATGAATCTGGCCGCTGGGTTGCTCCCTTACCTTTCAAGGCTACAAGGACTAAGCTTCCTAACAATTGTGAACAGGCCTTCTCTAGGTTCATCTCACTGCAGAGAGCATTAAAGAACAAGCCTGAAATGAAGGAACATTTCATAGCCTTTATGGACAAGATATTTCGCAATGACCACGCAGAGCCAGCTCCGCCATTGCAAGCTGATGAAGAATGCTGATATCTACCTTCCTTTGGAATATATCATCCAAGAAAGCCGAAACAAATCAGAGTGGTGTTTGATTCAAGCACCAAACATGACGATGTATCTCTGAATGACGTTCTCCTCACTGGTCCCAACCTGACTAACAACCTAGTGGGAGTGCTCATGAGATTCAGAAAGGAACTGGTCGCCATTACCGCTGACATCGAACAAATGTTCCATTGTTTCATCGTGCGACAAGACCACAGAAATTATCTCCGTTTCCTATGGCACCGAGACAACGACACCAATAAGGAAATGGTCGAATACCGGATGAAGGTGCATGTGTTCGGCAACAGTCCTTCTCCTGCAGTCGCTACATATGGCCTACATAGGATTGCCTCCGACGGCAAAACAGAGTTCGGGAAGGATGCCCAGCAGTTTGTTGAAAAGGACTTCTATGTGGACGACGGACTTAAATCCCTGCCCACAACGGAAGAAACCATAAATCTGCTTAAACAGACGCAAGGTATGCTTTCTAAAGCTCATCTAAGGTTGCATAAAATCGCCTCAAATAGTGCTGTTGTCATGAAGGCCTTTCATCCTAATGATACTGCCACAGAGTTCCGGGTCGTGAATCTAGGCTCAGACAATCCACCAGTACAGAGAGGTCTGGGCCTGAGGTGGAACTTGTTAAAGGACTTCTTCATCTTTCAGGTCAATGGCGCGGAAAAACCATTTACTAAGCGTGGGGTTCTGTCGGTGGTGAACAGTCTATATGATCCACTTGGATTTGTCGCACCCCTTACTATACGAGGCAAGCTTCTACTGAGACAACTCTCAGAATCCATTAAGGACTGGGATGTACCACTCCCTACGGACAAACAAATAAAGTGGAAGTCGTGGAGAGAATCTCTTTGTGCCTTGGACAAGGTCTGCATACCACGCTGTTACATTCCGACATCCCTTTCTACGAGTCATAGGAAGGAGATGCATGTATTTGCTCATGACTCCACTGAAGCTATTGCAGCCATTGCTTATTTGAAGGCTACGGACTCTAACAATGAAGCCCATGTTGGATTTTTGTTTGGGAAGGTCAAATTGGCACCTAAACCCGGGCTCACTATATCCAGACTCGAGCTCTGTGGGGCTGTACTAGCTGTAGAGATTGCAGACTTCATACAAGGCGAACTAGCTATTCACATGGATGACACAAGATTCTACACAGACCGTATGGTAGTCCTGGGTTACATATACAACCAGACTAAACGCTTCTACGTCTACGTCAGTAACCATGTTGAAAGAATAAGGAGATCCTCTAAACCTCAGCAATGACAGCATGTTCCATCTCATCTAAACCCTGCGGACGTCGCTACCAGACCAGTGTCTGCTGGTGCCTTCGCAAACTCTTCTTAGTTAACTGGATCAGAGTTCCTTCACAACCAGTGCGAAAATACTGCCGTTGAAGACAGCGTCAGCATTCAGGATCCAGATGTCGACCCAGAGATTCGTCCTGATGTCAACACCTTCATCACCAATTCCAATGAGAAGGTTGGCTTGGACTGTCGGCAATTTGAGCGGTCCTCAAGATGGACAAGGCTGGTTCGTACCATTGCAAGGTTAGTCCACATAGTACAATGCTACCACAATAAGGACAGTAACACTGATTGCCGTGGTTGGCATATCTGCCATAAGCCTCTATCTGCAGAAGATATTGCTCTGAGTGAACTGTTTGTGATACGCAAGGTGCAGCAAAATGTTTTTCACAAGGAACTGGAATGTATACGTAACAAACAAGACATTCCTAAAAACAGCCCCATTGTCGTCTTAAACCCAGTAACGGACGAGCGGGGTTTACTGAGAGTTGGTGGTCATTTAAACAAGGCTAAGTTGTACGAGGCGGAAAAGAATCCTCTAATTATTCCTGGCTGTCATCATATCACCACTCTACTAATACGAGATTATCCTGCTCATACTGGTTGAGGATTAATTATCCATCCAAACAAAGGTAACTTAGGCTTGGATTACAATTGGGTTGGAGACAGTTTGGCCTAGCGCTACTTCTTTAACCCCTTCAGCCCCGGGGCACTTTCCGTTTTTGCGTTTTTGTTTTTTGCTCCCCTTCTTCCGAGAGCCATAACTTTTTTATTATTCCGTCAATCTTGCCATATGAGGGCTTGTTTTTTGCGGGACAAGTTGTACTTTTAAATGAAACCATAAGTTTTACCATATGGTGTACTGGAAAGCAGCAAAAAAATTCCAAGTGTGGAAAAATTGCAAAAAAAGTGTGATGGCACAATAGTTTTTGGGATGTTTTATTCACGGTGTTCACTATATGGTAAAACTGATGTGTAGGTATGATGCCTGAGGTCGGTGCGAGTTTGTAGACACCAAATATGTATAGATTTACTTGTATCTAAGGGGTTAAAAAAAATTCACAAGTTTGTCCAATAAAAGTGGCGCATGTTTTGCGCCATTTTCCGAAACACGTAGCGTTCTTATTTTTTGGGATCTATGGCTTAGTGACGGCTTATTTTTTGCGTCTCGAGCTGATGTTTCTAATGGTAGCATTTTTGCGCGGATGCTACGTTTTGATCGCCTGTTATTGCATTTTGCGTAAAACTTGCGGCGACCAAAAAACGTAATTTTGGCGTTTGGAATTTTTTTGCCACTACGCCGTTTACCAATCAGATTAATTGATTATATATTTTGATAGATCGGGCATTTCTGAACGCGGCGATACCAAATATGTGTATATTTATTTATTTTTTAACCCTTTAATTTTCAATGGGGGGAAAGGGGGGTGATTTGAACTTTTAGGTTTTTTGTTTTTTTTTTAATTTTTTAAAACTTTTTTTTTACTTTTTTATTTTATTTTACTAGTCCCCCTAGGGGGCTATAGCGATCAGCAATCCGATTGCTGATCGCTATCTGCTGATCACAGCTATACCGCTGTAAACAGCAGAAATAGTCACTTTCTTTTTTCCTCTGCTCCGTGCCGAGGAAGAATGAAAGTGAAACATCATAGCAGCAGGCGTCATCACATGACCCTGTGCTAAGATGGCAACCACCGAACGTCACGTGATCACTCACGTGACGTCCGGAGGGGGCGGTGGTAAGTAAAAAACATGGCCGCGCACATATAGATCTCGCTGCCAGACTTTGGCAGCGAGATCTAAGGGGTTAATGTTCCGGGTGGAATGCGATTCCACTCGGAACATGTAGGCACACATGTCAGCTGTTGAAAACAGCTGATATGTGTGCCGATCCACGCCGCCTGCCCGCGGCAGGGGGCGGGGCTTACCGGGACACGATCCATGACGGAAAAATCCGTCCATGGTCGTGAAGGGGTTAATCAGAAGATGGGGTTATCCTTCAGACTACTTCCGGAACTTGTTACAGACTTTTGTCCACCTTGTTATATTTTGGTTATTGTTGCATTGTATGCATTGTTTTCCTTATCTTACAGGTTGAAGTATTGCTTCGTGCACTCCAGGTACATACACCAAATACGGGACTGTTCATATAGTGAAATCCAAGGATTTCAGACGGGGAGTGTGCTGCATCCGTCTGTCTATTGATTTTTAGCCATACATGGACATTTGTAAAGTTATATATTAATCGGATCATCATTTGCATCTGCTATTCTTCTCTGCCATCTTCTGGTCATTGTTTGTATTACGCTGTAATT
Source organism: Anomaloglossus baeobatrachus (assembly GCF_048569485.1). NCBI lineage: Eukaryota > Metazoa > Chordata > Amphibia > Anura > Aromobatidae > Anomaloglossus > Anomaloglossus baeobatrachus. Next base: position 436,960,998 of record NC_134357.1, on the reverse strand, counting down.
TTATGTTATTGTATTTTCCCACAATACCTTTGGGCGATAAGCCCTCCTCTCGTCTGGCCTGGCTTCCTGTTGTGGGGTTTTCTTTGCCTTGTTGGAACTTCATGTTTCAGGACTGGAGAAAGGATTGTCTTGTTACCTTTAATCTGGTGCACCTATAACAGCTTTAACCCCTTCACGACCGGCCGATTTTTCGCTTTCCGTTTTTTTTTTCCGTCATTCTTTTTCTGAGAGACGTAACTTTTTTATTTTTCAGTCAATATGGTCATGTGAGGGCTCATTTTTTGCGGAATGAGCTGTACTTTTAAATTAAACCATCAGTTTTACCATATAGTGTACTGGAAAACGGCAAAAAAAATCCAAATGCAGATAAATTGCAAAAAAAGTGCGATAGCACTATGGTTTTTGAGATATGTTATTCACTGTGTTCACTATATGGTAAAACAGATGTGTGGGTGTGATGCCTCAGGTCAGTGCGAGTTCGTAGACACCAAACATGTGTAGGTTTACTTTTATATAGGGGTTAAAAAAAAATCGGACGTTTGTCCGAAAAAAGTGGCGCTCGTTTTACGCCATATTCCGTGACCCGTAGCGTTCTCATTTTTCGGGATCTATGGCTCAGTGACGGCTTATTTTTTGCGTCTCGAGCTGACGTTTTTAACAGTACCATTTTTGCGCAGATGCTACGTTTTGATCGCCTCTTATTGCATTTTGCGCAAAAGTTGTGGCGACAAAAAAACGTCGTTTTGGCGTGTGGAATTTTTTTGCCGCTACGCCGTATACTGACCAGATTATTTGTTTTTTTATTTTGATAGATCGGGTGTTTCTGAACGCGGCGATACCAAAAGTGTGTATATTTTTTATTTTTTTAACCCTTTAATTTTCAATGGGGCGAATTTGAAAGTGATTTGAACTTTTAGGTTTTTTGTTTTTTTTTAAAAACTTTTTTTAACTTTTTTTTTTTATTTTACTAGTCCCCCTAGGGGGCTATTGCGATCAGCAATCCGATCGCTCTGCAGTATCTGCTGATCACAGCTACACAGCTGTAAACCTCAGATACGCTCTCTTTCTCTTTTGCTGTGCCGCTGGCACAGCGAAAGTGAAAGCAAGTCATGTGTAGTACAGTAGTCTTCACATGACCCTGTGCTACCATGACAACTATCGGAAGTCACGTGATCGCGTCATGTGACTTCCGGTTTCGGGCGGTAAGTAAAACTTTACGCGCTTTATAATGGCGCTGTCACGTATTGACAGCGCCATTTAAGGGGTTAATCGGCACGAGCAGATAACGATCCTGCTCGTACCTAGCAGGCACACATCTCAGCTGTGAAAATCAGCTGAGATGTGCGCCGATCGCGGCATGCTGCAGCCGGAGGACCGCGGGCAGTAACATTATGGCATTTAGGACGTAATTTTACTGCCCGCGGTCGTTAAGGGGTTAATCTACGGTGCTAACTCCCACCTCATCTTCATCCTTTCATCATCTCTGGCATCTTACTTCTTTAAGGTATTGTAAATAAAGACTGTTGACTTATCACTGCATCATCCTTCCTACCACCATGCGCAGTTGTTGCGGTCTAGGGGCACAGATTAGTGAGTAACGCTATCCACCATTGTTTATATAGAGATCCGTGACCACATCTCTCAGACACATCTCATCCACATATTTCGGTGGCAGAATAGTGCATGTTACTTTTTTTAGGCAGCGTTTTGACAAAAATTTGTCAAAATAGTTGCCTAAAAAGAAGCAGCATGTCATTGCTTCATTGCGTTTTGGTTGTATTTCCACCCATTGACTTCTCAAGCTCAAAATGCAGCAAAAACGCATCGGAAATGCATACTTTTTACCGCTTTTTTTGTCAAACGCAGTGTTTACTTTTGTCAAAATGCTGCAGTTTAGTTGTCAAGCCAGAACGCAGATGTGCAGACATAAGCGGGCTTTACACGCTGCGATCTCGCTAGCGAGATTGCAAGCGATCGTACCCGCCCCCGTCGGTTGTGCAACACGGGCAAGTCGCTGCCCGTGCCGCACAATCTCGCTTACCCCCGTCACACGGACTTACTTGCCCTGCGACGTCGCTCTGGCCGGCAAACCGCCTCCTTTCTAAGGGGGCGGTTCGTGCGGCGTCACAGCGACGTCACACGGCAGCCGTCTAATAGAAGCGGAGGGGCGGAGATGAGCGGGATGTAACATCCCGCCTATTATTATTATTATTTTTTATTGCGACATTTATTCCATGGCACTTTACAGTGAAAGAGGGTATACGTACAACAATCATTAACAGTACATAACAGACTGGTATAGGAGGAGAGAGGACACTGCCCGTGAGGGTTCAGTCTATAGGAAATGGGTGATGGTACAATAGGTAAGGACAGAGCTGGTTGCGCAGTGGTGTACTGGACTGAGGGTTATTGTAGGTTGTAAGCTTGTTGGAAGAGATGGGTCTTGAGTTTCCTCTTGAAGCTTTCCACGGTAGGGGAGAGTCTGATATGCTGTGGTAGAGCGTTCCAGAGTATGGGGGAGGCACGGGAGAAATCTTGTACGCGATTGTGGGAAGAGGAGATAAGAGAGGAGTAGAGAAGGAGATCTTGTGAGGATCTGAGGTTGCGTGCGGGTACGTACCGGGAGACTAGGTCACAGATGTAAGGAGGAGACAGGTTGTGGATGGCTTTGTATGCCATGGTTAATGTTTTGAACTGGAGTCGTTGGGCGATGGGAAGCCAGTGAAGGGATTGGCAGAGTGGCGAGGCTGGGGAATAGCGAGGGGACAGGCGGATTAAGCGGGCCGCAGAGTTTAGGATAGATTGGAGGGGTGCAAGAGTGTTGGAAGGGAGACCAGAGAGCAGGAGGTTGCAGTAATCGAGGCGGGAGATGATGAGGGCATGCACTAATGTTTTTGCTGAATCTTGGTTAAGGAAAGCACGGATCCGGGAGATATTTTTGAGTTGTAGTCTGGATGAGGTGAAGAGGGCTTGGATGTGTGGCTTGAAGGATAGAGCAGAATCGAGGGTTACTCCAAGGCAACGAGCTTGTGAGACTGGGGAGAGCGAGCAACCATCAAGTTTGATGGAAAAGCTTCTTGGAGGGGATGAGTGAGGAGGAGGAAAGACAATGAATTCTGTTTTGTCCATGTTAAGCTACCTCCTTCCTTCTGCATTGCCGGTGGAGACAGGTAAGGAGATGTTCGTCGCTCCTGCAGTGTCACACATAGCGATGTGTGATGCCACAGGAACGACTAACAACATCGCTAATAAGCAGAAAACGATTTTTTGTTTCAGGACAAACTCTCCGTGGCAAACGATTTTGACCGCTTTTGTGATCATTTAAGGTCGCTCATAAGTGTCACACGCTGCAATATCGTTAATGACGCCGGATGTGCGTCACAAACACCGTGACCCCGACGATAATTCATTAACTATATCGTAGCATGTAAAGCCCGCTATAGCCTTAAATAAGGGCCACTTGATTCCCACCTGTTTCTTCACAGAATGATTGACCACAGTAATGTAACTATTCACTGCTATTATTTTGAACGTCCCCCCCTTTCAATTAATTAGTCAAATACACAGACTCAAAAACCTGCAGATCATAAATGCCGAGTCTTGTGAAGAAACTACTGTACCAACTGGTAAATAATTTGACATGTAATATAATTTGTACCAAAAACAGTGAATAAGCTGGTTAGTCATATTTGACTGCTATTATTTTGAACACTACTGTACACACACAACTCTGCTGCATGTACACACACATTACATTACCACATTTTGAAGTTCCTTCCCGGCACGATAACTGATCAACATGACCTAAACGGTCCCTCAGCTATTTAGGATGTGCAGCATCCATGGAGATCCTGCCCTGCAGCAATCACATAGATCAGTACTGGGCAGGAGGAAAGAAAAATGTTCTCTCAGTCAAGGCCGCCATCATGGCATTACAACCATGACTGATGTATGGGCTAATTACTTAGCTTTGTTAAGTCCATGGCCGGCTGGGCCCCAGTCACAGCCGCAGCAGAGGGGCCCAGCAGTGTCACTTCAGCCACTACAACAGATTGCTAAGTTGCAGGCGAAACCCTTCAAAAGGCATTACATGCACATTAGCCATGTGCTGCAAGACATGGTTAGTGGAGAGCAGGGAGCTGCCGTGTCATCACTCTGCGACCTCACCACATTGCTGCAGGTAACAGATCTGCAGAGGTAGCGAAGACGTAGGCGACAGGTAAGCGCTCAGCGAGCTGAAGTTGATTGCTGGGAGTGGGGGCCCGCCGGCTCCAGCCCCTGTCTTGCTTCAGCTTCATGTCCATCGGAGAGCGCACAATCAAGCTGAAATGCTTTGCCGCTCAGAGAGGATGCCATGTGACATGGGAGCAGAGAAAAATGAGTAAAATGTTTTTTGTTTTTTTTTTCTTTTTGCGCCACATAAATATGCCAGAAAGGGCCCATATATACCGAAAGGACAATATATATACCAGGAAGGGGACAGAGCCCAGGAGGGTATATATATACGAGGATGGGGACATAGATAACAGGAGAGGCCCAGGATGGGTACATATATACCAGGAGGATGACATATTTGCTAGGAAGGGTGCAAATAAACTAGGATGGGGACATATGTACCAGGATGGGCTCATGAGGGGGACATATATACCAGGAGGATATTATACAGAGAGGCAGTGTGGGCGATATATGTACCAGGATGGGCCCAGGAGGGGGACATTTCTCCCAAGAAGATATTATACAGAGAGGCAGTGTAGGACGATATACAGAGGGGTAGTGTGTGTTGGAGGATATATATAAAGAGGGGCAGTGTGTGGGGGATATTATACAGAGGAGCAGTGTATGTGGGGTGGATATTATAGAGGGGCAGTGTGTGTGGGAGGATATATACAAAGAGGGGCAGTGTGTGGGGTATTATTCAGAGGAGTTGTGTGTGTGTGGAGGAATATTATACAGAGGAGCAGTTTGTGTGGAGTGGATATTATACAGAGGAGCAGTTTGTCTGGGGTGGATATTATACAGAGGAGCAATGTGTGTGGAGATACACAGGGGGCAGTGTGTGGGTATATTATACAGAAGAGCATTGTGTGTGGGGGATATTATAGAGAGGGGCAGTATGTGTGGGAGATATCTAATATATAAAGCTGAATGTGTGTATGTATGTATGTGTGTATGTCCGGGATTGGCATCTGCACCATCGCAGCTACAGCCACAAACTTTTGCACACTCACACATCTGGACCCCGAGACCATCATAGGCTATGTTGTGAGGTGAAATTTTAACCCTGCGCGTTCCAATTTACCAATTTTCTATCTACATGATGGGGAAAAAGTGAAACGAAAAGTGTATCCGCACCGTCGCATTTACAATCACGAAATTTTGCACAGACACCTCATGTGACCCAGGGAACGTCGTAGACTTTGTTTTGACAGGAAAATTTAACCCTGCGCTTCACAGTTACCCTCCAAAAAACATGCCTCTATTAAAGTAAATGGAGCCTGGAACTACAGATTATTAGTAGGAGCTGTGGTTGGTTGCTATAGGAACAAAAGACATTCATAGTATAAGAAGCTTATATGTGCGATAATAAGATGTCGGTGGGAGACTAATAGAGAGAGACAGACAGAGACAAACAGAGAGACAGACAGGGAAAGAGACAGACAGAGACAAACGGTGAAAGAGACAGACAGAGACAAACGGGGAAAGAGACAGACAGAGACAAACGGGGAAAGAGACAGACAGAGACAGACCTGGAAAGACACAGACCTGGAAATAGACAAACAGAGACAGACCTGGAAAAAGACAGATCTGGAAAGAGACTGACCTGGAAAGAGACAGATGGGGAAAGAGACAGACAGACATGCAGACAGGGACAGAGACAGGCAGACAGGAAAGGAGGAGACAGCCAGAGAGACAGACAAAGATAGATGGGGAAAGACACAAACCTTGATAGATACAGATGGGGAAAGAGACAGAGAAATAGAGACAGACAAGGAAAGAGACAGACAGAGACAGGCAGACAGGGAAAGAGACAGATAGGAAAAGACACAGACAAAGAGATGGGGAGACAGACTGGGAAAGAGACAGACCTAGAAAGAGACAGATGGGGAAAGTCACAGAGAGATAGAGACATACAAAAAAAGAGACAGACAGAGACAGGCAGACGGGGAAAGAGACAGACGGGGAAAGAGACAGACGGAGCACATTACTTGGCCAATTTAGTTAAATCTGTGTGGTATATCTGTGGTGTTGAAATATATGTTGTGAAATGCTTCTATTAGCTTAGTTTTTGCCTTTTAATAATTACATTTCTATCTATTTGTTTTGTGGTTTTTGTGTGCAGAATAAATTTTTGTTAATACATTCTATTTTGTTAACAACAGTTATTAACCCGGGCGAAGCCGGGTAGTACAGCTAGTAAATTATATATGGTACCTGTAGGAGTCACAAGTATAAGGGGAAACTTACTGTTTCTGCTACCCCAGCAGAGATCTGGCAATCATGATCGCCGGGTGCTACATAAGCATCGGTACTGAGTGCTTTGTATCTGGCTAAAAAAGTTGACAGAAGTGATATTAAACTGCTTCTTTTAGAAGTCCCCGGCTGTTCTTGACAGCTGCAGATCTGTCTTCCTCCTACTAGATTGCAGAAGCTTTAACACTGCACCGTAAATTTAAAATGGCACGAAGTTAAAGCCCAGGACCAGTCGCTATGAAATTGACGGTGCTTAGTTGTTACCTGGTTAAATATATTTTAACATACCCTTCCCATGTTAGTCACCGTAGCTAAAAAAATTGACTCTTCAGGGGAATTGCCTGGTTTTGACAGCCCTTTAGATACATAAAAGCTCCTGAAAGGACAATATAGCATAGGCCCAGGCACTGATGAAGCAGAGGTAAAACCAGAGATGCCATACTGCTTTAAAGTCGATAGCAAGATGCATGGACACGGAAGAGGAGAACTAATGAATGGTAGCTACTAGATAGAATTTATATTTTGGACTATAAAACACACTTTTTAGCAGCAAAAAAAAATAATCTTATGTGCGTCTTTTAGACCGGAGGCAGCTTCCTGTGACGGAGAAGACTGTGACAAAGTGTCCTTTCCGATAACTGAGAGCAGGGCCGCCACTAGAAATTTCAGGGCCCCATACTGGCAAAATTTTCGGGCCCCCTCGAGACCACCCAGGCTCCACCCCAGCTCTGCCTCCACCCATCAAACTTTCCACAGTCTTATTGCCACTCCTAGAAAAACGTGTGTGAGTGTTTGTGTGTATATACTCTGTATATATATATATATATATATATATATATATATATATATACTAGCTGTACTTCCCGGCTTCGCCCGGGTTAATAACTGCTGATAGCAAAATAGAAAAAAAATTATTCTGCACACAAAAACCACAAAACAAATAGATATAAATGTAATTATAATGTCTGTCTCCCCCTCTGTATATATCTCTCTTTCTCTCTCTCTCTTTGTATGTCTGTCTCTTTCCCTGTCTGTCTCTGACTGTCTCTGTCTCTTTCTCCGTCTGTCTCAATCTCTTTCCCTGTCTGTCTGTCTATCTCTTTCCCTGTCTGTCTATCTATCTCTTTCCCTGTCTGTCTATATATCTCAGTCACTTTCCCTGTCTGTCTCTTTCCCTGTCTCTCTTTCCCTCTCTTTCCCTGTCTTTCCCTGTGTCTCTTTCCCTCTCTTTCCCTGTCTGTCTCTTTCCCTCTGTCTCTTTCCCTGTGTCTGTCTCTTACCCTGTCTTTGTCTGTCTCTTACCCTGTCTGTCTCTTTGCCTCTCTTTCCCTGTCTGTCTGTTTCCCTGTGTCTGTCTCTGTCTCTTTGTCTGTGTCTGTCTCTTAAGCTGTCTCTCTCTCTCTTTCCCTGTCAGTCTGTCTCTTTGTCTGTGTCTGTCTATTTGTGTTTGTCTCTTACCCTGTCTATGTCTGTTTCTTACCCTGTCTGTGTCTGCCTCTTTCCCTGTCCGTGTCTGTCTCTTTCCCTGGCTGCATTGTGACACGCCAACATTCCACATAAGGGCATGGCTGCGCATTCTTCTGAAGTTCTGGCTGCACTGTGGCTCCTAGCTCCATTTGCTTTAATGGAGGCAGGTTTTTGGCGAATAACTGTAAAGCGCGGGGTTAAAATTTCCTCTCAAAACATAACCTATGACGCTCTCGGGGTCCAGAAGTGTGAGTGTGCAAAATTTTGTGGCTGTAGCTGCGATGATGCAGATGCCAATCCCGGACATACACACACACACATTCAGCTTTATATATTATATATATATATATATATATATATATATATATATATTTATACTAGCTGTACTACCCGGCTTCACCCGGGTTAATAACTGTTGTTAACAAAATAGAATGTATTAACAAAAATTTATTCTGCACACAAAAACCACAAAACAAATAGATAGAAATGTAATTATTAAAAGGCAAAAACTAAGCTAATAGAAGCATTTCACAACATATATTACAACACCACAGATATTTCACACAGATTTAACTAAATTGGCCAAGTAATGTGCTCCGTCTGTCTCTTTCCCCGTCTGTCTCTTTCCCCGTCTGCCTGTCTCTGTCTGTCTCTTTTTTGTATGTCTCTCTCTGTTTCTTTCCCCATCTGTCTCTTTCTAGGTCTGTCTCTTTCCCAGGTCTGTCTCCCCATCTCTTTGTCTGTGTCTTTTCCTGTCTGTCTGTCTCTGTCTGTCTCTTTCCTTGTCTGTCTCTATCAAGGTCTGTGTCTTTCCCCATCTATCTATCTTTGTCTGTCTCTCTGGCTGTCTCCTCCTTTCCTGTCTGCCTGTCTCTGTCCCTGTCTGCATGTCTGTCTGTCTCTTTCCCCATCTGTCTCTTTCCAGGTCAGTCTCTTTCCAGGTCAGTCTCTGTTTGTCTCTTTCCAGGTCTGTCTCTTTCACCGTCTGTCTCTGTCTGTCTCGAAACAAGATAGAGAAAATAATTGAATTAAAAAATTGTACGGCATCTTGATTGATGAAAAAATTGTACGTCATCATCAATTCAATACAAATCGACACCTTGCATACAGAAATGCTATGATATGAAACCCATGACCCCCCCCCCCCAAAAAAAACATTGAATGCTGGTCACGCTTATGGCGCTCATTTAACTTTGATGCTCAAAATGGCCACCGTCAGCTGCAATGTACATCTGGACTCTGCACAGCATACTGTATCTTGCTGCACGTTGTGCAATATGGTAGGTGACACATTTGCACAAGCATCTGTGATACGTCGTCGTAGGTCCTGCAATGTTGGTGGAGGGGTTGCATACACTTGCTGTTTGATGTGACCTCACAGAAAGAAGTCCAATGGGGTCAGGTCAGGTGAGCGTGGAGGCCACCATACCCAGTGACTTGTAGGAAGGTCTCCATGAGGTATCGCTTCACGTCCGCACCCTTGTGAGTTTTACACGTTCTAATCATAGCATTTCTGTATGCAAGGTGTCGATTCGTATTGAATTGATCATGCCCTACAACTTTGTAATTCACTTTTTTTTTTCTCTATCTCGTTCCGTTTTCGAGATAAAAATGCTAACTCCGTTGGTTTCCACCTGGTGGCGCTATAGGTGGTTTCATTGCGTAGCGCATGGCTACTTTACTATACCTAGACACCACTTCTATGCCTATAGTTGCCGCCGTTCTCAAGTTAATGGTGGTGGACAGGATATGGGTGGCCACACTATATAGTGGGGATGGAAACTTACATACTGTAGCTGCAGGATATCTATCTACCTAATAGCTATATTTTTTATATTATTTTTTTTTCCTTTGAGATGTGTGTGTAAATATTGGATGGCATATGGGTGTCCATGTGACGCCCAATTTTTTTCCACACCCATTGACTTGCATTGGCGAGTCTCTACTAATAAATCCGGCCATATGCACCATGCTGCAATTTTTTTCTCAGCCCGATTACACCTAAGATGAACACTGCCTCATTAAATAACATTGCACAAAGAGATGAAAAAAATCCATTGATGATCCGTGAGTATAAATAGTTGAAATCTTCACTTTTATTCAAAAAGAAGTTTCAAAAATATGAATGCAAATGTGCTGAGGACAAACATTATAAGAATAACTACTGAGCTGGCCTTCTCCCCCCTTATTTCCCATTTGTATATTGTACATTGAATAACATTGATGACATTTGTATTATCAGATTGCACTTGGTGGATTTATATGGAGATGTACAGTATATGTGAGTGAACCCTAAGGCAGATCATACACATTTGATTGGCAACGGAATATCACTATAACAAACACTTCATGCATTGCAGTTCCCAAAAACAGCAGGAGTCACTAGAGTTGCCTCTGCCACATCTGTCAAATGTATAGAAAGCTTTGTCATAAAAGTACATGGGAATTTCTGTCTCACAACCGCCATCTTGTGGTAATCTTTGATTTAACAAGGCTACATAGGTTTTATAAAACAGAATTCACATAAGCATGTAACTAGCATATACTGTAACTCGGACGCGTGCTCTCTGATGTTTATCGGATAGCACTCACTCCAGTGCTGACCAGCATTTTTTTCTCATGCTGAATCGACATGAAATACTCTCTGCATGCTGAGATTTGGCAGCGTATCTCGGACGCCGCGCACCCATACAAGTCTGTGGGTGCATGTGAAACAATGGACTGCACTGATGTCATCCGAATGCAGTACGATATAGGGAGAGACAGTTAATGGAGAAAATGGAGAAATTAATTTCTCCATCTTTTCCTCACCTGTGCTCCGATTCTCACATGGAAGAGAATCTGATCACAATGACACTCGGTCACGCTCGCAAAAGAGTCTGAACTGAGTGTCATTAACATAATGTATAGAATTCTCTCACATGAGAGAATCATCGCATGCTACACGCTATGTGAGCGAACCTTTATTGCAATGTTTTGAACCTGTCCATAATTTGTGAACTTCAGCTCTGTCAGTTTGGCTAAATGTGTAAACAGGGCTACTGTTATTTTGTACACCTTTATCCCTTTGATATGACTGGTCTTAAAGAGGTCCTTACAACAATTATTTCATGTTGGATGCACAATGTAATAGAGACTGCATAGCGGAATAAAATTTTCTTTTGTGTTTTTTTTTTCTTTTTTTTTTTAAGGGAATCTGAGGACAACAGGAGAAATCTGAGGACAACAGGAGATAGAGGCAGAGTCACGGATTTCAGAGCTGTCTCACTTATTAGGCTGTGTACTGTTTTCATACAATTATTGTTTTATGCTTAGTAGAATTATCACAACACGGACTAGAGCTCACGCATCTGCTAGACCAGCCCCACCCCCAGCACTGATTAGCAGCTCACTCTCAATAGACAATGTACATGTAGCACCCAGGGATATGGGGTACTCACTCCTGGGCAGTAACAAATATCACTCTGGTGGCCGTTGCTCGATCCCGTGCCCTGGGCCCCTTTTGTAATGGGCGGTATTTACAGGGGAGTTAAGAGTTTTTGTCATGTGACGCCACCTGCGGGTTGCAGTTAAGGATGGAGAACCGCTGCTGCTGAATGTGGGTACTCCCAGGGCTGGTGGTAGTAGCAGCTGTGATGGTAGGCCCTCCGCAGGTAGGGCTGTGCCTGAGAGATTTAACGGGGGCAATAACGGAGACCACACCAGGTTGTCTTTAACATTCTCTACTCACTGTGGACCCAGGAGTTGCTGGTTCAGGTCCCTTGGAGGACCAGTGCCAATGTAGTGACCAAGGTTGCTCTGTCCCCGGCACTCTCAGTTGATTGGGTCCCCGTAGCGTGGAGCGTCTGGGGGCCCCGACTGTTCCTTTTGGTGTACAGTCTCCTCCGTACGGCGGGCAGTGTGGACCCTATGGGGAGGTAAGTGTCTGAACTCTAATCCTAGTTTACTGCTGATGCCCCCGGATTATTTGGTTCGGTGAACTCCGTGATGGTGTCCTCACCGGGCAGGTATTAGCCAAACAGTCTGCGCAACTTGCGATTGACCTAGGGCCCTGTGCCCCATTCGTGCTCCGGTCCCAGCGGTATCTCTGGTACCCATCCTGGCGACCTCTCTCCTGTGCCCCCGGGTCACCATTACACGGACCCAGCTCAGGCACGTCCGCACACCTCTCCTGTGTGCCACTCTCTCTAAACTGACTACAGAGTCACTGACTGCTGACCCCTCCCACCAGGCTGATTAAACCCAGGGACTCATTCCCATGGCGACCATCCCCTTCCATGGTTAACCCTCTATGCCCCATGTGGAGTGGAGAACTAGGATTTTGGTCGTGTTTTGATGAATATGGCACTGGTACTCCGGGTCCCAGGGGGGTAGGTCTTGCATCCACAAGAGGATGCAGTTCCCTGTAGTGCCCTGAGGGTCTCAGGGGAGCTACATACACAGAAAGCTGTGGTGTGGGCGAGGGCAGCTTTCTAAGCTCTGCTACATCTAAGGCCAGAGTCACACTTACTAGTTACTCGCGTGAGTCTGTCATCACATCACCCGCCACAGCCTGACGCTTTCCAGAGACAAGCATCCCAGCTGCATAGAAATACATGCAGCCGACCCACTCCTGTAAGGAAAGTGTGCAGCTGTGACGGGTGATGCCGATGCGAGACTCGCAAGTGTGACTCTGGCCGATGAGCTATGATTGTGCCACAACTGCTGAACCCAGTAAACTAAGTGAGACATTGCTGGAATCAGGGTCTCTTTTACTACTTTATGCTGCTAAAACCTGGCGTTAGATTCACTTTACAATATCACCTCTGCCTTGCCTACATATTAGCAAACAAAGTATTTGGTGCCTAATAATTTTCATTAAGTCGAAGTGGGTGTTATCAGGGAGTTTTTACTGGTGGCGTGTACTGCTTCCCCTGAATGACGTTGGCCAATCATAAGCAGGCAGTAACCCACAGGAGAAATAGAAAACGCCCCACAATGGCTTACAGCATGTTTCTTAGGCTCTGTTCACATGTCCAGTATAATCATCCATTAGAACAAATCCAGCAGCAATCCGTTGGCAAAAAAGTTATGCAGACACAACTTTTTTGTCTGTTTTTAAACAATTGATTTCAACTGCATGTTTCTTTTTTAACCTTTGAATCTATGGAGAACGAATCCGATAACAGATTGCTAATTAGCTTCCATTTGAGACTGATCCAGTAAGCAAAAAATGGATTATTCACAAACTAAAGAAAAACAGATGGCTAAATGGCAATCCATAAATGAATCTGTTTTCCATAGACTCCCATGTTAAAAAAAACAGATCCAGCAGAACAGACAACTTTTTTGCCAATGGATTGCCGCTGGATCTGTTCTAGAGACTGATTAATGGGCATGTGGACTCAGCTTCATTGAGTCAGGTGTATGACAGACAGCCCTGATTTCTTGATCTAGCCTACTGCATGATTACAAAGATGTACAGAGATGAATAAGGCTAAGTTCACACTTGCGTGGTTTTGCATCAGTCACAATCAGTTGTGTCACTGATGCAACGGATGTGTTGCAGATAGTGGCACAACTGATGTGACTAAGGCCCCTTTCACACGTCAGTGATTCTGGTACATTTGTGCTTTTTTTTAAACGTACCAGAATCACTGACATACGCAGACCCATTCTAATGAATGGGTCTGCTCACACGTCAGTGATTTGTCACTGCACGTGTCTCCGTGCAGCGTACCCGCGTGTGCGTGATTGCTGCACGGAGACATGTCCATTTTTTTCTGGCATCACTGATGTTCCACGGACCACGCAGTGGTGTGGTCCGTGAAACACGTGCCAGAAAAAAACGTGCTTTTAAAATAATAAACATTTTAACTCACCCGGCGTCCAGCGATGTCCTCTGCAGCGCGTGTAGCTTGCTCCTTCTGTGCCGGCTGATTACTGTCGCGCATATTCATGATGCGCGACACAGCCGACCCGGAAGCAGCTGCTGCGGGGGTCACCGCCGGCCGGATGCTGCACCGCGGGAGGATTCAGCACCACGGACAGCGGGAGCGGGCGCAGGTGAGTGAATCTCTAAGTGCAATCACGGGCCACGGAGAACGGAGCCCGGATTGCACTTAGACAACCCATGTGTGCCGTGATTTTCGGCACATGCAGGGACATGTGCGTGTTTTACACGCCAGTGAAAAACGTCTGTGTTTTTCACTGACGTGTGAAACGGGCCTAATGCTGCAAAAAAACAATCCGTTGTTTATTTGTTTTTTTACTGTTTTACAGGCAGCCGGCTTTTGTGAACGATCAGCTGATCGCCCAGCGGACGGCTTTTGTGAGCGATTAGCTGATCGTTTCGGCCGCTGGAACTGGAACTGAACTTACAGTCATCATGATTTTTTACTGTGCGCATGCTGGGTAAAAAACCAATCCACCGCACACAAAAAACGTGACATTCATTGTTGCTCCCGCCTGATGGTCAGTCAGTAAACGACTGATCTGTCACACGGCTGATGCAACGCAAGGCTATTAATCACAATCCGTCGCTAATAGAAGCCTATGGGGAAAAAACGGATTCCTGCAAAATATTTTGCAGGGCACCGTAATTCCTCCAGGCGATGGATTGTGACTGATGCAAAACAACGGAAGTGTGAGCTTAGCCTAATACCTTTAAGGTAAAATAAAGGCAGTTATTGTGGAGGCACAACTGAGTTTAGTTGTCACATTACAAACTCTTATCAGTTCTCCTCTCATAGCACCATCACCTCTGCCGTACTGTCCCTCCCCTACATTATCTGTACAGAGACGTGTCAATACTAAGCCAGGTTCACACAACCATATTTTCGCTCCAATGTTTGTTCATGAGGCTGTGCACATGTCTAAATCTGTCTGATGAAGAAAATCGCAGCATGTCCGAGTAACGCTGGTTTCACATTAGCATTTTCCTGCCGCACTGACAGATCCAGCACAAGTACAGTACAGTTCAATACAGTTCACAGGCATCGCGGCAAGCTCCGGTCACATGTTGTCACATGCTCCGGTCACATGACCGCATGTGACCGGAGCTTGCCAGTGAACTGTATTGAACGGTACTGCACTTGTGCCGGATCTGGCAGTGCGGCTGTGGCGCCCTGGACAAGCCAGGGGCCACAGGTAACTGCACCACCACACCCTACACCCCGGTTAGGCACATCTAAGCCTTCCCCAGGGGCTGATGTCCACACCAGGGGGTGGAGCCAGGTGGTTGGTCTCCACCCACCGAGGAGTTCACAGTCCTGGAGGAGGGAAAAGGAGCAGTTGAGTTTTGACAGTGAAAGTGGAAGGAGGGAAAGTGAGCAGTAGTGAAGTGGCAAAGAGAGCAGACAGAAATGAGTCCGGGTGTGTGGCCCGGACGGAGCAGCAAGGTTGGCAGACGGTGGTGACCATCTGCAGGAGTGGCCTATCGGAGTTTGCCATAAGGACCGTGGACGGGCGGTGGCCCGGCGGTACCGGACCGGTACACAAGGAGAAGCCAGCACCACTGGCAGGGGCTTTTCGGACCCCGGCAAGGCTAGGAGTCGCCGTGAATTTGCCAAATCCGTTAGTGAAGGGGACCTCCTGGGTTTCCAAACAGTCAAGTCCCGACAGAAGGCAATCTGTCCAACCGTGAAGGGGAGACACCACCACCGCCAAGGGCAACCGTTTCCCAGGGCCAGCGCCTGCGGGCAAAAGGGGCTCCTCCGGCCCACATCCAGGTCGGGGAGCGGGTTACCGGTGGGAACCCATCGGAATCAACATAGAACATAGGTGCAGGGAGAGACAGTCATCACTAACCTACGGGGAAGAAACAACCGCAGCCGTCTGGGGGACCCGTCCATCTAGCCGTGTGTTTTACCGAGAACTGTGTCATCGTCTCAGGCTGAGTGAGTACCCTCGTCTCATACGGCACAGCGCTGCCCCTGCGACCCTGCACCTCACCAGGCCCCGCAACCCGCCTGCCATCCAGCCCTACCCCATCACCGGGCCCCGGGACAACCAACCCCCTGGTCGCTGCCCGGTTCCATGGCCCTTGGGGTGCCGTCCCTCAGGAAAGAAAAAGAGGTTTTAAGAAAACAATAAAAGTATTTGGGGTTGCCGGGGCGACGTCAAGGAGGTGACATGTAGAAAAATCACCAGCAATGTCTTACTCCAAAGCAACTTTTTTTTATTAAACTTCTTGGTGGATTTATGGAAAAAAAAGTAACAAGGAAGGCAGAGTAGGTCATCTGGAGAATTTCAAGACCATATCCATCAAAATCGGTGAAGGCTCTTAGAAGATATAGCCAAAAATCTTCGACGGTGTCAGTTCTGTTGGCTCTGCGCAAAGCCATTAATAAGGCTATGGAGAATTAATCTCTGTGGACCCTGTACTGCGACAGCATTTTCACATCCCACATTCAGGATTTCCGGACTCAGATGAAGGTGCAGAAAATTTTGATACCACCCCCATGAAAATCGGAGGTGGCACACCAGAGATATAAGGAAAAAACTGCGGCAGATTTTAGTGAGTACAAGCGATCAGCGCTGTCCCCATACCATTTACACTGATCACACTGAACCCTGTTCCCTGTAAAATTTTATGCGCCCCCCCCTCTCCTAAATATTATTGTAGACCTTGGGGAGATGTGGAAAAACCCACAGAAATCTTAAAATCCCCCTTCTGTGACACATATATTAACCAACTAGATCCCGAGTTGGGGTCCGAACAGCGGCCATTTTCTGACCACAAAGTGAAAGTGACAGTTGGAGTCAGTGAGGTGCGGCCATTTTATAAGTCCTGGCCATAATATTCCCTAATAGCCACCTATAATCACCCTAAATAGTGGTTATAAACCTTACTGGAAAAGTCCTATTGCTCTGTACTCTTCCCTGGAGGCTGCACTGTCACAATAAAGCAGCATAGCAGAAGTACCAGCAAAATTGATTTAATTAAAAACGTCAAATTTCGGATTTAAAGGGATAGCTCTGATTTCAAAAAAATTTTTTAAAATGGATAAAGGAGCAAGGCAGAAGATAAACCCAACCATAAAAAATGACCAAAAAATCTCCTTGAAGGCGGCACATAAAACCACTCTGGATAAGGATAATCTTGCCTATAACCTAAAATCCATCACCCCTAAAATAGAAGCTTCAGCAGCCACAGTCCAACATGTAGGAGGAGGTATAGAGACTAAACATCAATCAAGATTAAACCATAGAGATTGTGTGGAGCAGGGGATGAAAAGCACTCAAGCACCACTCCTCAATCTCGCTTCTCATAATAAGGTAGAACAATCCAACATCTCAGACATGGAAACATCATCTTCCAGTTCTAATAAAAGAAAAGGCCAGACTATAAGCAATGATGCGCTAGTAGGAGAATTTAACAACTCTTCTTCATCCGCTAGTGAAGAATTTGACTCGCTAAGTCCCGATAAACAGAGGCCTAGACTCGATTACAATTCACCCTCTCTACTTTCTGCTGAATCAAAGATCCTAAACAGCAGTGAAACTCATCCAAATCTTGTGAAAAATGACTCTGACTCCTATTTAGTAAACCTTATTAAAGCATTCAATAAAGATATGGTCTTAGCATTCGAAAATCAAACAAAGATCCTACGCGAAGACATTTTACAAGTCAAAAACAGATTGGATGCTAATGAAGCCAGAATATCCCAAGTAGAGGAAAAAGCGGACACACTCTCAAAGGACCAGTGTGAACTACAACTTCAGGTTCAATTTTTAAAGGGCAAAGTGGCTGACTTGGAGGATCGTGGTCGTAGAAATAACATCAAACTTAGAGGAGTCCGGGGTCGGTAACAAATAATAACCTGGCAACCTACACTAAGGGACTTCTTAAATCTGTTATACCATCTTTATCGGAGTTAGAGATTATGATTGACCGGATACATCGTCTGCCCAAACCCAAATCTCTTCCTTCAGACATCCCCAGGGATGTTATCCTACGTCTCCATTTCTTTACCACAAAGGAGATTCTACTAAAATTTATACGAGAAAACAGGACACTACCGGATCCTTATCATCATATCAAGGTCTTTGCCGACTTCTCCAAGGAGACAATGGAATCAAGAAGAAGATTTAATGACATCACCAAACAACTGCGAGAATGGGGTATTCTTTACAGGTGGGGGTTCCCCACTAAACTTCTTGTCTGGTTAAATGGTAAAACAACCCTCATTAAAACCCCAGAGGATGGCTTAAAACTTATATCTTCATTAAATAATGAAGGGGACCCGAGAAGTCAACGCTAATGACCTCTCTGTTCAAATACTATTTTTCTTATGAAGAACCTAATATGTATATAATTTCAGGAGAATTGAAAAAGGGTGACCATCCCATTGGATTACACCATCTTTTCTTAAATCTAGATTTTGAAATAGTCTTTTCCCTGGGAGCTTTTCCACCTAGATTTGAACTCAGAGAATCTACAGGAGGACACGTTGCTGTTATTATTCGGATTAAACTATTTTTTTTAATTTTTTCTCTGTCCACGTTTTACTTCAGTATTAATAGAGACAACACTTCTTTCTTGACGGGGAAAGGAGACAAGTATTATTTAGTCTCCTTTCTCTTCCACAAACTTTGACCTCTATTTGAAGGTTTTATCTTACCCGTTTAGTGGAGATACCTTCAGGGAGAACTTTTTTGCATTTGTCATTAAAAGTTTGCTTGCCACCCATATTGGACTCCCTCTTGATCCAACCTAGAAGTTTTTTCGTTCAGTTAAAATATATTAGAAATTATTTCCTTACATCCTTAGTAATTTTAACTAGTTGAGGGAAAGTTATATTGTTCATTGGAAGCACTGTAGTTATTTACAGATCTTATAATAACATATTATAATGGTAGTTTTGAAGTAAGTTTCCTTTAGTGCATATTATTATTATTATTTTTTTTTTTTTTTTTTTTTTTCTTCTCTACTCTCTTCTCTTCTCTTCTCCTTTCTCTCCTTTCTTTCCTTTCCCTCCTCTTCCTTACTTCCATCCCTAAACATGACTGTTAAATTCATTTCTTATAACGTCCATGGTCTAAACTCCCCTAGAAAACGATATCTGACCTGGAAAGAACTAAGAAACTCTAAAGCAGATATAGCATGCCTACAAGAGGTGAAATTCACTAGAGACGATCATCCAAAATTCGTTAATAAAAACTTTCCACACATTCTCTCCTCACTAAGTGTTGGAAAAAGAGCAGGAGTAATGATATTGGTTAAGGATACAGTGTCCTTTAAGCTTCTTACTGAGAACAAAGACAAGGAAGGTAGGTATATTGTCATTACCTGTTTAGTAAATAATCATCCCTGTACTATAGTTAATGTGTATGCTCCTAACCACGCCCAGATTGGCTTTCTGGATAAACTATTCGAGTTGGTCCAGGAGGTCAAACAAGGCGATCTTATACTCTTGGGTGATTTCAATCTTGTCCCAGACAATGAACTTGATTCAACAGCTCAGGCAAGACACAAGAAGCACTGTCTGAAACATTGGTTACAAAGACAGGAACTTCTTGATGCCTTTAGATGTATAAACTCTACATCAAAAGAATTCACGTATTATTCTGACATCTATAACACATTTTCCCGGATTGACCTAATACTAACGGACTCATTCACAATCTCTAAAATAAAAAAAATTGAAATTTTACCCAAAACTTTTTCGGACCATTCGCCAATAATATGCGTAGTATGCCTTAATACTTCCTCTTCACACAATTTTTTATGGAAATGTAACTCTTTCCTCTTAAACTCCCCAACATATAAAAAAGACATTGAAAAGTCAATTAAATTATATTTTGATGAAAATTCAACTGAAAATATGTGCCCTTTTGTAATTTGGAATGCTCATAAAGCGGTAATTCGCGGGAGCCTCATCCAATTATCCTCGCAGCATAAAAAACGTCAAAGGGAAAAAGTTACAGCAATACAAAATATGATCAGACAGAAGGAAGAAGCTCAACAAAAACTTGTCTCTCCATCCACAACAATCCACAGGGAAATCTTAACTCTTAGAGCTGAATTAAAATCTGAACTATTGAAAGATTTTGAACAATATTCCCACAATATGCATTTCAATTTTTACACCTCTATCAATAAACCCAGTAGACTGATGGCGCAAAGAGTCAAACAAGCCAGAATCAAAAAAAGGATTCATAAAGTTGCAAAACCTGACAGCTCCTTTGCATATCATCCAAAGGAAATTGCTGAAACTTTCGCCAACTATTACATCAAACTATATAACCTAAAAAATGACCCATCAATTTCCCAACCAGATGACACGACCATTAATAGTTTCCTAGACAGAATTCAACTTCCCAAAATTTCCAAACAACAACTAGACACTCTTAACTCCCCATTTACGGATACAGAAATTATTAGAACAATATCAAACTTAAAATCCAAAAAATCCCCGGGGCCGGATGGGTTTACCAATGACTACTATAAGGCTTTTCCACATGTTCTCTCCCCCTATCTGGTCAATATTTTTAATAAAGCCGCTGACACAGGAACATTTCCTAAAGAAATGCTAGAAGCTACAATTATTATAATTCCAAAATCAAAGGGAAATGAAGACCTCGTAAGCAACTACAGGCCTATATCCTTGATAAATACTGATGTAAAAATCTATGCCAAGTTGATTGCGGACAGGTTAAAAAAAATACTACCTGATATTGTCAATAATGACCAGATGGGATTCGTGGAAAGCCGACAAACTTCTGATGGTACAAGGAGAGTAATAAATCTAGTCTCTCATATCAACAATAGAAAAATCCCTTCTATGCTGTTGGCATTGGATGCAGAGAAGGCTTTTGATCGAATCAATTGGAAATATTTGGAATTGGCTTTATATAAATTTGGATTCGACAAAAAAATTGTTAAAACCATTTTAGCCCTCTATTCTAATCCCACTGCAAAAATATACACCAATAATCACTTATCAAAGCCTTTCCCAATTACAAATGGTACTAGACAAGGATGCCCCCTTTCTCCCCTCCTTTTCGTTCTGGCTATTGAACCCCTTGCAGAGTTAATCAGAAACAATTCCAACATTTTAGGTATAAAAACAAGTAACCGCCATCATAAAATTGGACTTTTTGCGGATGACATTATTCTTTCCCTCTCAGACCCCCTAAACTCTATCATAGAAGCCCAAAAAATCCTGAATGACTATTCAAAGGCTTCCTATTATAAATTAAACAACAATAAATCTAAACTTCTTCCCTTTTTTCTTAAAACTAGTACTATTAGTCTCATTAAAAAAGTTTCCTCTTTTACTTGGGAAGAAAACTCATTTGCCTATTTAGGGATCAAAATTACCAATAACCTGGATTCTTTAGTGGAAACAAATATGGAGGACCTTGTTAAGATTACTCAAAGAAAGATTACAGAAATGCCCAAGAACAATATAAGTTGGTTGGGAAAAATTATGGCATGCAAAATGATTATATTACCTAAAATTTTATACTACTTTAGAACGATACCCCTCTTAATCCCATTAAATTATCTATACAAATTACAAAGTCTCTTGAATGAGTTCATCTGGGACAAGAAAAAGCCAAGAATTGCCAAGAATACACTGACGAAACACAAAAGAAGAGGTGGGTTCAGCTTACCCAACATATTATGTTACTATAAGACTAATATCATCAAACAGAGTATAAATTGGATTCTAAACAATCACACCCTCCCATGGCTCGATTTGGAATTATCCCTCAATAACTACTCTTCCCTGCGATCCCTTATCCTACTTCATATCCTGAACCCTAAGCTACCTCTCCCAAACTCCCCTACAATTGCATCCACTATATCAATTTGGAAAAACTTTTCCAAGCAAAAATCCAAATTAACCAAATTTGAACAAATCAGTAATTTCCCCCTAAAATTCCTTGCCTTAATGACAAATGAGATCATTCCTGAAACATGGAATACTTTGGGCCTAAAATTGATAAAAGACATACACAATGGCAGAGATTTCATCTCATTCTTAGACATTAAAATAAGATATGATATACCTGACTCTGACTTTAAGTTCCTAATTTCTCTGAGGACCTCCCTCCGGAAAATCCTAAGCACTAACTACCCTCTCCCGGACTTTATTAGTATCCTATTCTGCAACTTAGAGAAACAAAGCGTTTGGAGTACTAGTAACATATATAGATTCTTAAATGATGACTATATATTTTGTAAGCAAACCTACATGGAAAGTTGGGAGAAGGATTTAAAGATGTGTTTCTCTGATGAGAAATGGCAAAACTGCCTAAAAGTTACGTACTCCTCCACCATCTCCTCTATCTTACAAGAAACCTTCTATAAAACTTTATCAAGATGGTATCTTACTCCGGTACGTTTAAACAAATTTGATAAATCAAACTCTCCTGATTGTTGGAGAGGATGTGGACATGAGGGTAGCCTATTGCATATCCTATGGGAATGTCCTAGAATTGGAAACATGTGGTCAGAGATCAACAACCTCTTGAATCATATATCTACTTCAAAGGTTTCAGTCTCCCCACAAATGGCCCTTCTGTCCCTAGATTTGGAGGACACTGACCCTGCCTTGGTTCCCATATTTATACATATATTTCTGATTATTAAGCAACTGTTAACAGTAAACTGGAGAAGTAATGTTATTCCTACCACCTCGGAAATAATTAAGCTAATGAATAAACACCAAGAATATGAGAGAAAGTATGCAATATACAATAATCTTTTCAGTTCATACTACAAAAGATGGAGTCTATGGCCTACAAACATCAGTAATGCCTCAACGTAAATGGAATGAACCCTTCCCCCCCCTTTTTTTTTTTTTTTTTCTCTTTCTTTTGTATCTTTATTCTTCTCTCTCTTCTCTTTTTCATTCTTAGCTTCTTATTGCATTTATATATGTCTTCACAGTGTTAAATAATAATGTAAATAATAGCAAATGTTATGGGTGTCAACATCTGCAAGTCTACAATATTCACTAGTCTGATATGATTTTTGTAAATAGTTTAATCCTGTATGTTTTCCCATTTCCCTCCCCCTGTGGTTTCCCCTATATATTTCCAAAATTCCCCCAATAAAAGCATTGTCCCTTATTTTTCCTCCCTCCCTTCCAATATCCTCCTCCCCCTTAAATTTCAATGGTTAAACATCTTTATGATTACTTATCTAGTTTTGAATATATTTACATAAGAGTGTTTGAAATTCTATGACTGTTATGTTATGTTATGTTTTGTTATGTAATAAAAATATTGAAACACACATAAAAGTATTTGTCGACTACGCCACTTGCGATGTGCGGCCAGGTTAGTAGGGGCCACCGCTGTAGGTTTCTGCTGGAGCTGATGGAGTGATGCAGCCTGGATGGTTAGAGCCCTCCGCAATCAGGAACAGGCCCCAGCAGTGGATGATGGGGGTGGTAGTGGGAAACAATCTATGTGAGTGCACGCCCTCAAGCAAACAGTCCACACCAGTGCTGCAGTTTAACTTGCCTTGTTTACTTTTGGTGATGGAACCACGGGTGCCGGTTCCAGGTGTACCTGCTCCCCTTGTTCTCTGTGCTAGCTGGACCTGGGATTGCTGTCCTCCATGGACACTTGTTGTGATTGGACTCCCGTGGCCTGGAGCTACTTGGAAGTCCCTTCTCTTCAGTCTGGGCACTAATACAAGCAGCCTGGAATATTTAAGGGGTTCAGTCCCCGGTCCCCTCTTTGCTGCTTGTGCTTCAGACTTTTTGGGTTGGTGATGGACCCTGGAGATCTTCTTGAATGGCAGAGTTAACAGCTGACAATGAAGTGTCCCACTGTCCTAGGGTCTGCACCCCTCCTTGTGCTGAGTCCCGTGAGCCTTAGTTCCGAACTTTCAGAGCCCCTCCGTGGTTCTCGGAGTATTCTGCTTCCACAGGTAACCCACGGTGCCTGGAGTCCTGGTTCCGTACTCCACAGTTCTCACTCCTTTTTTCACAGCTCTCCGTTGTCTCTAAGGTCCCTTTCTATACTTTACTCTCTCCTTCACTTCCTCACTACTCACTCTCTACTCCTCCAACTCCCTCTGACAGACTGTCTGAACACCACTTCCTCCCGCCTTTCTAACTGACCACTCGCCCCTCCCCCTCACTGGGTCTCTCCATACAGGTTGGGTGCCCTCCCCTTTTAGGCTGCTTTCACACTACGTTTTTTTAGCATGCGTCATGAACGTTTTTTTGCTGCAAAAGCGGATCCTGTTTTTGCAAAGAAAAACGCATGCAAACGCATGTGTTATTTTGCAGGATCCTGTCACTTTAAGTTTATGGGCAGGCATTGGAGTCATGTGATTGGGAGTGAGGGGAACTGAACGTGAAAGACTGGGAGCCGACATCTGACAGCTGCGGAGGCTCGTAACCAAGGTAAATATCGGGTAACTTGCTTGGATACCCGATATTTACCTTCATTATGAGCATCTGCAGCTGCTAGGAGCAGGGCTGCCTGCTCCCTGCACACGTAACCAAGGTAAACATCAGGTAACTTGCTTGGACACCCGATATTTACCTTGGCTACGAGCGTCTGCAGCTGCTAGGAGCAGGGTAGCCTGCTCCCTGCACACGTAATCAAGGTAAACATCGGATAACTAAGCCCGCGGTTACCCGATATTAGCCTTAGGCTGCTTTCACACTATGTTTTTTTAACATCCGTGATGAACGTTTTTTTAACGCAAAAACGGATCCAGTGCAAATGCGTTTTCATTTCAATGCATTTGCAATGGACTCGCATTAACATGCGTTCACCTGTGTTTGCGTGCGTTACAGTGAGGATCCAGCGACTTGCAGTTTTTTAACTTATTTCAAAAACGCTACTTGTAGCGTTTTTGAGCTGCGTCCAAATAGTGCAAATTGCTGGATCCTGACTAAACAGCATGCAAACGCATGTGAACGCTGGCATGCTGATAGACAGGATCCTGCTTGCTCTACTGAGCATGCCCAGAAACCAGCCTCGGGTGATCAGTCCCTCTCTCCACCTCCCTGCCTCCCCCTCCCTCTCTCTCCACTCTCCCCTGCCTGAGAGCGGAGGACGCTCGTAACCAATGTAAACATCGGGTAACCGCGGTCTTAGTTACCCGATGTTTATCTTGGTTACGTGTGCAAGGAGCAGGCAGCCGGCTCCTAGCAGCTGCAGACGCTCGTAACCAAGGTAAACATCGGGTAACCGCGGTCTTAGTTACCCGATGTTTACATTGGTAACGTGTGCAGGGAGCCGGCTCCTAGCAGCTGCAGACGCTCGTAACCAATGTAAATATCGGGTATCCAAGCAAGTTACCCGATGTTTACCTTGGGTACGAGCCTCCACAGCTGTTAGATGTCGGCTCCCAGTCTTTCACTTTCAGTTCCCCTCACTCCCGATCACATGACTCCCTACAGGTTGGGTGGCTACATCCAATCAGTGCCCTCCCCTTTTTGGCTGCTTTCACACTACGTTTTTTTAGCATGCGTCATGAATGCCTGGCCATAAACTTAAAGTGACAGGATCCTTTAAAATAACACATGCGTTTGCATGCGTTTTTTTGCTGTAAAAGGAGGATCCGCTTTTGCAGCAAAAAAACGTTCATGACGCATGTTAAAAAAACGTAGTGTGAAAGCAGCCTTACCTGTTACTAGGCAGTCTCCCAGGTTAGTGTTGGGGTTGTGTATGTGGCCTGAAGGTGCTGGTGTACTTACTGGCACGGATATTCTGGGGTTTAGCTTTTCACGGGTTACATTTGTGGCACCTGGTACCGCAGGGGTGCTACACATGCAAGTCAATTAGTGCGGGGAATATATTGGACTGAAAGTGGATGACATCTGAGTGCAGTCCGATTTCCATGCACTGACACAATGGAGAAGATGGAGAAATTTTGTTCTCCATCTTCTCACAGTATGCATGGATTCTCTCATCAGAACAAATCGGATCACATTATGCTGACACTGATAAAACTCTACTCTGAGTTTGGTCAGAGAGTCATTTACACAATCAACCTGATTCTCTCAGATGAGGGAATCTTCAGTAGAGATGAGCGATGTTCGAGGCTCGAGGTTCGCCAATTTCATGTTCGAGTGATTTTGGGGGGTATTCGAGACATTCGACGAACTCGAACCTTTTGCTAAAAGCTCGACAGTTCGAGTAGCGTTCGAGAACGGTTCGATCAGCAAAAAGCCTAGCTAGTTACTAGCTGGCTTTTCACTGTAATAGTGTGAGTCACTGTGAATCACGCTATTATCAAAATTCAGCGTATAGTGTGCGGGGGGGGACGTGGTTTAGATCAGTGCTGCTGCTGAGTGCTGAGAGAATGACGATCTCCATTTTTTTTTTCCCCTAATCGCGCGTACAGTGGGGCGGGCCAGGCTGTCAGCAAATCACAGAGACACACACTGCAAAGTGGATTTTTGCCAGACAAGCAAGGGCATGTGTCATAGGCTGTGCATGTCACATGTCCTTGCCTTATAAGACACGGCCATTTTCCCCGTCGCCGCCATTATATCTCTGCTGCGTGTGGGTGACAGTCACCGCTCCAGCTACTGCTGCTGTGTGCGCTATAGAGATACAGTGCAATCTACACAGCGCTTTAGGGATTAGGGACTACTGGTTATTTCAGCCCTTTTCAGGGCTGATTTACAGGCGTTCATAGCCATAGCTGCTAGGCAGGTCCGTGCAAACGCTGTGTAGGGCTTTAGATAACAGCGTCTGGCTACATCAGCTCAGGCAATTCCTTACTGCATTTTTTCATTAGCAGGGATACAAAGTGAGACTTACTTTGCTGTCCTGCTACCTACAGCACCCGTGCATTCTACCCACCTGCCCATTTTTGCCACGCTATTTTATTTCCTCAAAGAGCTGACACTTTCTGGGGCATCCTAAAAGTGTCTGGAATACTAAGTTAGTGTTCCTTTGCTGTCCACTGGCCCACAGCACCCGTAGCACCCATGCATTCTACCCACCTGCCCATTTTTGCCACGCTATTTTATTTCCCCAAAGAGCTGACACTTTTTGGGGCATCCTAAAAGTGTCTGGAATACTAATTTAGTGTTCCTTTGCTGTCCACTGACCCACAGCACCCGTGCATTCTACCCACCTGCCCATTTTTGCCACGCTATTTTATTTCCCCAAAGAGCTGACACTTTTTGGGGCATCCTAAAAGTGTCTGGAATACTAAGTTAGTGTTCCTTTGCTGTCCACTGACCCACAGCACCCGTGCATTCTACCCAGCTGCCCAGTTTTTGCTACGCAATTCTAATTGCAAACTGTGCTGCCACTGTTAGGGGCATACTAAAATTGTCTGGGATAGTCAGTGTTGGTTCTTCAGCTGTGAATA
Organism: Anomaloglossus baeobatrachus; assembly: GCF_048569485.1. Classification (NCBI taxonomy): domain Eukaryota; kingdom Metazoa; phylum Chordata; class Amphibia; order Anura; family Aromobatidae; genus Anomaloglossus; species Anomaloglossus baeobatrachus. The sequence continues at coordinate 436,933,769 of NC_134357.1, read as the reverse complement.
AAGCTAAACCACCTCTGCATTGTACACACCTGTGCATTTTTGCTACGCAATTCTAATTGCAAACTGTGCTGCCACTGTTAGGGACATACTAAAATTGTCTGGGATAGTCAGTGTTGGTTCTTCAGCTGTGAATAAAGCTAGACCACCTCTGCAATCTACACCACCTCTCCATTTTTGCTACCACATTTTAAGTGTCCAATCTTGTTGCTAACAAAATGAGCGGCAAAAGGACAGATGCTGGTGGAAAAGGGAACAGGCGTGTTGGAAAAGGAAAAAAAGTTTGTGTCCGTGGGGTAGGTGGGAAAGCTACATTAACATTGCTTTCTCCCAGCTCTCAAGTCTCCACCCGCCCTGCAGAGTATGGTGTAACAGAGATGGCTGAGTCTGCAGAGCTGTTCAGTCACACTATAGCCTGGGAATCAGAGGTCTGCTCCCAAGCTACAGTGAGTACAGACCAGGAAATGGTCTGCAGTGATGCCCAGAAGCTTTGTGAGTCAGATTCAGGCCCTGATGACCAAGTTTCTGAGCATAATGTAGACCCTCATTCCCAAACTGTAATACCTGTTGGTGGAGACAATGAGGAAAATACTGATGACGATGAGACGCAGATACTTGATTGGGATGACAACTTAACTATTCAGTCAGGGCAGGAAGAAGTTAGGTCTGAGGGCGAGGGGAGTGCAAACACAACGCTTGATGATGAAGTTCTAGATCCCACTTACTGTCAACCCACAGTCAGGCACTCGAGGAGGTCACCAGAGGTGGTGGAGGAATATGCGACTGTTGATGAAGTTACCTTGCGCCTTCCTGGACAGAGTCGGAGTACTGGAAGCAAGTCAACAACTGCATCCACAGCCACAACTCTGCCTCTGAGCACAAGTCGGGGTAGCTCTGCAGATCGCATGGGCTCTAAGCCTTGCCTAGCCTGGTCCTTTTTTGACATCGCAAAGGATCTCCCAAATCATGTGATTTGTAAGATTTGTCGCCAATCTATAAGTAGAGGCCAAAACCTCACTAGTTTGACAACTTCTTCCATGAATCGTCACATGAATAACAAGCATAAGTCCCAGTGGGAAGCTCACCGTGCTACAATGCGGCTAAGTGGAGCGGGCCAACCACCGTCTGCCCCTTCAAGTGCATCCCCGCATTCATCATCCTCTATGATTGTGGGGACAGCTGTCACACATGTTTTTCCACGCAGACCTTCCACCTCTTTAACTGCAACAGGCAGTTTGCTTGGCAGGTCGTCAGTTGTTTAGGAAGGGGAAACAAGTGCTGGTGTAGAGCTCTCTAAGACATCAAGAGCACCAACTTTGGATGAAGGCAACATCATGTCTCCACCTGCACTTTCCTCACAGACCTGCAGTTTTCCAAGGACACCCTACTCAACACCGTCTCCACACAGCAGCCAGATCTTGGTCCCTCAGATGTGAACAAATAAAAGGCCATTTCCTCCGAGCCATGACAAAGCTAAGAGGTTGACTTTATCCCTTTGTAAGCTCTTGGCTACCGAAATGCTGCCTTTCCACCTGGTGGACAAAGAGGATTTTAGAGACCTTATGTCAGTCGCAGTGCCCCAGTACCAGATGCCCAGTCGCCACTACTTCTCCAAGAAAGGTGTGCCTGCGCTACACCAGCATGTCGCACACAACATCACCGCTTCCTTAAGAAACTCTGTGTGTCACAGGGTGCATTTCACCACCGATACTTGGACCAGTAAGCATGGACAGGGGCGTTAAATGTTGCTGACTGGGCACTGGGTAACTATGGTGAGAGATGGAGAAGGGTCTGCTGAACAAGTCTTGCCATCCCCACGAGTTGTGTGTCAATCCTCTGTATGTAGAAGTTCCTCCACTGCTTCTGCCTCCTCAACCTCGTCTGGGTCCTCCACCTCCACCCCAAGGCTGCCTGGTCAGGCCACCCGCGTTGTAACTGCGCACAAGGAATCCCGCACACCTCCTTACTATGCTGGCAGCAGAGCTCAACGGCATCAGGCGGTCTTTACCTTGAAATGTCTTGGAAATAAGAGTCACGCAGCTGAGGAGTTGTGGTCAGCTCTTGCGAGCGAATTTGGCTAAATGGTTGTCTCCACTCAACCCGCAGCCAGGGAAGGCCGTGTGCGACAATGCTGAAAAACCTGGGTGCGGCCCTACGCCGGGGCAAGGTGACACACGTGCCTTGTATGGCTCACGTGTTGAACCTTGTTGTCCAGCAATTTTTAACCCACTATCCCGGCCTAGATGGGCTTCTGCACAGGGCACGGTCACTCTCTGCTCACTTCCGCCGTTCAACCGCCGCAGCTGACTGACTTGCATTGCTCCAGAAGTCTTTCGGCCTGCCGGTTCATCGCCTGAAATGCGATGTGCCGACATGCTGGAATTCGACTCTCCACATGTTGCAGCGACTGTGGCAGCACCGCCGAGCCCTGGTGCAATACGTTATGACGTATAGCCTGGGCCAACGAGATGCAGAGGTGGGGCAGATCACACTGCTGGAGTGGTCTCAGATCAAGGACCTATGCACAGTTTCGACATGGCGACGAATATGTTTAGCGCTGACAATGCCATTATCAGCATAAGAATTCCAGTCATTTACATGCTGGAGCACACGCTAAACACTATTTGGACTCAGGGGGTGGGACAAGAGGAAGGGGAGGAAGTACAGGACGATTCATATGCGCAAGGGATACCAACATATACAAGGTCCAGACGTTCAGCATCACCAAGGCGGCAGGCATGGGACGGTGTGGGAGAGGGATTAACAAGGGTGCATGGTAGCAGCCAAAATGTTGAGGAAGGTGTAGGAGACCAGGAAGAAATGGAGGACGAACTCTCGATGGGCATGGAAGACTCAACAGATGAGGGAGACCTTGGTCAAATTTCGGTTGACCGAGGTTGGCGGGAGATGTCAGAGGAAGAAAGCTCGGTTATCACCTCGCCACCACAAACACAGCGAGGACTTGGTCCGCATGGATGCGCAAGACACATGAGCGCCTTCTTGCTGCACTACCTACAACATGACCCTCGGATTGTTCGAATTAGAAGTAATGATGACTACTGGGTTGCCACACTATTAGATCCCCGGTACAAGTCCAAACTTGGCGAAATAATTCCAGCCATAGAAAGGGACATACGTATGCAGGAGTATCAGTAGAAGCTGTTACTCAATCTTAGCTTGGCTTTTCCACCAAACACCAGTGGTGCCCGGAGTGAATCTCCCAGTTGTAACTTGCTAAGCATGGGACTGTCTCGTCATCATCAGTCAAACCGTACCAGCAATGCCGTATCTGGTGCTGGTAACAGCAATTTTATGGAATCATTTCATAACTTTTTTAGACAATCCAATGCAAGGCCACAAGAGACAAGAAGTCTGACACATAGTCAACGGCTGGAGAGGATGATACAGGAGTATCTCCAAAGGAACATCGATGCCATGACTTTGCAACTGGAGCCTTGCTCATTTTGGGCTTCAAATCTTGAAAAATGGCCTGAGCTCGCCACTTACGCCTTGGAGATCTTGTCGTGTCCCGCAGCCAGCGTTGTCCCTGAACGTGTCTTCAGTGCTGCTGGGTGTGTGCTGACAGATAAGCGCACGAGTCTGTCCAGTGACAATGTGGACAGACTGAAGTGGTGTCTGTGGGGCCCAATTTTTGGAAAAAAAAGGAGACTGTGCTTGGAGTCCTCTTGCTGTGTTTTTAAAAATGAGCCAAGATGAACAAGTTATGGTTCAGCAAAGACTTTGTTCCCTACCCCGGTGTCATCCTGGGGACAGTTAAGGCTGGCGTATTTTTGAATGTGCTTCATGCAAATCAACTTTTCAAGTTTGCAACTGGGGCATAAGTGATGCGACTGAAGTGGTGTCTGTGGGGCCCAATTTTTGGAAAAAAAAGGAGACTGTGCTTGGAGTCCTCTTGCTGTGTTTTTAAAAATGAGCCAAGATGAACAAGTTATGGTTCAGCAAAGACTTTGCTACCTACTCCTGGTGTCATCCTGGGGAGAGTAAAGGCTGGCGTATTTTTGAATGTGCTTCATGCAAATCTACCTGTAAAGTTTGCAACTGGGGCACAAGTGATGCCACTGAAGTGGTGTCTGTGGGGTTCAATTTATGGAAAAAGGGAGACTCTGCTTGGAGTCCCCTTGCTGTGTTTTTAAAAATGAGCCAAGATGAACAAGTCATGGTTCAGCAAAGACTTTGCTACCTACCCCGGTGTCATCCTGGAGATAGTTAAGGCTGGCATATTTTTGAATGTGTTTCATGCAAATCAACCTGTCATGTTTGCAACTGGGGCACAAGTGATGCCACTGAAGTGGTGTCTGTGGGGCCCAATTTTTGGAAAAAAGGGAGACTCAGCTTGGAGTCCCCTTGCTGTGTTTTACATGATTTTAGAAGGGCATGACATGCCTATATCTGTGTCTCCTCCTCCTTTTAGTCATGTAGCTCTTTTGTTTTCGCATGAGTATATGTCCTTGTCACTTTCCCATGTCTTTCTGGTGTCTTGGGAGTTGTTTGTCACCTTTTAGACACCTTTGAAGGTGATTTCTATGTGTTTGTGTTTGCCTCCCATTGGTTTCAATAGGGTTCGAGAGGTTCGTCGAACGGTTCATCGAACGTTCGTCGAACGGGGCCTCCGAACCGAACTCGAGCCTTGAGAGGCTCTCTCATCTCTAATCTTCAGTCGTCTGCACCTGTCCTTATACTTACGTCCATTATGCTCAGGGCAACTTGTACTCGTTCTGCAGTGAGAGCAGAGCAGGGTGTCTCACACCGGAGTATCCAGCTCTAAACTATTGTGGCGTGTATTCTATTTCTCCTGTGTGTTGTTGCTTGCTTATGATTTAGCAACATCATAAAAAGGAAAGAGGTTTGCGTCCCATGAAAATTCCTCAACAATGACCACTTAGACTTAATGTAAATTAACACATTAGGTATCAAATACTTTGAGTTCCCCAATAGAGATGCAAAGTAGAAAAAAAGTTTAGTCTGCTAGTGTGTCCAGTTCAGCAAGAACATTTTTTCGGGACACCACCCGTGGTATGTGGTAACTAAGAGTACAACCGCTGCAGTTGGGAGTACCCGGGGATGATGGAATGGGTCAGCCAGGTGTTGTGACCCTCCACGGGTAGGGGGAGAATACCCCGGGACTCGGTGATGGTGAGGGGGAGTGCCGTTGGATGCAAAGGGGGTCACTTACGTACTCATGCAGTCCATTAAGCTGACATCGACAACTGGATAAACCAAAGTTCTGGATACCGCTTCCACTGAGGGGAGCTTAGTTCGGGTCCCGTCCCCAATGGTGCTGCCTGGTGATCCGTGACCTGCCTCCTGGCACTAAGTTTACTTCTCTATTCGTCCCGGTAGTATGGAACTGGCCGGGTGCCGCTCCCCACTATGGCTAAGTGTGGGAGCTTGCTTTCAGGGTTCACGCTTGGGATTTTCTGGACCGCTTTTAGTGGAAAGTCCTATCCCCCTCGTTGCGCTAGTACCTCGATTTTGGAGTGGGTGGAGAGCGGATCTTGAAGGCTCCGTTCTCGTCGGGTAAATTGTCAGGTTGCCTGACGCTACTCCCTGACCTAGGGTCCACGTACCGTGTCGTGCCCTGGTCCCAGCCCGGTGATGGTGCAAAGCCGCCGGCTGTCCACCTCGACAGATCCGTGCCCCTTGCCACGATCTCCTGTGACCAAGAGTCCAGCTCCTCTAGGCCCAGACCACCGTCTGCCACCTAGATAGCTTCCTAGGAGCCCTGCCCCTGACCTCCTCTCTCTTTCACTTCCAACACACAACTCCCTACTCCTGACACTCCTGACCTCCCCTCTCCAACCCCCCAAGTTGGCGACTCGGTTCCACTCAAGCCGTCCACTGGTGTGTTTGGTGGGTGTGATGCAGAGTGTACCTAGGATTTGATTAGCTGATGTAGGCAACACCATATAGTCAGGGATCCATAACCAAGGAGGAGGTGGATACTGCACGGGAGGGCAGATTGTGCAATACCCAGTGACGACCTGATAGTCCAGGGGCGTCACACATTCAGCTCCCGATCAGGAACTAAAGATGTGGTTATGTGTGTGTAAGTAAATGTGCAGGTAGCAGAGCTGTGTGTGTATAAGACACACATTGCAGATAAATACTAACAATAGATTTATTAATTTCCCATTCTAGCCAATTACATTAAAATTAGCCCTAATGACCCCTCCACTTTATACCACTAGGGAACTTTTATGTAATATTTTTCTTATTTCCCACATCTTATGGGAAGGAGCATCTAATATTCCCAAAACTTTGGTTCATAATATATATTAATATACAGTATATAGATTGTATTTATTTTTTTAGTGGTGGGGACTATTTTTTATTCATTCTTTTTTTTTTTTGCAGGAGTCTATCTTTCATAATCCTTGTAAAGGCGTGCGGGTGGGAAGAGGTAGGGAGATTTTATACATATGTGCCCCAATACTTTGGTAAAATATGTAAATAAAAAAAAAGTGTGTGTGTATATATACATTATATAAGGCACCTGTAGGAGTCACAAGTAGAAGGGGAAACTTAGTGGTTCTGCTACACCAGCAGAGATCTGGCAATCATGATCGCCGGGTGCTACATAAGCATCGGTACTGAGTGCTTTGTATCTGGCTAAAAAAGTTGACAGAAGTGATATTAAACTGCTTTTTTTAGAAGTCCCCGGCTGTTCTTGACAGCTGCAGATCTGTCTTCCTCCTACTAGATTGCAGAAGCTTTAACCCCTTAACGACCGCCGATACGCCTTTTAACGGCGACAAATTAGGGTACTTATTCCTTTCTGCCGCTTTTTAACGGCGGTCGGAAAAAAGAGTCTAGCGCCCCCCAGAGTCACAAAATTTCCGGGGTCTCAGCTGCCGGGGGTAGCTGAGACCCTGGAGATCATGATTCTGGCCGGTTTTTCCGGTCCCCGCTCACCTGATGACCGGTATACACCGTATACCGATCATCAAGTTATAGTAAATGACCGCGCCGGTAAAAAATGATTTATCTCCCATCTGGCATGATCAAACATGCCAGAAGGGAGATAAATCTTTTTCCCGGTTCCCTCCGGTCCCCTCGGTATCCCCAAAGTTCCCCCCCGACCCCCAACCCCCTCCCGAAAATCCAAGATGGCCGCGCGCACCGGCGAGCACAGCAGCGCGCCGGCCGCATTTACACTTTTCGTATGGTTTCTGTCGTATGTGCCATAACACATGCGACAGAAACCTGCTCCCTAGGCCCTGCCGGGTCCCCCCCTATCCCCCCGTTGTTCCCCGGTGTCATACATACCTGTCGGAGCTCTGATCCCCCGCGGCCCCCTCCTCCGGCTCCTTCACAGCAGACGCCGGTCACATGTGCCGAGCAGCTGACAGCTTCCTGTGTTCAGGACGCTGGCTGCTGCTGCTGCTCGGCACACTGCAGCTGTGACCCGGGGAGAGTGGGTGCAGATTCTTTGCACCCACTCTCCTCAAATGGAGGGTCTGCAATACTAGAAAATGGGGGATACGTTCCCTGAACGTGTCCCCCATATTCTAGAAGGTCCAGAGTCGACGTGGGACGTCCAAATGGATTACAGCGGATTTTTTTTTTTTTTTCAATAAATTGGTCAATCAGGGAATGTTTTGGGGAGTGTTTTTTCAAATAAATTTTTTTTTGTTGTCAATTTTTTTTTTATTACTGTCAATTAGTTATGTCGGGTATCTGATAGACGCCGTGACATAACTAATTGCTGGGCTTGATGCCAGGTGACATTACACACCTGGTATCAACCCCATTTATTACCCCGTTTGCCAACGCACCAGGGCGCGGGATGAGCTGGGTCGAAGCGCCAGAATTGGCGCATCTAATGGATGCGCCACTTCTGGGGCAGCTGCGGCCTGCTATTTTTAGGCTGGGAAGAGTCCAATAACCATGGCTCTTCCCACCCTGAGAATACCAGACCCCAGCTGTCAGCTTCACCTTGGCTGGTGATCTAATTTGGGGGGAACCTACGTTTGTTTTTTTTTTTTAATTATTTATTTATAAATAATTAAAAAAAAAAAAACAGCTTGGGGAGCCCTCCAAATTGATCACCAGCCAAGGTGAAGCTGTCAGCTGTGGTTTGCAGGCCTAGCTGGCTATCAAAAATAGGGGGGACCCCACGTCATTTATTTTAATTATTTTTTTTTCTTTTCGGGCTAAATACAAGGCTAGGCACCCTTTAGTGCCACATGAAAGGCACTAAAGGGCGCCAGCTTAGAATATGCAGGGGGGTGGGACATTATATATGTTTGACATCTATCCATTCATCCATTGTAGCATTTTAGGCTATGTGCCCACAATCAGGGTTTGCAGCGTTTTGGGTGCAGAGTGTTTTCCCTGCGTCCATAACGCTGCGTTGTGCAGTAGAAGCACAGTTGAAGGATTTTTAGAAATCCCGTGCCCACTGTGCTTCTTTTCTCCGCAGCATAAACCGACCTGTGGCGCAGCTTCCCGAGCCTCAGCATGTCAATTTATGCTGCGGAGATGAGTGTGCTCTGCAGGTAGCATAGAGCTCCACAGCAGCCTGAACCCAAATCGTGGGCATGGGCAGCTGCGTTCTCCCGTGGACAACACTCACATCTCTGCAGGAAGGCTGACACTGGGTACTAGAAGCCGTGTCGCTGGATCATGGCCACATAGCCTAAAAGTGAGAAATTTGTTGCTACAGCAACATTTTTGTGAAGTACCTGTGGATTCAAAATGCTTACTATACTCCTGAATAAAATCCTTGAGGGGTCCAGTTTCCAAAATGGAGTCACTTGTGGGGGGTTTCTAATGTATAGGTACCCAAGAGGCCCTGCTAATGTGACATGGTGCGCGCAATTTATTTCAACTTTTCCAAAATTCAAATGGTGCTCCTTCCATTCCAAGCCCTCCCATATATCCAAACAGAGGTTTTTGGCCACATATGGGGTATCCCTGCGCTCACAAGAAATTGGATAACAACCTGTGGGGTCCACGTTTTGTTGTTGCCTCTTGAAAAAGTGAGAAATGTGATGCTAAAGAAACATTTTTGTGAAAAAAATGAAAATTTTCAATATGGCAACCTAAGCTTATCAAATTCTGTGAAGTATTCGTGGATTCAAAATGCTCAATATACACCTAGATAAAAGCCTTGAGGTTTCTTGATTCCAGAATGGGGTCACTTGTGGGGGGCCTCCACTGTTTAGGCACCTTAGGGGCTTTCCAAATGCGACATAGCGTCCACTAATTATTCCAGCCAAATGTTCAGTCAAATTGCACTCCTTCCCTTCCAAGACCTGCCGTGTGCCCAAACAGTTGATTTCCACCACATATAAGATATCACCAAACTCAGGAGAAATTGCAGAATACATTTCATGGTGATTTTTTTCCTGTTACCCTTGTGAAAAAAAAAGCTACCTGGTTGAAGTAACAATTTTGTGGTAAAATTTTATTTTTTTATTTTCATGGCTCAACGTTATAAACTTCTGTGAAGCACCTGGGGGTTCAGGGTACTCACCAAACATCTAGATAAATTCCTTGAGAGGTCTAGTTTCCAATATGGGGTCACTTGTGGTGTTTTTTTGCTGTTTACGTACCTTAGGGGTCCTCCAAATGCAACATGGTGCCCACAATCTTTTTCAGCCAAATTTCCTTTCCAAAATTCAAATATTGCTCCTTTCGTTCCAAACCCTCCCATTTGTCCAAACAAAGGTTTCAGACCACATGTAAGGTATCACCGCGCTCATAAAAAAGTGGGTAACAAACATTTGGGTCAAATTTTTGGAATTACCTCTTGAAAAAGTGAGAGAATTGATGCTAAAGCAACATTTTTGAGAAAAAAATTACAATTTTCAATATGACAAAGTAACGTTATCAAAATCTGTGAAGTACCTGTGGGTCCAAAATGCTCAGTATACCCCTCGATAGAAGCCTTAAGGGGTCTAGTTTCCAAAATGGGGTCACTTGAGGGGGGTTCCTGCTGTTTAGGTACCTTAGGGGATCTGTAAAAGCAACATGGTGCCCGCAATCTGTTTCAGCCAACTTTGCTTTCCAAAATTCAAATATTGCTCCTTTCATTCCGAGCTCTCCCATTTACCCAAACAAAGGTTTCTGACCACATGTGGGGTATCGGCGCGCTCATAAGAAAGTGGGTAACAAAGTGTGAGGTCCAATTTTTGGTGTTACCTCTTGAAAAAGTAAGAAAATTAGTGCTAAAGTAACATTTTTAGGTAAAATGTTAATTTTTATTTTTTTTCATTCCATATTACTTTAGTTCCTGTGAAGCACCTGAAGGGTTAATAAACTTCTTGAATGTGGTTTTGAGTACCTTGAGGGGTGCAGGTTTTAGAATGGTGTCACTTTTGGGTATTTTCTGTCACCTAGGCCTCTCAAAGTCACATCAAATGGGATGTGGTCCCTAAAAAAATGGTTTTGTAAATTTTGTTGAAAAAATGGGAAATTGCTGATGAACTTTGAACCCTTCTAACTTCCTAACCCCAAAAAATTTTGTTTCAAAAATTGCGCTGATCTAAAGTAGACAAGTGGGAAATGTTATTTATTAACTATTTTGTGTGACATAACTCTCCAGTTTATGGGCATAAAAATTAAAAGTTTGAAACTTGCAAAATTTTTAATTTTTTTGTCAAATTTCAGATTTTTTCACAAATAAAATAAAAAAAACATCCTAAATTTACCTCTAACATGAAGCCCAATATGTCATGAAAAAACAATCTCAGATTCACCGGGATCCATTGAAGCGTTCCAGAGTTATAACCCTATAAAGTGACACTGGTCAAAATTGCAAAAAATGGCCTGGGCATTAAGTACAAATCTGGCTTCGTCCTTAAGGGGTTAACACTGCACCGTAAATTTAAAATGGCATGAAGTTAAAGCCCAGGACCAGTCGCTGTGAAATTGACGGTGCTTAGTTGTTACCTGGTTAAATATATTTTAACATACCCTTCCCATGTTAGTCACTGTAACTAAAAAAATTGACTCTTCAGGGGAATTGGTTTTGACAGCCCTTTAGATACATAAAAGCTCCTGAAAGGACAATATAGCATAGGCCCAGGCACTGATGAAGCAGAGGTAAAACCAGAGATGCCATACTGCTTTAAGGTAGATAGCAAGATGCATGGACACGGAAGAGGAGAACTAATGAATGGTAGCTACTAGATAGAATTTATATTTTGGACTATAAAACACACTTTTTAGCAGCAAAAAAAATAATCTTATGTGCGTCTTAGTCCGGAGGCAGCTTCCTGTGACGGAGAAGACTGTGACAAAGTGTCCTTTCTGATAACTGAGAGCAGGGCCGCCACTAGGAATTTCAGGGCCCCATACTGGCAAAATTTTCGGGCCCCCTCGAGACCACCCAGGCTCCACCCCACCTCCACCTCCACCCATCAAACTTTCCACAGTTTTATTGCCACTCCTAGAAAGACGTGTGTGTGTGTGTTTTTGTGTGTATACTCTGTATATGTGTATATATATATATATATATATATATATATATACAGTTAGGTCCAGAAATATTTGGACAGTGACACAATTTTCGCGAGTTGGGCTCTGCATGCCACCACATTGGATTTGAAATGAAACCTCTACAACAGAATTCAAGTGCAGATTGTAACGTTTAATTTGAAAGTTTGAACAAAAATATCTGATAGAAATTGTAGGAATTGTACACATTTCTTTACAAACACTCCACATTTTAGGAGGTCAAAAGTAATTGGACAAATAAACCAAACCCCAAAAAAAATTTTTTATTTTCAATATTTTGTTGCGAATCCTTTGGAGGCAATCACTGCCTTAAGTCTGGAACCCATGGACATCACCAAACGCTGGGTTTCCTCCTTCTTAATGCTTTGCCAGGCCTTTACAGCCGCAGCCTTCAGGTCTTGCTTGTTTGTGGGTCTTTCCGTCTTAAGTCTGGATTTGAGCAAGTGAAATGCATGCTCAATTGGGTTAAGATCTGGTGATTGACTTGGCCATTGCAGAATGTTCCACTTTTTTGCACTCATGAACTCCTGGGTAGCTTTGGCTGTATGCTTGGGGTCATTGTCCATCTGTACTATGAAGCGCCGTCCGATCAACTTTGCGGCATTTGGCTGAATCTGGGCTGAAAGTATATCCCGGTACACTTCAGAATTCATCCGGCTACTCTTGTCTGCTGTTATGTCATCAATAAACACAAGTGACCCAGTGCCATTGAAAGCCATGCATGCCCATGCCATCACGTTGCCTCCACCATGTTTTACAGAGGATGTGGTGTGCCTTGGATCATGTGCCGTTCCCTTTCTTCTCCAAACTTTTTTCTTCCCATCATTCTGGTACAGGTTGATCTTGGTCTCATCTGTCCATAGAATACTTTTCCAGAACTGAGCTGGCTTCATGAGGTGTTTTTCAGCAAATTTAACTCTGGCCTGTCTATTTTTGGAATTGATGAATGGTTTGCATCTAGATGTGAACCCTTTGTATTTACTTTCATGGAGTCTTCTCTTTACTGTTGACTTAGAGACAGATACACCTACTTCACTGAGAGTGTTCTGGACTTCAGTTGATGTTGTGAACGGGTTCTTCTTCACCAAAGAAAGTATGCGGCGATCATCCACCACTATTGTCATCCGTGGACGCCCAGGCCTTTTTGAGTTCCCAAGCTCACCAGTCAATTCCTTTTTTCTCAGAATGTACCCGACTGTTGATTTTGCTACTCCAAGCATGTCTGCTATCTCTCTGATAGATTTTTTCTTTTTTTTCAGCCTCAGGATGTTCTGCTTCACCTCAATTGAGAGTTCCTTAGACCGCATGTTGTCTGGTCACAGCAACAGCTTCCAAATGCAAAACCACACACCTGTAATCAACCCCAGACCTTTTAACTACTTCATTGATTACAGGTTAACGAGGGAGACGCCGTCAGAGTTAATTGCAGCCCTTAGAGTCCCTTGTCCAATTACTTTTGGTCCCTTGAAAAAGAGGAGGCTATGCATTACAGAGCTATGATTCCTAAACCCTTTCTCCGATTTGGATGTGAAAACTCTCATATTGCAGCTGGGAGTGTGCACTTTCAGCCCATATTATATATATAATTGTATTTCTGAACATGTTTTTGTAAACAGCTAAAATAACAAAACTTGTGTCACTGTCCAAATATTTCTGGACCTAACTGTATATACTAGCTGTACTACCCGGCTTCGCCCGGGTTAATAGCTATTGTTAACAAAATAGAATGTATTAACAAAAATTTATTCTGCACACAAAAACCACAAAACAAATAGATATAAATGTAATTAGAATGTCTGTCTCCCCTCTCACTCTCACTAGTCTCTCACACTACTCTGGTGTGATTTTGGTCCACTCTTCTTCCAGCCTTTTCCACAGTTCTTTGACTGTTGCGGGTTTCTTGGCCGTAACTTTGTCACCAAGGAGTTTCCAGAGGTTTTCTATTGGGTTTATATCAGTATTTTCTGTTTCAAGGAACCCATTTTGCTGTGTCATAAGAGGCATTGTCCTGCATGAAAATTGCTGACTGATTGAGTGATGAACGCAAGTAAGGAACCATGTGTTGTTGAAGAAGGTTCTGATATACACTTGCATTGCCATGTAGCTGTGGGAGAGATCCAACTCCTGCTGCAGAAAACATTCCCCAAACCATGACACTTCCTCCACCGACTTTCACTAATTTCTTAACACACTTTGGGTTCAGTCTTTCCCCAGTTTTTTGACGAACTTAATGTTTCCCATCAGCCCCAAATAAATTAAAGTTGCTTTCATCACTAAAATGTAATGTGGACCACTTCTCTGTCCACACAACATGCTCATCACCAAAGGTGAGTCTAGCCTTTTGATTCTTTCTGCTAATGAGAGGTTTGGTCATTGCAGAGTGCTCTTTCAGTTCAAATGCTCTTAAACGTCGTGACACTGAATGATCAGACAGATCATTACCCTGTTCGGTGCCTAACTACCGAGCAATTCCAGCTGTAGTGTTGAAACGATTATGCATGCAGATTATCTGCATTATCCTGTTCTTTTTTGCATTTGTATTTCTAAGACAACCACCCTTCTTGGGGGACTTGAAAGAGTTTGTGATGTTGTAAAGATGCAATATTCTCGAAATCACAGAATTGGAACCACAAACTTCTCTTGCTATGGCTGATAGGGTCAATCCTTTGGCCTTCATCTGGACAACCTGCTGCCCGAGGGTTTCAGTCACTTTGGAATGGCACACCATTTTTGCAAAGTCAGTGCAAACTGGAAAGTTAGGCTGTCGGTTACATAGGATTTGTCAGATAATTAAGGAAATTAGCACCATGTGTGAAATTAACACCAATGACTTGCAGGTATCTGAAAGTGTTCTCTAATTTTGATCAGTTTTCTTTTTCATTATCGCATTTACATTTTTATTATGTGCTTTCTTATAAATTCAGCTTATGAAATAAGCTTAAAATACTGCTAGTTTACTCATGTTAGGATATAATCACATAGGATTACACAATGACCTTAACATATAGAAAATTGTGTGTTGTTCTCTAAATTTGATCTCCAGTGTATACCTAGTATGTGATGAGGAAAATTAACAGAAGCTTTTTAATACCACAGTTTTATTGTTATTCCACAAGATGGCCCTGTAGGCTCAGGAACGAGGAGAGTGGAATCCAACCAAGAATGCCTTCATTTTATATCACTTTCATCCATATGTACAGGATATAACTTTACACATCTGGTTGCTAATATTCTGTATTTTGCTTGAAGCCGACAAGGCGACCAAATTCTAAATTTATCCTGACAAGTCCTAACACCTACAGATATATTCCTAAACATAGCATGAAGAACACCTGAAGGCACACAGAATACTTAGCATTTACAGGTCTGATTGTGACTAATTCCCCAGGACACATTGCTGGATTCTGTATATTATTAACAGTGATTGTATAATGATGATGGCTCCAGTTAAGGGGTGTGATATATTATGCAGCAAGTGAATCCTCAATTCTTTATGATGATGAAGGAGAAATGGGCAGTTGTAAAAATCTGAGCAACTCTGACTAGGACCAAACTGTGATGTTTATTTGACTTGGTCAGATCATCACCCACATGACATGTCTTGTAGGGTTTTCCTGATATGTAGGGGTTAATACCAAAGTAGTCTAAGGAAGGACAAACAGTGAACAGACAAGGTCATGAAAGTCAATGACTCTGTTATGCCCTGGCAAAACCAGGTAGTCACAGATAGGCCCCTGCACAACACCATCCCCCACTTAGGAAACACACAGCTGACCTGAAACCCTAGTCACCACCCCTTAGGGAAAGATAGTCACACCAGTGGGCGGGACCAGGCAGTTGGACAGGCCCATTCATGGGTCTAGACAGCCCGGGGCGGGAAAACAAGCAGAAGGAGTTGAGAGTTCAGTTTGGAGAGGAGTGTGGGCTGTAGCTAAGTGTAGCTCCAGCAGAGGAGGTTCGAGTTGAACGGTGCCTGGTGCCTTTGGCTAGGAGGCAGACGGTGGTCTTCGTCAGCAGGAGACGGGAAGACGGCTTGGCAGAACCGAGGTGGACCGGGACAGGGTTGTAGCCCGCCAGTACCGACACGGGGAATCAACCCGGAAACCAGAGCACAAAGGGGGGTACTCGGACCCTGAAGCCAGGACCGGAAACCAGCGGCCTGGTTAATTAACCGATTGAGGCCAGGCCTAGAGGTCCTGTTCCACCCAAAGTCCCTCATAGAAGACAACAGCCCACCGATAGGGATAAGAGGTCACCGCCAGGGCCCATAGATCCCAAGGGCCAGCGTCTGCGGGCACGGCTCCTTAGGCCACATCCAGCCGGGAGTTGACTCTTGAGTTTCAGACTAGGAAGTCCATCTTACACAAAACAGTGCAGAGAAAAAGGATAGAGACCACCAGCCCGGGTGGTAGACCCCAATGCAACCGGCCGCGGTGCCGGCCACCAGCACCTTGGTTTACCAGAGACTCGTGTGATTTATTGACTGTGAATAATCAAACTACTCCTTGCCATCGCTATACCCTGCACAGAGACACTGGGTCCTGGGGCAACCATCCCTGCCCACGGAGGGGTTAACATCTAGCTGTCACCACATCTCCCCCGGGTGCCCCATAACAGCAGCGGTGGTGTCCCAACTCACCACACACCGTGGGTGGTGTCACAAACTTAATACGGCCTAGCCCGCACATCTACGTCCCCCCTTTTTATTTGGCGTGTCCACGAGACCCCCGGGTCCGGAGACCGTCGAGCCACTACCACAGAAGGCCCGGATCCGAGCAGCGCTGGCTGCTGGCACGGGGGCGGCACAACTCAATAACAGGGAGTGACGGCTCGCTCGTTGGTTACGATTCCCAGAGATACTGTTGCACAAACTACCATAAAATACTGCTGTTGGCTATGAGAGAAAAGTGGCAGACCACGCAGGGCATGGCAGCTTGCTGTGTACGGGGCTACATGGCTACAAAATGGTCACCGGGCCCATGTTGACTATTGTCCACTACAGAAAGTGGCTACAATGGGCAGATGACCATCAGAACTGGACCATGAAGCAATAGAAAATGCAGCCTGATCTGATGAGTCACATTTTACTTTACTTCATGTGCACAGCTGGTTGTGTGTGCATCACTTACGTGGAAAAGATACAGTACTAGGAAATACTATGGGAAGAAGACAAGCCAGCAGAGGCACAGAGATGCTCTGGGAAATGTTCTACTGGGAACCTTGGGTCCTGACATTTATGTAGATGTGATGTAGGAAGGTACGGATGCCGGGCTGTGGGGGCTCCACACTCTTACACCAGAAAGAGTCCAAATGGGTGGATCACTTCAAGCAGGCTGTATGATACTTACTGTTTTCTTCAAGGTGGTGTGTATCGTCCCTAAGCCGGTTCCCGTCGTATATGCAGCAGTGAAACACTTGACACAGGAGTTCTTTTGGCAACTATAATTTGAACAGTTTATATTCTATCTCACCGTTATGACAGACATGGCCTCACTACTCACTTCTGCCTTTGGCAGTATCTTCCATTCTCCTTACTATTTCTAGCAGGGTGCACTACAGTCCCGGACCCCCTCTCTATGGGGATCACCAGTTCCTCCTACCTTCCCTCTCTGCAGATGCGAGTCCCTGACATAGAACACTGTCCACAAGCACCGGATGTAGGTGAAGTCACATGGGGCAATGGCAGAGTCTGCTGCGTAGGGGTGAGCGGGTTTCTCACCTGTCCAAAAATTCCGCATTCCAGCAGAAGGGACTGCAACATGCGCAAAACAACTTTGGAATGGGAAAATAAAACACAAACCTTTGGCTGCTCTGGGCCAACTTCTTCAGGGATTTGATCTCTTGACCTGTCTCCACGGAACACTAAATAGGCCCATACTTGGGGTGCAACAAGCACAACTGTGTGCAACAAGCAACTCTGTCTTTGTCATGAGAACCATGACCACCCTTCTACTCCTTCTCCGCCAAGTGCGTGTGTCCACCGAGAGCAGTGGAAGTGATACAACTCACCCTCAAATGTAAACTTGGCATGTAGGATGTGAGCCCCATATGTACTCTGACGGCTCTCCAATTTCAGAAATGCCACCCTAAGCCCTTCCGAAAAAGGGCAGTTGGCCCAGAGCAGATGGCCACGCTCCACTGTGGCCCTTTTGATGAAGATCCAGTTCTGAGTCCCGGTCTCCACGATATATCCACAGCTCCGTTGCCTATAGAAATAGGCCACTTCTCCCTCGGTAGCCAGCTGCTGATACCGGGCGGTGGGTGACTGAAGCAGTTCCATGTCCCAATCCTGCTTGGGCCCATTGGGATTCCGCCTCCGCAATTCTAGGGCTGGCCAGGTCGCTCACCAGTTTTTGAACTCGGGCACTCGGCTCACGCTCCTCACAGCTAGGCAACTCATCACCAACCACCTCCTCCAACTTCTGTGGACAGCCATGGCTCTACTAGCCTCTTCTCAGTGTTCGCTATCTTAAATACACTGCTTTGTTTTGTTGGGGGTGTCTCCATTTTGCGGGCCACACCCTACAGGGTGGGGCCTCTTCCGGTTCCTCCTCCCACTTGATCAAAGGCATCGCCCTTAAACAATGTAAAGCAGTCAGTGTACAGCTTGTATAACAGTGTAAATTTGGTGTGCTCAATGCACAGCAATTAATTTCACAACTTCTGACAACAAAAGTACACCCCTAATTGAAAATGGCCAAATTGTGCCAAATTAGCCATTTTTCCTCCTTGGTGTCATGCGACTCATAAGTGTTACAAGATCTCAGGTGTGAATGAGGAGCAGGTGTGGTAAATCTGGTGTTATTGCTCACACACTCTCTCAAACTGGTCACGGATCTGAAAAAATTGACACTGTTATACTAGCTGTATCAAAGTGCCCTGCTGTCCCATGAAAAGATATAATAAAATATTTACACAAATGTGAGGGGTGTAATCACTTTCTGATATACTGTGTTTATACAGTGACCAGCAAAAGGGAAATAATGTTATGAACGTTTGACTTTCAGGCTCCATATCTCACCATCCACTTTGAGCGTGAGACTACCTTCATTTTATAGACCATGACCTTGGCTATCTCATGCATACATTTGACTTGCAACTAATTAGCATATGATTAGTTATGTAGATTTTAGTGATGTCACTGCATTGTTACCTTTTTGCTCCTGGTGTCTGAAAAATCTTTCTCTTCTTCTATACTATAAATTACAACCTGTTCTCACATACCCTAATAGCCCAGTATGTTATTGGGTTGATTCATAAGTGAAAGTCATTGGTTCGAATCGAGAAACAGCCATGAAGAAGACTTCCCAATGAAAAGAGGTGGATGTCCTGGCAAAATATTTTGAAGTTTAACATAATCATAATGTATTGTATTATATGATTATTGATTATATGTTTTTGTTATTAAAATCTAATAAAAAGAAGGCTAAAAAAAATAAATATCGGAGTCAACAAGTCGGCTCATTAAAGGTCTGTCAGTTCTTGTGCCAAAAAAGCATCAGTGGAAGTAGCTAGTATGCTTTATAATAGGGATGTAACACCCTGGGGTTGAGGGGGTTAAACCCGACTCGTCACCGGGCCAGGGGTGCAGATCCTCTGCATCATCACGGGCTGGCCTTGCCCGGTTTCATGACCCCGAGGCGTACAGGAGGGAGGGAAGGAGGTGGACGGGAGGAAGGATGGAAGATGTGGGTGATAGTGACCAGGGCTGGGGTCAGCACCCGGCACACACGGGCAAATGCTGGGGCCCTGGTCCAGGGCCGCCATCAGGGCATTACTCCTGGAACTCCTATAGCTGGCCCTGTGAGCAGCAGGCAGGAGGGGGGCCCGAGCATGCTGACAGGCCCCTCCCCTTTCATTCTTCTGCTCACCGGGTGGGCCCCAGAGCAAGGGGGTGTGCACGTTGACACGTAACACTACATTTGTCAACGTCCACGCCCCCTGCCCCTGGGGCCCGCCCGGTGAGCAGAGGAGTGAAAGGGGAGGGGCCCAGGCTGTCAGCGTGTCCAGGCCCCCCCCTGCTTGCTGCTCAGCTCACTACTCACTGCACGGCCGGGCCAGCCCTGCGAAATGTAGTGTGACGTGTCTGGCCTGGACACGCTGACACTACATTTCGCAGGGCTGGCCGTGCAGTGAGCTGAGCAGTAGGCAGGAGGGGGGCCCGGACACGCTGACTGCCCAGGCCCCTCCCCTTTCATTCCTCCCCTTTGTCTGTTAGCGTGCGTGTCAATAAAGTTTATTAGATGTGAATCCCCGCCCACGGTGATGATAACGCTATGACACAGGTCACAGGGCTGGATGGTTCTAGGCTGTAACCTCCCACCGTGGATCATGTGAGTGGTCACATGATCGGCAAACCAGGAAGTCCTGCGTTCCAGTAGCTGTTCAACCAGGGTGGCGTGCGCTCCACTCAGACTCCATGTATCCGGTAAGGACATTATAATTTATGCAGACCGGACTGTTGGAAAACATGTTAAGGCTGATTTGGCCGTGTGTATCATGTGAGTGGTGAAACGTACTGAGTAGGTTATCTGTATAGAACATATTGGACCATTCCGGGTTTTTTCCGGTGCCACTTTAGAAGTTGCATGTTGATCAGAGGAGGGAGAGCAGGTGGGGAGGGAGACTTGGGTCCTATTTATAACCCCAGTATATCACATACACCTATTGATACCAGGCTGAATAGGGATGAGCTCTGTGTTTGAGCCACCGGTGTTAGTATAGGTGCTGTATCTTTCTCTCCTGATGAGCAGGTGAAGCGAAACGCGTCGGGAAGCACCTGGTTTGAAGACAAGGGTCAGTTCCAACAGGGCCAGTTGTTGACTGCCCTTGTAAGGGCGGGAGCTTGTGGGGAGTAGAAGGGTCAGCTTAGTCCCTAACAGGGTCAGTAACTGGACCTCCACCCCCGCTTTGCCGGTATTTGGATCAAAGAATACAGAAGTTCTATCCACCATCTGAGATGAGAAGATCGGGGTGAGATCTTTCCACTTTTGAGTGGTTTTCTTTAATATCTTTCACTTATATGTATTGTATTAATGGGTATTGCTACCATCTAGAAAGTATATTTTCAGGGCACTAATCACGTTCCAGGGTGGTTGTGGTTGACACCTGGTGTGTCTATACACTGTAATATGGTGTGTGGTTACTCTACAGATAGGCACTGACTCATCCATTAATGTTTAAAGTGCCTATGGGTATTTAAAAACGAATAGTAACACACTATATACATTAATATAAACCTAGGAATGACTGATCCAATTGAACGAGCATAGTGCCTATATTTGTACATCTTATTTAGATCTCATCGTTCTCTTTCTCTTTGTTGTTTTTGAGTGGATAGACAATCCCCTCCTCTTTGAAATTGGTAGTGCCGTGGTAATTGAATTATGTGGATGGCTGAACCAATTTCAGGTTTTTAAATGGGTGTTGGATCACTGTATGTATTTCTATTTTTCAGAAGAGAAAACTGTGGAAAAAAGAGCGCAATAGGGTCTTACCCCGGTAGGAAGAGGGGTATGAAGGGGGGTGGTCAAACTCACCTCTAGGGGTTGTGAAAGTCACAACTCCTATGACAGCATGTAAGTAACTCCGAGTCACAGCAGCGGTCCCCAAATCGGCAGATAGCAGAGAGTTGTAGAGCAGGGTCAGATCTCTTAATGTTCTTTGCCTGACTGTCCTGAGGAAGGGAGCAGAGTCTCCCGAAACACGTTGACCAGTGCACAAATAAAGCTACATTCATCTTCAAATCTTCATGAGCTGGTAGTCATTGGCGCGGCTTGGAAATACCCTGCTCTACAACTCTCTGTTATCTGTATTTCTATTTTAGAAGGACCCCAATTAAAGGTTACGTTTTTAATAAATCACATGTTGCTTTTTCAGAGTTAATATACATGTTGGAATCTGTTCTACTAAACCTACTGGTTGTGAATAAGTGCTTTTCTCCCCATCATTTTTCCCAACGGATGATTACAGGACATGTGGACTCAGCCTAATTCTGCCTTATGTGGCATTTCTTGTTCACAACCCTCCTCAGCTCTCATAAAGAACAACCATCTGTTTAAATCTCAGCTTAAAGCGCCATGCATGGCCAGGCACCAATCTAACCTGCATCCTCATATACAGTGCCTACAAGTAGTATTCAACCCCCTGCAGATTTAGCAGGTTTACACATTCGGAATTAACTTGGCATTGTGACATTTGGACTGTAGATCAGCCTGGAAGTGTGAAATGCACTGCAGCAAAAAAGAATGTTATTTCTTTTTTTATTTTTTTTTTAAATTGTGAAAAGTTTATTCAGAGGGTCATTTATTATTCAACCCCTCAAACCACAAGAATTCTGTTTGGTTCCCCTAAAGTATTAAGAAGTATTTCAGGCACAAAGAACAATGAGCTTCACATGTTTGGATTAATTATCTCTTTTTCCAGCCTTTTCCGACTAATTAAGACCCTCCCCAAACTTGTGAACAGCACTCATACTTGGTCAACATGGGAAAGACAAAGGAGCATTCCAAGGCCATCAGAGACAAGATCGTGGAGGGTCACAAGGCTGGCAAGGGGTACAAAACCCTTTCCAAGGAGTTGGGCCTACCTGTCTCCACTGTTGGGAGCATCATCCGGAAGTGGAAGGCTTATGGAACTACTGTTAGCCTTCCACGGCCTGGACAGCCTTTGAAAGTTTCCACCCGTGCCGAGGCCAGGCTTGTCCGAAGAGTCAAGGCTAACCCAAGGACAACAAGGAAGGAGCTCCGGGAAGATCTCATGGCAGTGGGGACATTAGTTTCAGTCAATACCATAAGTAACGTACTCCACCGCAATGGTCTCCGTTCCAGACGAGCCCGAAAGGTACCTTTACTTTCAAAGTGTCATGTCAAGGCTCGTCTACAGTTTGCTCATGATCACTTGGAGGACTCTGAGACAGACTGGTTCAAGGTTCTCTGGTCTGATGAGACCAAGATCGAGATCTTTGGTGCCAACCACACATGTGACGTTTGGAGACTGGATGGCATTGCATACGACCCCAAGAATACCATCCCTACAGTCAAGCATGGTGGTGGCAGCATCATGCTGTGGAGCTGTTTCTCAGCCAAGGGGCCTGGCCATCTGGTCCGCATCCATGGGAAGATGGATAGCACGGCCTACCTGGAGATTTTGGCCAAGAACCTCCGCTCCTCCATCAAGGATCTTAAGATGGGTCGTCATTTCATCTTCCAACAAGACAATGACACAAAGCACACAGCCAAGAAAACCAAGGCCTGGTTCAAGAGGGAAAAAATCAAGGTGTTGCAGTGGCCTAGTCAGTCTCCTGACCTTAACCCAATTGAAAACTTGTGGAAGGAGCTCAAGATTAAAGTCCACATGAGACACCCAAAGAACCTAAATAACTTGGAGAAGATCTGCTTGGAGGAGTGGGCCAAGATAACTCCAGAGACCTGTGCCGGCCTGATCAGGTCTTATAAAAGACGATTATTAGCTGTAATTGCAAACAAGGGTTATTCCACAAAATATTAAACCTAGGGGTTGAATAATAATTGACCCACACTTTTATGTTGAAAATTTATTAAAATTTAACTGAGCAACATAACTTGTTGGTTTGTAAGATTTATGCATCTGTTAATAAATCCTGCTCTTGTTTGAAGTTTGCAGGCTCGAACTTATTTGCATCTTATCAAACCTGCTAAATCTGCAGGGGGTTGAAGACTACTTGTAGGCACTGTATGCTCTGAGGGTGCTGAGGTCAGGTCAGGAGACCCATGGCCAGTCCATGCACTGTCCAAGTGTAGACCGGTTTTCACCGACTGCTGAATGAGCCTTAAAGTGAATCTGTCAGCAGGTCCTTTCTCCCCCATCCGAGATCAGTACAATGTAGAGACAGAGACCCCGATTCCAGCGATGTGTCGCCCACTGAGCTGCTTGCTGTCATTGTGATAAAATCAATGTTTTCTCTGCTGCGGATCTAGCAGCTATACAGAGCTCATGAATATGCTGGATTACCTGTAGCATGCCAAGTAGTCCTGTAATGATAATCTCCTGCTGATTAACCAGTGATGTTATCAAAACTACACCAAGCAGCCCAATAAGTAACAATTGCCGGAACCAGGACCTTCTCCCCCACGCCATGCTGTGCCCAGATTAGGTGTTAAAAACCTGGTGATAGATTCCCTTCAAAGGGGTTGTCAGGTATAAATCCACAAGTCTGCATTATCACAATTTGGTTTCAATTAGTTTAAAAACCTGTATATGACACATTCCCTTAAAGAAAAAAAAATAGATATACCAAAAATAAATATATACTAAAAGTTAGTTTTAAAAAGAAAAAAAAAGTTAGAATAGAGTAGGACCCTGCCAAAAGAGTCTACCTTGTCGTGGTGGCAGGCTTACAAAAATCTGATGGCCAAAACAAAATCTGATGTCTGTGTGTGTGATACGGTGTTCAATGTGAAGGGTTAATGTGTGATTGGTGTGGCTGTAGTGCAGAAGTGAAGTTTTTCCAAGAGTGGCAATGAGACTATGGAAGATTCGTGAGGTGGAGGCGGAGCTGGGGTGGAGGCGGAGCTGGGGTGGAGGCGGAGCTGGGGTGGGCCCCGAAATTTTGCCAGTATTGGGCCCTGAAATTTTTAGTGGCAGCCCTGCCCTGGACACTGGGGGGCCCACTTGCCATCTTCAGTTCTGCAAGCCCCAAGCTGAGTTTCGGCGACTGCAGTGTTTGGGCTGGCAGCCGCACTCAGGACCGCCATCAGGGCATTTCAACCGTTACTCCTGTAAGAACTCTCTCATTCCCTGTCTCCCTCATTTCCAGTCTCCTTCATTCCCTGTCTCCTTCATTCCCTGTCTCCTTCATTCCCTGTCTCCTTCATTCCCTGTCTCCTTCATTCCCTGTCTCCTTCATTCCCTGTCTCCCTCATTCCCTGTCTCCCTCATTCCCTGTCTCCCTCATTCCCTGTCTCCCTCATTCCCTGTCTGTCTCATTCCCTGTCTGTCTCATTCCCTGTCTGTCTCATTCCCTGTCTGTCTCATTCCCTGTCTGTCTCATTTCCTGTCTGTCTCATTCCCTGTCTGTCTCATTCCCTGTCTCTCTTTCATTCCCTCTCTCTCTCTCATTCCCTGTCTGTCTCTCTCTCATTCCTTGTCTATCTCTCTTGTTCCCTTTCTCTCTTTCATTCCCTCTACCTCCCTCTCTCTCTCTCATTCCCTGTCTCTCTCTCATTCCCTGTCTCTCTCTCATTCCCTGTCTCCCTCATTCCCTGTCTCTCATTCCCTGTCTCTCTCATTCCCTGTCTCTCTCATTCCCTGTCTCTCTCATTCCCTGTCTCTCTCATTCCCTGTCTCTATCATTCCCTGTCTCTCTTTCATTCCCTCTCTCTCTCTCTCTCCCTCTCTCTCATTCCCTGTCTGTCTCTTTCTCATTCCCTGTCTCCCTGTCTCTCTCTCATTCCCTGTCTGTCTCATTCCCTGTCTCTCTACTGATATCATATTACCTCACACATAAGCTTCTTACACTAAAGGCTGCTTTACACGGTACGACCGATTGTGCAATTTCACAATCTATTGTACCCGCCCTCGTCCTTTTTGCGTCACGGGCAAATCGCTGCCCGTGGCGCACAAAGTCGGTAACCCCCGTCACACATACTTACCTCCCGTCTGACCTCGCTGTGGGCGGCGAACGTCCACTTCCTGGAGTGGGAGGGACGTTCGGCGTCACAGCGACGTCACATGGCCGCTGGCCAATGGAAGCGGAGGGGCGGAGATGAGCGGGACTTAAACATCCCGCCCACTTCCTTCCTTCACATAGCCGGCGGCGGCCGCGTGACGCAGGTGAGCTGCTGTTCATCGTTCCACGTGGTGTGACACGGAGCGGCGTGTGCTACCCCGGAAACGATGAACAACTAAATTAAACGATATAATGGAACCTAGCGAGCAGTACACGACTCACGATTTGTGAGCGATACTGCGTCGTTAGGAGGTGTCACACAGGCAGGCATCGCCAGCGATGCCGGATGTGCATCACAAAAACCGTGACCCCGAGTCACATAAGGCATCTGTAGAAAATATCGTGATTGTAAATGCGACGATGCAGATTCCTTTAGCGGACATACACATACGCAGACAGGCAGGCAGAAAGACACACACACATACACAAATATACACACATACACATTCACTCAGATTTATATATTAGATATATGCATATGGCTGACAATTCTGTCTGGGGCTCATCATTTTGATGACCCAAAAAATGGTGCATGCATTTTTTTTCGGGTTGTCAAAATGATGACTAGCGGTTAATCTTTGATTGGTGAGGACTGTTTGCAGAATTGGAGATTTTCCAAGATGTGTATCTATGTATGTCAGTGTATATGACTGTATAGGTTTATGTCTGTCTATATGTATTTTTTGTGAATTTGTCTTTAAATATATATGTGTATGTATGCAGGGCCGTATTTACCACTAGGCACCCGTGGTCCCGTGCCTGGGGCGGCAGGTTGCGGGGGGCGGCACCTTTGGCAGCAAAAAAAAAATATTATTTTTTTTTTATTTTTTTTTTACACATCCTCTCCCTCTCCGTTAGACAGTCCATTAAATCCACTGTGTTTTCGGAGGGGGGGAGGGGGGAGAGGCGCACCTCCATTTATTTGTATCCGCGTCAATTAATACGCAAATGCAGACAAACTGCGGTGGGCGGGCACAGGGAGCTGATTGACCCCGGAACTGCCAGCGCCTGCACTTCCGGGGTCACAGGCGCGCACCAATCAGCTCCTTCCTCTGTGCTGCATCCAATGCTGTGTGGACATCACATGTAGAGCTCACAGCAGGACGCCACAGAGGACGCCGCGATGGAAGCCGGTGTCAGAAGAGGATACTCACGTGAGCCAGGAAGATGGCGGCGGGCACTGGAGCAGGTAAGTGCTCGCAGAGCTGAAGATTCATAAGGAGTGTTTGGGTGTCTCCAATGCAGACTGGAGATCTGCGCATGCGGTGGGGGAAGAGAGGCTGATACTGGGGTAGACTTGGGGGAAGAGAGGCTGATACTGGGGGAGGCTGAGAGGAGAGAGACTGATGCTGGGGGAGGCTGATGCAGGGGGAGGCTGATGCTGGGGGAGGCTGATGCTGGGGAGGCTGATGCTGGGGGAGATTGGGAGGGGGGAGGCTGATGCTGGGGGAGGCTGATGCTGGGGGAGGCTGGGGAGGCTGATGCTGGGGGAGGCTGGGAGGAGAGAGGCTGAGGCTGGGGAGGCTGGGAGGAGAGAGGCTGATGCTGGGGGAGGCTGGGAGTGGGAGGCTGATGTTGGGGGAGGCTGGGAGGGGGAGGCTGATGTTGGGGGAGGCTGGGAGGAGGGAGGCTGATGCTGGGGGAGGGGAGGTTGATGTTGGGGGAGGCTGGGAGGGGGGAGGCTGATGCTGGGAGGAGAGAGGCTGATGCTGGGGGAAGCTGGGGGAGAGAGGCTGATGCTGGGGGAATCTGGGGGAGAGAGGCTGATGCTGGGGGAAGAAAGGCTGGGAGGAGAGAGGCTGAGGCTGGGGAGGCTGGGAGGAGAGAGGCTGATGCTGGGGGAGGCTGGGAGTGGGAGGCTGATGTTGGGGGAGGCTGGGAGGGGGAGGCTGATGTTGGGGGAGGCTGGGAGGAGGGAGGCTGATGCTGGGGGAGGGGAGGTTGATGTTGGGGGAGGCTGGGAGGGGGGAGGCTGATGCTGGGAGGAGAGAGGCTGATGCTGGGGGAAGCTGGGGGAGAGAGGCTGATGCTGGGGGAATCTGGGGGAGAGAGGCTGATGCTGGGGGAAGAAAGGCTGATGCTGGGGGGGCTGGGGGGAGAGAGGCTGATGCTGGGGGAGAGGCTGCTGCTGGGGGAGTGGGAGACAGGGGCCAATGCTAGAGACAGAGGACAAGGGTTGAGGAATAGTGCAATGACAAAATCGATGGAGGGAGTGTAAGGACTCAGAATGAGAGGGGGGCAGCATTGGAAGCTCATTATGGAGAAGGGGCAGCATGTGTGGGCTCAGTATGGAGTGGAGCAATGTAGGGGAGTCAATATCAAGAGTGGATCAGAAGAGGATACTCACGTGAGCCAGGAAGATGGCGGCGGGCACTGGAGCAGGTAAGTGCTCGCAGAGCTGAAGATTCATAAGGAGTGTTTGGGTGTCTCCAATGCAGACTGGAGATCTGCGCATGCGGTGGGGGAAGAGAGGCTGATACTGGGGTAGACTTGGGGGAAGAGAGGCTGATACTGGGGGAGGCTGAGAGGAGAGAGACTGATGCTGGGGGAGGCTGATGCAGGGGGAGGCTGATGCTGGGGGAGGCTGATGCTGGGGAGCATGTGTGGGCTCAGTATGGAGTGGAGCAATGTAGGGGAGTCAATATCAAGAGTGGATCAGAAGAGGATACTCACGTGAGCCAGGAAGATGGCGGCGGGCACTGGAGCAGGTAAGTGCTCGCAGAGCTGAAGATTCATAAGGAGTGTTTGGGTGTCTCCAATGCAGACTGGAGATCTGCGCATGCGGTGGGGGAAGAGAGGCTGATACTGGGGTAGACTTGGGGGAAGAGAGGCTGATACTGGGGGAGGCTGAGAGGAGAGAGACTGATGCTGGGGGAGGCTGATGCAGGGGGAGGCTGATGCTGGGGGAGGCTGATGCTGGGGAGGCTGATGCTGGGGGAGATTGGGAGGGGGGAGGCTGATGCTGGGGGAGGCTGATGCTGGGGGAGGCTGGGGAGGCTGATGCTAGGGGAGGCTGGGAGGAGAGAGGCTGAGGCTGGGGAGGCTGGGAGGAGAGAGGCTGATGCTGGGGGAGGCTGGGAGTGGGAGGCTGATGTTGGGGGAGGCTGGGAGGGGGAGGCTGATGTTGGGGGAGGCTGGGAGGAGGGAGGCTGATGCTGGGGGAGGGGAGGTTGATGTTGGGGGAGGCTGGGAGGGGGGAGGCTGATGCTGGGAGGAGAGAGGCTGATGCTGGGGGAAGCTGGGGGAGAGAGGCTGATGCTGGGGGAATCTGGGGGAGAGAGGCTGATGCTGGGGGAAGAAAGGCTGATGCTGGGGGGGCTGGGGGGAGAGAGGCTGATGCTGGGGGAGAGGCTGCTGCTGGGGGAGTGGGAGACAGGGGCCAATGCTAGAGACAGAGGACAAGGGTTGAGGAATAGTGCAATGACAAAATCGATGGAGGGAGTGTAAGGACTCAGAATGAGAGGGGGGCAGCATTGGAAGCTCATTATGGAGAAGGGGCAGCATGTGTGGGCTCAGTATGGAGTGGAGCAATGTAGGGGAGTCAATATCAAGAGTGGGGTAGTGTGTGTGTGGGGTGTCTCAGCATAAGCGCTAGTGTGGTGGTCTTAGTATGATGAGTGGGGCAGCATGGAGGTGTCATTATGGAAAAGAGGAAGGCAGCATTAGGAGCTCATGGAGAGGGGCAGCGTGCATGGGACATTGTGAGGAGGGGGCAGCATGCATGGGACATTGTGAGGACGGGGCAGCATGCATGGGACATTGTGAGGAGGGGGCATCATGCATGGGACATTGTGTGGAGGGAGCAGCATGCATGGGACATTGTGAGGAGGGGGCAGCATGCATGGGACACTGTGAGGAGGGGGCAGCATGCATGGGACACTGTGAGGAGGGGGCAGCATGCATGGGACACTGTGAGGAGGGGGCAGCATGCATGGGACATTGTGAGGAGGGAGCAGCATGCATGGGACATTGTGAGGAGGGGGCAGCATGCAGGGGACATTGTGAGGAGGGAGCAGCATGCAGGGGACACTGTGAGGAGGGGGCAGCATGCATGGGACACTGTGAGGAGGGAGCAGCATGCATGGGACATTGTGAGGAGGGAGCAGCATGCATGGGACACTGTCAGGAGGGAGCAACATGCATGGGACATTATGAGGAGGGGGCAGCATGCATAGGACATTGTGAGGAGGGGGCAGCATGCATGGGACATTGTGAGGAGGGAGCAGCATGCATGGGACATTGTGAGGAGGGGGCAGCATGCATGGGATATTGTGAGGAGGGGGAAGCATGCAGGGGACATTGTTAGGAGGGGGCAGCATGCATGGGACATTGTGAGGAGGGGGCAGCATGCATGGGACATTGTGAGGAGGGGGCATCATGCATGGGACATTGTGTGGAGGGAGCAGCATGCATGGGACATTGTGAGGAGGGGGCAGCATGCATGGGACATTGTGAGGAGGGGGCAGCATGATGTGAGGACAGTGTGCAGATCATATTTCATAATCGAGGAAGGTGTCGGTATAATTTATAAGGAGGACAGTGTGGTGTTTTAGTTTATTAGGGGCAGTGTCACAGTCACAGTATATAAGTGGGGACGGTGTGGTGGGAATATTTTATACTCATGCTATGTTTTGATGTGCCTGTGGTGATCCCCATTGGGGGGTTAGTGTCCTTCATTTCTCATTGATACTTTTTCAAGTGTTTTACAGAGTAGATCTGCCTTAATCAGATGTCGTGTGTGAAAACTCAGTGTTACGTTGTCGCTAAGGGGCGCGACCACTTAAAGTGCCTAGGGCAGCATGAAGGCAAAATACAGCCTTGTATGTATGCCTGTATGTGTATGTATCTGTGTATGTGGGCGTTTACGTCTGGATGGGGCCCACTGAGACTCTTTCGCCCGGGGCCCACAAAAACCTGGAGCCGACCCTGGTAGTGACGGTTAGGAAAGTCTTTTTAGATTGTGACGCTACCTGTGGTCCATGGCCAGGGATGGACCTCTGCTGCGGGTGCTGCTCTCCGGGGCTGATGGTGGGGTTCGCATCCGAGATGGTGTCGCTCCCCACAGGCAGAGCTGGGTTACATCGGGAGGATGATGGAGGATGGATGGGGGTGGTGGTAGTCCCCATTGGCGCCGCAGCACTAGGCGACAGCAAATTAGAGGCAGGGGCTGCGGTTCCAATTCTTTTACTCACTGCTAGTTCAGGCGCTGCCTCAGAGTACCGGTTGTTTTGCTAAATTCTCCTAAAAAGGGGCTGAAAGCCCGTACTTACGAAGCGCTCACTGATATCCTAATCAGGCATGAATACTAAGATTCTTTATAGAACCAGAATGCTACCTTAATTTAAATTTTATAAAAACACTATTTATTGAAATTCATTAAAATTCAAAAAGTTCCACCTGTGACAAGATACAACACACAAAAAACATAATCCCAGGACCATGGGACAGCTCCAACATATCCGCCCAGAGGAACAAAACAATTATTCCATAATTCGTCTTAGTAATGATCCTGCCAAGGTATAAGATCTAAATGACCCTCACTCTCTCTTTCCTCTACCTGCCAATGGAGATGCAACATAAAGTCACAATACACCCTAAAGGTAATGAGGTGCCCCCATTCCTCGGCGGCTTTCCCTTCTATGATGTCCCTAGTCTCCCTTGTATTATAATATAGTCTAGAGGTTATAACTTCAATTGTCAGGAGAGATAGGAAAATTAAACTTATCTGAGAGATACTTGAGTCAAAAATTAGTCCCTCAGCAGTCCTTTTTTCATAATGTAGAGGCGTCCGGGCTTTCCATGGTCCTCAACCCAATAACATAGATTCACATAGTCTCAACGCGTTTCTCCCCATAAAATTAGTTAGGGTTCATCAGGAGACAAATGAGAAATAACTGGCCCAATCGCCTGATACCTGTTAAGGGGGCTACTCATTCAGCAGCACACACCTCTCCATGTGGATATATATAATGGACGTCCATTGACTGGTGAGCTTGGGAACTCAAAAAGGCCTGGGCGTCCACGGATGACAACAGTGGTGGATGATTGCTGCATACTTTCTTTGGTGAAGAAGAACCCGTTCACAACATCAACTGAAGTCCAGAACACTCTCAGTGAAGTAGGTGTATCTGTCTCTAAGTCAACAGTAAAGAGAAGACTCCATGAAAGTAAATACAAAGGGTTCACATCTAGATGCAAACCATTCATCAATTCCAAAAATAGACAGGCCAGAGTTAAATTTGCTGAAAAACACCTCATGAAGCCAGCTCAGTTCTGGAAAAGTATTCTATGGACAGATGAGACCAAGATCAACCTGTACCAGAATGATGGGAAGAAAAAAGTTTGGAGAAGAAAGGGAACGGCACATGATCCAAGGCACACCACATCCTCTGTAAAACATGGTGGAGGCAACGTGATGGCATGGACATGCATGGCTTTCAATGGCACTGGGTCACTTGTGTTTATTGATGACATAACAGCAGACAAGAGTAGCCGGATGAATTCTGAAGTGTACCGGGATATACTTTCAGCCCAGATTCAGCCAAATGCCGCAAAGTTGATCGGACGGCGCTTCATAGTACAGATGGACAATGACCCCAAGCATACAGCCAAAGCTACCCAGGAGTTCATGTGTGCTAAAAAGTGGAACATTCTGCAATGGCCAAGTCAATCACCAGATCTTAACCCAATTGAGCATGCATTTCACTTGCTCAAATCCAGACTTAAGACGGAAAGACGCACAAACAAGCAAGACCTGAAGGCTGCGGCTGTAAAGGCCTGGCAAACCATTAAGAAGGAAGAAACCCAGCGTTTGGTGATGTCCATGGGTTCCAGACTTAAGGCAGTGATTGCCTCCAAAGGATTCGCAACAAAATATTGAAAATAAATTTTTTTTTTTGGGTTTGGTTTATTTGTCCAATTACTTTTGACCTCCTAAAATGTGGAGTGTTTGTAAAGAAATGTGTACAATTCCTACAATTTCTATCAGATATTTTTGTTCAAACCTTCAAATTAAACGTTACAATCTGCACTTGAATTCTGTTGTAGAGGTTTCATTTCAAATCCAATGTGGTGGCATGCAGAGCCCAACTCGCGAAAATTGTGTCACTGTCCAAATATTTCTGGACCTAACTGTATATATATATATATATTATTATATATATATATTCTGTAAATTCCATATTGTATATATTGTATCTAGTGTGCCCTTATGGCGATAAAAGATATATAATTTAATCTTGGGCTGTTCTGTTATCTCGATCCTGAATTCCACATCTGTGGGCTCGGGCGTAATAGTTATCGTAATCGATTGGTGGCAGCGAGTTTATGCCAAGGATCATTGTGGGGCAACCAGTGAGATCTGGGGAGGATTAGATATATTCCGTGACAGCAGTTGGGGGAATATATACCTTACTCTCACCGGGAACCCTTTAATCATCGGCATAGTAGAATAGTGGCCTCCTTGCTTATTGTCGGGCAATTCCATAGTTGGCCTGACTATAAGAGGGGCGCTAGAGAGCGAGTCATGTGCTCTGTCTGGTGGAAAGGGGGTGTGTTCTTTCCTCTTCCTCCCCCCTTTTCCTGACATATTGGAGTGCACTGTGACCAACATGTGTCACGGATGTGTCATGTGTGTCCTGTAGTTTTCGGCTGTAGAAGGTCGCAGCGTTTGGTTACACAAGCTGCTCTCTGACATTCCTTTTTTCCCTGCTTGGAGTTTATCCCTTTCTCTTTAGGACCCTGCACATTTCCTCATCTTTTCAGCTGTTAATCTTCAGCACTTCCCTTTGTGTCCTTAAATGCCCTCATTCCCCCTTACTCTGTGCTGGTGATAGGTCTAAAGCGGGCTTTACACGCTACGATATCGTTAATGAATTATCGTCGGGGTCACGTTGTTTGTGACGCACATCCGGCGTCATTAACAATATTGCAGTGTGTGACACTTATGTGCGACCTAAAACGATCGCAAAAGCGGCAAAAATCGTTTGCCCCGGAGAGGTCGTCCTAAAACAAAAAATCGTTTTCTTCTAATTAGCGATGTTGCTCCTCGTTCCTGCGGCAGCACACATCGCTGTGTGGAGCGAGGAACATCTCCTTACCTGCCTCCACCGGCTATGCGGAAGGGATGAGGTGGGCGGGATGATTACGTCCCGCTCATCTCCGCCCCTCCGCTTCTATTGGACGGCTGCCGTGTGACGTCTCTCTGACACCGCACGACCCGCCCCCTTAGAAAGGAGTCGGTACGCCGGCCAGAGCGACGTCCGGTGACGGGGGTAAGCGAGGTTGTGCGCGACGGGCAGCAATTTGCCCGTGTCGCACAACCGACGGGGGCGGGTACGATCGCAGCGTGTAAAGCCCGCTTAATACCCTTAACAAGTCTTCATTGCAAGAAGTCAACTTGTATTTATCTGGACAAACTTTGTTGTTGTTGCAGTTCTTCTCACTGAGTCATCTGGAGAGAAGTTATTTGTTTACTTTCCCCGTGTGTATTCCCTATGTGGTTTTTTTTTTGGTCTTATTGGGGTTGACTAAACGATCATTCCATGCATTAACTAACTATAGCCTATTTCAGGGTCAGCTAGGGTCAGGTATCTAGCTTTGCGCATAGATGGGGAACCTTTGTAGGGTGATGAGGGAAGCCAAAAGCCAGGGGAAGGTTTAGCCAGAGGTCACCATCTCCCCCTTCCCTATACACAGGGTTTCCTCCCTTCTATATCTCTGTTTGCTTAGTACTTCCTCATACCTGGTAGGAATGTGAATTAAGGTAGCTTCTGGGTACAATTTGGATTTCTCTGCCTTACTTTGAATCTTTTTTCAAGCTTTGATATTAGTACTTCCCCATACCTAGCATGACAACATGGACCACGGGTTATAGTCGTAGGCAGCCAGTAGTCAAATCTCCTCATTGTTGAGAGTACTGGAGAGGAGCTCAATGCCATCCTCCTGATACTCTATGTTGGCACCTATCTTCTGCAACAGGTCAGCCCCAAGAAGATTCACAGAACTGTGACAGGGCATGTCAGGGAAGAAACTGGAAGGCAGGGCAGGCCCTCCTTGTTCCTATCCAGTGTAGGCATGATATTCATTGAGGGCATAGCCGAGACGGGTGGGGGAATGGCACTTGAAGCACTGGCTTGAGGGGCTGCACTGGCTTTACTGGGCTCTGTGATCTTATACTATGCAAATGAGTTATGGGTCAATAAGAAAGGAAATAATCCTAGTTTAGGAGTAGGTATATAATTTTCTATGTGCCGATAGGGGGAGCCACATACACAACAAGTCTTTGCCCTACCTGGACGCTGATTTCTACATCCACAGCATGTCTGTAGCACCCAGGGATATGAAGTACTCGGTTACGGGCAGAGTCTCTATTGGGAATGTCACGGTGGCGGCCGTTACTTGGTTCCGTGCCCTGGGCCCTTTTTGTAATGGGGATAATTACAGGGGAGAATATGATAATGTTCACTTGTGACGCCATTTGCGGTGTTGCGGCTAATTGTAGGGAGCCGCCGCTGCAGAATGTCTCTACTGGGGCTGATGGTATTGGCAGCTAGTATGGTAGTCCCTCCACAAGTAGGGTTTTGCTCCAGAGGGTGTATGGTGCAGTGGGCATCGGAAGAAGGTAGTCCACACATATGTTCAGTGCAACTGGTTTACTCACTTTCTGCAGATGTTAACT
Source organism: Anomaloglossus baeobatrachus (assembly GCF_048569485.1). Lineage (NCBI taxonomy): Eukaryota > Metazoa > Chordata > Amphibia > Anura > Aromobatidae > Anomaloglossus > Anomaloglossus baeobatrachus. The sequence goes on along the minus strand of NC_134357.1, from coordinate 436,898,901 downwards.
GGTTGCCCGAGGCCTTCTGGTTTCGCCTCCAGGTCCCCTTCATCCCAGTGCCAGTCTGGTTCTCTGGTACCTTCTTCCCCTGCACCTGTCTCTGGTAAGTGGGTCCCCGTGGTATAGAACAACTGGGGGTCCCCCGTTCTGTGGTTTGTCCACTTCTGTCCGCCTGACGGTAGCGTGAGCCCTGTGAGGTTGGAGTATCTGGTCCTGTCCCCGGTTCTCCCTTTGCTACTGAGTCTTCAGATTCTTTATGGTCAGCAAGGTCCTTTATGGTCCCCTTGCTGTGCAGGTGTTAACAGGTCGGCTTGAAGCTCTTTCCTGTCCTAGGTTCCCGTCGGTGCATAGTTCCAGGAGTACTCCACCGTACTCCACCGGCAACTACTTCTCCTGGGTACCAGGTTACCATCAACCCAAGCCAGGACGTCACTTCGCTTCTACCTTCACACTCCTGCGGTCTGACACTTTCAGCAGTCACACCCGTTCTGTCTCCTGTCTTCCCGACTACTCTACACAGTCTGCCCCTCCCACCTGGTCAACTGGTGGACTGGAGTGGCTCCACCTCTAGGCGGCCATCCATTGGTCCCACCCTAGCTGGGTATCATTGTATGGTGGATTGTTGGGGAAAACTGGGATTACCTCGGTTTTTGTTGGTACTGGCACTTGGGTTCTGGGTCCCTAAGGGGGTAGGCCCTGCACCCTTGTGGGGATGCAGAACTTTGTAGCACCCTGATGGTCTCAAGGGCGCTACATGTCCATCCTTCAGGGATACTGCAAGAGCAAGAGAGAGGAGTTAAGTTAGGAGCAGCAAGGAAGTCATTGCCACCTTTGTTACATACTTGCATACAAAAAAAGTTTCACCATGTTTTTCTTCATTTAAGTCACCTCTAGTTACACATTTAGAGACTTTCCACCACATCTCAGCTTGGTCTCACAAGCCAGCATCTGTTAACCATCCTCTCTTCTCCTTCAATACACTCTTCCAAAAATCATCATTAATAGTGACGGGCGAACCCAAACTGTAAAGTTCGGGGTTCGTACCGATCACATAGTGATCGTGTACATGATCCCGAACATGAGTTTTCCTGGGAAGCTCTTGTTACAGTTCAGGTCCAGGGTGTAAAAAAAAAAAAGCACATTAGTAAAAAACATTATGATTATACTTACAGGTCCCATGACGCGTCCTGCAGACTGTCTCCCGCCCGTTTCTGCTTCTGCGTCTGATCATTGCTGTGCCACCGATAACCACCACTGACTTACAGGACCTGCCATAACATCGTAGCCATGTGACCAGTCTGGTGTGAATGTTGTACAGACATTGGGTTAGACTGGTCAAATAGCTATGACGTCATGGCAGGTCCTGTTAACTTCCGGGGTTTATGCACTGCACTGCACTGCTCGTCACTCTTCGGCTTTTTTCGGCCGTGTTCGCGGTGACCTCAGGGTTTACCTGAGTCCATGGCTCATGGACTTGATTGAACTTTGACTGTCACTGTGCGAGTCTACCTGTGGACTAACTACGCCGGACTAAGGATTTTTTTTTATAATAAAGATGAAGTTTCTAAATGTTTTTTTTGTTTTATTGTTTCTAAATGTTTTTTTTTGTTTTATTTGTAATAAAAAAAATTCTCTGTGTTGTGTTTTTCTTTTACTGTTTACTAGAAATTCACGGTGGCTATGTGTAATTTAGTGTGACACCATGAATTTCGGGCTTAGTACCAGCTGCGAATACAAAGCTTTATTACCCAGCGTGCCACCACCATCAGGGCCGCTGGATGAGCCGGGTAAAGCACCTGATATAGAATGCACCAATATTTATGGACGGTCCTTTAACTCCTTAATGACCACAGGCTGTACTGGTACGTCCTAAGCCATCAAGGTGTAGTCACCTGCGGCCGCTGCGGGCAGCCGGAAGTGATTCCTGCACATGTCAGCTGATTTGAACAGCTGACATGTGTGCCTCGCAGGTGCAGGTGGATCCGCAATCCACTCACTCTTGTTAACCCCTTAAATCATGCTGTCAAAATGTGACAGCACAATTTAAATCCCCACTGCGGTAAACGCGCACTCACACGCTGCCATCCGAAGTCACGTGATGTGATCACGGGGAGCCAATAGTTGCCATGGTAGCACAAGCTCATGTTCCGCCCCCGTGCCAGCAGCTGGGCTGCTCGGGTCCGGATCCGCAGTGTGGCTCTAGGGATTCTACCGGACCCGGGGGTCGCGCGGACACTTCAAATAAAAGGGGACGTATTTGTACGGGATTTGCCGTAAACTGTTTGTGACGCCACCCACGATGTGTGGTGAAGTGTGGCACCACCGCTGCTGTCGTGGGACTCCCGGGGGTGATGGGATGGCAGCTGCATGTTGACCCCTCCGTGTGTAGGGATGGATGCCCCGGGGCCCAGTGTCTCTGTGCCGGGGATGGTGACTGCAGGGGCCGGCGTGCCCGGTCGGACCGGGGGATGTTAGGTTACTCATGGTTGAATAAATCACACAAGTCCAGTGGTACACCAAGGTGCTGGTGGCCGGCCGCCGCAGTCGGGTGTATCTGGTCCCACACCCAAGCTGATGATCCATATCACTTTCCTCTGCACTCAGTGTGTGGTGTGTTGGACTTCCCGGTGTGAAACACGGGAGTCCGCACCTGGTCCTTTTTGTTGGGAGCCTTGCCTGCTGACGCTGACCCTTGGGATCTACCGGGCCCTGGCGGATGCCCTATCCCTCTCGGTGGGTGGTTGTCTGCTTTTGGGACTTTGGTTGGGACAGGACCTATAATCCTGCCCTCAATTGGTTAATTAGCTAGGCCGTTGGTTCCAGTCCTGGCTTCAGGGTCCAAGTACCCCCTCTGTGCATGGTTTCCAGGTCGGTACTCCGGTGTCGGTACCGGCGGGCTCCAACCCTGTCCCCATCCACCTCGGATCTCCGGCAACCGTCTTCCCGTCTCCTGCTATATACGGACCACCATCTGCCACCTAGCCAGTACGCTGGGGCTCCAACCCCGACGCCTTTCCTTTCTGACTCTGCACTTCATTGGAGCTACACTGCTCCCCTTGAACTTCACCTCCTCTCCTCCTTTCAACTCCACTCCAGTCAACTGAACTTGAAAACTCTAAACTGACTCTCTTCCCACCGTCTCTAGACCCCTAGGTGGGCGTTTCTCATTCGCCTGGTCCGGCCCACTGGTGTGTCTGTCCTACCCTAAGGGGGGTGGCTAGGGTTTCAGGTCGGCTGTATGTAACCCTGTGTGGGAAAGTGTTGCGCGGGGGCCTTACTGTGTGACTACCTGGTTTTGCCAGGGCGTCACACTCATGTGATAACTTCTGTAGCTATCATGACTCACTTATTGTAACAGCCAGCCGAGTGCTGCCTATTACAAGAGACAAGCATTTCTGGTGATCTCAGCTGTGTAGCTGTGATCAACAGAAATGAATGAACTATCAGACTGCTGATCCTTATAGTTCCCTAGGGGGACTAGTAAAAAAAAAAAAAGTTAAAAAATAGATTTAAAAAAATTGAAAAAAACCCCTAAAAGTTGAAATTACTCGCCTTTCGCCCCATTCAACATTAAGGGGTAAAAAAAATTAAAAATATACATATTTTTGGTATTGCTGTGTTCAGAAATGCCCGCTCTATCAAAATATAAAATCAATTAATCTGATTGGTAAACGGTGTAGCAGCAAAAAAAACTCCAAATGCCCAAATTATGTTTTTTGGTCGCTGCACATTTTGCGCAAAATGCAATGAAAGGCGATCAAAATGTAGCATCTGAGCAAAAATGGTACTGTTAAAAAGATCAGCTCGGGACGCAAAAAATAAGCCATCATTGAGTCCCAGATCCCAAAAAATGAGAACGCTATGGATCGCATAAAATGGCGCAAAAAGTGTGCCACCTTTTTTGGACAAACGTCTGAATTTTTTTTAACCCCTTAGATAAAAGTAAACCTATACGTGTTTGGTATCTAAGAACTCATACCGACCTGCGGCATCACACCAACACATCAGTTTTACCATATACTGAACACCGTGAATAAAATATCCCAAAAACAATCATACAATTGCACTTTTTTTTAGCAATTTTTCCGCATTTGGAATTTTTTCTGCTATTTTCCAGTACACTAAATAACTTATGGTAAAACTTATGGTTTCATTTAAAAATACAACTCGTCCCACAAAAAAACAATTCCTCATATAACAAGATTGATAGAAAAATAAAATAGTTACAGCTCTCGGAAGAAGGGGAGCAAAGAAAACGAAAAAACGGAAAATCGGCCAGGGGTGAAGGGGTTTAAAAACCTTATTATCACTATGAAATTGTGTGATAATGGGTAGTTGTGCAATTTGTTGGGGAATATTGAGAGTTGGTGTTGCTCTTTTGTTTGTACCAATAAGATGAGTTCTAGAAAATGGAACTGACCTCTTTTAAAGATTTCTCTAACAATTCTGTGTCACAGCCCTTACTGATAAATTGTTTCTTCAGGTGGTCTGCTTCTCCTATACTGCGTGGGTACAGTTGCGATGAAGGTGCGAGAATTGTCCCTTGGGGATATTAGTAAGCCAAGAGGGTAAATGGCAACTGGACACATGAATAAAACTAAACTGAGGTCACTTTTTTCTAAAACGTTTAGTGGCAAGTTTGTTCCCATCTACAAAAATAGTAAAATCTAAAAAGTTGACATTATTTGTACTAAGTGTAGGGGGAAATTTAAAGTTAAATTTAGCTGATCCAATAAAGTAGTCAGGTTACCCTGAGTGCTGTCCCAAATAAAAATGATGTCATCAATGAAGCAACAAATTAATATAAAGCCTTTCTGTAGTTTGTGATCGTAAACTGCATCACTTGAAAATTTGGACACCACTGAAAGTATTGAAGGTCCATTATCCAATAAGTATTCAATTATCCACATTAAAAGAAGAACCTGACATTTCCAACTCAAATGATACACTGATTACCACTACTATCGCAGCTAAAACCATGACTCTCAATTCAAGTACAGTGCCTACAAGTAGTATTCAACCCCCTGCATATTTAGCAGGTTTACACATTCGGAATTAACTTGGCATTGTGACATTTGGACTGTAGATCAGCCTGGAAGTGTGAAATGCACTGCGGCAAAAAAGAATGCTATTTCTTTTTTTATTTTTTTTTTAAATTGTGAAAAGTTTATTCAGAGGGTCATTTATTATTCAACCCCTCAAACCACAAGAATTCTGTTTGGTTTCCCTAAAGTATTAAGAAGTATTTCAGGCACAAAGAACAAAGAGCTTCACATGTTTGGATTAATTATCTCTTTTTCCAGCCTTTTCTGACTAATTAAGACCCTCCCCAAACTTGTGAACAGCACTCATACTTGGTCAACATGGGAAAGACAAAGGAGCATTCCAAGGCCATCAGAGACAAGATCGTGGAGGGTCACAAGGCTGGCAAAGGGTACAAAACCCTTTCCAAGGAGTTGGGCCTACCTGTCTCCACTGTTGGGAGCATCATCCAGAAGTGGAAGGCTTATGGAACTACTGTTAGCCTTCCACGGCCTGGACAGCCTTTGAAAGTTTCCACCCGTGCCGAGGCCAGGCTTGTCCGAAAAGTCAAGGCTAACCCAAGGACAAAAGGAAGGAGCTCCGGAAAGATCTCATGGCAGTGGGGACATTGGTTCAGTCAATACCATAAGTAACGTACTCCACCGCAATGGTCTCCGTTCCAGACGAGCCCGTAAGGTACCTTTACTTTCAAAGCGTCATGTCAAGCCTCGTCTACAGTTTGCTCATGATCACTTGGAGGACTCTGAGACAGACTGGTTCAAGGTTCTCTGGTCTGATGAGACCAAGATCGAGATCTTTGGTGCCAACCACACACGTGACGTTTGGAGACTGGATGGCACTGCATACGACCCCAAAAATACCATCCCTACAGTCAAGCATGGTGGTAGCAGCATCATGCTGTGGGGCTGTTTCTCAGCCAAGGGGCCTGGCCATCTGGTCCGCATCCATGGGAAGATGGATAGCACAGCCTACCTGGAGATATTGGCCAAGAAACTGCGCTCCTCCATCAAGGATCTTAAGATGGGTCGTCATTTCATCTTCCAACAAGACAACGACCCAAAGCACACAGCCAAGAAAACCAAGGCCTGGTTCAAGAGGGAAAAAATCAAGGTGTTGCAGTGGCCTAGTCAGTCTCCTGACCTTAACCCAATTGAAAACTTGTGGAAGGAGCTCAAGATTAAAGTCCACATGAGACACCCAAAGAACCTAGATAACTTGGAGAAGATCTGCATGGAGGAGTGGGCCAAGATAACTCCAGAGACCTGTGCCGGCCTGATCAGGTCTTATAAGAGACGATTATTAGCTGTAATTGAAAACAAGGGTTATTCCACAAAATATTAAACCTAGGGGTTGAATAATAATTGACCCACACTTTTATGTTGAAAATTTACTAAAATTTAACTGAACAACATAACTTGTTGGTTTGTAAGATTTATGCATCTGTTAATAAATCCTGCTCTTGTTTGAAGTTTGCAGGCTCTAACTTATTTGCATCTTATCAAACCTGCTAAATCTGCAGGGGGTTGAATACTACTTGTAGGCACTGTAATTCTTGGAATAAGTATCCTATATTATATAGTAACGTAAATAGAAAAAGAGTAAATACCTACACTTCCAACCATCCAAAGAAAATGGAAGTACCAATACTAACACGAAATCAAAAGCAAATTTACACAGACTAATTCTATTCCCACTGTGCTTCTTTGTAACACTGCGTAAACTGACCCGCAATGGGAGTTTACAAGCCACAGCATGTCAATTTATTTTTGCGGAGACGCTAGTATTCTGAGCTGGGGAACACTGTGAAAATATACTATTTCATTAGTCATACCTTCCAACTTTTGAAGTATAGAAAGAGGGACAAAGTATGTGGCGCGCGCATCTCACCAATTTTGACCACGCCCCTAGCCACACCCCAAGCCACACCCATTTAGCAGTGAGAGATGTTCAGCAGACGCCCTGGACTGTTCATTCAATCATAGTCGTATCAGCCAGAACTTTCTCATATTTATATAAGCGTCACTATGTGATATGTTGTTTTTTTGAGTCTGTAAGGCCTTGTTCACATGTTGCATAAATCCAATGTTTTTTTTTTCTGCAGGATCTGCCCAAAATTATACAATAACAATCTTCTCTGATTATTGCATTTTTGCTGCATTTCTTATTCCTTTTTCTCATTATTTCTTGTGTTTTTGGTGCAGATTTAAGGCGTGTTTTTAGGTATTTTTATATAGGTAAGCATGGTTGACCTCGAGGAGATCAACATCCAACACCACGGAGACACCATCACGTGTTTCTCAACGCAGTGACACTAGAACAAGACCCCCTGGGAAAATTTGCAAAAGAAGAATGCCGCGGAGACACCATCATATGTTTCTCAACGCTGGCAGGAAACTAGCCAGGTTTTTCACTGGGAAGGAACAACCACGGGAAGGGCAGTCTCCAGTCGAGGTAACCACCTATACCAAAACATGGTATCCATCCACAGACAGCTGTTTCGTGGTGTTTGCCCCACATCAGTGTGGAGTAGGAAACTGGCTAGTGGGAGCAATGCCTAGTAGAAGACTACATAGGTAAGAATGGTTGACCTCGGGGAGATCAACATCCAACACCGCGGAGACACCATCACGTGTTTCTTAACGCAGTGACACTAGGACAAGGCCCCCTGGGAAAATATGCAAAACAAGAATGCCGCGGAGAAAATTCACTCGATGAGAACGGAGCCTTCCAGATCCGCTCTCCACCCACTCCAAAATCGGGGTACTAGCGCAACGAGGGGGATAAGACTTTCCACTAAAACGGTCCAAGAAATCCCAAGCGTGAACCCTGAGTGCAAGCTCCCTCAGTTAGCCACACTGGGGAGCGGGACCCGATTAGTTTCAAGCTAGGGGCCAACTAGAAGAGAACAAGGTACCAAGGGAAAGGTCACAACACCAGCAGAAACGGGACCCAAATGTGCACTCCCTGAGCGGCAGCGGTGTCCAAAACTTTGGTTTACTAAAGGCTGCTTTACATGCTTCAATTAGTCGTGCGATCGCACCCGCCCCTATCGTTTGTGCGGCACGGGCAATTTCTTGCCCGTGTCGCACAATGTTGTAACCCCCCCGTGACACGCACTTACCTTCCAAACGACCTCGCTGTGGGTAGCGAACATCCACTGTTATGGACAAGATTATGAGTATATAGGAGTATATATGAAGATATCCAAAAGCCAGGATTTAAGATGCTGTTTCAGACTGTGTACCCCACCTAGTTCTGCATTTGGACATAAGACTCAGACAGTCTGGGCTATTCATGTGATGAGTGAATCATGCTGACATTGCTTAATATAAATGAGGAACCAAGCACATTACAGTAAATTGTATATCACAGAATAAGCTGTTCTACTTTATCCAATAGGAGACGTGTTACGTATTCTTGGCACCTAGCCAATAAGCCCGGTTATATATTTGTACAACTTCCGGAATAAATCAGTCTTACTTTCTATTCATATCTGAGCACGTCTCTAGTGTGAGTGAAAGAGAGTGGTATGCATGCTACCACGAGTGACTCATAATTTGGACTGCAGACAGTTTAAGAGGGATGCATGACTGAATGGCATCAACCTAAATTAAGGCTTTATCATTTGGCACCCAACGTACCTTAGGACGGAGCTCTGGATGATGGACGACCGTGCTGGCCCCTTAATTCGAAATGCAACTACCGGTAGATGGAGATGCGCACTCCAGCTGCAGGTGAGAACATTTGTTCACCTTGCAAACCTCCTGCGTGTACTTGCATTTCGAAGGGGGGGTTGGGCTGTCCCAGTCTAGACACCTAATGACCGCCATCTCGCATGAGATAAGCCGTCCTAAGAGATCCCACACCAAGGTGGTCAGATTCACCTTAAGCTGTCTGTATAAATGTAATGTGGTTTTGGGGTTTTTGTCTGCTCTTTGAGAAAAGCAGAAGTTCTATGTTAATTTTCTCTGACTTAACTGCAGAGGAAAATGAGGAAGTTGTCATATACGCTGGTTATATGGATATATATGGTTATATCTGCAGGTGAGATCAGCCACCTGGATGGTGTATATAGTGTCCTTATTGTTATGTCATTGTGTTGACCTGTGTCTACCTGTTGAAATGTCTGTCTATTTGCAGCAGGTGGAGTACTTGCTGGTTACGAGAAACGGGAAGTTCTGTGTGCTTTGTTCGTATGGCTGCCAAAAAGAGGAAGTGTCACGATAATGTAGTGAGAGCTGTCTTTGAGTGAAGAAAAAAACTCTGAAGCTGTACTTTGAAGTTAACTGTTTATGTATACTGTTATGTATACTGTGAGATACACTGGTGTATGACAAATCCGGTCGATAGTTGATGTTTGATAAGGCCTTGGACCTGATCTTCGGGAATAGAAGATTTGGAAGGGTTTTCTATGTACAGGTGCAGTGTTGTATAAAGTGGGGGACGGACCCTGACTGTTACCTGGTACGGTTTTCCTGCTAAGCAGTGAGTTGAACATGGTATGCGTACTCATTGGTCTTGTTTTAGTGGATGTCAGTGTATTCTTACCTAGGGTTGAATACATTGGGGAAAACCCTTGATTTTAGGCTTAATCATTGAGTATTGATGTTCTGGACGGATTTGTTCAAATAAGGTGTATATAGTGTGAACAGAGGATACTAGTACTTGAAGTAAGATACAGTGAGGGTGAATCTAGTTTCTATCACCCACGTGACACTTCTTCCTGGTAGGACAACCCGTTTGTGTTGTGGTTTTGTGGACTGAAGTAGAAAATTTGTGTATTCTGTGGATGTGTATAGTCTCTGGTCCGAGAGAGAAGGTGTATAACGGCGCAGACCAGACATCCAGGTTGACGTGTTAGTTTAGGTTGTTTACGCTTTTGAATATGGGGTCTAATCAGTCCACACCTGTCAAGTTAACGGCAGAAGAATTAGTAAGCGAGCAAAAAGGTAAAAAGTATGTTAAAAAAAATATGAAGTCGCTCCTGAAGGTGGCAGGGATCACTGCAAAGAAAGGGAGATTAGAGGAGCAGGAATGGAAAGATGTTTTGTTAAATAAGCGAGGGATTTTGAAAGATAAAGATCTCCTTATGGATGCTGAGGCATGGTATAGAACATCAAAAGATGTTAGAAAATTGGCATGGAAAGAGGAATGGGATGGAGATAGTAGATATTTCTATATTGCACCAACTCAGAAAATGGCACCTCAGGAAGTGGCCAAGCCCATTAGGAAACAATGCCCCCCTCCTTATAAGTCGTCCCCAGAGGGTTGGACTTGTGTAGTTTGTCCCCCTGCCCACCAAACGCCCTCCCTAGCCTGCCCACCAAACGCCCTCCCTAGCCTGCCCAGACGTCATTTCAGGTCGGGCCGCACCTAGTTCCCTTTTCCAGCCATCTTAAGTCCCAAGGCCACTGGCCTATTTGTTGCTGGAGCAACAGAAGACACCGAGGGGGGGCAGGAAGATGACAATGATTTAACAATGATTCACCCCACCACCAAAACTGATTTGTATGGGCTCACCCAGATTAAAGCTGGGGATTCTTTCTGGCCAGTAATGGAGCCAGGTTTGCAGGTTTACAGTGAGGGTGCGTGTACCTTATCACCCAAGTGACACTGGAAGATGTTTTATGTATAATGTACGCAGTTTTTGGTGTGAAACACCGTAGGAGAGTTGAAATTGGGAAAAAAAAATAATAAGAGAAGTGTTATTTCATCTTCAGTGAAAATGAATTGTAAGTGACACACGTATGTCGAGAAGGGAAATGGAGAATTCTCCCAAGGGGGGAGATTAGATGAGAATTGATGAGTAATTCTAAATCTAGCAACTACACTATGTGTATTTTACCTGTCTGTGAAAATAAGAAACATAAGCTGATATATAGGGTGGACTTGTGTGCTGTCTGTGGAGCACTGTGTCCACGTAAACCCACCCCATTATTTTCTGTCCTAAATGTAGATTTCTTTCTGTCACTCTGTGTTTTGCCCAGCCCTGGGTGGGGTATGGTATGGGGATAGTTATCAGGGTCTGACAGGAGATAGGGATACGCTGGAGGCTAGGCCCTGACCACCATTAGGTCTACCGTCGAGATGAGGGGAAGCACAGGGTCCCTAGTTACAGGGTCAGCCCAGGGGTCCCTATATAATCCGTATTCCCAGTGACAGATTGAATACCCCTGAATGTAGATGTCACAATCCATGTCACTCCCTCCCAGGCCTCTTCAGACGCCATTTTTGGCCAACACCTACTTCCTCTTTTAGCGGCTGTTTCTTATCGGTAATTATCTTTAGTGGACGTTTTAACTCAGACACTACATAGTTCATCTTTTGACGCCATTTTAGTCCAGCCGACACCCAGTTCCCCATTTTTGTTTCAGCAGCCAAAGCCACTGCTCTGTTTATTGCTGACATAGCAGGGACTGCAGAGGGGATATAGGGACCTGAAACACACACTCCGTTTTTGGTCATATATGCAGTTGTTCCCCATTGTGTTCCCACTCATGAACCTTAGCAGAGGTTATTGCTAATAGTCCTGTGGAAACCTTTTCCCTACACGTTTGCATGTTTGTTTTTGCTGTATTTAGTATACAGTTTAGTAGACCATATAGACTGCTCACTATTAGTCCTGGTGGACAGTGAATATTTTTCTGCCTATGGCAGTTGCTGCTTAGCCTAGTTTGAGATATTCTCACTTGTATGTTATCCTGCCTGGTATCTTGCACAAGAGTTCCCTGATAGAGAGGGTGGAGGATCATGTGGTCCCAAGGGGACATTGATCATCAGGAGTTGGCATATATTAGGGTTTTCGTTGGCAGCACCCAGTAATCCTTTGTGTCCTAGTTTGCAGGGTCTGACAGGAGAGAGGGATACGCTGGAGGCCCGACCCTGACCACCATCAGGTCTACCGTCGGGATGAGGGAGAGTGCAGGGCCCCCAGTTACAGGGTCAGCACAGGAGAGGTAGAGTAGATACGCTCCACTGCTTTTTCCTTGTTGTGTATATGTAGTCAGGGGGTGCTGCTTGGTAGTTTCCAAACCCTCTTGTGCTCTTTTCTCTTTCCCCGGGGTTTTAGGGAGTCTTAGTTTTTAGAATTTCAGTGTTCTCCTGACCCCAAAGTTACACCCATTGCTCTTTCTTACAAACCTGGGTATAGTCCTTTGTATCAGGCCTCCGAGAGCCCACATGCAAACTACAGCTGGTAAGGACCAAGACACCCTCCTTCAAGTGGCAAGATGTCTGGAGATGAATCTAGCAGTTTACAAGATCACCCCACATACAGATGTGCTACAGTCACAGTCACCTGAGCTACAGTCAAAGTCACCTGAAGAGTATCATCACGTCATCTCCAGCCCAGAAGTCATTCTACCTGTTTGCCATGGAGGAAGACAGCAGCCCTTTGAACACTACTCAGCCAGATTGAACACCTACCTAAAGCACCAGTTGAAGATCAGTGCCCGTATGACATCACTGCTCCCTGACAAAGTCACCATCTCCCGGTGTGGGGTCCTTAATCCTGCTATACTTCTCCCTCTTCCAAGGGGGGAGTGTCCCACCTCTGACACCTTGGTGGAAGAGCAAAGAAGAGGGGAGCCAGCACTGCTCATGAATGGCATGCAACAATGAAACAATAAAAAGTGTAAAATTCACAAATTCATTCCTACTGTAACAATTCAATGAGATTTTTTGCAAATTATTGATCAATGATTTGAGCCCCCCTGCTCCGTCACGGCAAATCTCTGTAGGGGGGTCCCTGCACTATGTTATAAATTAATATCGTACCATAAGGTCTCATATAATGACTTGAACAGGACCATATAAGATCAATCATTTGCAAAAAATCTCATTGAATTGTTACAGTAGGAATGAATTTGTGAATATTACACTTTTTATTTCTTCATTGTTGCATGCCATTCATAGGCAGTGCTGGCTCCCCTCCTTTTTGCGCTTGGTGGAAGAGGTAGTCGACTCTGGCATAGCTGAGGAAACTCTGGATTCGATACAGTGACGGATACACCTTTGGACCCTGACTTAACCCCTTTGCGGATGGATCAAGATGTGCATCAAGAAGACGGTTCCACATGGGTATGGTGGTGGTAGCAGAAGACGCTGTGCTGATAGAGCAGTCGCTACCCGCATGCCTGTCTGTGAAGAAGCAGATGTATGTGCTCTCGCTGAAGCCTGCAAGATGGCAGCCAGCATCTACTCTGTGGAGGACAAGAGACTTGATCACTGCCAATGGAACTGTACGCCGCCATGAGGCCATAGAAGAACGGATGGAAGCTTTGCTGATATATGAAATCCTGTTTAGAAGTACCCCCAGATACTTCAACTTAGCTTGTTGTTTGTTTAACTAAACATTTGCCTAATATACGTTTTTGAGTTTTCTCCTCCAGATCCAACCAGATCTAGATTTTTCTCTTTTCCTTTTCTCTCTCTTTCCTTTTTCTCTCTCTTCTTTTCCTCTCTCTTTTCCTCTCTTTCTCTCTCTTCCTCTCTTCTCAGTCTTTCTCTCCCTCTCTTCCTCTCTCTTCTCTCACTCTTTTTCTTTCGGACGAAGATCCATGCATTCCACTACAAAGAGATGTCGGACCTGCCTGAGACCAGGAGATGGCTGTCTTCCCTCTTCTACCCGATACTTTGTGCCAGGACGATGATATCTAAGCATGTGGACCAGAAGACGACTGTGCATCCCACCTTTGATGATGTCCCACCATTACCGCCTGAGGACTGAGGAGCATGAGACATTGAGTGAAACCAACCCTGATAAATATTAGCCAATTAGAGGACTACTGCCACGTTCCCCCTTCCTGAATAACGTGTGCCAGCGGAACATAGCCATGAGGACAGTCTGGAGAATACAGTCAGAATCTGGCTTCCTATGCATAGTCTGTTGGGTGGGGAGATTCATCCACAAGGGATGGGTTATCTCGTATGTGAGTGAGGTAACCATCGGCATTAGGACAGATCAATAGACTCGGGAAAAGTAAGGAAAGACTTTTTGGCTATCTCCAAAGGGGGGACTGTTATGGACAAGATTATGAGTATATAGGAGTATATATGAAGATATCCAAAAGCCAGGATTTAAGATGCTGTTTCAGACTGTGTACCCCACCTAGTTCTGCATTTGGACATAAGACTCAGATAGTCTGGGCTATTCATGTGATGAGTGAATCATGCTGACATTGCTTAATATAAACGAGGAACCAAGCACATTACAGTAAATTGTATATCACAGAATAAGCTGTTCTACTTTATCCAATAGGAGACGTGTTACGTATTCTTGGCACCTAGCCAATAAGCCCGGTTATATATTTGTACAACTTCCGGAATAAATCAATCTTACTTTCTATTCATATCTGAGCACGTCTCTAGTGTGAGTGAAAGAGAGTGGTATGCATGCTACCACGAGTGACTCATAATTTGGACTGCAGACAGTTTAAGAGGGATGCATGACTGAATGGCATCAACCTAAATTAAGGCTTTATCACCAATTCCTGAAGGGGGAGGGACGTTCGGCATCACAGTGACATCACACAGCGGCTGGCCAATAGAAGCAGAGGGGCGGAGATGAGCGGGATGTAAACATCCCACCCACCTCCTTCCTTCAGCATTGCCGGCGGCCGCAGGTAAGCTGCAGTTCATCGTTCTCGGGGTGTCACACAGAGCGATGTGTGCTGCCTCGGGAACATTGAACAACTGGACGTTCGATTTTTAGAAAATGAGCGACGTATCAGCGATGAACGAGAAGGTGAGTATTTCTGCTCGTTCATAGCTGTCACACGCTATGATATCACTAACGATGTCGGATGTGTGTCACTTACGACGTGACCCCGCCAGCATCTCGTTAGATATATCGTAGCGTGTAAAGCCCGCTTAAGTTGTGGGTGTCAGCTTTATGGACTGAGTGAGTACGCAAGTGACCCCTACCTCCCCAACGGCACATCCCACCACCATCACCTAGTCCCGGGGCATTCCCCCTACCCATGGAAGAGTTAAACACCTGGCTGCCTTGAAGACCGAAAACCGCGAGGCAAGATCCCGTTTCCCGCCAATTCCGCAATCTTCCGCCATCTTTTTGCGCCAAAACGCTATCTTCCGCATGAAAGCGCGCAACGCAGAAGCCCCGCCCTTTGTGAGGCCGGAACCGGAAGTTCCCAGAGGGCCACAGCATCGAGAAGAGTGCTGAGTGAAAACCGAGGGGGCATGACGACATGTAGCAGCAGCGGAAGAGAAACAGGGACTCCAGGACTCTGCCATAACGTTCCTGGACAGCGCAGAGGCAAGATGGCGGTGCTGTTCCTGGGACCGCGACCTGGATCAAAGAAGAGACGGAGCAGCTGTGCAGGAGAATGCGGACGCAGTTCCTGTTTATACTGGACCACTGGATGGAAGAGATGAGGAGCCTGGCGATGGCAGTGCAAGAGAGGGTAAGCGGTTACCCTGTCCCTGTTGATTACCCTAATCCGGGCAATGCGGCTGTGAGATCCGGACCGCTCCCGCTCTCGGTGAGCACTCCACCACCACCAACCCCGTCCTCGGCGGACGCCGAGCTGCCTACGTCCACCCCTGCAGCGGAACCTTCAGCTCCTATATACGAAGCTCCAGCTGCAGGAACCCCGGTTCTGTCCCTCGACCTGGTCACGACAGTGGTCACCCTGACACCGGCCAGACCAGACCCGGCCGCATCACTGGGCCCGTCCTCAGAGGCGGAGCACCCTGAATCTGCAACCCCGGCTGCAGAGCAGTCGGTTCTTCTGTTTACCAAGGCGGAAGTGGAGCCTGCAGAGCTGCCAGTTCCACCGCCGCGTGGCATCCCAATGGCTGTTGGGGCCGCAAGAGTGCACCTAAAGCGAGAGCCAGCTAGCGAACCGAGGCCAGATGCTGACGCCCCCTACTGGGAACGACACCATCAGAAATTACAAGTGTGTCGCCCGGGGACCAGGGGGTACACAGATCCGGGCCACGAGGTCACTTCTGTGGGTATCACGGTAGCGTGACCCGGTCTGTGATCCCAGGCTCCACAGTAAAAGGGATTTGGTAAGGGAGATTGTCCGTGACGCCACCCACGGTTGTGGTGATTGTGTGGACACCACCGCTGCTCTGTATGGGGATCCCGGGAGCGGTGACAGGGAGCAGCTTTGTTGTTATTTCTCCCCTCCGTGGGTAGGGGGTTGGTTGTCCCGGGGCCCGGTGATGGGGTAGGGGTGGATGGCAGGCCAGGTGCGGGGCCTGGTGAGGTGCAGGGTCGCAGGGGCAGCGCTGTGCCGCACGGCACGGTGGTACTCACTCAGCCAGAAATCAGGACACAGTTGTTAGTAAAACACTCGGCTGGATGGACGGGTCCCACAGACGCTGCGGTGTTTTCCCCTGACCCAGTTTGGTGGTGTAAGTCCTTTCCTGCACCTTCCGTACACTCCTCCTGCGCTCCGGCTTCCAGCTGGCTCCCCGATTCCGTACTGGTGGGCCACCGCCCAGCCCTGGCTACCTACGGTTCCACCAACTGTCTCCCCGGCTCCCTGCAGACGGCCACTACCATCTGCCTGACTCTCTGCTGCACGAGGGCCCTAGGCTCCAATCCTAGGCCCCAGTCTGCGTCTGCCTCTCTGCAGACCTCCTCTCTATTCCTCCCCTGGACTTGACTGGGCTTGTTTCCTGCCTCAGGCCAGCTAACTCCTGGGTGGGCGTCTCCATCTCCTGACTCCGCCCACCTGGTGTGTCAGTCTGAGCCCGAGGAAAGGAATCAAGTTTCACTGGGGGTGTCTGCTGTGAAACTGCTGGGGGTGGGGGTGTGTGTGTGTGTTGTTACCTGTGGCCCCTGGCTTGTCCAGGGCGCCACACAAGCAGAGCTAACGACATGAGACTGACGATGACGGGAACTTGCCACCCGCAACCGAGAGGAGAAGGAGCAAGTAAGGAGCGCTGCTTCACGAGTCCGAGGGCCATGGTGCCGTGGTCTGGTGGACTGTTTTGACCCCGTACAGGGATGTGTGTTCATTCGGGAGGCAGGCCTCATAGCTGGGGTGTTCGTGTCATGACGGGACGTAGCGCAGCACCTCCCCATGGGACACTCCGAGCGAAATTTACAGCCGGAAGATATGGTCACCTACACCCGGCATTGTGGAGAGCGGGGCTGGTATGCCCTTGAGGTGACCAAACACAAGATGCCAGAAGAAGAGTCTGTGCCGGCGCCGGTAGTATGTAGTCGCAAGGTAGCGTGGTTACAGGACCCGGTAGTTTAACCATGGTACCAGTAATGTTTAATGTTGTAACAGAAATTGCTAAGTATCTGTGTTTCGTTTGTTATTTTCCTAAGTTTGTTATTTTTCATGTAGAGATTGATAGAAAATGAGTGTCTAATCAGGGTCTAAATGAAAAGAGTGAAAGTTACCTGATTTGCGATAAGATTGGCTATAATGTGTTCAACCGGTACATGGACTTCGTTAATTATATAAAGTAAAAATGGACCACGGTCACAATCACTGACTGTGACCAACATGAACTTGTGTTTTTGTAAATAGTTGCACCACCTGTGCCCACCAGAGTCGTCTATTACAACGCCTGGGACCTTAACCTGGTCACGGACCCACAATAGGTTTTCAGGGGGTCAGGTTGTTTGGGTGGCGGGTTAATGGGATCCGGGACATTGAAACTGGACTGTTGCAGGAAGAGGCTGCAACGGAGCAGGTTGAGTCTCCGCTACTACTGAAACCGGTAGCGTTCCACCGTTGGAGAGATGAACTCACAAAGTTTCCTGTAACATTTAAGTAACCAGCCTCCCAAATGAGGGATGTATTGTGTAAATAAAAATGTTTCTTTTTCTACTTCACAGTTTAAAAAAAAAATAAAAAATAAAAATTAACCTCTGATGTCCTGTAGCTCGGGGACGAGCGACGTTTAACCAAGAAGGAATGTGATGTCCTGGCCTATCAGGTTGCCACAAGGTATTGTGCAATCTGTCGTTCTGTGCAATATCCACCTTCTCCTTGGTTACGGGTCCCTAACCAATGGTGTTGCCAAAACCAGCTAATCAAAATCCTAGGAACTCTCTGCACCACACCCACCAGATACACCAGTGGACAGCCTGAGTGGAATAGGGTCGCACACTTGGGGGATTGGTAAAGGAAGGTCAGGAGTGTCTTGATAAAGCAGAGTAGTGTTGGAAGTGAAAGAGAGAGGAAGTCAGGAGCTGGGCTCCTTGGAAGTACTAGGTAGCAGATGGTGGTCTGGGCCTGGTAGGAGCTGGACCCCTGGTCACAGGGGATCGCAAGAAGGGGCAAGTTATTGTCGTGGAGGAAAGTCGGCGACCTTGTACCATCACCGGGCTGGGGCCAGGTCACGACGGGGTACGTGGACCCTAGGTCAGGGAGTAGTTTCAGGCTACCTGACAATTCACCCGACGAGAACAGAGACTTCAAGATCCGCTCTCCACCCGCTCCAAAATTGGGGTACTAGCGCAACGAGGGGCATAGGACTTTCCACTAAAACGGTCCAGGAAATTCCAAGCGTGAACCCTGAGAGCAAGCTCCCTCAGTTGGCCACACTGGGAGCAGGACCTGATTAGTTTCAAGCTATAGGGGCCAACTAGAAGAGAACAAGGTGCCAAGGGAAAGGTCACAGATCATCAGGCAACACCAGCAGAAACGGGACCCAAACGTGCTCCCCCTCAGCGGCAGCGGTGTCCAGAACTTTGGTTTACTAAGTTGTCGGTGTCAGCTTTATGGACTGAGTGAGTACACAAGTGACTCCTACCTCCCCAACGGCACGTCTCGCCACCATCACCGAGTCCCAGGGCATTCCCCCTACTCATGGAGGGGTTAAACACTCGGCTGCCCACTCCATCGCCACCGGGTACTCCAAGCTGCAGCGGCGGTACTCCACCTTACCACACACCACGGGTGGCGTCACAAACTTTAAGTACACCATCCTTTGTAAATACCCCCTTTATTTGAGTGGCCGCACGACCCTCGGGTCCGGACGCCCTCCGAGCCACCGCGGATCCGGATCCGAGCAGCCCGGCTGCTGACGTGGGGGTGGCACACTACGTGTGAACACGGCCTCAGCGATACATTTTTATTACATTTTTATGAGTTTTTTTTTTTAAACATCTTTTTATTGAATTTTAACCGAATTTCTTTTACAATCTGCTCTTATACAAAGAGCATTTCATTGATGACATTATAATCAAAACAGTCCCGCCCACCCCTCCCCCCGCTCTGCGTGCGACCAGAAGCAACTTAAAATGGTAACTTATGTAATTGGTATGTGTCCATTGAGCAGTTCAAGAAGGTACCAAGAGGTCTGTCCAAACTGAGATTTAAGTCTATCCTTAAGCACTGTAGCCAAGTTAGGTATAAATAAAGACCATGTTTCAAAGAAACGCTTAGTCAACTTCTCCTTATTCGACAGTGCATACAGCCAGTCCATTTTGAATATGAACATTAGTTTTGTTTGGATAAACGCTAGAGAGGGTGCTTCAGGATTTACCCAGAGATGTAGGATACTTTTCCTAGTGGCCGAGGCCCAAATAGTAAACATTGCCCTGGTACCTCTCGGAAGACATTGTTGAGCCTCCTCCAACATGTTAAAAATCGCCCACTGTGGTGTCAGAGCAAACTGAATATTGTATGTGTTTTGTAAGACTGAGTGAACGCTTCTCCATACTCCCTGTATCTGAACACAGTCCCATAAGTGGTGAAACAGGTCAGTGTCTCTTATGCCACATTTAGAACAAGAGTATAAGGCATTTGTGTCCATTTTTGATTGAATTTTTGGAGTAATATATGCTCTATGTAGAATCATCAAGGCCATATCTGTGTAGCTACTGGACGACAGAAATTTACGTTGCAACAGCGTGGCTTGTAAAAAATCCTTTACCTCGAACTCTGGCATGTCTACCTTCCATTTTGCTGGACCTGTTGTTTTCCCCTCCCATGTCCAAACTGTACGCAACATTGAATAAACCTGACTAGTCGAGGACCCCTGGCTTCTTGCCCTCCTAAGAAAGTTATCCACACTTCCTCCAAGATCTCCCTTTGGCTTGTCAACAAGATATTTTTGTGCCAAGCTACGCGCCTGAAGAAAAAGAAAAGGCTGACCCACAAAAGCTGGAAATCGGTGTGCCGCCTTCTCGTAAGAAAGCAACGACCAATCAGGCTCCATTAGATCTGCAGCATAAGCACAACCCTGCATTGACAATATTTCATAAATCCTCGGAGGGCGACCCTGGAGGAATCTTGGATTTCCAACAAAGGGTTGAAATGGGGAACTTGAAGTGTTAATTTTACCAAGTTTCCTCACCTTCCTCCACGTTTGTATAGTATGCCATAGTGTTGTATGATCCCTAACCTCACTCGGTATTTCCTCGTTCCCTAAATGCAGCAATGCTGTTAACGAGACTTGTGAACATAGCTGTTGTTCCAATTGTACATTGGCAAAGTGAGATACTCCTCGCACCCAGTCCACCACATATCTAAAATTTGCTGCTAGATTATATCTGCCCAGATCTGGAAGATTTATGCCCCCTGCCCCTTTTGGTAATTGAAGCTTGATTAAGCTGATCCTAGTACGCCCCTTGTGCCCCCAAATGAATTTTCCAAAGGATGAATTTAGTAGCTTAATATCTGATTTGCGTAGAAGCAACGGGAGAGTCTGAAATAAGAACATTATTTTGGGGAATGCTACCATTTTAATTAAGTGACATCGGCCCGAAAAGGATATTTTCAGATGTTTCCAAGATTGGAGTAGATGTATTAATGAATTTATAAGAGTCTTCTAATTAATTTGATATAGTAACAAGGGGTTTGCTGGGAGCTGAATCCCCAAATATTTAATGGACCTGGTACACCACTGGAAGGGAAATAAGTTGTTATCAATTTTACCCGATTTGTACATTGCCAATGCCTCAGTTTATTTGTAATTTATCCTGAAGCCTGAGGCCTTTCCAAAATTATTCAATGTGTTCATTATCTCTGGAATCGCTTGAGAGGGATTGGCAATAAACAATAAAATATCATCTGCAAAAGCCAAAAGTTTAATTGTTGTCCCACCGACTCTCATGCCCTGAAATATTGCTAAATTATGTAGGGTCCTCAACATTGGGTCCAGAGCCAAATTAAACAATAAAGGTGACAAGGGACACCCCTGCCTCGTTCCCCTCTGTACCTCAAATGGCTCAGAGAATGTATTATTTATAGATAGTCTGGATTTGGGTTCTGTGTATATCATCTTGACTGCTTCGCAAAACCAGGATCCCACCTGGCGACATGCCAAAAGATTATGTAAATAGGCCCAAGAGACCCTGTCAAAGGCCTTGTCCGCATCAAGGCTAACTACTATATGTTTGGTACATCTATGCTTCCTGCTATAAGAGATAGCCCCAATTGCCGTCCTGATGTTATAGGTGATGGATTTCCCGTGCACGAATCCCGTTTGGAAGGGCAGAATAAGATCTGGAATCACTTGTTGTAATCTACCAGCTAGTATTTTAGTAAAGATTTTAAAATCAGAGTTGAGTAATGAGATGGGTCTGTATCCCTCCACCTGTAGTGGGTCTTTTCCTGGCTTAGGTAATACTATAATGTTTGCCTCATTGAACCTGTCGGGAATTATTCTATCTGTGACTATCTTATTATACACTGCACATAGATGAGGACCGATAGAGGCTCCCAAGATCTTATAATATTCGTTACTTTCGTTAAATCCGTCGGGCCCTGGGCTTTTGGCTAGTTTAAGAGTGCCAATAGTTTTTACTATTTCTGAAATATTTATAGGGGCTTTTAGTACTACTCTTTGTTCCTCTGTCAAGATGGGCGCTACGGTACCATGGATAAAATCAGCTTCCCCGTCAACCTCCCTCGGTTCCGCCTCATACAGCGAGCCAAAGAATGCCCTGAACTCCTCCACTATTTCCTCATCTTTTGTTACCATGGTACCATCTTTCTTTTTAATTTTGTGGATTCTAGTGATGGTTCTAAAGGGTTTGGTTAAAGAAGCTAGTAATTTCCCAGGTTTGCTGCCCCATTTAAAGTATTTATGTTTCTGGTAGTCCAGGTTACTAAGTGCCATCTCATGGGCCAAGGTGTCCGCCGCCTCCTTGGCCTCTAAGAAATGTTGTTTGTCGCATCCGTGTTGTTATTTTTAAAATCTTTATATGCCTGCGTGAGAAGTTTTTGTGCTGATATAGTTTGTTCCAGGAGCTTTTTTCTCTTATGGCTGACATATGATATTATCTGACCTCTTACTACTGCCTTGGAGGCAGCCCAATACAAACCAGCGTCCCCACTATGCTCGTGATTATCCTTCTCATAAAAGCTCCAGTAGTTTTGTAAAGAAGCTTTGAAATCCTCAGATTGATATAAATATGAAGGAAACCTCCACCTTCTTTCCCGTAGTATTGTGGTAGATAATAACAAATTAAAAGTAACCGGTGCATGATCCGAAATACAGATGTCTAGGATGTTGGAGGAAAGTAAATGTGGCATCAGTGCTGGGCTTAGTAGCCAATAGTCAATCCGTGTATGTAAGTCATGGACATGTGAATCAAATGATTAATCTTTATCTATTGGGTGCTGCATGCGCCATGTGTCTATTAGTCCCAATTGATTGACGAGATATTGCAAACCACTATGGAGCGCCAATAGAGGAGATGGCTGGGGACTTGACCTGTCTAAAATTCCATCATGAGCCTCATTGAAATCTCCGCCTACAATTAAATTAGTCATATCCCAACCTGTGATACTTTCGATCAATCTGGCTCTGAACTGCGGATCAGGAATATTTGGTGCATATATGTTTGCTAAGTTATAGATAGTGCCCTCTATCTTCACTTTCACCAATAATAATCTCCCCATAGGGTCCTCTGAAACCTCCAGAACTTCATGACTAATATGCTTATTGATCAATATAGCTACCCCTCTTTGTTTTCTCGTAAATGACGCTTCTGCGCATACGGCATATTTTCTGCTGTGAAGAAATGGGTGATTGCCCTTCATCCAGTGTGTTTCCTGTAAGAAGACAATATGGCAATTTAAACGATGTAGATAATTTAAAACTTTTTTCCTCTTAATAGGAGAGTTTAACCCGTTAACATTCCAGGAGCACCAATACAGCGATTTAATCGTGGACACATTTGTGCTCTCTGTGTTAGTCATTTATCCTATTCCAGAAGGAGGAATTAATTGTAAAATTATAAACAACCTATTTGGGTTCCCTCGTCCATCCCAGCGAGTAAACGCGACAACCCATATGAGAGCTAAACTAAAGGTACGCACGCAGAGCCCCCTAACCCCTTCCCATCTAAACAAAAACCTTAATCTAATGGCAATGTCACCTGCCTCTCTGGCAGTCCTGACACTGAAAAAAAAAGGAAAAACAGAATGAACATCAGAACTGTAGCACAGTGACGTCTCCGATTTAAGTGTCTGTGTTGACTGCTGGCGAAGCTCCATTTTCCTGAAGAAGGTAATTTAAAGCCAACTTAGGATCTTCAAAAGTCCAATTCTTTCCCCCTGTAGTGAAGCGTAGAACAGCAGGATACAGTAGACTGAAACGAATATTTTTTTCCGCCAATAGTTTGCATACTGGATTGAAGGCTCTGCGTCTTGTTGTCAAGGCTGCTGAGTAATCTTGGAACAAAGCAGTTTAGAGTTATTGT
Organism: Anomaloglossus baeobatrachus; assembly: GCF_048569485.1. NCBI lineage: Eukaryota > Metazoa > Chordata > Amphibia > Anura > Aromobatidae > Anomaloglossus > Anomaloglossus baeobatrachus. The sequence goes on along the minus strand of NC_134357.1, from coordinate 436,875,218 downwards.
AGGTAAGTGAGCGATTTTTTCTAAATGCTGTCAGCAATCTGATCTTGTCTTGGAAGTCCAGGACCTTAAAAATTACTTGTCTGGGTCTGACCTCTCCATCATTTCGAGGTGGGCCCACTCTGTGGGCCCTTTCAATAGCAATTGGCCCCGACTTTAGATCCAATTTCAAAGCTCCTGGTAGCCATTCTGAAGTGAGTTTCAGTAGATCAGCTTGCCGAACCGATTCAGGGACGCCCACCAACCTTAAATTATTGCGTCTGGACCTTTTCTCAAGATCATCTACCTTGTCCAGCAATACAGCAATGTCCTTATTCCTGCTCTCCAGCATCTCTGAAATTTCCTTTACAGAGTCCTCCATGTCAGAGACCCTCTGCTCCACATCTGTTAGCCTTGAACCCTGGGCATTAACTTGGGTGACTATAACGTCTAATGAAGACTGGAAGGCTGCCAGCCGCCCATCAATCACCGGCATCAAGAGATCCGTGATGGCCTTAGCAGTGGCCTGGGGTGGGTCTATAGTTGCCTCAGGGGAAGCCCCTGGTGATGGGGGTGCATTTTGGTTTCGTCTTTGCGGTCTAATTCCTTTACTTGGTTGTGTGGCATTGCTCTTACCCACAAATTTATCCATAGTAAGAACTGTAAATATGGAGCTTCTTTAGAGACTGTGGTGACGTCACAATAACATAAGCTTAATTACATCTGTGTGGTAAACTTGGCTGTTTCACAATTATTTCCACGCTGTGTATGAGAGTGTATAGATGTTACTTGAAAAAGACCAGTCAGAAGGGCAGGAGGCAGGCCAGATGACTGATCCCACTTCTTTTTGTTTTTCACCCTCTTCTATACTGTCAGTGCTGGTGAAGTGGTGAAGTAGGGGTTAATCAAGTTGAGCTGTGATGCACTTCAGGCTTATCTGCCTCTGTTTACTGTTGCAGATTACAGGCCTTGTGCAGCAGCCATTTAAGATGAGACCTGCAGGGATGTATCTGCCCCCTTCACAGCCCCCTGTTTATCTCCTGACCTGCTCTCACAGCCGAATGTCTCCAGGGGCTCTCAGCTCCCTCCTCACTCACAGTATCTCAGACGGTGGGCCTGTCCACGGAGCTCTGTGTGACAGGTAAACACAGCGTGCAGTCCTGTTTGCTGAGCTTGCTGCTGCTCGGTGTTTCACTATTTCTTCTGTGGCAGGGAGGGGAGTGTGTGAGAGTTCACTGAAAACTATGGCTGCCGCTGGAAGCACTTCAGTCCCCTTCCCTGTCTCCTTCTGGATGTTAGTGCCCGATATTTAACCCCTCTCTTACCAGGTCCCGGGTGCTTTCCGTTTGCAGTGGCACAGCTGCAGGGGGAGCAGGGAGGATGGGCAGCGTTCCTCTGTGCAGCACAGCCCACAGCCTGCAGCCTGGTGCTTTGTGTCAGAGCACTCCTTTCTTTGTGGTGCAGCATACACCTTTCACCTCCGGAGTATCAGGAGAGCCGGGCCTGATGTGCACCCCTTGTCCTGTCCTTATCCCTGCAGCCTTGAGATGTTAGGATGGGCCTGGATAATGTTTTTGGCCTAAGCTGCTGCAGGAGCTCATGATAAAAGCAGCTACCTCGTAGCTCCGCCTCCCGGAAGTGACAGTTTTTGGTTATTCTTGGTTAAGGAAAGCACGGATCCGGGAGATATTTTTGAGTTGTAGTCTGCATGAGGTGAAGAGGGCTCGGATGTGTGGCTTGGGGTATAGAGCAGAGTCGAGGGTTACTCCAAGGCAACGAGCTTGTGAGACTGGGGAGAGTGAGCAGCCATCAAGTTTATTTCCCGAGTGTCTGACCCCCGTGGGTGCCTTTGAACTCGCGGGGGTCGGACTTCACTGACGGGTCCACCCATCACTATTTTTTCACAAAAAAACGCATGAAATTCAGAATTAACAAATGCACAAGAAAAAAAAGTGCAAAAAAAGACACCAAAAACGTACTAAAAACCCATCATCATTACAAATGTTTTTTTCTTTTCTTACATTACAGGTTTTCTGGGAAAAGGTGCAGTTTTTCTGACAAAAAAAAAACCCTGCAGCGTGTGCATGTAGCCTCAGGCAGCCGCCATGTGTCATTTTTATGAGTTTTAATAGAGAATAATAATCAATTGCATAATTTTTTTTACACCATTTACCGATCCCCATAAATAATCTGATCGTTGTGTTTTTCAGGTCATTATGATTACAGGGACACCAAATATGTTCACGTTATTTGCTGATTTGTGATGTTTATTTTTTAAAAAGTGCAATAAAAATTACATTAATGTATTGTTTTATTATTTTTAATAATTTTATTAGAATAAAAAAAAAATCTCTTTTCCTCTCCTAGAATACAGGACACAGAGATGCTGCTCTGTACAATGGATCTCTATGTCCCATGTATTCTGCTGTTAAGTCATTCATCTATATAAAATCCTCTTGCTGATGTCATCAGAGCTTGTGGCTCCACAGCTAGGGCAGCTAGGGCTCCTGTGATTTGTTTGAAAGTTGCAGATTTAATTCCAGTTGGGGGGCAACAATGAAATTATACTTTTGTTTCTTCCAGTCTCTTCCACTTCGCATATATTTGCAATCTGTGAGCGGGAGTCCGGCACACATGCGCACCATTTCTCCTCCGCTCTGCTGTGTCTCTATGGGTAGACAGTGTTCTGATCATGTGGTTTGATCAGCACTGGCTGGACATGACGCGGCGCTCAGCGGGCGTCACAGCCTATTAAGGTGACCCATGCGTCACTATATGAGTCACTGCATTCCGATTGGCGCTCGCTGATTTAAAAACATATGCTTCCTTACTTAGCCATGCCACTTGACAAAGGTGTAGCTGTTATTTATATATGACTATTGTTTTACTATCAGTATATTTTTTCCATTTGAGGATCATACATTGGCACTTTTGTATGATTTTAACATTTACACAACGGTGTTCATCTATTTGTACCTCTTCTGAATAAAATTAATTGCATTTACTGGACATCTGATCATGGCTTCCTTTCTTTTTCCTCCGCAGTTGAGGTCAGCTGCACCTGCTTTGTAGACACCCCCCTTTGTGCTTAAATAGCCAGGTATCCCAGCAAGCTTTGTTGACTATACAGACCATTTGTATAAAAGCCACCTTGGAGGAAGCTAGCTGCTACGGATTTTCCAAAAGTCGTATCCTCTCCCTTTTTGGTTCTTTACCCCGTTTGTTTCTTATACCCTCTTGTTTCTTTAGTGCAGTGGTGGGTGTAGTGAACCTCACCCGCCTCTCACTAGTCAGGGACTCTATAGGGCTTTGCAGGGACCCAGGGTGCTGCTTGGCAACATTTGCGGAGACTGTTTAGGGACTGGTTAGGAGAGTAGGGACAGCTCATGTGAGGTTAGGAGGTGTCCATCTACCCTCTCATTAGTGCCAGGGCCCACCATTTTTATTGTGTTCCCCCTTGTCTCTAGTGTTTTTTTTGTTGTGTGTGACATCCTTGCGGTAACTAGGTGTCACAAAAATATGGTAACAACAAGGTAAAAGCTCGGTTCCTACATGACTGTGCCAGTCTTTACACACACACACCAGCACACCAGGACATTTACACTCGCTGTACCAGGGGGAGCCTCACCTAGCCAGATGACAGGGCTGGGCACTCTTAGATAACAGGCAGCCAACTGGGAAGAAGAGACCAGACCTGGGGGAGGAGATAGTGACCTGGGAAGTGTTAGTGAGCAGTCTGAGAAAGGAAGTGAAAGAGGAAGGAGTGAGGAGAGGAGTTGTAAGAAAGGTGTCAAGACAGACCAGAGACTCTTGAGACAAAGAGAAAGTGGAAGGAAACAGAAATGAAAGTGAGGAGTAAGAAAGTTGGCGGAGTTGTAGTAAAGATACTGCAAAGACCTGAGGAGAAAGAACAGCCACTCAGAGAAGGAAAGTAGCTGAAGAGCGAGAGAGAGAGCAAGCTCCAAGGACAGAGGGATCCTGTGGGGTGAATGGCCAGGGCTCACAGTACTTTGCACTCACGGTTTTCAGATCCCAGAACAGACAAGGACTTCAAGCCCTCTGTTAACTCTGCCAGGCGGGTGGGTTTACAGGTCTCCTCTGCCACCACAAATGTCCGAGGCATCAGCAGCAAAGAGGGGACCATGATATAATCCCTTAAATAGTCGAAGCTGCCTGCGGCAGGACCCAGACACCAGGAGGACCTCCAAGTGCTCCACGCCAGGGAGGACCCACATACACCAGAGTGCACAGGTGGAGAGTGGCACCAGGTTGGCAGGCACAGCCATCAGGACTCGGGCGCACCTGGAATCCAGTACATCTCCAGGGCGTAAATACAGTGAGTAAAAACCATCACACTGCTCTCCCTGTCTGGTCTTCTTCTTTGTGATGCGCCTCCACGTTAACCCTTCACCTACCCCTGGGGAAACGCGGAGGGCTCCACCATCTACACTGCCCCATCCATCATCCCCAGTGGGAACCCGTAGCGGCGGCCCTATCATCCCTGGCCGCAAACCGCGAGTGGCGTAGTCGGACTTTTTATTTTATTTCTATTTTTCATTTAAAACTGGTCGACGGTGCCCCCGGATCCGGTACCCCTCGAGCAACGGACCGTCTGGATCCGAGCAGCCCGGCTGCCCCGGGGCGCGACATGTGCTTCAGACCTCGGATGCACTGAACACACTCACCATGCTGATTGCGTGACATTAGTCACTCTTATCGTTCTTTCTGTGTCATTATAGCTCAGGCTGCAGCATTTGCACAGCTGTTGCAGACCCTGTCTCAGAGGTTTTCGGACATGTGGTCTGAGGTTGTGCCGCAGCTGCAACAAATGACTGGGTTTTTGGTGTCTGCGCATGCCGTGGCACAACCAGAACCTAATAAATCCTTCCCGGATAAGTTTTCTGGTGGGGGGGACAAACTTACCACTTTCAGGGAAGCCTGTAAACTATAGCTCTCCTGAGGTTGAGGTCAGCTGCACCTGCTTTCTAGTCACACCTCCTTGTCTGTGGTGTTTTTTCGTTGTTGTTCAGACCTCGGTTTGTCTGAACACGCTCATTCCGTGACACTGTGTTGGGGGCCATTATACTGTATGTAAGCCCTTTATACTCCATGGAGGGCTGTTTGGGGGCACAGTTGGGGGATCATACTGGGTTGGGGGTCACCATACTTTGCCGAATAGATGAAGGGGAGCACAGTAGGGTCATTATACTGAACGTATAGAGGGTACTGTGAATGAATTCACCGTGGGGGTATCATAGTGTTTGTGGGGCACTTTTGGGGCAATCAGAGAATAATCTAGGGGCTTCAATAAGAGGAAATTACTTTGTAAGGGCTAGAAAGTTGTGAGATATGCTCTTCTGTGACCAAATGAGTGTGTGTGTATATATATATATATATATATATATATATATATATTTATATTTATTTTTTTGTTTTATTATTTTTTTTTTTTGGGGGGGGGAATTAGAATTTCTGCTATGGGGCCCCATGGTTTCTTTGTAACCCCCTGCAGATGAGACACTTTATTAGATGCCAGATTGGCAGCCATGTCTGGTTCTAGTTCTGGAGTATTGAGCGATTGTCACTGTGTAGGATGAAGAGCAGACAAATAAAACACACAACACAATATATTATCTGTAATTTTCTCTTATTTTATTGGAATAGCAATAAGTAACATTGTAATGAAAATATTACCTGCCCTTTAATAAATTACACAAAGGTCATAGTGACTCTCAGGTCCGGCCACGATGGAGACCAGAACTTGCTGCGGACATTGTGGGCCTGATGAAAGTCACCAGACCCAAAGATCCAGAGGAAGGCGAAGAAAACCCCCGGAGAGTTCTACCTCAGGGGGGAAAAAAATTCCTTCCTGACCCCATTTCTGGCGATCGGATATTTCCCTGGATCTCGTCTGTCCTGCTGCATATTGCTGTATAACTGTACATCACAGGCGGACATAGACAGGAGAGGCCCCTGTGCCAGAACATGATAGGGGCCCTGTGCAGTCCAATATCTCCTCATAATGCACGATTCCCCCTGCATTTGAGGTGGTAATGCATAGGTCCTCACACAGTGGTGTACTGCCAATGGCGGCAGGCCATGCCACCGCTATGGGGCCCAGGAATCAGGGTGGTCTGGTGCCTCCACCTCCCCTCAGGTCCCCTGCCGAGGATCGCACTTTCAATTGTATGGGTCCCAGCTGCCCAACCATGTCGGCCTTGCTGAGTCCCAGCTGCCTAACCAGGTTGGCCCTGCTGGGTCCCAGCTGCCAACCATGTCGGCCCTGCTGGATCCCAGCTGCCCAACCCGGTCGGCCCTGCTGGATCCCAGCTGCCCAACCCGGTCGGCCCTGCTGGGTCCCACCTGCCCAACCCGGTCGGCCCTGCTGGGTCCCACCTGCCCAACCCGGTTGGCCCTGCTGGGTCAGACCTGCCCAACCCGGTCGGCCCTGCTGGGTTCCAGCTAACCCAACCCGGTCGGCCCTGCTGGGTCCCAGCTAGCCAACCTGGTCGGACCTCCTGGGTCCCAGATGCCCAACCAGGTCGGACCTGCTGGATCCCAGCTGCCCAACCTGGTCGGCCCTGCTGGGTTGGGTCCCAGCTGCCCAACCCGGTCAGCCCTGCTGAGTCCCAGCTGCCCAACCCGGCTGGCCCTGCTGGGTCCCAGCTGCCCAACCAGGTCGGCCCTGATTGGTCCCAGCTGCCCAACCAGGTTGGACCTGCTGGGTCCCAGCTGCCCAACCTGGTCAGCCTTGCTGGGTCCCAGCTGCCCAACCCGGTTGGCCCTGCTGGGTTGGGTCCCAGCTGCCCAACCAGGTCAGCCCTGCTGGGTCCCAGCTGCCTAAGCAGGTCGGCCCTGCTGGGTCCCAGCTGCCTAACCAGGTTGGCCCTGCTGGGTCCCAGCTGCCCAACCCGGTCGGCCCTGCTGGGTCCCAGCTGCCTAACCAGGTCGGCCCTGCTGGGTCCCAGCTGCCCAACCCAGTTGGTTCTGCTGGGTTGGGTCCCAGCTGCCCAACCAGGTCGGCCCTGCTGGGTCCCAGCTGCCCAACCCGGTTGGCCCTGCTGGGTTGGGTCCAGGCTGCCCAACCAAGTCGGCCCTGCTGGGTCCCAGCTGCTCAACCAGGTCAGCCCTGCTGGGTCCCAGCTGCTCAACCAGGTCGGCCCTGCTGGGTCCCAGCTGCTCAACCAGGTCGGCCCTGCTAGGTCCCAACAGCCCAACCAGGTCGGCCCTGCTGGGTCCCAGCTTCCCAATCAGGTTGGCCCTGCTGGGTCCCAGCTGCCCAACTTGGTCGGCTTTGCTGGGTCCCAGCTGCCCAACCAGGTCGGCCCTGCTTGGTCTCAGCTGCCCAACCAGGTCGGCCCTGCTGGGTCCCAGCTGCCCAACTAGGTCGGCTCTGCTGGGTCCCAGTTGCCCAACCAGGTCGGCCCTGCTGGGTCCTAGCTGCCCAACCAGGTCGGTCCTGCTGGGTCCTAGCTGCCCAACCAGGTCGGCCCTGCTGGGTCCCAGCTGCCCAACCAGGTTGGCCCTGCTGGGTCCCAGCTGCCCAACCAGGTCGGCCCTGCTTGGTCCCAGCTGCCCAACCCGGTCGGCCTTGTTGGGTCCCAGCTGCTCAACTAGGTCGGCCCTGCTGGGCTCCAGCTGCCCAACCAGTCCGGCCAAATTCATGAATGAATTTAGCATCCCCCCCCAGCTATGTACTGTGTGAACAGGGCCCAAAACTGAGAGAGGAGATACTTATCTGGACTTGTCACTTTCATGCCTTCAGGGTCTAAAAACTCAAAAAGCATATATTTTTAGAACTTTGTGCATTCTATTGTAATTGTGATGTCCCGGAATGTTAGTGATGTCATGTGACCTGTGATGTCATCAGAACGATCACTGATGTTATGGATCAAGATTATAACATCAAGGAAGAGTTAATTTAATAAATAGGTAAAATCCCAGCCTCATTTTAAAATCATGAAACTCACATTTAAAGGGACCCTTCTATTTTAATCCATATTATCTAGTTCCCTCTGTACTAAAGGAAAACTCAAATGACGCTCCTGACCATAGTAAATGACAACTCCCAGGTCATCCACTGATTCAACAGGAACAACAGAGCTCAAAGCAGAGAGTAATAGCATTTGCAGCTCGATTTCAGTTGCAAAACTCTATAATTTGTCCACATAAAATGGCAAAACTACCTAAAAATGGAGCCACGTGGAGTTGTCCCCACCTGTGTATTATATCTGTGTGTACATAATTGATATGTGTATCTTTACATATGTACTTACACATGGATGTCATAGAGGGTGGGCTCCATAGTGGGGAGCCAGTGTAATTAGCAGTTCATGTTTTGGAAGAGCCCATAAACCTGTATTACATAGTCACCCTTCTATTATAGGGGCCGTCATACCGCATATGTCCTGTAGGGGCCGCTACCTTCCACAGCAATAACAGCTGATTACAGAAGGTTTTAGCTGCCATCCCCCTATAAGTAAAGAGCCACCTACTTGCACTCATCCCCTTCTGGCTGTCAGGTCCTAGTGGCACAAGATGGCTCCGGTGCAGCACTTTGTACATTTTATACCCATTGTGATGTCATTTGTTGTCTATGATGTCATAATAACTGCCTAATACTAATATAACATTTACCTGTTGTAGACAAGTACTACATCCAAGATGGTGTATGTCTCCTATACTATAGTTCCATAACTGGATCACCGGGTTTGATTATTGTGTCAAATTTCTTTAACCCCTTAATGATCACCGATACGCCTTTTAACGGCGGTAAATAAGGGTACTTCTTCCGACCCTCCGCTTTTTTACGGCGGTCGGAAAAAAGGGTATAGCACCCCCCAGAGTCAGAAAATCTCCAGGATTTCAGCTACCGGGGGTAGCTGAGACCCTGGAGATCATGATTCAGGCCAGTTTTTCCGGTCCCCGCTCACGTGATGACCGGTATACACTGTATACCGATGATCACTTTACAGTAAATGACAGCGCCGGTAAAAAATTATTTATCTCCCATCTGGCATAAACAAACTTGTCAGAAGGGAGATAAATCTCCTCCCTGGTCCCCTCTGGTCCCCCGGTGTCGCCAAAGTGTCTTCCCCAACCCCCATCCCTCCCAAAAATCCAAGATGGCCGCGCGCAGACCAGCGCGCCGGCCGCATTTACCCTTTTCCTCTCGTTTCTGTCGCATGTGCTATGACACATACAACAGAAAACTGCTCCTTATGTCCTGTCAGGTCTTTCCCTATATCCCCCCGGTGTCCCCCGTACCTTTTCCAGCCTTCATCCACCGCGATCCCCCCTCCTTCACAGCAGACGCTGGTCACACGTGCAGAGCAGCTGACAGCTCAGCTTCCTGTGTTCAGAGACGCTGGCTGCTGCTGCTCGGCACACTGAAGCTGTGACCCGGGGAGGGTGGGTACAAATTCTGTGCACCCACTCTCCTCAAATGGAGGGTCTGCACTCCTAGAAAATGTGGGATACGTTCCCTGAACGTGCCCCCCATATTTTAGAAGGTCCAGAATCATCGTGGGACATCCAAAATGGATTACAGGGGACCCGATTTTTTTTTCTTTTCAATCAATTGGTGAAAAAGGGAATATTTTGGGGAGTGTTTTTTCAAATAAATTTTTTTTTGTTGTCAATTTTTTTTTATTACTGTCAATTAGTTATGTCTGGTATCAAATAGACACCGTGACATCACTAATTGCTGGGCTTGATGTCAGGTGACAGTACACATCTGATATCAACCCCATTTATTACCCTGTTTGCCACCGTACCAGGGCAACGGGATGAGTTGGGGCGAAGCGCCAGGATTAGCACATCTAATGGTTGCGCCACTTCTGGAGCGGTTGTGGCCTGCTATTTTTAGGCTGGGAGAGTCCAACAACCATGGCTCTTCCCACCCTGAGAATACCAGACCCCAGCTGTCAGCTTCACCTTGGCTGGTGATCTAATTTGGGGGGACCCCACGTTTGTTTGTTTTTTATTTATAAATAATTAAAAAAAAAAAAAAAGCTTGGGGAGCCCTCCAAATTGATCACCAGACAAGATGAAGCTGTCAGCTTTGGTTTGCAGGCTACAGCTGTCTGCTTTACCCTAGCTGGCTATCAAAAATAGGGGGGACCCCACGTCATTTATTTTAATTATTTTTTTTCTTTTTGGGCTAAATACAAGGCTAGGCATCCTTTATTGCCACATGAAAGGCACTAAAGGGCGCCAGCTTAGAATATGCAGGGGATGGGACGTTATATATGTTTGACATCTATCCATTCATCCATTGTAGCATTTTAGGCTATGTGCCCACAATCAGGGTTTGCAGCATTTTGGGCGCAGTGTTTTCCCTGCATCCATAGCGCTGTGTTGTGCAGTAGAAGCACAGTGAAGGATTTTTAGAAATCTCATGCCCACTGTGCTTCTTTTCTCTGCAGCATAAACTGACCTGTGGCGCAGCTTCCCGAGCCTCAGCATGTCAATTTATGCTGCGGAGATGAGTGTTCTCTGCAGGTAGAATGGAACTAAAGTCCACAGCAGCCTGAACCCAAATCGTGGGCATGGGCAGCTGCGTTCTCCCGTGGACAACACTCAAATCTCTGCAGGAAGGCTGACACTGTGTACTAGACGCAGTATCGCTGGATCATGGCCACATAGCCTAACAGTGAGAATATTGTTGCTACAGCAACATTTTTGTGAAGTACCTGTGGATTCAAAATGCTTACTATACTCCTGAATAAAATCCTTGAGGGGTCCAGTTTCCAAAATGGGGTCACTTGTGGGGGGTTTCTGGTGTATAGGTACCCAAGAGGCCCTGCTAATGTGACCTGGTGCGCGCAATTTATTTCAACTTTTCCACAATTCAAATGGTGCTCCCTCCATTCCAAGCCCTCCCATTTATCCAAACAGAGGTTTTTGGCCACATGTGGGGTATAGAAAAACCACAAAGAACTATATCAAAAAAACACCAAAAAGGAGCCAAGACAAATAATATGTGCACACACAGAATGTGGTGAGCCTTCCTCATAAAGATGGCTGCAGCCGAGGTGCAAGATGCTGATGTCACAGCCACTCAACCTCCACACTAGGGGGGAGGGGCGGCTGCTTAGCATAAGACATGCACACTAATAAGGCTTGCACTGGGAGCCCATCATATAATGAGTGAAATGCACAGTGTCTGAACTGTGACCTATAAATGACGCCAGAAACCCAGGTCAGGCGGGCAAAACAGCACTATATAGGTGCATCTCGCACGGATACACAAGACGCACAGTGTCTGAATAATGGCCTATAAATGACGCACAACACCAGGTCCAGGCAGGTCAGTTAGCACTATGAGTACATAACGCATGACAGGCTCACCATTTAACCACCTGAATTCAAAAGGTCCACACTCATCCTGCAAAAATGGATAAAATGTGCCATACCTCAAATAGTGAGATATTAGTTTATATTTTGGCCCAAAATATGTAAGCTCGCAATCCGTTCGTCAAGGATTCTCACACTTGCGAGTCCCTACACTGAATTAGTTAGAAAAACCACAAAGAACTATATCAAAAAAACACCAAAAAGGAGCCAAGACAAATGATATGTGCACACACAGAATGTGGTGAGCCTTCCTCATAAAGATGGCTGCAGCCGAGGTGTAAGATGCTGATGTCACAGCCACTCAACCTCCACACTAGGGGGGAGGGGCGGCTGCTTAGCATAAGACATGCACACTAATAAGGCTTGCACTGGGAGCCCATCATATAATGAGTGAAATGCACAGTGTCTGAACTGTGACCTATAAATGACGCCAGAAACCCTGGTGTTGTGCGTCATTTATAGGCCATTATTCAGACACTGTGCGTCTCGTGTATCCGTGCGAGATGCACCTATATAGTGCTGTTTTGCCCGCCTGAGCTGGGTTTCTGGCGTCATTTATAGGTCACAGTTCAGACGCTGTGCATTTCACTCATTATATGATGGGCTCCCAGTGCAAGCCTTATTAGTGTGCATGTCTTATGCTAAGCAGCCGCCCCTCCCCCCTAGTGTGGAGGTTGAGTGGCTGTGACATCAGCATCTTGCACCTCGGCTGCAGCCATCTTTATGAGGAAGGCTCACCACATTCTGTGTGTGCACATATCATTTGTCTTGGCTCCTTTTTGGTGTTTTTTTGATATAGTTCTTTGTGGTTTTTCTAACTAATTCAGTGTAGGGACTCGCAAGTGTGAGAATCCTTGATGAACGGATTGCGAGCTTACATATTTTGGGCCAAAATATAAACTAATATCTCACTATTTGAGGTATGGCACATTTTATCCATTTTTGCAGGATGAGTGTGGACCTTTTGAATTCAGGTGGTTAAATGGTGAGCCTGTCATGTGTTATGTACTCATAGTGCTAACTGACCTGCCTGGACCTGGTGTTGTGCGTCATTTATAGGCCATTATTCAGACACTGTGCGTCTCGTGTATCCGTGCGAGATGCACCTATATAGTGCTGTTTTGCCCGCCTGACCTGGGTTTCTGGCGTCATTTATAGGTCACAGTTCAGACACTGTGCATTTCACTCATTATATGATGGGCTCCCAGTGCAAGCCTTATTAGTGTGCATGTCTTATGCTAAGCAGCCGCCCCTCCCCCCTAGTGTGGAGGTTGAGTGGCTGTGACATCAGCATCTTGCACCTCGGCTGCAGCCATCTTTATGAGGAAGGCTCACCACATTCTGTGTGTGCACATATCATTTGTCTTGGCTCCTTTTTGGTGTTTTTTTCACATGTGGGATATCCCTGTGCTCACAAGAAATTGGATAACAACCTGTAGGGTCCATGTTTTGTTGTTGCCTCTTGAAAAAGTGAGAAATGTGATGCTAAAGAAACATTTTTTGTGAAAAAAATGAAAATTTTCAATATGGCAACCTAAGCTTATCAAATTTTATGAAGTATTCGTGGATTCAAAATGCTCAATATACACCTAGATAAAAGCCTTGAGGTGTCTTGTTTCCAGAATGGGATCACTTGTGGGGGACCTCCACTGTTTAGGCACCTTAGGGGCTTTCCAAATGCGACATAGCGTCCACTAATTATTCCAGCCAGTCAAATGGCACTTTTTCCCTTCCGAGCCCTGCTGTGCACCCAAACAGTTGATTTCCACCACACATAAGCTATCAGCATACTCAGGAGAAATTGCACAATAAATTTTATGCTGATTTATTTCCTTTTACTCTTGTTAAAAAAAAAGCTATCTGCTTGAACTAACAATTTTGTGGTAAAAATGTATTTTTTTTATTTTCACAGCTCAACATTATAAACTTCTGGGAAGCACCTGGGGGTTCAGGGTACTCACCAAACATCTAGATAAATTCCTTGAGGGGTCTATTTTCCAGAATGGGGTCACTTGTGTTTAGGCACCTCAGGGGCTCTCCTAATGCAACATGGTGTCCGCTATTGATTCCAGCCAATTTTGCAGTCAAATTGCACTCCTTCCCTTCCGAGCCCTGCCGTGTGCCCAAACAGTTGATTTCCACCACATATAAGATATCACCAAACTCAGGAGAAATTGCACAATAAATTTCATGGTGATTTTTTTTCCTGTTACCCTTGTGGAAAAAAAAAGCTACCTGGTTGAAGTAACAATTTTGTGGTAAAATTGTATTTTTTTATTTTCATGGCTCAACGTTATAAACTTCTGTGAAGCACCTGGGGGTTCAGGGTACTCACCAAACATCTAGATAAATTCCTTGAGAGGCCTAGTTTCCAATATGGGATCACTTGTGGTGGTTTTTTGCTGTTTACGTACCTTAGGGGTCTTCCAAATGCGACATGGTGCCGCAATCTTTTTCAGCCAAATTTCCTTTCCAAAATTCAAATATTGCTCCTTTCGTTCCAAGCCCTCCCATTTCTCCAAACAAAGGTTTAAGACCACATGTGAGGTATCACCGCGCTCATAAAAAAGTGGGCAACAAACATTTTGGTCAAATATTTGGAATTACCTCTTGAAAAAGTGAGAAAATTGATGTTAAAGCAGCATTTGTGAGAAAAAAATGACAATTTTCAATATGATAACGTAACGTTATCAAAATCTGTGAAGTACCTGTGGGTCCAAAATGCTCAGTATACCCCTCGATAGAAGCCTTAAGGGGTCTAGTTTCCAAAATGGGGTCACTTGAGGGGGGTTCCTGCTGTTTAGGTACCTTAGGGGATCTGTAAATGCAACATGGTGCCCGCAATCTGTTTCAGCCAACTTTGCTTTACAAAATTCAAATATTGCTCCTTTCATTCCAAGCCCTCCATTTACCCAAACAAAGGCTTCTGACCACATGTGGGGTATTGGCACGCTCATAGGAAAGTGGGTAACAAAGTGTGATGTCAAATTTTTGGTGTTACCTCTTTAAAAAGTAAGAAAATTAGTGCTAAAGCAACATTTTTAGGTAAAATGTTAATTTTAATTTTTTTGCATTCCACATTACTTTAGTTACTGTGAAGCACCTGAAGGGTTAATAAACTTCTTGCATGTGGTTTTGAGTACCTTGAGGGGTGAAGTATTTAGAATGGTGTCACTTTTGGGTATTTTCTGTCACCTAGGTCTCTCAAAGTCACTTCAAATGGGATGTGGTCCCTAAAAAAATGGTTTTGTAAATTTTGTTGAAAAATGGGAAATTGCTGATGAACTTTGAACCCTTCTAACTTCCTAACCCCAAAAAATTTTGTTTCAAAAATTGCGCTGATCAAAAGTAGACAAGTGGGAAATGTAATTTATTAACTTTTTTTATGTGACATAACTCTCTGGTTTATGGGCATAAAAATTAAAAGTTTGAAAATTTCAAAATTTTAAATTATTTTGTCAAATTTCAGATTTTTTCACAAATATAATTAAAAACAGTCTCAGAATCACCGGGATCCATTGAAGCGTTCCAGAGTTATAACCTTATAAAGTGACACTGGTCAAAATTACAAAAAATGGCTTGGGCATTAAGTACAAAACTGGCTTCGTCCTTAAGGGGTTAACGTTGTTTTGTTTTTTGTTATTTAAATCAATGAATACAACGGGGGAGGACTATGGGGGTACATTATACTACATGGAGGATTATGGGGGTACATTATAATACTTGTGGGGTTCATTATAATATACAGTCATATGAAAAAGTTTGGGCACCCCTATTATTGTTAACCTTTTTTTCTTTATAACAATTTGGGTTTTTGCAACAGCTATTTCAGTTTCATATATCTAATAACTGATGGACTGAGTAATATTTCTGGATTGAAATGAGGTTTATTGTACTAACAGAAAATGTCCAATCCGCATTTAAACAAAATTTGACAGGTACAAAAGTATGGACACCGCAACATAAAAGTGACATTAATATTTTGTAGATCCTCCTTTTGAAAAAATAACTGCCTCTAGTCGCTTCCTGTAGCTTTTAATGAGTTCCTGGATCCTGGATGAAGGTATACTTGACCATTCCTGTTTACAAAACAATTCAAGTTCAGTTAAGTTTGATGGTCGCCAAGCATGGACAGCACGCTTCAAATCATCCCATAGATTTTCAATGATATTCAGGTCTGGGGACTGGGATGGCCATTCCAGAACATTGTAATTGTTCCTCTGCATGAATGCCTGAGTAGATTTAGAGCGGTGTTTTGGATCATTGTCTTGCTGAAATATCCATCCCCTGCATAACTTCAACTTCGTCACTGATTCTTGCACATTATTGTCATGAATCTGCTGATACTGAGTTGAATCCATGCGACCCTCAACTGTAACAAGATTCCCGGTGCCGGCATTGGCCACACAGCCCCAAAGCATGATGGAACCTCTACCAAATTTTACTGTGGGTAGCAAGTGCTTTTCCTGGAATGCCATAGTTTTTTGCCTCCATGCATAGCGCCTTTTTTGTATGACCAAACAACTCAATCTTTGTTTCATCAGTCCAAAGGACCTTCTTCCAAAATGTAACTGGCTTGTTCAAATGTGCTTTTACATACCTCAGGCGACTCTGTTTGTGGCGTGCTTGCAGAAATGGCTTCTTTCGCATCACTCTCCCATACAGCTTCTTCTTGTGCAACGTGTGCTGTATTGTTGACTGATGCACATTGACACCATCTGCAGCAAGATGATGCTGCAGGTCTTTGGAGGTGGTCTGTGTATTGTCCTTGACTGTTCTCACCATTCTTCTTCTCTGCCTTTGTGATATTTTTCTTGGCCTGCCACTTCTGGGCTTAACAAGAACTGTACCTGTGTTCTTCCATTTCCTTACTATGTTCCTCACAGTGGAAACTGACAGTTTCAATCTCTGAGACAACTTTTTGCATCCTTCCCCTGAACAACTATGTTGAATAATCTTTGTTTTCAGATCATCTGAGAGTTGTTTTGAGGAGCCCATGATGCCACTCTTCATAGGAGTTTCAAATAGAACAACTTGCAAGTGGCCACCTTAAATACCTTTTCTCATGATTGGATACACCTGCCTATGAAGTTCAAAGCTCAATGAGGTTACAAAACCAATTTAGTGCTTTAGTAAGTCAGTAAAAAGTAGTTAGGAGTGTTCAAATCAAGAAATTGATAAGGGTGCCCATACTTTTGCACCGGTCAAATTTTGTTTAAATGCGGATTGCACATTTTCTGTTAGTACAATAAACCTCATTTCAATCCAGAAATATTACTCAGTCCATCAGTTATTAGATATATGAAACTGAAATAGCTGTTGCAAAAACCCAAATTGTTATAAAGAAAAAAGGTTAACATTAATAGGGGTGCCCAAACTTTTTGATATGACTGTATGGAGGACTATAGGGGTGCATTATAATATATGAAAGACTATGGGGGTGCATTATAATATATGGTGCATTATAATATATGGACTATATGAATAACATAATATTACAGGTAGATAGTTGACCCAGATTAGGAGTCGGGAAAGAATATTTTTCCCTATGAAGAAAATTGTCTCCTACTCTGTGGGTTTTACCTTCCCCTGGTTCAACACTGCAGAACAGCTGCACTAAAAATAGGCTGAACTAGATGGACATAATGTCTTCCTTCCGCCTTACAAACTGTTACTATGTTACTATGTGGGGAGCGTTATAATATATGGAGGACTATGGGGAGTGCATTATAATATATGGAGGACTATGGGATGCAATATAATATATGGAGGACTATAGGAGGTGTATTATAATATATGGAGGACTATAGCGTACAGTATAATATATGGATCACTATGGGGGGTGCATTATAATATACGGAGGACTATTGGGTGCATTAAAATGTATGGAGGACTATCGGGTGCATTATAATACAGTTAGGTCCAGAAATATTTGGACAGTGACACAATTTTCGCGAGTTGGGCTCTGCATGCCACCACATTGGATTTGAAATGAAACCTCTACATCAGAATTCAAGTGCAGATTGTAACGTTTAATTTGAAGGTTTGAACAAAAATATCTGATAGAAATTGTAGGAATTGTACACATTTCTTTACAAACACTCCACATTTTAGGAGGTCAAAAGTAATTGGACAAATAAACCAAACCCAAACAAAATAATTTTATTTTCAATATTTTGTTGCGAATCCTTTGGAGGCAATCACTGCCTTAAGTCTGGAACCCATGGACATCACCAAACGCTGGGTTTCCTTCTTCTTAATGCTTTGCCAGGCCTTTACAGCCGCAGTCTTCAGGTCTAGCTTGTTTGTGGGTCTTTCCGTCTTAAGTCTGGATTTGAGCAAGTGAAATGCATGCTCAATTGGGTTAAGATCTGGTGATTGACTTGGCCATTGCAGAATGTTCCACTTTTTTGCACTCATGAACTCCTGCGTAGCTTTGGCTGTATGCTTGGGGTCATTGTCCATCTGTACTATGAAGCGCCGTCCGATCAACTTTGCGGCATTTGGCTGAATCTGGGCTGAAAGTATATCCCGGTACACTTCAGAATTCATCCGGCTACTCTTGTCTGCTGTTATGTCATCAATAAACACAAGTGACCCAGTGCCATTGAAAGCCATACATGCCCATGCCATCACGTTGCCTCCACCATGTTTTACAGAGGATGTGGTGTGCCTTGGATCATGTGCCGTTCCCTTTCTTCTCCAAACTTTTTTCTTCCCATCATTCTGGTACAGGTTGATCTTTGTCTCATCTGTCCATAGAATACTTTTCCAGAACTGAGCTGGCTTCATGAGGTGTTTTTCAGCAAATTTAACTCTGGCCTATCTATTTTTGGAATTGATGAATGGTTTGCATCTAGATGTGAACCCTTTGTATTTACTTTCATGGAGTCTTCTCTTTACTGTTGACTTAGAGACAGATACACCTACTTCACTGAGAGTGTTCTGGACTTCAGTTGATGTTGTGAACGGGTTCTTCTTCACCAAAGAAAGTATGCGGCGATCATCCACCACTGTTGTCATCCGTGGACGCCCAGGCCTTTTTGAGTTCCCAAGCTCACCAGTCAATTCCTTTTTTCTCAGAATGTACCCGACTGTTGATTTTGCTACTCCAAGCATGTCTGCTATCTCTCTGATGGATTTTTTCTTTTTTTTCAGCCTCAGGATGTTCTGCTTCACCTCAATTGAGAGTTCCTTAGACCGCATGTTGTCTGGTCACAGCAACAGCTTCCAAATGCAAAACCACACACCTGTAATCAACCCCAGACCTTTTAACTACTTCATTGATTACAGGTTAACGAGGGAGACGCCTTCAGAGTTAATTGCAGCCCTTAGAGTCCCTTGTCCAATTACTTTTGGTCCCTTGAAAAAGAGGAGGCTATGCATTACAGAGCTATGATTCCTAAACCCTTTCTCCGATTTGGATGTGAAAACTCTCATATTGCAGCTGGGAGTGTGCACTTTAAGCCCATATTATATATATAATTGTATTTCTGAACATGTTTTTGTAAACAGCTAAAATAACAAAACTTGTGTCACTGTCCAAATATTTCTGGACCTAACTGTATATGGAGGACTATGGGGTACAGTAAAATATATGGAGGACTATGGGGGGGTGGATTGTAATATACGGAGGACTATGGGGGGAGCGTTATAATACATGGAGGACTATCGGGAGTGCATTATAATATATGGAGGACTATTGGGTGTATTATAATATATGGAGGACTATGGGGGTGCATTATAATATATGGAGGACTATAGGGTGCAATCTAATATATAAAGCTGAATGTGTGTGTGTGTATATATGTATGTATGTGTGTATGTCCGGGATTGGCATCTGCTCCGTCGCAGCTGCAGCCACAAAATTTTGCACACTTACACGTCTGGACCCCAAGAGCATCATAGGCTATGTTGTGAGGCGAAATTTTAACCCCGCGCGTTCCAATTTACCAAACAATTTTGCCGCTATCTACATAATGGGGAAAAAGTGAACGAAAAGTGTATCCGCACCGTCGCATTTACAATCACGAAATTTTGCACAGACACCTCATGTATCCCAGGGAACATCGTAGACTATGTTTTGGCAGGAAAATGTAAACCCGCGCTTTACAGTTACTCTCCAAAAAACATGGCTCCATTAAAGTAAATGGAGCCTGGAACTACAGGTTATTAGTAGGAGCTGTGATTGGTTGCTATAGGAACAAAAGATATTCATAGCATAAGAAGCTTATATGTGAGGTAATAAGATGTCGGTGGGGAGACGGATAGAGAGAGACAGAGAGAGACAGACAGGGAAAGAGACAGAGAGAGACAGATGGTGAAAGAGACAGACAGAGACAGACCTGGGAAAGAGACAGAGACAGACGGTGAAAGAGACAGGCCTAGAATGAGACAGTTGGGATAAGAAACAGAGAGATAGAGACAGACAAAAAAAGAGACAGACAGAGACAGGCAGACGGGGAAAGAGACAGACCTGGAAAGAGACAGAACTGGAAAGAGACAGACGGAGCACATTACTTGGCCATATTAGTTAAATCTGTGTGGAATATCTGTGGTATTGAAATATATGATGTGAAATGCTTCTATTAGCTTAGTTTTTGCCTTTTAATAATTACATTTCTATCTATTTGTTTTGTGTTTTTTGTGTGCAGAATACATTTTTGTTAATACATTCTATTTTGTTAACAACAGTTATTAACCCGGTCGAAGCCGGGTAGTACAGCTAGTATAATATATGGAGGACTATAGGGAGTATATTATAATATATGGAGGACTATGGCGTACAGTATAATATATGGAACACTATGGGGGGTGCATTATAATATACGGAGGACTATTGGGTGCATCAAAATGTATGGACGACTATCGGGTGTATTATAATATATGGAGGACTATGGAGTACAGTAAAATATATGGAGGACTATGGGGGGTGCATTGTAATATATGGAGGACTATGGGGGGAGTGTTATAATATATGGAGGACTATGGGTGGTGCATTATAATATATGGAGCACTATGGAGTGCATTATAATATATGGAGGACTATAGGGGGTGCATTATAATAATATATAGAGGACTATGGGGTTCAATATAATATATGGGGGACTATGGGGGTGCATTATAATATATGGATGACTGTGGGGTGCAGTATAATATATGGAGGACTGTGGGGGTGCATTATACTATATGGATGACTATGGAGGTGCATTATAATACATGGAGAACTATGGAGGTGCATTATAATATATGAAAGACAACGGGAGGTGTATTATAATATATGGAGGACTATGGGGTGCAGTATAATATATGAAGGACTATAGGGGGTGCATTATGATATATGGAGGACTATGGGGGGAGCATTATGATATATGGAGGCCTATTGGATGCATTATAATATATGGAGGACTATGGGGGAGCATTATGATATATGGAGGACTATTGGGTGCACTATAATATATGGAGGACTATAGGGATCCACTATAATATATGGAGGACTATGGAGGTGCACTATAATATATGAAGGACAATGGGGGTGCATTTACTATATAATAGATACCAACATGTCCAACATTTCTCTTTTATTTAATTGGTAAAAAAAAAATCAGATGTTTGTAGAAAAAAAAAAATCCCTTCTGGCGCCATTTTCCGAGATCCGTAGCGTTCTCATTTTTTGGGATCTGAAGCTGTGTGAGGGCGTTCCTCCTGATACCATTTTTGGGTAGATATGATGTTTTTATCGCCTCTTATTGCATTTTTTTTATAATGTAGCGATGGCCATAAAAAACATAATTTTGGCATTTGGATTTTTTTTTCGTTACGCTGATCACCGATCAGATTAATTTATTTTATATTTTGATAGATCGCACATTTCTGAATTCAGTGATACCAAATATGTGTATTTTTTGTTTTGTTTTAGTTTTAATAGAGCAAAAGTGGGGTGATCTGGATTTTTTTTATTTTTTTCATATTTTTTTTAAAAACTTTTTTCTCACTTTATACTGTATGTACTAGTCCTGTTAGGGGGATGGAAGCTGCAATTTTCCGATCACTTGTGCTCTACAGAGTAGAATCAGTATGAATGTTGCTCGCAGCCGACATTCACAAGAAGTTTCTTCAAGACAAACACAGGGGTCACCAGCTGATCCCCGGCTGTCATCGCAACCCATCGGTGCCCCGCGATCACGCGATCACGTCATGGGACCGCTGATGGTGCAGGGAATGACGTGTTCCCTGCCGGATCACGTTAATTCCCGCTTTCAGAGATTGACTGTGAGATTTAACTAGTTAACAGCCGCAGGAGGAGGAGGTACATGAGGAATAATCAGATGAGTAGACGTGTAGGGAAAGATGTGGGTTCAGCGTGAGCCCACATCAAATGCAGGGACAGCCTACGTCCAAGGCTGGGAAGGATTTAAGACTTGTGTGACATTCAACTTTGGTTTTAGGTCAAATTTATGAAGAAACATGGAATATACTACAGGATTCACAAACATTCAGGCGATAGATAGATAGATTAGATTTATATGAAAGATATGTAGATATGGTATGGTTTGCTAGAAAAAAATATATAGGGGGACAGAAAGAAATAGAACTGAGATACAAAGATATGATCGATGAATAGATAGATATAATGAAAAAGAAGAGGACTGGCAGCACTTACCATAATGTGTCAGCTTTATGGACTGAGTGAGTATGCAAGTGACTCCTACCTCCTAAACGGCACGTCCCGCCACCATCACCGAGTCCTGGGCCATTCTGCTGTGAAGTCATTCATCTATGTAAAATCCTCTTGCTGATGTCATCACAGCTTGTGGCTCCACAGCTAGGGCAGCTAGGGTTCCTGTGATTTGTTTGAAAGTTGCAGATTTAATTCCAGTTGGGGGAACAATGAAATTATACTTTTGTCTCTTCCGCTTCGCATATATTTGCAATCTGTGAGCGGGTGTCCGGCACACATGCGCACCATTTCTCCTTCGCTCTGCTGTGTCTCTATGGGTAGACAGTGTTCTGATCATGTGTTTTGATCAGCACTGGCAGCGGGCGTCACAGCCTATTAAGGTGACCCATGCGTCACTATATGAGTCACTGCATTCTGATCGGCGCTCGCTGATTTAAAAAGATATGCTTCCTTACTTGGCCTTGCCACTTGACAAAGGCGTAGCTGTTATTTATATATGACTATTGTTATATTATCATTATATTTTTTCCATTTGAGGATCATACATAGGCACTTTTGTATGATTTTAACATTTATGTCGAGGGCGGGGGCTAACTTCCCCGTCGCGGGGACTGCTCGGGGAGATTGCGCCCGGATCCGGTGCCTGCTCCTCGGTTGCTCAAGCGGGGCCGGACCCGGAGCTCGAGCAGCGCTCCTCACCCACGAGTGAAAAGGGGGATGAATTTGGGATGGATAGTGTTCGTGACGCCACCCACGGGTTGTGGTGATGGTGGGCACCACCGCTACTGGTGACGGGGTTCCTGGGAGCGGTGTTGTGGTGCAGCTTTGGTGTTAATCCCTCCGTGGGTAGGGGCGGTGTGTCCCGGGGCCCGGTGTGGGAGAGGGATGCTGCAGGGCGCAGTGCTGCGGTGAGGTGCCTGATGGCACTGTTCTACTCACAATTAAACCACACAGAGTCACTGGTAAACTAGAAACTGCCGGAGTCTGCAGCCTTCGGTGCGGAGGGTGTTTGGGTCCCACACACAGTACAGCAGGATCCTGTTCTTGTTTTGCAGACAGACACTTCTTTCTCCTTCCTCAGTCGGGAACGGTGAGCCCACTCCCCTGCAGTGACCCGGGTCGTCCCATGGTACCGGCGGGTACCTTCCTCACACTTCCCTTCCTTACAACAGCCAGGAGCTATCCTCCCCTGGTCTGCTCTCTTCACTCTCCTCACTCACTCTGCTCCAGCCCCTCCCCTGCTGCTCTGTTTAGCTCTTATACTGGGGGGGGGGTGTCTGTCCTGCTGCACTGGTGTGGGATCAGGTTACCAAGAAGGAGAATGGCCTGCACTTTGCTGGATTTCTGCAGGCTCTGTGATACCCTGGTTTTGCCAGGGCGTCACATTTACACAGTGGTGTTCATCTATTTGTACCTGTTCTGAATAAAATTAATTGCATTTATTGGACATCTGATCATGGCTTCCCTTCTTTTTTCTCCGCAGTTGAGGTCAGCTGCACCTGCTTTGTAGACACACCCCCTTGTGCTTAAATAGCCAGGTATCCCAGCAAGCTTTGCTGACTATACAAACCATTTGTATGAAAACCCCCTTTAAGGAAGCTAGCTGCTACGGATTTTCCAAAAGTCGTATCCTCTCCCTTTTTGGTTCTTTACCCCCTTTTTGTTTCTTATACCCTCTTGCTTCTTTAGTGCAGTGGTGGGTGTAGTGAACCTCACCCGCCTCTCACTAAGTCAAAGACTCTATAGGGCTTTTCAGGGACCCAGGGTGCTGCTTGGTGACAGTTGCGTAGACTGTATAGGGACTGGTTAGGAGAGTAGAGACAACTCATGTGAGGTTAGGAGGTGTCCATCTACCCCGCTCACTAGTGTCAGGGCCCACCATTTTTATTGTGTTCCCCCTTCTCTCGAGTGTTTTTTTGTTGTGTATGACATCCCTGCGGTAACTAGGTGTCACAAAAATAAGGTAACAACAAGGTACCAGTTCGGGTCCTACATGACTGTGCTAGTCATTACACACACCAGCACATCAGGACATTTACACTCAATGTACCCGCCTGGGAGCCTCACCTAGCCAGATGACAGGGCTGGGCACTGTTAGATAACAGGCAGCCAACTGGGAGGAAGAGACCAAATGTAAGGGGTGGACGGACCCCTTACACGGAGGTGCAGTTTTCCCCCTGAAGACACCCCACGCTGGGGTAGCTAAAGATGTTAATATTAATGTTAATTGTGTTTTATGGTAGTAACGGGTTTTCTCCCCTAGATGTCAGGGTGGGACGGCTGTCCCCATAGGAACAGTACAGGAGAGAGGAGGAGCCGGACAGTCTAGGGGGGGAGGGTGAGAGGTTAGTGTTCAGTTTCTGCTGGGACGGGGGAGAAGGAGCAACGGGGGCAGAGTGTGGGAGCTATGGTGGCAGATAGCAAAAGAAAGAAAAAGGAAAGTGTCCTGATCGGGAACCAGCAGTGTACAGGTGGGACCCGAAGAGGCCTAGTCGGTGAAGCAGAATTGTGTGGGTCAAGTCTGCAGTAGCCGGAGTGGGAGCCTAGGTGAAGAAAACTAGAGTAGCCGAGCAAGGCCCCTGAAAAGAGAAGACAGGAACAGTTTTCCCCGGCAGGAATTGTGATTTGACGCTACAAGATTTGTGCATTGAGCCTGTTGTGAAGATACGTGTAATAAAATGCCTTTTGGTTCAACTGATGCCTGCCTGCGGAATTTTCCTGAGTCTGTCAGCGTGCTCCCTTCATCCACACTCTGCCCTACAAAACATTCCCCTGTCCCAATAGTGACGGCTGTGCCGGGGGTTAGCCTGATACATGAAGCGGCCATCACAGCGACTCCAGAGGCACCCCCGCCACCCCGTTACATGTGGCGTAGTCGGCAGGATCCGGACTATCTGCGGAGGGTCCCGATCCAAGAATGCGAAGATCAAGTGGTGCCTAAGGCGTTGGACCAGTCGCAAGACGGCGCTAAGATGGCCGCCGTCTTCACGAACACAGTGAGCGCGCGGAAAATTGGCGCCAAACGAAAAACCCTGAGCTGGCCGGCGAAGAAAAAGAAGTGCAGAGTGCGCCGCCCAAAGAGGGGAGGTACTAGCCCCAAGATGCTGCTGAAGACTAGAGACGTGGGCGGCGTTACAGAAAAAAAGAGGCGTCGCCTATGCTGGGTCGACCTGGTGAGTGAGGCTAGGGGTGGAGTGTATACAAGAGCGGGAAAAGAAGGCCCGCCTCCACCTTCCCCGGTGCCTGTACAGGAAGAGCCACAGGAGACGCCAACTCAGCAGCTGACACTAAGTAAAATGGAGACGCAGATGAAGAAGCGAGCTGCAGCGGACGCGCTGGTGACAACCAGCCTGGGAAGAGGACGCCCGAGGCCGAGCGTAGCCGAGGAGGCACTTACCATAAAGTTACCGGCTGTGCCAGGAGGTCCGGAGCGGCCCGCAAAAGTTACGTGGGTCACTTCGTGGGATGCCGTGACCGGAGAAACATCCACGGAAGTCCGGGCCACCTACAAGACGCAACTGCAGCCGGGAAGCGAGACACTGGGAACGCCCCTCCAGAGTCCGGAGGTGGTTACGCCAGTCAAGGTAGGACCTCCAGCCCCCACAGAAGTTCCGGCCCCGGGAGAGCAACATGCCCCGGAGTTTGAAGAAGATGAGTGGGGATTTTTCTGGGAGCCGGTAAAGCCGGCGCTCCTAATCCGACGACAGTCCCCGCCGCCTGAGATAGATCCGGTGCAAGAAAGACTTCTGGCCGAAACCGTGGCCAGGGAGATGATGGCCGGACCCCTGAGTGAAGAATTTGACCGGAAGTGATGGACATATGTGCTGAGTATCGGTATTGTTAAAAAACCCGGTGAAGATTTATAGTTGCAGCAACGTTTAAGTTACTGAGCCCGGAAGGAGCCTGATGCCGGACTGTGCAAAGACTCCCTCCGTGACTGTTACGGAGATCTTATTGTCTGTTGCTTTCTGCCTACAAAGATCGGGAGTGCTGGGAGAGCCTCCGGGCAGAAGACCAGCAAAGACCGGGAGTGCCTGTTGAGGGCCTCCGGGCAAACATGCTACAAAGACCGGGAGCTCCCTTGGAGGGACTCCGGGCGCCGGACTTGCGTGCCCATTGATTGTGTTTTATGTGAAGGTTTTAAAGTTTTATAAAGAGATTGCCTTGCTGGTTAGGTTTTGTCTTACAGATTCGAGCCTTGCTGGGAGGCTAAGGCAAAAAGAGGGGAGGAATGTAAGGGGTGGACGGACCCCTTACACGGAGGTGCAGTTTTCCCCCTGAAGACACCCCACACTGGGGTAGCTAAAGATGTTAATATTAATGTTAATTGTGTTTTATGGTAGTAACGGGTTTTCTCCCCTAGATGTCAGGGTGGAACAGCTGTCCCCATAGGAACAGTACAGGATAGAGGAGGAGCCGGACAGTCTAGGGGGGGAGGGTGAGAGGTTAGTGTTCAGTTTCTGCTGGGACGGGGGAGAAGGAGCAACGGGGGCAGAGTGTGGGAGCTATGGTGGCAGATAGCAAAAGAAAGAAAAAGGAAAGTGTCCTGATCGGGAACCAGCAGTGTACAGGTGGGACCCGAAGAGGCCTAGTCGGTGAAGCAGAATTGTGTGGGTCAAGTCTGCAGTAGCCGGAGTGGGAGCCTAGGTAAAGAAAACTAGAGTAGCCGGGCAAGGCCCCTGAAAAGAGAAGACAGGAACAGTTTTCCCCGGCAGGAATTGTGATTTGACGCTACAAGATTTGTGCATTGAGCCTGTTGTGAAGATACGTGTAATAAAATGCCTTTTGGTTCAACTGATGCCTGCCTGCGGAATTTTCCTGAGTCTGTCAGCGTGCTCCCTTCATCCACACTCTGCCCCACAAAACATTCCTCTGTCCCAATAGTGACGGCTGTGCCGGGGGTTAGCCTGATACATGAAGCAGCCATCACAGCGACTCCAGAGGCACCCCCGGCACCCCGTTACACAGACGTGGGGGAGGAGAGAGTGACCTGGGAAGTGTTAGTGAGCAGTCTGAGAAAGGAAGTGAAAGAGGAAGGAGTGAGGAGAGGAGTTGTAAGAAAGGTGTCAAGACAGACCAGAGACTCTTGAGACACAGAGAAAGTGGAAGGAAACAGAAATGAAAGTGAGAAGTAAGAAAGTTGGTGGAGTGGTAGTAAAGATACTGCAAAGACCTGAGGAGAAAGAACAGCCACTCAGAGAAGGAAAGTAGCTGAAGAGCGAGAGAGAGAGCAAGCTCCAAGGACAGAGGGATCCTGTGGGGTGGATGGCCAGGGCTCACAGTACTTTGCACGCACGGTTTTCAGATCCCAGAACAGACAAGGACTTCAAGCCCTCTGTTAACTCTGCCAGGCGGGTGGGTTTACAGGTCTCCTCTGCCACCACAAATGTCCGAGGCATCAGCAGCAAAGAGGGGACCATGACATAATCCCTTAAATAGTCCAAGCTGCCTGCGGCAGGACCCAGACACCGGGAGCACCTCCAAGTCCTCCATGCCAGGGAGGACCCACATACACCAGAGTGCACAGGTGGAGAGTGTCGCCAGGTTGGCAGGCACAGCCATAGGGACTCGGGCGCACCTGGAATCCAGTACGTCTCCAGGGCGTAAATCCAGTGAGTAAAAGCCATCAAACTGCTCTCTCTGTCTGGACTACTTCTTTGCGCTGCGCCTCCACGTTAACCCTTCACCTACCCCTGGGGAAAAGCCCTGCTCGCAGAGGGCTCCACCATCCACACTGCCCCATTCATCATCCCCAGTAGGAACCCGCAGCGGCGGCCCTATCATCCCTGGCCGCAAACCGCGAGTGGCGTAGTCGGACTTTTTATTTTATTTTTATTTTACATTTAAAACTGGTCGATGGTGCCCCCGGATCCGGTACCCCTCGAGCTATGGACTGTCTGGATCCAAGCAGCCCGACTGCCCCGGGGCGCGACATGTGCTTCAGAAATCGGTTGGTCTGAACACACTCACCATGCTGATTGCGTGACATTAGTCACTCTTATCGTTCTTTCTGTGTCATTATAGCTCAGGCTGCAGCATTTGCACAGCTATTGCAGACCCTGTCTCAGAGGTTTTCGGACATGTGGTCTGAGGTTGTGCCGCAGCTGCAACAAATAACTGGGTTTTTGGTGTCATCGCCTGACGTGGCGCAACCAGAACCTAATAAAGCCTTCCCGGATTTCTGGTGGGAGGGACAAACTTACCACTTTCAGGGAAGCCTGTAAACTATAGCTCTCCTGAGGTTGAGGTCAGCTCACCTGCTTTGTAGTCACACCTCCTTGTCTGTGGTGTTTTTTCGTTGTGCGTCAGACCTCGGTTTGTCTGAACACGCTCGCTCCGTGACACTGTGTTGCGGCCATTATACTGTATGTAAGCCCATTATACTCCATGGAGGGCTGTTTGGGGGCACAGTTGGGGGATCATACTGGGTTGGGGGGTCACCATACTTTGCCGAATAGATGAAGGGGAGCACAGTAGGGTCATTATACTGAACGTATGGAGGGTACTGTGAATGAATTCACTGTGGGGGTATCATAGTGTTTGTGGGGCACTTTTGGGGCAATCAGAGAATAAAACTAGGGGCTTCAATAAGAGGAATTTACTTTGTAAGGGCTAGAAAGTTGTGAGGTATGCTCTTCTGTGACCAAATGAGTGTGTGTGTATATATATATATATATATATATATATATATATATGTATTTTTTGGGGGGGTTTCGGGGGGTGGGGGGATTAGAATTTCTGCTGTGGGGCCCCATGGTTTCTTTGTAACCCCCTGCAGATGAGACACTTTATTAGATGCCAGATTGGCAGCCATGTCTGGTTCTAGTTCTGGAGTATTGAGCGATTGTCACTGTGTAAGATGAAGTGCAGACAAATAAAGCACACAAGACAATATATTATCTGTAATTTTCTCTTATTTTATTGGAATAGCAATAAGCAACATTGTAATGAAAATATTACCGGCCCTTTAATAAATTACACAAAGGTCACAGTGACTCTCAGGTCCGGCCATGATGGAGACTACAGAACTTGCTGCTGACATTGTGGACCTGATGAAAGTCACCGGACCCAAAGATCCAGAGGAAGGCGAAGAAAACTCCCGGAGAGTTCTACCTCAGGGGGGAAAAAATTCCTTCCTGACCCCATTTCTGGCGATCGGATATTTCCCTGGATCTCGTCTGTCCTGCTGCATATTACTGTATAACTGTACGTCACAGGCGGACATAGACAGGAGAGGCCCCTGTACCAGAACATGATAGGGGCCCTGTGCAGTCCAATATCTCCTCATAATGCATGATTCCCCCTGCATTTGAGATGGTAATGCATAGGTCCTCACCCAGTGGTGTACTGCCAATGGCGGCAGGCCATGCCACCGCTATGGGGCCCAGG
Organism: Anomaloglossus baeobatrachus; assembly: GCF_048569485.1. Taxonomy (NCBI): domain Eukaryota; kingdom Metazoa; phylum Chordata; class Amphibia; order Anura; family Aromobatidae; genus Anomaloglossus; species Anomaloglossus baeobatrachus. The sequence goes on along the minus strand of NC_134357.1, from coordinate 436,845,814 downwards.
AATCAGGGTGGCCTGGTGCCTCCACCTCCCCTCAGGTGCCCCGCCGAGGATCGCACTTTCAATTGTATGGGTCCCAGCTGCCCAACCATGTCGGCCCTGCTGAGTCCCAGCTGCCTAACCAGGTTGGCCTTGCTAGGTCCCAGCTGCCAACCATGTCGGCCCTGCTGGGTCCCACCTGCCCAACCCGGTCGGCCCTGCTGGGTCCAGGCTGCCCAACCCAGTCGGCCCTGCTGGGTCCCAGCTGGCCAACCTGGTCTGCCCTGCTGGGTCCCAGCTGCCCAACCAGGTCGGACCTGCTGGATCCCAGCTGCCCAACCAGGTCGGCCCTGCTGGGTTGGGTCCCAGCTGCCCAACCCGGTCGGCCCTGCTGGGTCCCAGCTGCCCAACCCGGCTGGCCCTGCTGGGTCCCAGCTGCCCAACCAGGTCGGCCCCGCTGAGTACCAGCTGCCCAACCAGGTTGGCCCTGCTGGGTCCCAGCTGCCCAACCAGGTTGGCCCTGCTGGGTCCCAGCTGCCCAACCAGGTCGGCCCTGCTGGGTCCCAGCTGCCCAACCCAGTCGACCCTGCTGGGTCCCAACTGCCCTACCAGGTCGGCCCTGCTGGGTCCCAGCTGCCCAACCAGGTCGGCCCTGCTGGGTCCCAGCTGCCCAACCAGGTCGGCCCTGCTGGGTCCCAGCTGCCCAACCTGGTCGGCCTTGCTGGGTCCCAGCTGCCCAACCTGGTCGGCCCTGCTGGGTCCCAGCTGCCCATCCAAGTCGGCCCTGCTTGGTCCCAGCTGCCTAAGCAGGTTGGCCCTGCCTGGTCCCAGCTGCCTAACCAGGTCAGCCCTGCTGGGTCCCAGCTGCCCAACCCGGTCGGCCCTGCTGGGTTGGGTCCCAGCTGCCCAACCAGGTCGGCCCTGCTGGGTGCCAGCTGCCCAATCTGGTTGGCCTGCTGAGTTGGGTCCAGGCTGCTCAACCAGGTCTGCCCTGCTGGGTCCCAGCTGCTCAACCAGGTCGGCCCTGCTGGGTCCCAGCTGCTCAACCAGGTCAGCCCTGTTGGGTCCCAACGGCCCAACCAGCTCGGCCCTGCTGAGTCCCAGCTGCCCCACCAGGTCGGCCTTGCTTGGTCCCAGCTGCCCAAACAGGTCGGCCCTGCTGGGTCCCAGGTGCCCAACCAGGTCGGGCCTGCTGGGTCCCAGTTGCCCAACCCGGTCGGCCCTGCTGGGTCCAGGCTGCCCAACCTGGTCGGCCCTGCTGGGTCCCAGCTGCCCAACCAGGTCTGCCCTGTTGGGTCCCAGCTGCCCAACCATGTCGGCTCTGCTGGGTCCTAGCTGCCCAACCAGGTCGGCCCTGCTGGGTCCCAGCTGCCCAACCCGGTCGGCCCTGCTGGGTCCCAGCTGGCGAACCCGGTCGGCCCTGCTGGGTCCCAGCTGCTCAACTAGGTCAGCCCTGCTGGGTCGCAGCTGCTCAACCAGGTCGGCCCTGCTGGTCTCCAGCTGCCCAACTAGTCCGGCCAAATTCATGAATGAATTTAGAATTTCCCCCCCAGCTATGTACTGTGTGAACAGGGCCCGAAACTGAGAGAAGAGATACTTATCTGGACTTGTCACCTTCATGCCGTCAGGGTCTAAAAACACAAAAAGCATCTGGTTTAGAACTTTGTGCATTCTATTGTAATTGTGATGTCACGGAATGTTAGTGATGTCATGTGACCTGTGATGTCATCAGAACGGTCACTGCTGTTATGGATCAAGTTTACAACATCAAGGAAGAGTTAATTTAATGAATAGGTAAAATCCCTGCCTCATTTTAAAATAATGAGACTCACATTTAAAGGGACCCTTCTATTTTAATCCATATTATCTAGTTCCCTATGTACTAAAGGAAAACTCAAATTACGCTCCTGACCATAGTAAATGACAACTCCCAGGTCATCCACTGATTCAACAGGAACAACAGAGCTCAAAGCAGAGTAATAGCATTTGCAGCTCGATTTCAGTTGCAAAATGCTATAATTTGTCCACATAAAATGGCAAAACAACCCAAAAATGGAGCCACGTGGACTTGTCCACACCTGTGTATTATATCTGTGTGTATATTGTGAACGTTGCTTACCGCAACCCGGGGGTTTTACTCGCTTGCAGCGATGCAGGGTAGCTTAGGCATACACAGGCAACACAGTCTCTCTCAAAAATGCAGCAGTTTATTAGTAACATAAACTGCCCTTCCAAAACACAATGAAGCCTCTCCTGGCTTAAAGGAAAAGGTAAACAAAACACCTTCACATACCGTGGGCTTCAAGTCCATTTAAATGTCCATAGTGAAGGTATGGCTGTCTCCCCAGGAGACACGGATTTCTGGTCAGTCTCTGTAGTGGACCGCCCACACAGGTTTGGACACGAGTGTCAGAGTGGAGCTCCCTCAGCCTCCACACACTCGGTTCCAGAAGGTTGAAGGCAACCTACGCTTCCTTGGGCAGGTTCCTTCCAGAGGCTCCAACCTCTCTGAGAATAGCAGACTCTTTACCTGCCGGAGGCTGCTCCTCGTGCAGGGCTGCTCATACACACACTGACAGTCTCCTAAATCAGACTGGACACACCCACAGGTGGAGGTTTGTGTTTTCCAGACCTGCACAGCATCCTCGCATTGTTAAAGAGAACCTGACCCTTATATGCAGAACCAAGGCTTTGTGGAACTACAAGTCCCATAGCAACTTCACTTTAATATCGCAGGGACCTTCTCCATTGCGACACATAGCGACCATTTACCACATTGGTGGTCGCTACCTCACATATCCCCCCCCTCTGTTCAAACTCGTAGGGTTGAACACTTGACACCCAAAGGGGCCCCGAGACAGGGCATCAGTGTCACCTTGCCCTACCAGTTGAGAGGGCCCTTTTTGACAAACTTGAGCTTCAGCTCCTGACATAAAGTCGGTCATTGTCACCCGACTCGTCTCAGTCAACCCCCTTCTCAGATACGCCCCCCGGTCAGACCTATCTCTCCATGACTGTCTCCAATGGCTAGTGTAGTAGCGAAACTCTCTTCCAGTCGAAACTACTGTCTGGTCCGACTCTGAGCTATCTAATCCACTAGAAGGGCTACTGTCTGGGCACTTCAGCACTGAGCTGATAGATGATCTGCTATATCTAGACCGTCTGCATTCTCTTTTTGCAGATTTACTATGGCTTGTTCTTCCATTGCGTCTTCGGTCGTCATCGCTCTGTTGGCGTGTTTTCTCAAGACCATCCTTCGCTGTAGATACATCACTCCCTTCATCCATTCCTTTGGAGTTTAGAGTAGAGGGCTTGGACCATTCAGAGTCTATGCTATAGCCCAAAGTGTAGTTAGGTCTTCCATGACCTTGGTTCCTTTCATTGTAGGACCTACTTTCTGTGCCAACTGAAGCAACACCTTTATCAGGTGGGCAACCCTTTTCCTGGCCCCAGCCTGAAAGCGGTCTCAACCTCATACCAACTTGATGGAGTTGTTCTGCAATATTCTGCCTTTTTAGGGTCAACTGCCTCAGTTCTTCTAGGTAACCCAGGTGGTACTCTAGTAGGACTCGTACATTTCTGACACACTCCTTTGTTCCCACAATGACACATGGAACCATACCGACTTCACAGAGTATCTTGGCTTCATTATGAATATCAATTCTTACTCTCGTCACACCGGACTTATCAACCATCTCCTGCATGACTCTTCCATTTCTTCCAATCAGCTTCTTAACCAGTTCTCTGGGTACTTGTGTGACCTCTTCCACAAACTCCAACAACCTTCTAGCTGTCTTGACTGCTCCTGCAGTTTTCCCATAGATTCGGAATGTTCCACTGGTTTTTTCCACTTCAATAGCTGTAATACCTGGAACCTTCCTGGCTTGCTGAATGTTACGTCTCAGCGCTCTTATTGCAAGCCCAATTAATGGTTTCTTCACAACCACCACTTCCTGAAACTCTGAGGTGAGCCGCTTCATATGCTCCAATCGTCTGGTGTCTTCTTCCATCTTTGTAGAGATGAGCCACTTCGTGCGAAGACACTGTAGGTGCATGCCACTCAGGATAGCCACCCATTTCTTTGTGACATCACTTACAGAGCACACCACCAACCGACAAGACTCTGGGGCAAAGTACACTTTATAGGCTCCTACAGCCGTCTTGAATTTTTCATGTACCGCCTCACTGGCACAGGCTTTTCTCAAGTCTGCAGGGACTTCTACCATGCACGTAAAGACTGGCCGAATTTCTTTACCTGTAAGGCCATCGGACCGTTCCTTGGGTCTTCCACATCCATCCTCTTTTCTTATCACAGGCTCCACCTTTGGAGTTGCATTCTCCTCAGGTTTTTCCATAGCCTCAGAGCCTTTGAATTTTTCCTCATCTTTGGCCTCAAGATGCTCAATCTTCTGTACCAAGTCCATCTTTATGGCCTCCATCTTGGTCTTACCAGTAAGTTCAGTTAAGCTCTCAGCTGCTGATGGGACTTCTGGGCTAGATTTCCCTACTTTAAGGGTTCTCTCAATTTCTGCAGCTTCAGCCATCTCTTGGGACTCTGCAGAATCTCCCTCAATTTCCTCTTGATTCTCTGCAACTTCAGAGGCTTTCTTGCACTCCATACCTTCAACCTCAAATTCTCTGGGGTCTACAACAGCTTTTGTGCCGTTTGCACGATTATTCACCCCAGCACTGGGTGGATCACTGGTCTGCTCACCATGACCTTTGTGGATTTTTCCTCCACCAACAGCCTCCAGGATTTCTTCTCCTATAGTGTTTTCACTCAACAGACCATCAGCCTCACACCAGGAAATCATAGGGGACATCACCACTACTGTTTTGGTCGGCTCCTTTTCTGCACTTTCACCCTGCTGATTTCTGCCGTTACAATATGTCAGTTCCAGCTCAGACTCATCTTTCTTTTGCATGATTTTGCTGTCCAACTCTACATTAGCGGTTGCTATTGGCAACGTGCCTTTCTCAACCTTCTCTGCACACTCAGATTCTGGAAGGGAATCCACCCTTTTGGCAGAAATACATGACACTGTCTCTACCTGGACCATATTTTCGGAGGATGTAGCTCGCTCCGCCTCTCTACGCCTGTTGCGCCTCCGGCGACGGGAGGAGGTTTTCCCCTGTTTGCTCATCAGTACGTCACTGTACTCGTTTGTCACTTTAGTAGAGTCAGTATCTTTACTTGAGTCATCGTCACTCGCCCTTGTGTTCTGGACTAACATGTTCCCACCTAACCAGGTGTTGGGTCCCTTTTCTGGAGCTCCTCCGTCACTAACGGTCAAATTGTCATTTATTTTCTTACCCATCATGTCACTAAGTTGGGCATGTCCACCTTTTTCTTTGCTCCCCACTAACTTAGGACAGTCACCTTTAGGGGGTGCTATCTTCACCTTACCACACACAGCCACCCCACAAGGACTCTTTTTAACCTCCCGCTGTGGTGGAGCTTCCTTTGGACTGTTACGGCTCTTACAAAAGCACCCGGACACTTCCCCCTGCTTCCACAAGTCTACAAATAATTTAGAGTCCCAACCTATAATAATTGGGTGCTGTAAATCTGAAACTACACCAACATCATGAGAACCAATGTCCCTGTCCGTCTTAATGACCACGCTGGACATTGGGTATTCTTTATCATTATTGTGGGTGCAGTTGGCGTGGAACTTCTTTCCAGGAATCAGGTAGACATCAGATGTGGCCCTCACCAGGGTCACCAAACTCCTTGAGTCTACAAGTCCAGTTACAGATTCCCCATCCACTTCCACGGTACACAGACGTGGCTTCTCGTCAGATGGGTGGTCTATACTGCAGACAGGACACTTGCAGCATGAACACCTTTGTGCTTGACTACTGTCCATCTGCGCCACTGCACCCTTGTCTATGGGATGCTCCATCCCCTTTTGGGCAACCACCCCTTCATGGGATTCCACCCCCTTTTGGGGTTTCTGTGGCTTCCTTGCAGTGTCTTTAGACCCCAGTTCACACAGTTCCCCTTTATCTTGCTGGGCACCCTGTGTTCGTACTGGCCCCAGAAGGGAGTTTATCAACTGGTCCACTGCTGCCACATCGGTCCGCACTGACGGCTCCTGCTGTCCACGCACAAGGAACTGGTACAGCTCCTCCATAGCATCCATTTGTGCACCCTCCATGCTGAAACAAGAAAACAAACAGCAGGGGCGCTCCAATGGGTAATACCCGGTGGTCTAAAGAGGGGGGAGGGGGTTAGAGAACCACTAACCTTTCCAGGTTGTACCGCCCGTACAACCAGGATCTCCAGCCTGTGGTGTATCACTGCTCACCAAACAGGGCCCCGCAATTCCGGGTTGGCCTGGAACCTCCAGTCACTGGTCTCTCGCCACTGCAGCACAGAACCCTGCAGACCCACTGATTCACCGCCAGCAGCTGGAGCACGCTGTCCCTGTTCGTGGACCCGCCGATCCACCGCCAGCTGCTTGAGTGCGCAGACAAAATTTTCGTGGACCCGCCGATCCACCGCCAGCTGCTTGAGTGCGCCGACACGATTTTCGTGGACCCGCCGATCCACAGCAATACGTCCTAGGCAGTTGCCCTTAGCAACCAGGCTGCGTAGCCCCTAGCAACCAGACCGCATGCCCGCATTCGAGACACCATATGTGAACGTTGCTTACCGCAACCCGGGGGTTTTACTCGCTTGCAGCGATGCAGGGTAGCTTAGGCATACACAGGCAACACAGTCTCTCTCAAAAATGCAGCAGTTTATTAGTAACATAAACTGCCCTTCCAAAACACAATGAAGCCTCTCCTGGCTTAAAGGAAAAGGTAAACAAAACACCTTCACATACCGTGGGCTTCAAGTCCATTTAAATGTCCATAGTGAAGGTATGGCTGTCTCCCCAGGAGACACGGATTTCTGGTCAGTCTCTGTAGTGGACCGCCCACACAGGTTTGGACACGAGTGTCAGAGTGGAGCTCCCTCAGCCTCCACACACTCGGTTCCAGAAGGTTGAAGGCAACCTACGCTTCCTTGGGCAGGTTCCTTCCAGAGGCTCCAACCTCTCTGAGAATAGCAGACTCTTTACCTGCCGGAGGCTGCTCCTCGTGCAGGGCTGCTCATACACACACTGACAGTCTCCTAAATCAGACTGGACACACCCACAGGTGGAGGTTTGTGTTTTCCAGACCTGCACAGCATCCTCGCATTGTTAAAGAGAACCTGACCCTTATATGCAGAACCAAGGCTTTGTGGAACTACAAGTCCCATAGCAACTTCACTTTAATATCGCAGGGACCTTCTCCATTGCGACACATAGCGACCATTTACCACATTGGTGGTCGCTACCTCACAATATATTGATATGTGTATCTTTACATATGTACTTACACATGGATGTCATAGAGGGTGGGCTCCATAGTGGGGAGTCAGTGTAATTAGCAGTTCATGTTCTGGAAGAGCCCATAAACCTGTATTACATAGTCACCTTCCTATTATAGGGGCCGTAATACCGCATGTGTCCTGTAGGGGCCGCTACTTCCCACAGCAATAACAGCTGATTACAGAAGGTTTTAGCTGCCATCCCCCTATAAGTAAAGGGTCACCTACCTGCACTCATCCCCTTCTGGCTGTCAGGTCCTAGTGGCACAAGATGGCTCCGGTGTAGAACTTTGTACATTCTATACCCATTGTGATGTCATTTGTTGTCTATGATGTCATAATAACTAGCTAATACTAATATAATATTTACCTGTTGTAGACAAGTACTACATCCAAGATGGTGTATGTCTCCTATACTATAGTTCCATAACTGGATCACCGGGATTGATTATTGTGTCAAATTTATTTAAAGTTGTTTTTTTTTTTTGTTATTTAAATCAATGAATACAATGGGGGATGACTATTTGGGTACATTATGCTACATGGAGGACTATGGGGGTACATTATAATATTTGTGGGGTGCATTATAATATATGGAGCACTATGGGGGTACATTATACTATATGGAAGACTATGGAGGTGCAGTATAATATATAGAGGACTATAGGGTTGCATTATAATATATGGACTATATGGGGAGCGCTATAATATATGGAGGACTATGGGGAGTGCATTATAATATATGGAGGACTATGGGGAGCGTTATAATATATGGAGGACTATGGGGAGCGTTATAATATATGGAGGACTATAGGGAGTGCATTATAATATGGAAGACTATAGGGGGTGTATTATAATATATGGAGGACTATGGTGTACAGTATAATATGGATCACTATGGGGGGTGGATTATAATATACGGAGGACTATTGGGTGGATTAAAATGTATGGAGGGCTATCGGGTGCATTATAATACATGGAGGACTATGGGGTACAGTAAAATATATGGAGGACTAAGGGGGGTGCATTGTAATATATGGAGGACTATGGGGGGAGCGTTATAATATATGGAGGACTATCGGGAGTGCATTATAATATATGGAGGACTATGGGGGTACATTATACTATATGGAAGACTATGGAGGTGCAGTATAATATACAGTGGAACCTTGCTTAACGAGAACAATCCGTTCTGGGAGTGTGCTTGCTAACCAAGTTACTTGTTCAGCAAAGCAAGATTTCCCATAGGAAATCATTGTAATGCAGACGATTCGTTCCACAATGTGTTAAATGTCCCATCCTGGTCCCCTATTCTGTCATTCCACACATGCACAAAAACACACAAACGTACAAACACACACAAACTCACACAAACACACAAGCACGCACGCACACGCACATATTATATGCTCACCTTACCTTCCGTTGCATCGCCGGTCTCCTGGGATTTGCTGTTCTCTGGTACGGGGCCGGGCTGTGTATCGGGTTACCATAACGACGAAGGAGGAACTTCCGCGGCCAGAGCCCTGACGTTAAAGGCAGAGCCGCTTGCCTCTGATTGGCCAGCGCGCTGCATTTGAGTAGCGTCTAACAGAAAGTTCCTGCTTCGTTGCTATGGATGCCGATACACAGCCTGGAGTGGAGCGGCGAACTACAGGACTCAGGAGGCCGGCAATGAAATGGAAGGTACACTATATTATATTATAATATATGCTCACCTTACCTTCCTTTCCATCACGGGTCTCCTGGGTCATGTAGTTCGCCGCCAGGATGTCACGATGTACCCGGGAACTACAAGAACCATGAGGCCGGCGATGTATCGGAAGGTGAGGTGAGCATAATACTGTATGTGCGTGCGTGCGTGTGTGTTTGTGCGTACATGTGTGTGTTTGTGTGGACTGCAAGTGCGGGTTAGCGTGCGGTGGATGTACGGAACCAGAAGTGTGTGCGGTGAGGATTTCGCTCGTACAGCAAAGCTTTCTCGTAAATCGAGTTACAAATTTACAGAAAGCTTTGCTTGTTAAGCGAAATTCTCGTTAAGTGGGTTACTCGTTAAGCGAGGTTCCACTGTATAGAGGAATATAGGGGTGCATTATAATATATGAAAGACTATGGGGGTGCATTATAATATATGGTGCATTATAATATATGGACTATGTGGGGAGCGTTATAATATATGGAGGACTATGGGGTGCAATCTAATATATAAAGCTGAATGTGTGTATATATGTGTGTGTTTATGTCCGGGATTGGCATCTGCACCGACGCAGCTACAGCCACAAAACTTTGCACACTTACACGTCTGGACCCCAAGAGCATCATAGGCTATGTTGTGAGGCGAAATTTTAACCCCGCGTTTTCCAATTTAAAAATCAATTTTGCCCCTATGTACATAATGGGGAAAAAGTGAAACTAAAAGTGAATCTGCACCGTCGCGTTTACAATCACAAAATTTTGCAAAGACACCTGAAGTAACCCAGGGAACGTCGTAGACTATGTTTTGACAGGAAAATGTAACCCCGCGCTTTACAGTTACTCTCCAAAAAACATGGCTCCATTAAAGTAAATGGAGCCTGGAACTACAAGTTATTAGTAGGAGCTGTGATTGGTTGCTATAGGAACAAAGGACATTCATAGTATAAGAAGCTTATATGTGAGGTAATAAGATGTCGGTGGGGAAACGGATAGAGAGAGATAGAGAGAGACAGAGAGAGACAGACAGAGAGACAGACAGGGAAAGAGACAGACAGAGAGACAGACCGTGAAAGAGACAGACAGAGACAGACCGTGAAAGAGACAGACAGAGACAGACGGTGAAAGAGACAGACAGAGACAGACCTTGGAAAGAGACAGACGTAGAAAGAGACAGATGGGGAAAGAAACAGAGAGATAGAGACAGACAAAAAAGAGACAGAGAGAAACAGGCAGATGTGGAAAGAGACAGACTGGGAAAGAGACAGACCTGGAAAGAGACAGACCTGGAAAGAGACAGACGGAGCACATTACTTGGCCATATTAGTTAAATCTGTGTGGAATATCTGTGGTGTTGAAATATATGTTGTGAAATGCTTCTATTAGCTTAGTTTTTGCCTTTTAATAATTACATTTCTATCTATTTGTTTTGTGTTTTTTGTGTGCAGAATACATTTTTGTTAATACATTCTATTTTGTTAACAACAGTTATTAACCCGGGCGAAGCCGGGGAGTACAGCTAGTATAATATATGGAGGACTATAGGGGGTGTATTATATTATATGGAGGACTATGGTGTACAGTATAATATATGGATCACTATGGGGGGTTCATTATAATATAAGGAGGACTATTGGGTGCATTAAAATGTATGGAGGACTATCGGGTGCATTATAATATATGGAGGACTATGGGGTACAGTAAAATATATGGAGGACAATGGGGGGTGCATTGTAATATATGGAGGACTATGGGGGGAGCGTTATAATATATAGAGGACTATGGGGAGTGCATTATAAAATATGGAGGACTATGGGGTGCATTATAATATATGGAGGACTATAGGGGGTGAATTATATTAATATATGGAGGACTATGGGGTGCATTATAATATATGGAGTACTATTGGGTTCATTATAATATATGGAGGACTATGGGGTGCAGTATAATATATGGAGGACTAAGGGGGTGCATTGTACTATATGGATGACTATGGAGGTGCCTTATAATATATGCAGAACTATAGAGGTGCATTATAATATATGAAAGACAATGGGAGGTGCATTATAATATATGGAGGACTATAGGGAGTGCAGTATAATATATGGAGGACTATGGGGGGAGTATTATCATATATGGAGGCCTATTGAGTGCATTATAATATATGGAGGACTATGGGGGGTACATTATAATATATGGAGGACTATAGGGGGTGCAGTATAATATATGGAGGACTATGGGGGGAGTATTATGATATATGGAGGCCTATTGGGTGCATTATAATATATGGAGGACTATTGGGTGCATTATACTATATGGAGGACTATGGGGGTGCACTATAATATATGGAGGACTATAGGGGTGCACTATAATATATGGAGGACTATGGAGGTGCAATATAATATATGAAGGACTATGGGGGTGCATTTACTATATAATAGATTCCAACATATCCAACATTTCTCTTTTATTTAATTGGTAAAAAAAAATCAGATGTTTGTAGAAAAAAAATAGTCCCTTCTGGTGCCATTTTCCGAGATCCGTAGCATTCTCATTTTTCGGGATACCATTTTTGGGCACATGTGATGTTTTGATTGCCTCTTATTGCATTTTTTTATAATGTAGCGGTGGCCATAAAAACATAATTTTGGCATTTGGATTTCTTTTTTCTGTTACGCTGATCACCGATCAGATTAATTTATTTTATATCTTGATAGATTGCACATTTCTGAATGCAGTGATACCAAATATGTGTATTTTTTTGTTTTGTTTTAATCGAGCAAAAGGATCTGGATTTTTTTATTTTTTTCATATTTTTTAAAAAACTTTTTTCTTACTTTATACTGTATTTAATAGTCCTGTTAGGGGGCTTGAAGCTGCAATTGTCCGATCACTTGTCCTGTAGAGAAGAATCAGCATCAGCCACGCTCTGTACAGCAGAAATCACAGTCTCCTATGAATGTTGCTCGCAGCCAACGTTCACAAGAAGTTTCTTCAAAACAGACACAGGGGTCACCAGCTGATCCCCGGCTGTCATCGCAACCCATCGGTGCCCCGCGATCACGTCATGGGACCGCTGATGGTGCAGGGAATGACGTGTTCCCTGCTGGAGCACGTTAAATCCCGCTTTCAGAGATTGACCGTGAGATTTAACTAGTTAACAGCCGCAGGAGGAGGAGGTACATGAGGGCTAATCAGATGAGCCGACGTGTAGGGAAAGATGCGGGCTCAGCGTGTGAGCCCACATCAAATGCAGGGACACAGCCTACGTCCAAAGCTGGGAAGGATTTAAGACTTGTGTGACATTCAACTCTGGTTTTAGGTCAAATTTATGGAGAAACATGGAATATTCTACAGGATTCACAAACATTCAGGCCATAGATAGATAGATAAATAGATTAGATTTATATGAAAGATATGTAGATATGGTATGGTTTGCTAGAAAAAAATATATAGGGGGACAGAAAGAAATAGAACTGAGATACAAAGATATGATAGATGAATATAGATAGATAGATAGATAGATAGATGTAATGAAAAAAAAGAGGACTGGCAGCACTTACCATAATGTGTCAGCTTTATGGACTGAGTGAGTATGCCAGTGACCCCTACCTCCCCAACGGCACATCCCGCCTCCATCACCGAGTCCCGGGGCATTCTGCTGTGAAGTCATTCATCTATATAAAATCCTCTTGCTGATGTCATCAGAGCTTGTGGCTCCACAGCTAGGGCAGCTAGGGTTCCTGTGATTTGTTTGAAAGTTGCAGATTTAATTGCAGTTGGGCGGAGCAATGAAATTATACTTTTGTTTCTTCCAGTCTCTTCCGCTTATATTTGCAATCTGTGAGCGGGTGTCCGGCACACATGCGCACCATTTCTCCTCCGCTGTGTCTCTATGGGTAGACAGTGTTCTGATCATGTGGTTTGATCAGCACTGGCAGCGGGCGTCACAGCCTATTAAGGTGACCCATGCGTCACTATATGAGTCACTGCATTTTGATTGGCGCTCGCTGATTTAAAAACATATGCTTCCTTACTTAGCCTTGCCACTTGACAAAGGCGTAGCTGTTATTTATATATGACTATTTTTATATTATCAGTATATTTTTTCCATTTGAGGATCATACACCATTTTTATTGTGTTCCCTCTTGTCTCTAGTGTTGTTTTGTTGTGTGTGACATCCTTGCGGTAACTAGGTGTCACAAAAATAAGGTAACAACAAGGTAACAGCTTGGGTCCTACATGACTGTGGCAGTCTTTACACACACACCAGCACACCAGGACATTTACACTCGCTGTACCAGGGGGAGCCTTACCTAGCCAGATGACAGGGCTGGGCACTGTTAGATAACAGGCAGCCAACTGGGAGGAAGAGACCAGACCTGGGGGAGGAGGGAGTGACCTGGGAAGTGTTAGTGAGCAGTCTGAGAAAGGAAGTGAAAGAGGAAGGAGTGAGGAGATGAGTTGTAAGAAAGGTGTCAAGACAGACCAGAGACTCTTGAGACACAGAGAAAGTGGAAGGAAACAGAAAGGAAAGTGAGAAGTAAGAAAGTTGGCGGAGTTGTAGTAAAGATACTGCAAAGACCTGAGGAGAAAGAACAGCCACTCAGAGAAGGAAAGTAGCTGAAGAGCGAGAGAGAGCAAGCTCCAAGGACAGAGGGATCCTGTGGGGTGGATGGCCAGGGCTCACAGTACTTTGCACGTACGATTTTCAGATCCCAGAACAGACAAGGACTTCAAGCCCTCTGTTAACTCTGCCAGGCGGGTGGGTTTACAGGTCTCCTCTGCCACCACAAATGTCCGAGGCATCAGCAGCAAAGAGGGGACCATGACATAATCCCTTAAATAGTCCAAGCTGCCTGCGGCAGGACCCAGACACCGGGAGCACCTCCAAGTGCTCCACTCCAGGGAGGACCCACATACACCAGAGTGCACAGGTGGAGAGTGGCACCAGGTTGGCAGGCACAGCCATCAGGACTCGGGCGCACCTGGAATCCAGTACATCTCCAGGGCGTAAATACAGTGAGTAAAAACCATCACACTGCTCTCCCTGTCTGGACTTCTTCTTTGCGCTGCGCCTCCACGTTAACCCTTCACCTACCCCTGGGGAAAAGCCCTGCTCTCGGAGGGCTCCACCATCCACACTGCCCCATCCATCATCCCCAGTGGGAACCTGCAGCGGTGGCCCTATCATCCCTGGCCACAAACCTCGAGTGGCGTAGTCGGACTTATTTTATTTTTCATTTAAAACTGGTCGACGGTGCCCCCGGATCCGGTACCCCTCGAGCCACGGATCGTCTGGATCCAAGCAGCCCGGCTGCCCTGGGGCGCAACAGACCTCGTTTGGTCTGAACACACTCGCCATTCTCATTGCGTGACATTAGTCACTCTTGTCGTTCTTTCTGTGTCATTATAGCTCAGGCTGCAGCATTTGCACAGCTGTTGCAGACCCTGTCTCAGAGGTTTTCGGACATGTAGTCTGAGGTTGTGCCGCAGCTGCAACAAATGATTGGGTTTTTGGTGTCTGCGCATGCCGTGGCGCAACCAGAACCTAATATTGCCCTCCCGGATAAGTTTTCTGGTGGGAGGGACAAACTTACCACCTTCAGGGAAGCCTGTAAACTATAGCTCTCCTGAGGTTGAGGTCAGCTGCACCTGCTTTGTAGTCACACCTCCTTGTCTGTGGTGTTTTTTCGTTGTGCTTCAGACCTCAGTTTGTCTGAACATGTTCGTTCCGTTATGCTGTGTTGGGGGCCATTATACTGTATGTAAGCCCATTATACTCCATGGAGAGCTGTTTGGGGGCACAGTTGGGGGATCATACTGGATTGGGGGTCACCATACTTTGCCGGATAGATGAAGGGGAGCACAGTAGGGTCATTATACTGAACGTATGGAGGGCACTGTGAATGAATTCACTGTGGGGGTATCATAGTGTTTGTGGGGCACTTTTGGGGCAATCAGAGAATAATCTAGGGGCTTCAATAAGAGGAAAATTACTTTGTAAGGGCTAGAAAGTTGTGAGATATGCTCTTCTGTGACGAAATGAGTGTGTGTGGGTGTGTGTGTGTGTATATATATATATATATATATATATATATATATTTATGTATTTTTTTATTTACGGGTGGGGGGGGAATTAGAATTCCTGCTATGGGGCCCCATGGTTTCTTTGTAACCCCCTGCAGATGAGACACTTTATTAGATGCCAGATTGGCAGCCATGTCTGGTTCTAGTTCTGGAGTATTGAGCGATTGTCACTGTGTAGGGTGAAGTGCAGATAAATAAAACACACAACACAATATATTATCTGTAATTTTCTCTTATTTTATTGGAAGAGCAATAAGCAACATTGTAATGAAAATATTACCGGCCCTTTAATAAATTACACAAAGGTCACAGTGACTCTCAGGTCCGGCCACGATGGAGACCACAGAACTTGCTGCAGACATTGTGGACCTGATGAAAGTCACCGGACCCAAAGATCCAGAGGAAGGCAAAGAAAACCCCCGGAGAGTTGTACCTCAGGGGGGAAAAAAATTCCTTCCTGACCCCATTTCTGGCGATCGGATATTTCCCTGGATCTCGTCTGTCCTGCTGCATATTGCTGTATAACTGTACGTCACAGACGGACATAGACAGGAGTGGCCCCTGTACCAGAACATGATAGGGGGTCCTGTGCAGTCCAATATCTCCTCATAATGCACGATTCCCCCTGCATTTGAAATGGTAATTCATAGGTCCTCACCCAGTGGTGTACTGCCAATGGCGGCAGGCCATGCCACCGTTATGGGGCCCAGGAATCAGGGTGGCCTGATGCCCCCACCTTCCCTCAGGTCCCTCGCTGAGGATTGCACTTTCAATTGTATGGGTCCCAGCTGCCCAACCATGTCGGCCCTGCTGTGTCCCAGCTGCCTAACCAGGTCGGCCCTGCTGGGTTCCAGCTGCCCAACAAGGTTGGCCCTGCTGGGTCCCAGCTGCCCAACAAGGTCGGCCCTGCTGGGTCCCAGCTGCCAACCAGGTTGGCCCTGCTGGGTCCCAGCTGCCCAACCCAGTCGGCCCTGCTGGGTTGGGTCCCAGCTGCCCAATCCAGTTGGCCCTGCTGGGTCCCAGCTGCCCAACCCGGTTCGCCCTGCTGGTTCCCAGCTGCTTAACCCGGTCGGCCCTGCTGGGTCCCAGCTGCCCAACCAGGT
The DNA here is from genome assembly GCF_048569485.1 of Anomaloglossus baeobatrachus. NCBI lineage: Eukaryota > Metazoa > Chordata > Amphibia > Anura > Aromobatidae > Anomaloglossus > Anomaloglossus baeobatrachus. The sequence goes on along the minus strand of NC_134357.1, from coordinate 436,829,589 downwards.
CGGCCCTGCTAGGTCCCAGCTGCCCAACCAGGTCGGCCCTGCTGGGTCCCAGCTGCCCAACAAGGTCGGCCCTGCTGGGTCCCAGCTGCCAACCAGGTTGGCCCTGCTGGGTCCCAGCTGCCCAACCAGGTCAGCCCTGCTGGGTCCCAGCTGCCCAACCCAGTCGGCCCTGCTGGGTTGGGTCCCAGCTGCCCAATCCAGTCGGCCCTGCTGGGTCCCAGCTGCCCAACCCGGTTCGCCCTGCTGGTTCCCAGCTGCTTAACCCGGTCGGCCCTGCTGGGTCCCAGCTGCCCAACCAGGTCGGCCCTGCTAGGTCCCAGCTGCCCAACCAGGTCGGCCCTGCTGGGTCCCAGCTGCCCAACCAGGTCGGCCCTGCTGAGTCCCAGGTGCCCAACCAGGTCGGCCCTGCTGGGTCCCAGCTGCCCAACCGGGTCGGCCCTGCTGGGTCCCAGCTGTTCAAGCAGGTCAGCCCTGCTGAGTCCCAGTTGCCCAACCTGGTCGGCCTTGCTGGGTCACAGCTGCCCAACCAAGTTGGCCTTGCTGGGTCCCAGCTGCCCAACCTGGTCGACCCTGCTGGGTTGGGTCCCAGCTGCCCAACCAGGTCGGCCCTGCTGGGTCCCAGCTGTCCAACCAGGTCTGCCCTGCTGGGTCCAGGCTGCCCAACCAGGTCTGCCCTGCTGGGTCCCAGCTGCCCAACCAGGTCAGCCCTGCTGGGACCCAGTTGCCCAACCTGGTCGGCCCTGCTGGGTCCCAACAGCCCAACCAGGTCGGCCCTGCTGGGTCCCAGCTGCCCAACCAGGTCAGCCCTGCTGGGACCCAGTTGCCCAACCTGGTCGGCCCTGCTGGGTCCCAACAGCCCAACCAGGTCGGCCCTGCTGGGTCCCAGCTGCCCAACCTGGTCGGCCCTGCTGGGTCCCAACAGCCCAACCAGGTCGGCCCTGCTGGTCTCCAGCTGCCCAACCAGTCCGGCCAAATTCATGAATGAATTTAGCATCCCCCCAGCTATGTACTGTGTGAACAGGGCCCGAAACTGAGAGAGGAGATACTTACCTGGACTTGTCACCTTCATGCCGTCAGGGTCTAAAAACACAAAAAGCATCTGGTTTAGAACTTTGTGCATTCTATTGTAATTGTGATGTCACGGAATGTTAGTGATGTCATAAGACCTGTGATTTCATCAGAACGGTCACTGCTGTTATGGATCAAGTTTACAACATCAAGGAAGAGTTAATTTAATAAATAGGTAAAATCCCAGCCTCATTTTAAAATCATGAGACTCACATTTAAAGGGACCCTTCTAATTTAATCCATATTATCTAGTTACCTATGTACTAAAGGAAAACTCAAATGATGCTCCTGACTATAGTAAACGACAACTCCCAGGTCATCCACTGATTCAACAGGAACAACAGAGCTCAAAGCAGAGAGTAATAGCATTTGCAGCTCGATTTCAGTTGCAAAATGCTATAATTTGTCCACATAAAATGGCAAAACTACCCAAAAATGCAGCCACGTGGAGTTGTCCCCACCTGTGTATTATATCTGTGTGTATATATTGATATGTGTATCTTTACATATGTACTTACACATGGATGTCATAGAGGGTGGCCTCCATAGTAGGGAGCCAGTGTAATTAGCAGTTCATGTTCTGGAAGAGCCCATAAACCTGTATTGCATAGTCACCGTCCTATTATAGGGGCCGTTATACCGCATGTGTCCTGTAGGGGCCGATACTTCCCACAGCAATAACAGCTGATTACAGAAGGTTTTAGCTGCCATCCCCCTATAAGTAAAGAGCCACCTACCTGCACTCATCCCTTTCTGGCTCTCAGGTCCTAGTGGCACATGATGGCTCCGGTGCAGAACTTTGTACATTCTATACCCATTGTGATGTCATTTGTTGTCTATGATGTCATAATAACTAGCTAATACTAATATAATATTTACCTGTTGTAGACAAGTACTATATCCAAGATGGTGTACGTCTCCCATATTATAGTTCCATAACTGGATCACCGGGATTGATTATTGTGTCAAATTTCTTTAAAGTTGTTTTGTTTTTTTGTTATTTAAATCAATGAATACAATGGGGGAGGACTATGGTGGTACTTTATATTACATGGAGGACTATGGGGGTACATTATATTTGTGGGGTGCATTATAATATATGGAGGACTATGGGGGTACATTATACTATATGGAAGACTATGGAGGTGCAATATAATATATAGAGGACTATAGGGTTGCATTATAATATATGAAAGACTATGGGGGTGCATTATAATATATCGTGCATTATAATATATGGACTATATGGGGAGCTTTATAATATATGGAGGACTATAATATTATTATAATATATGGAGGACAATGAGGACAATGAGATGCCAGATAATATATGCAGGACTATAGGGGGTGCATTATAATATACGGAGGACTATTGGGTGAACTATAATATATGGAAGACTATGGGGTACAGTAAAATATATGGAGGACTATGGGGGTGCATTATACTATATGGATGACTATGGTGGTGCATTATAATATATGGAGAACTATGGAGGTGCATTATAATATATGAAAGACAATGGGAGGTGCATTATAATATATGGAGGACTATGGGGGGTGCATTATAATATATGGAGGACTATGGGGGGAGCATTATGATATATGGAGGCCTATTGGGTGCATTATAATATATGGAGGACTATGAGGGATACATTATAATATATGGAGGACTATTGGGTGCATTATAATATATGGAGGACTATGGAGGTGCACTATAATATATGAAGGACTATGGGGGTGCATTTACTATATAATAGATACCTACATGTCCAACATTTCTCTTTTATTTAATTGGTAAAACATTTTTTTAGATAAAAAAAAAAAATCCCTTTCTGGCGCCATTTTTCGAGATCCGTAGCGTTCTCATTTTTTGGGATCTCAAGCTGTGTGAGGGCGTTCCTCCTGATACCATTATTGGGTAGATATGATGATTTGATCACCTCTTATTGCATTTTTTATATAATGTAGCGGTGGCCATAGAAAACATAATTTTGGCATTTGGATTTTTTTCTGTTACACTGATCACCGATCAGATTAATTTCTTTTATATTTTGATAGATCGCACATTTCTGAATGCAGTGATACCAAATATGTGTATTTTTTTGTTTTGTTTTAGTTTTAATAGAGCAAAAGTGGGGTGATCTGGATGATTTCTTAAATATTTTTTAAAAAACTTTTTTCTCACTTTATACTGTATTTAATAGTCCTGTTAGGGGGCTTGAAGCTGCAATTGTCTGATCACTTGTGCTGTACAGAGTAGAATCAGCATCAGCCTCGCTCTGTACAGCAGAAATCACAGTCTCCTATGAATGTTGCTCGCAGCCGACGTTCATAAGAAGTTTCTTCAAGACAGACACAGGGGTCACCAGCTGACCCCCGGCTGTCATCGCAACCCATCGGTGCCCCGCGATCACATCATGGGACCGCTGATGGTGCAGGGAATGACGTGTTCCCTGTCGGAGCACGTTAAATCCCTCTTTCAGAGATTGACCGTGAGATTAACAGCCGCAGGAGGAGGAGGCACATGAGGGCTAATCAGATGAGCAGACGTGTAGGGAAAGATGCGGGCTCAGCGTGTGAGCCCACATCAAATGCAGGGACACAGCCTACGTCCAATGCTGGTAAGGATTTAAGACTTGTGTGACATTCAACTCTGGTTTTAGGTCAAATTTATGGAGAAACATGGAATATTCTACAGGATACATTCAGGCCATAGATAGATAGATAGATAGATTAGATTTATATGAAAGATATGTGCATATGGTATGGTTTGCTAGAAAAAAATATATAGGGGGACAGAAAGAAATAGAACTGAGATACAAAGATATGATAGATGGATAGATGGATAGATAGATAGAATGAAAAAAAAGAGGACTGGCAGCACTTACCATAATGTGTCAGCTTTATGGACTGAGTGAGTATGCCAGTGACCCCTACCTCCCCAACGGCACGTCCCGCCATCATCACCGAGTCCCGGGGCATTCTGCTGTGAAATCATTCATCTATATAAAATCCTTTTGCTGATGTCATCAGAGCTTGTGGCTCCACAGCTAGGGCAGCTAGGGTTCCTGTGATTTGTTTGAAAGTTGCAGATTTAATTCCAGTTGGGGGGAGCAATGAAATTATACTTTTGTTTCTTCCAGTCTTTTCCGCTTCGCATATATTTGCAATCTGTGAGCGGGTGTCCGGCACACATGCGCACCATTTCTCTTCCGCTCTGCTGTGTCTTTATGGGTAGACAGTGTTCTGATCATGTGGTTGGATCAGCACTGGCTGGACATGACGCGGCGGCCAGAGGGTCTCACAGCCTATTAAGGTGACCCATGCGTCACTATATGAGTCACTGCATTCCGATTGGCGCTCGCTGATTTAAAAACATATGCTTCCTTACTTAGCCTTACCACTTGACAAAGGCGTATCTGTTATTTATATATGACTATTGTTATATTATCAGTATATTTTTTCCATTTGAGGATCATACATAGGCACTTTTGTATGAATTTAACATTTACACAGTGGTGTTCATCTATTTGTACCTGTTCTGAATAAAATTAATTGCATTTATTGGACATCTGATCATGGCTTCCCTTCTTTTTCCTCCGCAGTTGAGGTCAGCTGCACCTGCTTTGTAGACACACCCCTTTGTGCTTAAATAGCCAGGTATCCCAGCAAGCTTTGCTGACTATACAAACCATTTGTATGAAAACCCCCTTTAAGGAAGCTAGATGCTACAGATTTTCCAAAAGTCGTATCCTCTCCCTTTTTGGTTCTTTACCCCCTGTTTGTTTCTTATACCCTCTTGTTTCTTTAGTGCAGTGGTGGGTGTAGTGAACCTCACCCGCCTCTCACTAGTCAGGGACTCCATATGGCTTTTCAGGCACCCAGGGTGCAGCTTGGCGACAGTTGCGGAGACTGTATAGGGACTGGTTAGGAGAGTAGGGACAACTCATGTGAAGTTAGGAAGTGTCCATCTACCCTCTCACTAGTGCCAGGGCCCACCATTTTTATTGTGTTCCCCCTTCTCTCTAGTGTTTTTTTGTTGTGTATGACATCCCTGCGGTAACTAAGTGTCACAAAAATAAGGTAACAACAAGGTACCAGCTTGGGTCCTACATGACTGTGCCAGTCATTACACACACACACACCAGCACACCAGGACTTTTACACTCAATGAACCCGCTTGGGAGCCTCACCTAGCCAGATGACAGGGCTGGGCACTCTTAGATAACAGGCAGCCAACTGGGAGGAAGAGACCAGACCTGGGGGAGGAGAGAGTGACCTGGGAAGTGTTAGTGAGCAGTCTGAGAAAGGAAGTGAAAGAGGAAGAAGTGAGGAGAGGAATTGTAAGAAAGGTGTCAAGACAGACCAGAGACTCTTGAGACACAGAGAAAGTGGAAGGAAACAGAAAGGAAAATGAGGAGTAAGAAAGTTGGTGGAGTTGTAGTAAAGATACTGCAAAGACCTGAGGAGAAAGAACAGCCACTCAGAGAAGGAAAGTAGCTGAAGAGCGAGAGAGAGCAAGCTCCAAGGACAGAGGGATCCTGTGGGGTGGATGGCCAGGGCTCACAGTACTTCGCATGCACGGTTTTCAGATCCCAGAACAGACAAGGACTTCAAGCCCTCTGTTAACTCTGCCAGGCGGGTGGGTTTACAGGTCTCCTCTGCCACCACAAATGTCCGAGGCATCAGCAGCAAAGAGGGGACCATGACATAATCCCTTAAATAGTCCAAGCTGCCTGCGGCAGGACCCAGACACCGGGAGCACCTCCAAGTGCTCCACGCCAGGAAGGACCCACATACACCAGAGTGCACAGGTGGAGAGTGGCACCAGGTTGGCAGGCACAGCCATCAGGACTCGGGCGCACCTGGAATCCAGTACGTCTCCAGAGCGTAAATCCAGTGAGTATAAACCATCAAACTGCTCTCCCTGTCTGGACTGCTTCTTTGCGCTGCGCCTCCATGTTAACCCTTCACCTACCCCTGGGGAAAGCCCTGCTCGCGGAGGGCTCCACCATCCACACTGCCCCATCCATCATCCCCAGTGGGAACCTGCAGCGGTGGCCCTATCATCCCTGGCCGCAAACCGCGAGTGGTGTAGTCGGACTTTTTATTTTATTTTTATTTTTCATTTAAAACTGGTCGACGGTGCCCCCGGATCCGGTACCCATCAAGCCACGGATCGTCTGGATCCGAGCAGCCCGGCTGACCCGGGGCGCGACATGTGCTTCAGACCTCGGTTGGTCTGAACACACTCGCTATGCTCATTGCGTGACATTAGTCACTCTTATCATTCTTTCTGTGTCATTATAGCTCAGGCTGCAGCAAAGACCCTGTCTCAGAGGTTTTCGGACATGTGGTCTGAGGTTGTGCCGCAGCTGTAACAAATGACTGGGCTTTTGGTGTTTGCGCATGCCGTGGCGCAACCAGAACCTAATATTGCCCTCCCGGATAAGTTTTCTGGTGGGAGGGACAAACGTACCACCTTCAGGGAAGCCTGTAAACTATAGTTCTCTTACAGTTGAGGTCAGCTGCACCTGCTTTGTAGTCACACCTCCTTGTCTGTGGTGTTTTTTCGTTGTGCTTCAGACCTCGGTTTGTCTGAACACGCTTGTTCCGTGACACTGTGTTGGGGGCCATTATACTGTATGTAAGCCCATTATACTCCATGGAGGGCTGTTTGGGGGCACAGTTGGGGGATCATACTGGGTTGGGGGGTCACCATACTTTGCCAGATAGATGAAGGGGAGTACAGTAGGGTCATTATACTGAACGTATGGAGGGTACTGTGAATGAATTCACTGTGGGAGTATCATAGTGTTTGTGGGGCACTTTTGGGGCAATCAGAGAATAATCTAGGGGCTTCAATAAGAGGAAAATTACTTTGTAAGGGCTAAAAAATTGTTTAAAAATTGAAGTCCTCAGTGGTTGATACCTTTTAACCCCTTCAGCCCCCGGGCACTTTCCGTTTTTGCGTTTTTGTTTTTTGCTCCTTTTCTTCCGAGAGCTGTAACTTTTTTATTATTCCGTCAATCTTGCCATATGAGGGCTTGTTTTTTGCGGGACGAGTTGTACTTTTTAATGAAACCATAGGTTTTACCATATATTGTACTGGAAAACAGCAAAAAAATTCCAAGTGTGGAAAAACTGCAAAAAAAGTGTGATCGCACAATAGTTTTTGGGATGTTTTATTCACTATATGATAAAACTGATGTATCTATGTGATGCCTCAGGTCGCTGCGAGTTTGTAGACACCAAACATGTATAGGTTTACTTGTATCTCAGGGGTTAAAAAAATTCACAAGTTTGTCCAATAAAAGTGGCACACATTTTGCGCCATTTTCCGAAACACGTAGCGTTCTTATTTTTTGGGATCTATGGCTCAGTGATGGCTTATTTTTTGCGTCTCGAGCTGACGTTTATAATGGTACCATTTTTGCGCAGATGCTACGTTTTGATCGCCTGTTATTGCATTTTGCGTAAAACTTGCGGCGACCAAAAAACGTAATTTTGGCGTTTGGAATTTTTTGCCACTACGCCGTTTACCAATCAGATTAATTGATTTTATATTTTGATAGATCGGGCATTTCTGAACGCGGCGATACCAAATATGTGTATATTTATTTATTTTTTAACCCTTTAATTTTCAATGGGGGGAAAGGGGGGTGATTTGAACTTTTAGGGTTTTTTTTTTTTTTTTTTTATTTTTAAAACTTTTTTTTTACTTTTTTTTTTATTTTACTAGTCCCCCTAGGGGGCTATAGCGATTAGCAATCCGATCGCTATTGTCTATCTGCTGATCACAGCAATACAGCTGTAAACAGCAGATTCACTCACTTTGTTTTTCCCTCTGCTCTCGGCCGAGGGAAAACGAAAGTGAAAGATCATAGCAGCAGGCGTCATCACATGACCCTGTGCTACGATGGCAACCACCGATAGTCACGTGATAACACACGTGACTTCCGGTGGGGGCGGCGGTAAGGAAGAAACATGGCCGCGCGCATTTAAATCTTGCTGCCAGACTTTGGCAGCAAGATTTAAGGGGTTAATGGCCGCGGGTGGAAGCGATTCCACCCGCGGCTAGCAGGCACACATGTAAGCTGTTGAAAACAGCTGATATGTGTGCCGATCCACGCTGCCTGCCCGCGGCAGGGGGCGGGGCTTAACGGGACACGATCCTGGACGGATAGATCCGTCCAAGGTCATGAAGGGGTTAATGGCTAACTGAAAAGATGGTAATAATAGCAAGCTTTCGAGACTACTCCGGTCTCTTCTTCAGGCTCAATATAACACAAAATCTGAAGAGTCACATATTTATACACAACAGGACATAGAATGGGGCAGTAAATAAAACAAGTTATGTGAAGCAGAACTATCACTATGGTAAGAGGACAAACTGTTGTGGCCATAAATATTGCTGCATTTAAGTGTGAAAGTTTTATTGTCCTCTGAATAGGATTTGGTCCAGGGCTGTGATGCGCCCGAATGGTCTGAGGAGCACATCTCTTAATTGATGTAAAAAGACATGAATCCATGAGACACATTCATTCCTGCTCTGAATGTGTCAAAGGTCATCATAAGTTTGTACTCCCATAGTCTGCTATCTCTCTGGGACTTGAAGTTACCTTTCAATACCAGCAATTTCCTGTCCATTATGCTGTGGTCTGGGTTACAAAAATGTTTGGTCACAGGTAGATCCATCCTTTTTTCCCTAATAGTGTGGAGGTGAGAATTCATCCTTGTCCTGAGCTGTTGTCCTGTCTCCCCTACATACAGACCCCCAGTTGGACATTTGGTACATATAATTAAGTACACCACATTAGTTGTGGAGCAGCTGAAGGTACCTGGGATCTTGTAGTCCTGATGTGATCTGGGAATCTTTATCTTGTCCGTTGTCAATATAAATGGACAGGTCTTACATTTTTTCTGGTTACAGGGAAGTGTTCCTGTGACGCCCTGGCCAGGCCTAGTAGTCACAAATAGGGCCCCGCATTACACCTTTCCCTCACAGATAACACAGAGCCAACCTTCAAAACCCTAGTCACCTCCCTCGGGGCTGGATAGACACACCAGGGGGCGGAACCAGGTGGTTGGAAGACGCAATCCGAGGAGTCTGGACTGCCCGAGGCGGTAAAATCAGTAGTTCAACAGAGTTCAGTTTCAGAGTTGAAGGAGAGTTGAGGTCAGGCCTGTATCTCAGGCCTGAAAGGAAAACTGACAGGTACCAGGGTAGGAGCCCTGGTGCCTTTGGCTAGGAGACAGACGGTGGTCTCCGTCTGCAGGAGCCGGGAAGACAACTTGACGGAATCGATGTGGACCGTGACAGGGTAGTGGCCCGCCGGTACCGACCCGGGGAACCGACTTGGAAACCGGAGCACACAGGGGGGTACTCAGACCCTGAAGCTAAGCCCAGAAGCTACTGGAACTAGTTAATTAACTGATTGAGGCCAGGACTAGAGGTTCTGTCCCATTTAAAGTCCCGACTGAAGGCAACAGCCCACCGAGGGGGATAACAAGCCACCGCCACGGCTCAGAGATCCCACGGGCCAGCGTCTGCGGGCAACGGGCTCCTTAGGTGACAAGTAGCCAGCAGCGGACTCCTGAAGTTGCAAGCACAGGCAGTCCACCATTCAAACACAAGTACAGGAGAAAGACAGAGACCACCAGCTGGGTGGGGGAACCCGAACGCAGCCGGCTGCGGGCACCGACCACCATCACCTTGGTTTACCAGAGACTCGTGTGTTCTTTCATAGTGAGTACACCAGCACCCTGCGGTCGCCCATCTCCCTGCACCACCATACCCCAACGGGTCCCGGGGCCACCATCCCTGCCCACAGAGGGGTTAACAACTTGCTGCGCAACATCTCCCCCAGGTGCCCCGTCACTGCAGCGGTGGTGTCCCTTATCACCACATACCGTGGGTGGCATCACGAACTCCGTATGGCCCAGCCCGTACATATACGTCCTACATCCACCATCCTATCACCCCCCTTTTCACTTGAAGTGACCGCGAGACCCCCGGGTCCGGAGACCCTCGAGCCACCCATAGAAGGACCGGATCCGAGCAGCTCGGCTGCTGAGAGCGGGGCGGTACACCTCAACTTCTGGAGTCACGAACAGGATACTTACTAATCCACTTACCTTGTGGAAGTGCGCCTTGTATTGAAGTCAGCGGTGATCCGTTGCAAAAATGTTCAGAATCCGCCATCTTGTCGCCATCTTGTTGGCGCAAATGTTCCCGCCTAGCGTCTCCTTCCCCGAGAAAGGGCGCGAAGCTGAAGCCCCACCCCCTGGGAACACGGCCGAAAAGCAAGGCTGGAAGTCGAAAAACGAAACTTACTGGCCGAGAAGAGAAGTGCCAGGAAAAGACCAAGGGGGGGGGGCGGGTGAAAATTCTGCGACATGTGACCGAGCAGATAAAGGGCAGGAACTCCAGGACCCTGCCACCCTTCTGGTTCATGGATCCCGTGAGAGTACCATGGCTGACCCGTCCAACCAGCCCGGAGTGCAGGAGCTCATACCCGGAACAGCAGCATGGGTGGAAGCCCAGACCGTGCGGATCCAGGCGCAGGCGCGCTTTATAATGGAGTGGTGGATGGCCGAGATGGAGGAAATGGCTGCGGCCGTGCGAGCACGCGAAGTGGAGGCAACCTTGGAGAAGCGGGTAAGCGACTCACGCCCCTATGTCCCCGAGGGACCGGCCGATCAGGCTGAGGGACCGGGTCTGTCCCTGCCCTCTATATTGCCTCCCACGCCACCTGTACCGGTTGTCGCTAACACCTCGGTCGGTCCGCTGCCACCAACACCGGCAGCGGAGTCCATCCCACTGGCCTGTGAAGATCCGCCTGAAGAAACCGCCGGCGATCAGCCCGTTACCGCCCCGGCACCAACACCGGCTCCACGCAAGTCCAGATCCCGGAAAGTGTCCCGTCCAGCCGAAGACTCGACAGCGATCCTGGTCCCGAAAGGAGCCACGCCTAAGATGACAACGGCCCCAGCAGTCGGCCCGGCCACAGCGGAGGCAGACCGGAAGCCAGTCCCACAGGTCACGCTGACCGCTCCCAGGTACCCGGCCTCGGCTGAGGCACGGCGGGGATGTAGCTGCCTAGCGGCAGAGCAGGCCACGTCACAGCGGGGTTCCCCATTGCAGAAGGTGTCGTTGTGGCCGGCACGGAGGAACTCCAGCTGGGTCCATCCCCTGCACAAGTTGACCCGGAGCTACCAATAGGAGCTCTGTACTGGGAGCGGCAGCTGAAAAGGGAAATCAACGCCAGGGAGATGCCATCCTGTATACAGGGTGGAAGGAAAGGAGGATCTTGTCTGAATTGTACGCCGCTGCGGTTGGAGCCTCAGAGGGCGCCATCAGGGGTCGGAGCCCCGGTGGAGGACAACAAGAAGTTGAGTTGGAGTGAGGACAGTCCTGTGTGCAGAGTCCGGTTTGGAGGAGCAATCGTACCCGCACTAAAGGCAGTGAAAGACGGAGTCTTTATGGACAGTGTCGCCCGTGGATGACGGTGGCATTGGGGACCACCATCCCTGCCCAAGGAGGGGTTAACAACTTGCTGCGCAACATCTCCCCCGGGTGCCCCGTAACTGCAGCGGTGGTGTCCCATATCACCACATATCGTGGGTGGCGTCACAAACTCCGTACGGCCCAGCCCGTACATATACGTCCTACATCCACCATCCCATCACTCCCCTTTTCATTTGAAGTGACCACGAGACCCCCGGGTCCGGAGACCCTCGAGCCACCCACAGAAGGACCAGATCCGAGCAGCTCGGCTGCTGAGAGCGGGGCGGTACATTCCTGTTGGTGTTGGTGAGGACAGGGAGCTTCTGACAATGAAGCTTCTTAGATTTGGGGGCTGTCTAAAACACAGAAGTGGGGGGTCTGGAAAAATAGATTTTAATCGGGCATCTTTTTGCAGTAATGGTTGTAGTTTACGTGTAGGTTCTCTTAACATCTCCAGATGTGGATTGTAAGTGATTATGTGCCGCCCAGTGCCCCGTTACCTTCAGGTCGTCTCAGGGTCTTCAGGGACGGCGCGTCCTGGATCCTTCTGGTCACAGGTAGGTTGACTTCTATGGGATTCGTGACGCCAATCTCGGTATTGCGGTCAGGGCGATCGCCACTGCAGTTTACGGGACACCTGGGGCTGATGGTGGGTGCAGTTAGATGTGGTGGCCTCCCGAAAGTGAGGCTGGCCCCAGGGCCAGTGAAGGTGTGTAGTACCACAGGTCGCAGAAGAACTCACACGCACAGCAGGGATGTCTTTCAGGGTTTTTACTCACTTCAGGTGGCAGGGGTGAGTAACCCGGGCGATGCTGTGATGCTCCAAGTGGGAACCAGGCTCCCCGGCTCCTGCAGGGCAGGCCACCGCCTGCCTCCTAGCCAAGGTGTGCAGACTACGACCCTCACACCTGTCAGTTTCCGCTGCAGACCTGTCACCTCAGGCCTGCTGCACACTCCTCCACTACAAATTGATCTGACTGACTGTGAACTTGAACTGAACACTGTTCTCCTGCCTCAGGCCCTCTGGACTCCTCGATGGGCGTGGCCAACCGCCTGGCTCTGCCTCCTGGCGTGACCATTAAGCTCTGAGGGAGGTGACTAGGTTTTAATGTGGTTGGCTGCTGTTAGCTTTTTAAAGGGACGGGTGTTATGCAAGGGCCTACCTGTGACTACCTGGCTAGTCCAGGGTGTCACATTCCCCTTTGGTGTAATACAGACCGTCCGCGGGCTGTCCGATCACCACCGTTTATTTTTTTAATTGGAAAAAGATAAAAAAAGGGAAAACACGTACAATTATAATAACATTATTTACATTTGTCAAGTATATGCAGATTTCTTCCCGTGCGGGAGGCATTTTGCTTAAACGTTGCAACAATAAAACATTTTTATTAACCGGGAACGGGACGGGACCGGGTCCTTTCAGTCACCCACCCAAGCAAACCATCCCCTTGATGCTGCCTCTAAGAAACAGGCAGCACCCCTTTTCCCCAGTCCAGGAAACCGGAATGGGTCCGGGTATTGCCCACTCGGGCCAGGTACAAAGTTCCATACCCGGCAGCCTCTCAGAGGCCCCACGTCCAGGGGACCCCTGACCCGGAGGATTGTCACCGGTTGCATTGGTGACAGGGCTTCGGCCATCACATTCCCGCAGGCCCTTCCTCCAGCCTGCCTCTCCGGAGGCTGTGGGACCAGAAAGGGTGGTCCGGGACTTATTTACAAACCCAATAGTTTTTGGGTGGCCTGCAAGTTCACGGCCTTGTTCATGAGTTAAGCGGGGAAAGCAACAAAGTCCCAACGGGGACAGGCAGTATGGTCCCATCGGGGACTTCAACATGGTAGCCGGGATCCGCTACCTTTATTTTCTTCTAAACGCAGGCATGCACTTCCGATCTCCTGCTCAAGAGCCAGGCCCACCTGGGTGCCCACGGCGCCGGCTATGACCAGCTTCTCATACTGCCGTGGGCCCCACCGATCAGTGGCCTGCTCCGCCTCTCTGCAGGTGTACGCCGGCTGCTCCACAGCCGGGATGGGGTACTTGGGAGCGGCCAGCTCCGTGGCCGGGGTAGACTTCCGGTCGGGTTCTGCCTCCGTTGCGGCCGGGCGGATTGCTGGAGCCGTCGTCATCACCGCTGCGGCCAGGTGGACCGCCGGAGCCGTCGTCATCTTTGTTGCGGCCATGCTCGGGGCCGGATGGGATGTCGTCGGCGGTGCTGGAGCGATGGTGACGGTAAGGCCTGAGGGCCCAGCAGCTGGGTCCTCCCCTGTAGGTGGTACGGGCTCCGCTGCCACGGACTGAGGCAGGGGGTTGGGGGCTGTGGACACGGGCGACGAGGGAGGCTGTGTCGTGGACGTGAGCTGGCCGGGTCCCTCAACCGAGACGGCCGGGAACATAGGGGCATGGGTCACTCCTTACCCGCTCCTCCGAGATCATCTCCACTTCGCGCGCCCGGACGGCTGCAGCCATGCCCTTCATCTCCGACGCCCACTTCGGCAGCATGAAGTGGGCTTGGGCCTGGATCTTCCGACACATCCTGCCGCGTTGGTATCAATGAACGGGTTTCTGCAGAGTCCTGGCGTCCCTGCACTCCGCAGCGCTAGTTACATGCTGCCATTCTCGCCCGCTCCCCCTTGGTATTTTCGCGGCCTTCCCTTTTTCTGCTGGACAGATTCGCCTTGCGACCACTCACTTTCTCTGCAAGGCCGCGTTCTGTGGGGGCGGGGCTTCCGCTTTCGCGCCCTTTCTGTGGGGAAGAAGACTCTGGCGGGAATTTTCGCTCCAAAAGATGGCGACTTCTCCAAATTTCGCAACGGATCACTGTTGACTTCCACTTCAAAGCGCACTTCACTGGGTAAGTGAATGGATCGAATCTTGTTCGTGACGCCAGAAGAGTCGATGTGTAGCGCCCCACGCTCGGCTGCAGTCCGGGCTTGTTTGGTGGGTGGCTCGAGCGCCTCCAGACCCGGGGGTCACGTCGCTCTGCAAGGGGTTGCTGGCGATCTCGATGGGGGTGGTTAGGTAGGTGTATGGCCGGAGCCGTTTTTGAGTTCGTGACGCCACCCACGGGACGTGGTGAAGGTGTAGACACCACCGCTGCAGTTACGGGGCACCCGGGGGAGATGGTAGTGCAGCAAGATGTTAACCCCTCCGTGGGCAGGGATGGTAGCCCCGGGACCAGCTAGGGGAGCGTAGTGGTTGGGCGGTGCAGGGCGGTGCGCGGCTGGATGGCACTGTTGTACTCATGATTACTGAAACACTCAAGTCTCTGATGAACAAAGTTGATGGTGGTCGGTGCCCGCAGCCGGCTGCGTCTTGTCCCCTACCCGGGTTGGTGGTCCTGACCTTTTTCCTGCACCTTGTTATGTTTGTGTAGACTGCCTGTGCCTTAGCAGCGGGAGTTCGCTCCCCGGCTGTGTTTGTGTCGGTGGAGTCCGTTTTCCCGCAGGCGCTGGCCCGTGGTATCTCTCTGCCTGTGCGGTGGCTTTCTATCCCCCTCGGTGGGCTGTTGCCTTCTTTCGGGTCTTGGGATGGGAAAGGACCTAAGGTCCAGACCTCAATCAGTGAATTCGACGTGGTCCAGTGGCTTTTGGGCCTCGTTCTGAGTGTGACTACCCCTCCTGTGCTCCGGTTTCCAGTCGGTTCCCCGGTTCGGTACCGGCGGGCCACTACCCTGTCCCTATCCCTTACGGTTCCACCTGGCCTTCTTCCCGGCTCCTGCAGGCCAGGCCACCACCTGCCTCCTAGCCAAGGTGTGCGGGCTACGACCCTCACACCTGTCAGTTTCCACTGCAGACCTGTCACCACAGGCCTGCTGCACACTCCTCCTCTACAAATTGACTGTGAACTTGAACTGAACACTGTTCTCCTGCCTCAGGCCCTCTGGACTCCTCGATGGGCATGGCCAACCGCCTAGCTCCGCCCCCTGGTGTGACCATTAAGCTCTGAGGGAGGTGACTAGGTTTTAATGTGGTTAGCTGCTGTTAGGGCCGGGTGTTATGCAAGGGCCTACCTGTGACTACCTGGCTAGTCTAGTGCGTCACATATACAATACAGTTTTTTATGTGTTTTGGATGAAAACTGTCCCATTTCAGGTATGTTGGACGGTCAATTGGCTTCTTGTACAGGGATGTCTCTAATTCATTGTTCCGGAGTTTAATGATGGTGTCCAAGAAGTTGATTTCAGTGCAGGAGTAGTTGATTGTTAGGTTGATGGTGGGATGAAACTGATTAAAATATTCATGGCAGGTCTTCAGCTGCTCCTCAGACTCTGTCCAGATGATTAAAATATCGTCAATGTAACGGTAGTAGGCCAGAGGCCTGATAGGACAAGAGGATAAAAAGTCACTCTCAAGCTTGGCCATGAAAATATTTGCATATTGTGGTGCCATTTTGCTTCCCATTGCAGTCCCAGTCTCCTGTAGATATATGTTATTGTCAAATGCAAAGTAATTATGGGTGAGGATGAATTTTGTAAGCTTCACTACAGAATCGGCATAAGTTCCTGTATTTTCCAGGAAGACTTTGCAGGCATTCAACAATCCATCCTGGTGTGGAATATCACATCCATGGTGGCAAGGATGGTTCCCTTTTTGGAGAGCTCCTATTGCTGATAGTTTTTTCAATAGGTCAGTAGTGTCCTGGATATAGCTGGTTGTATCCCTTACCAAGGGTTTAAGGATACCCTCTACCCTCTTTTTTTTGTTTATTTATTATTTTTTTGGGGGGGAGATTAGAATTTCTGCTATGGGGCCCCATGGTTCTTTGTAACCCCCTGCAGATGAGACACTTTATTAGATGCCAGATTGGCAGCCATGTCTGGTTCTAGTTCTGGAGTATTGAGTGATTGTCACTGTGTAGGGTAAAGTGCAGATAAATAAAACACACAACACAATATATTATCTGTAATTTTCTCTTATTTTATTGGAATATCAATAAGCAACATTGTAATGAAAAGATTACCGGCCCTTTAATAAATTACACAAAGGTCACAGTGACTCTCAGGTCCGGCTACGATGGAGACCACAGAACTTGCTGCGGACATTGTGGACCTGATGAAAGTCACCGGACCTAAAGATCCAGAGGAAGGCGAAGAAAACCTCCGGAGAGTTCTACCTCAGGGGGGAAAAAAATTCCTTCCTGACCCCATTTCTGGCGATCAGATATTTTCCTGGATCTCGTCTGTCCTGCTGCATATTGCTGTATAAATGTACGTCACAGGCGGACATAGACAGGAGAGGCCCCTGTGCCAGAATATGCTAGGGACCCTGTGCAGTCCAATATCTCCTCATAATGCACGATTACCCCTGCATTTGAGATGGTAATGCATAGGTCCTCACCCAGTGGTGTACTGCCAATGGTGAAAGGCCATGCCACCGCTATGGGGCCCAAGAATCAGGGTGGCCTGGTGCCCCCACCTCCCCTCAGGTCCCACACCGAGGATCGCACTTTCAATTGTATGGGTCCCAGCTGCCCAACAAGGTCGGCCCTGCTGAGTCCCAGCTGCCAACCAGGTCGGCCCTGCTGGGTCCCAGCTGGCCAACCAGGTCGGCCCTGCTGGGTCCCAGCTGCCCAACCAGGTCGGCCCTGCTGGGTTCCAGCTGCCCAACCAGGTCGGCCCTGCTGGGTCCCAGCTGCCCAACCAGGTCGGCCCTGCTGGGTCCCACCTGCCCAACCAGGTCGGCCCTGCTGGGTCCCACCTGCCCAACCCGGTCGGCCCTGCTGGGTCCCACCTGCCCAACCCGGTCGGCCCTGCTGGGTCCCACCTGCCCAACCCGGTCGGCCCTGTTGGGTTCCAGCTGGCCAACCCGGTCGGCCCTGTTGGGTTCCAGCTGGCCAACCCGGTCGGCCCTGCTGGGTCCCAGCTGCCCAACCAGGTCGGCCCTGCTGGGTCCCAGCTGCCCATCCCGGTCGGCCCTACTGGGTCCCAGCTGCCCAACCCATTCGGCCCTGCTGGGTCCCAGCTGCCCAACCCGGTCGGCCCTGCTGGGTCCCAGCTGCCCAACCAGGTCGGCCCTGCTGGGTTTGGTCCCAGCTGCCCAACCAGGTCGGCCCTGCTGGGTCCCAGCTGCTCAACCAGGTCGGCCCTGCTGGGTCCCAGCTGCCCAACCAGGTCGGCCCTGCTGGGTCCCAGCTGCCCAACCAGGTCGGCCCTGCTTGGTCCCAGCTGCCCAACGAGGTCGGCCCTGCTGGGTCCCAGCTGTCCAACCAGGTCGGCCCTGCTGGGTCCCAGCTGCCCAACCAAGTCGGCCCTGCTGAGTCCCAGCTGCCCAACCAGGTCGGCCCTGCTGGGTCCCAGCTGCCCAACCAGGTCGGCCCTGCTGGGTCCCAGCTGCCCAACCAGGTCGGCCCTGCTGGGTCCCACCTGCCCAATCAGGTCGGCCCTGCTGGGTCCCACCTGCCCAACCAGGTCGGCCCTGCTGGGTCCCACCTGCCCAACCAGGTCGGCCCTCCTGGGTCCCAGCTGCCCAACCTGGTCGGCCTTGCTGGGTCCCACCTGCCCAACCAGGTCGGCCCTGCTGGGTCCCACCTGCCCAACCAGGTCGGCCCTGCTGGGTCCCACCTGCCCAACCAGGTCGGCCCTGCTGGGTCCCACCTGCCCAACCCGGTCGGCCCTGCTGGGTCCCACCTGCCCAACCCGGTCGGCCCTGCTGGGTCCCACCTGCCCAACCCGGTCGGCCCTGTTGGGTTCCAGCTGGCCAACCCGGTCGGCCCTGTTGGGTTCCAGCTGGCCAACCCGGTCGGCCCTGCTGGGTCCCAGCTGCCCAACCAGGTCGGCCCTGCTGGGTCCCAGCTGCCCATCCCGGTCGGCCCTACTGGGTCCCAGCTGCCCAACCCATTCGGCCCTGCTGGGTCCCAGCTGCCCAACCCGGTCGGCCCTGCTGGGTCCCAGCTGCCCAACCAGGTCGGCCCTGCTGGGTTTGGTCCCAGCTGCCCAACCAGGTCGGCCCTGCTGGGTCCCAGCTGCTCAACCAGGTCGGCCCTGCTGGGTCCCAGCTGCCCAACCAGGTCGGCCCTGCTGGGTCCCAGCTGCCCAACCAGGTCGGCCCTGCTTGGTCCCAGCTGCCCAACCAGGTCGGCCCTGCTGGGTCCCAGCTGCCCAACCAGGTCGGCCCTGCTGGGTCCCAGCTGCCCAACCAAGTCGGCCCTGCTGGGTCCCAGCTGCCCAACCAGGTCGGCCCTTCTGGGTCCCAGCTGCCCAACCAGGTCGGCCCTGCTGGGTCCCAGCTGCCCAACCAGGTCGGCCCTGCTGGGTCCCACCTGCCCAACCAGGTCGGCCCTGCTGGGTCCCACCTGCCCAACCAGGTCGGCCCTGCTGGGTCCCACCTGCCCAACCAGGTCGGCCCTCCTGGGTCCCAGCTGCCCAACCTGGTCGGCCTTGCTGAGTCCCAGCTGCCCAACCTGGTCGGCCTTGCTGGGTCCCAGCTGCCCAACCAGGTCGGCCCTGCTGGGTCCAAGTTGCCCAAACCGGTCAGCCCTGCTGGGTCCAGGCTGCCCAACCAGGTCGGCCCTGCTGGGTCCCAGCTGCCCAACCCGGTCCGCCTTGCTTGGTCCCAGCTGCTCAACTAGGTCGGCCCTGCTGGGTCCCAGCTGCTCAACCAGGTCGGCCCTGCTGAGTTCCAGCTGCTCAACCAGTCCGGCCATATTCATGAATGAATTTAGCACCCATCCCCTCCAGCTATGTACTGTGTGAACAGGGCCCGAAACTGAGAGAGGAGATACTTACCTGGACTTGTCACCTTCATGCCGTCAGGGTCTAAAAACACAAAAAGCATCTGGTTTAGAAGATTGTGCATTCTATTGTAATTGTGATGTCACGGAATGTTAGTGATGTCATGTGACCTATGATCTCATCAGAACGGTCACTGCTGTTATGGATCAAGTTTACAACATCAAGGAAGAGTTAATTTAATAAATAGGTAAAATCCCAGCCTCATTTTTTTTTTTTTCCAAAACTTTTTATTAATTTTCCAATTTTTTATAAACATAACAAGATATTCAAGGTTACGCAAGGAAAAACATTTGTCTGACAATATGTGACATAATAGGGTGCAATGCCCCAACTTGATATTTTAAACTGATTATCTGATTGATATGGTCTCTATTAAACCAAGGCAAAAGTACTAAGAAATAACAGACGCGATACAAGTCAATTAGAGTCATTAAGCCCCTAAGCCAACCCCGAATGCTTCCAAATTTTCTGGCACGTCTTGTGGCTACCTTAGCGTCTCGTCTCCCTTTCCTCCGGAACCCACACCTCCGTGATTTTCAATTTACCCAGTTTGTCCTGGATATCATTCAGAAGGTACCATTCCGATTGTATAAAAGGTGTCATCAGATTATTTATTTCTCTTTGAGTAAATTGACTTTCAATGAAATTTCTCCATTTCCCAAAGAACTTGGGTGTCAACCTGTCTTTGTCCGTTTCCGCTTCCACTTTCTCCAGCCTCAATAAATTATGTAATTCCCCGATGACCTCTTTTATGGATGGTCCCTCCCTTTGTATCCAATGCTTTAATATGGACCGTTTGGCTATCATGGCTATGTCATGTACTATTGTATATTTCTTCTTTCCCGGCATGTCCGATCCCCCTCTTACTCCTCCCTCAAAGGAATGGAAAATCCACACCATTAGCTCTAGATTTCCAGAAATTCCCCATGTTGCCTGGACAAATAATCTAACTTGATTCCAGAACCTGTGAATTTCCTTACACTCCCATAGTCCATGTAGCATATCTGTTTTTTCTCTTTGACATTTAGGACACCGCATATCTCTTCCTGGAATGTTGAAGCCCATAATAGCCCTGTGTAAAATTCTAAATTGGGTGTCTCTCCATCTCTCATTGGTAACATGTTTCCGCATCTGTACCCATCCCTTCAATATATCCCCTACAACTTCCTGCCCTTTCAAATGTTTCCCCCACTCTGTTAGAGTACGGCTATCCTCCCCAGATATAAGCATTCCCCGAAATGTTCGGTAAATTTTGGAAACATTTACACTTGCTACATCACTTTCCATAAGCTCATCAATCAAACTCTTATTCAATTCCTTTCCAAGCTCCCCCAAATCTACAAATACTCCATGCTTCAGTTGTTCATACTGGATGATATGTGAGCTATTAAGTTCATACTTGTCAAGCACTTCCCGTCCTGTCAGCCACCTTCTCTCCTCCACATTCATGACATCCTTCATTCTCTCGACGCCCTTCTCTTTCCATCTAGTAAATAGCTTATTTTCCCGTCCCATGGGAAAGTTCGGAGATGCCCAGGGATTTAAGTACTTAGATACTTTCCATGACAGTCCCAATTTCTTTCTTACCAGTTTCCATGTTAGCATAGTGTCTCGGAATAAGATTGAGTTCCTTATATGCCCATCCGCCCTGGACAATTGGGAGTGTAAAATGGACGCCAAATCCCACGGTGATGCATACTTGGCTTCCATGCCATAGTCTGAGTGCCTGCTTGTTCCTCTCAACCAATCAAACACATGTCTCATTATACACACCAGGTTATAACCCCGAACATCCGGGAAACTAAGACCTCCTTCCTCCGTTGACTTCATCAATGTTCGTAACTTTATTCTAGGTTTCCTTCCCCGCCATATAAAATCCGCATACGCTGAGTTGAGCCTATTTACGTCCCTCAGTTTTAGCAATATCGGGATCGTCTGGAATGGGTACAACAGTCTAGGAAAGCTCATCATTTTTATCAGGTGGCACCTTGCCAGTAGTGGTAGAGGCAGACCCTTCCAACCCTTTAGTTGTGCTATAATTTTCCTAATTAGTGGGCCATAATTCATCTCGTAAATTGATTCCACCGTTCTTCCTATATGAATTCCCAGATATTTAAGTGATGTCTGTGCTATAGGAATGCCACATATACAACCATCCCTTACATTCCCCCCTTTTAGGAACAGGATCTCACACTTTTTTTTATTCAATTCGAATCCTGAGACTAATCCAAATTTTTCAATTAGGGCTAGAGTCTGTGGCAAATCCACGCTAGGGTCCCCCATATATAGTATGACATCATTGGCAAAAAGTGCTGTCTTTATTTCAGTTCCCCTTACCTTAATCCCTTTAAAACTATTCGGGCCCTGCAATATTCTTGACAATGGTTCAATGGCCAAGTCGAATAGGAGGGGAGATAGCGGACAGCCTTGTCTTGTTCCCTTCATCAAAGGGAACACGTCTGATAAAAAACCTGGAGTGTGTACCCTAGCTCCCGAGTTAGCGTAAAGATTCCTAATGTAAAGCCTCATTTTGCCTACAATCCCTGTGGCCTCTAGTACTTTGTCCAGCCAGCTCCAATTTACATTGTCAAACGCTTTTTCTGCGTCGAGTGTAACTAGAGCGGGTCTTGCCCCCCTCTCTATCTGATCCAATCTCACCGCATCCACCACTAGTATTGTCTTCCGGATATTAGTGACAGCATTTCTCCCTTTAATAAACCCTACCTGATGCTCTGTAATGATCCTTGGAAGAATCATGGCCAATCTATTAGCCATAATCTTAGATATTATTTTTAAATCCTGGTTTATAAGTGATATGGGTCTATAACTAGAGGGATCATCCAGGTCTTTAGTTCCCTTAGGGAGTAATTTGATATATGCTACGTTTGAATTTTTAGGAATTTCCTCTCCTTCCAAAAATGCATTTGTGAGGCAAATCCCGGGATATGAAGATGAATTATGACTCCAGTCATAATCCCTCATCACTCCCTGGCAGTGCCCCCTCCCTTCTTGTTCTCAGTGTTCCACTTACACCTCCATGGCCATGTCCTGTGATATGGAAATTAGGTGGTGTGGGAACAATGGACACAGGATGACTCCCTGCCGTCACCCTGTAGTAGGAGCTGCTAGCTAGTTAGCAAGGCTATGGAAATAGCCAGACAGAACGACTCCAGTAAAAAATGGTTCATATCTCGCAAGCCATATTTCCGATAAATATGGCAACCATAAAAATGGTGTCTCTGCATGCGGACGATGCCGGCACACCCTTTTTATGGGAGCAGGACATTGGGAAATGCCCCAGGCGTGATATCAGCCAATGGGGAACTGGCAGACAGGTCATGAGTCCCCTCGTTCTGTAGCTAAATTCATAACTGTCACAATGAGAGCGTTGGCGTCCGCCTACGACGCTCCCAGGCAAAGTTATGGCCCATATTCCATGTTGGGATATTGTCCATAACTCAAGCCAGGGGTGGAGCAGTGCTCCCTGTGAGGTCACTAAGGTAGGAGGGGACCTGGACTTGCCCAGGTTGATAACCCTACTTCGGCCATTTTCCAGTGTTCTTTCGCTGGGGGCACGTGTAGGAAACATCTGTGGGAGTTCCTGGAAACCTGGTCTACAGCGCCCCCCTGTGGCCAGACGCACAAGGTAACTGATTGAATTGCATACCTGTTGTAAACCATGCTTTATCTGTAACTGTACTCTGACATATGTATATTCTGTAGATTCCCTATTGTATATATTGTAGTTTCTAGTGTGCTTTAGGCTGATTAAATTATATAATTAATCTTGGGCTGTTCTGTTATCTCGATCTTGAATCCCACGTCTGTGTGTTCGGCTAATAGTTACCGTGAAGCGGTTGGTGGCAGCGAGTTGTGCCAAGGATTATTGTGGGGAGGCCAGTGAGATTCGGGGAGATTTTATATATTCCGCCCGCGGAGGTCGGGGGAATATATACCCTACTCTCACCGGGGACCCTTCAATAA
This sequence comes from Anomaloglossus baeobatrachus, assembly GCF_048569485.1. Classification (NCBI taxonomy): domain Eukaryota; kingdom Metazoa; phylum Chordata; class Amphibia; order Anura; family Aromobatidae; genus Anomaloglossus; species Anomaloglossus baeobatrachus. Next base: position 436,806,300 of record NC_134357.1, on the reverse strand, counting down.
TCGGCATAAGTAGTATAGCGGCCTCCTTGCTTATTGTCGGGCAATTCCATAATTGGCCTGACTATAAGAGGGGCGCTAGAGAGCGCGTCACGTGCTCTGTCTGTCGGTCGGGAGGTATAAAGGAGGGGTGACCCCCACTTGTTACCCCCCGATTGTGACGTACTGGTAGCCAGCGCGGGGGATTTCTGAGTGACCCCCCCGGTGGTTTGTGACATATTGGTGGCATAGCGGTGGGATCGAGATAATAGTGTGTGTGAGTGTGAGACCCATACTCCCAGACACTAAAGACTGCCTGCAGCAGCTGTGGCTGCTGGGGTCTTCAGACTAGCTCAACACTAGAGTGTCAGAGTGCAGATACTGTAAGGTGTGTGGAGGCATCAGGTGTCAGTTCTGTGTCAGTGACCAAAAGTCTGCAAGAATGGCTGATGGCACCAGGAGCAGAGCTATGCAACTGGCCAATGCTAAGGCAGGAGCCGAAGAGAGGGAGGACGGTGCTGTGGACAGCAATGAGGAGGTTGCCCACGAGTCCTCCAGGAGCTCGACGCCAGAAAACCGTTCTGCCGAGGACATTGCACAACCTGGCAATTATGGACAAGATGAGGAGCAGCTCACCCAAGGTTCCTCAACGAGCCAGATGCCAGCCCTCCGCTCTGAAAGGGACAGTGAATCGCCTAGCTCTGCAGCGTGCCGCAGATCACCACGTGCCATTCCACCGAGCCTGGGAGGCTCGGATAGCCTTCTTCAAATGGCTATGGCCCTTCTCCAGGCTGGAGACCAGAAGGGCTACAAGGAACTCCTGGCAGAGCGCAGGGCAGAGCGGCAGGCAGCGCGTGACGCTGAGGCTGCGGAGCGGCACGCAGAGCGTGAGGCTGCGGAGCGAGAGCGGCAGGCAGCGCGTGAAGAGCGAGAGCGAGAGCGACAGGCAGACCGTGACTACCAGCTGCAGCTAGCTCAGCTCCGGCCCTCATCAGCCACACGTGACCTTCGAGACACCAAACTTCCAAAGGTCCGTGTTGAGGACTTCCCAGTGCTGGAGAAGGATGGAGACTTGGACTCTTTCTTGACTGCTTTTGAACGGACTTGCTTGCAGCACCATCTGGACAAGGACCAGTGGGCCAAATACCTGACCCCCCGTTTAAGGGGTAAGGCCCTGGATATCCTTGGTGACTTGCCTGCTGAGGCAGATCAGGGCTACGACACCATCAAGCGGGCCCTGATCCAACAGTACAACCTCACTCCAGAGTCCTACCGCAAGAAGTTCCGGAGCCTACAGAAGGGACCAAAGGACTCCTGGGCTGACCACCGGCGGGCACTTGCCCGAGCTGCCGACCACTGGACCCAAGGCCTGCAGCTTTCCACCGGACCAGAGATCCTGGACTTGTTCATCACGGAGCAACTCTTGTGGAACTGCCCGGAGGATCTCCGCCAGTTCATCCGAGACCAGAAGCCAAAGGGGTCCACGGCTACAGCTGCCCTTGCCGATGACTACACCAACAACCGGGCCCCTGAGGCCAGGAGAGCGGCCACCAGCAGCACCTGGAGAGGGGGTAAGATGAATTCTGCGACTGCCCCACCTGCCCCTAGACTGCAGGGGGTGTCCCCCTCAACTCCCCTCTCCAGGCCCGTGGCGGAACCAAGACGGTGCCACCAGTGCAACCTACCTGGACACTTCAAGGCCATGTGCCCTCAGCGTCCCAAGGCCCCGGCTCCGTCCCCGTCCCAAGGGCCGCCCAAGGTGTATTGTGTGGGTGGGGGTGGTGGTAGGTCCCTGGACAGCTTCCAACCTGTCACCGTCGGCCGGTCTGTGACCATAGGACTGCGAGACAGCGCCTCGGAGGTGACTCTGGTGCGGCCTGAGATGGTGTCCCCCCAAGACTTGATCCCTGGAAAAACCCTCGCTGTCTCCGGGATTGGAGGCATTGACCCGGCGCTGCCTGTTGCTGACATTTATGTGGACTGGGGCGCAGGGCGAGGGGTGAGGGAGGTGGGGGTAACTGATCGGATCCCTGCAAACGTGCTACTTGGGACAGATTTGGGGCAGATAACCTCCCAGTTTGGGCCCCAACCAAGGGCTGAACCTTCAGCCAGTACTGACATGCCTCCGGACAATGTTAATGTGTTATCTATGAATGATGTAAGGGAGGAGGGAGTGAACTCTGATATTTCTGCTTGCATAGACACCATAGACACACACTCAGCTGCAGCTGTGACAGGGGAGGGGGTCAGAGAAAGGTGTGACAATGCCTCTACAAGTAACCAGCCTGTGAGCTGGGATCTGTTGCCCTCTGCAGGGATAAGCAGAGAGCAGGGTGCTGCAGGGGGAGGACCAGTGTGTGGGGTGGGGGCTACCACAGCAAATGTGGGGTCCCCAGAGATTTCACAGCGGGGTTCTGTTGCTGCAGGAGGGGAACAGGCAGGTGAGATTGGGGCCGGTCCAGGAGCGGAAGTGCTCCCAGGTAAGATCTCGGTGCATGGTTCCCCCACAACCGGGGTGTCAGGAAGCCAGGTAGGTCTGCCTGAACCGGCGACTTGGTCAGGAACGGAGGAGGAGCAGGCACGACCCACGGTCGCAGCGGCTGTGGCCGCTGTCACCCGCAGTGGGAGTGCTGGAAGCCAAGGGGCCTCCCGGAGGTCCGATAGCTCTTCCCCTTCTGACCAAGTGGCAGCCGAGTCAGGTGGAGGCCAGGACACAGGTCCCGGGGTACTGACTGAAGATGTGACAGTCTCGTCGATTCTGGCCACATCTAGTCAGGGGTTTCAGGCAGCGTTAGAGGCTGACGACAGCCTGAAAGCTCTTAAGGAGCAGGCGGCACAGCCTCCCTCGGACTCGGACCCGGAGCGAGTGGTCTGGGACCAAGGACGGCTGTACCGGGCCACGGTCCAGCAGGGTTCACCGGAGGCGTGGCCCAGGGACCGACAGTTAGTGGTACCCTATCCGTTCCGGACGGAGTTGTTGCGGATCGCACATGAGATTCCGATGGCCGGACACCTAGGGATCGCTAAGACCAAGGCCAGGTTAAACCAGCATTTCTACTGGCCAAAAATGGGGGCCGATGTGGCTGCCTACTGCCGTTCGTGTGAAACCTGTCAGAGAGTGGGGAAGGCGGGGCCACGCCCCAAAGCCCCACTAGTATCTCTGCCAATCATCGATGAGCCTTTCAGGAGGGTGGCTGTGGATCTGGTCGGCCCGCTGGCCATCCCCAGCAGCTCCGGGAAACGCTTCATACTGACGGTAGTGGACTATGCCACCCGGTACCCAGAAGCAGTGGCCTTGTCGTCCATTCGGGCTGACAAGGTGGCCACCGCATTGCTGGAGATTTTCTCCCGAGTGGGTTTTCCCCAGGAAATGCTCACTGACCGGGGGACCCAATTCATGTCCCAGCTGATGGAGGCCCTCTGTAAGCAAGTCCAGGTGCGACATCTGGTGGCCAGCCCGTACCATCCACAGACTAATGGCCTGTGCGAGCGGTTCAATGGCACCTTAAAGCAGATGCTTAAGATGTTGGTCGACTCCCATGGGCGTGACTGGGAGCGGTATCTCCCACACCTGTTATTTGCTTACCGGGAGGTTCCACAGGCCTCAACAGGATTCTCACCGTTTGAGCTCCTGTACGGGCGACGTGTGCGGGGCCCCCTGGCTCTGGTGAAAGAGGCTTGGGAAGGGGATTTGGCCACCCCTGGAGTGTCGGTTATCGAGTATGTCATGCGCTTCCGGGACAAAATGCAGGCCTTGACGCAATTGGTACACGACAATATGGCTCAAGCCCAGGCCGATCAGAAGCGTTGGTACGACCAGAACGCTTGTGAGAGGACCTACCAAGTGGGTCAAAAGGTGTGGGTACTGGTCCCCGTACCACAGGACAAGCTTCAGGCAGCCTGGGAAGGCCCATACCTCGTGTACCAGCAGCTCAACCCTGTAACGTACCTGGTCACCCTGGACCCTGCCCGTGGAAGGCGGAAGCCCTTCCATGTGAACATGATGAAGGCACATCATGAGCGGGAGGCATGTGCGCTCCCCGTGTGCAACCTGCCCGAGGAGGGAGAAGCGGAAACCCTCTTGGATATGCTAGCCCAGGTTAGGGCAGGCGGATCCATTGAGGATGTGGAGGTTGGCCACCAGCTCTTGGAAGACCAACGGTCCCAGCTGTGGGCCACCCTCCTCCCCTTCCGGGGGTTGTTTACCAACCAGCCCGGAAGGACTGACTTGGCTGTCCATCACGTGGACACTGGGGATCATCCCCCGATCCGGCGTTCAGCATATCGGGTCTCCCTGGAGGTGCAGCAACACATGCGCCAGGAGATTGACGAGATGCTGAAGCTGGGGGTGATCCAGGCATCCAACAGCGCTTGGGCCTCGCCTGTAGTCCTCGTCCCTAAGAAGGACCGAACCACTCGGTTCTGCGTGGACTACAGGGGGCTCAATGCGGTCACGGTCGCCGATGCGTACCCAATGCCACGCATCGATGACCTGCTCGATCAGTTGGCCGGGGCTCAGTACCTGACCATCATGGATCTGAGCCGGGGATATTGGCAGATCCCCCTGACTCGCAAGGCCAGGGAACGCTCTGCCTTTATTACCCCATTTGGACTGTACGAGTCCACGGTGATGCCATTCGGGATGAGGAATGCCCCTGCCACTTTCCAGCGGATGGTCAACACCCTGCTCAAGGGACTTGAAGGGTACGCGGCCGCGTACCTGGATGACATTGCCGTCTTCAGTCCCACCTGGGAGGACCACCTAGAGCATCTAGCACAGGTGCTCAGGCGGATCCACCGGGCAGGTTTGACCATCAAGCCGGGAAAGTGTCAGCTGGCCATGAGCGAGGTCCAGTACCTCGGTCACCGGGTAGGTGGGAGAACACTGAAGCCCGAGCCTGAGAAAGTGGAAGCCATCGCATCCTGGCCCACCCCCAGGACCAAGAAGCAGGTGATGTCCTTCTTGGGGACCGCTGGGTACTATAGGAGGTTTGTTCCATGCTATAGTAGCCTGGCAAAGCCCTTGACGGACCTCACCAAGAAGAAGCTGCCCTCTGCAGTCGATTGGACAATGGACTGCGAGACAGCCTTCCGGGCCCTAAAGGACGCCCTGTCCAGCCCGCCCGTGCTACAGGCAGCCGACTTCACGCGGCCGTTTGTAGTACAGACCGACGCCAGTGACTTCGGCCTCGGTGCGGTGCTCAGCCAGGTGGACTCTGCGAGCCAAGAGCACCCAGTCTTGTACCTGAGCAGGAAGCTGTTACCAAGGGAAGTTGCCTATTCCACGATGGAGAAGGAGTGCCTGGCCATAGTGTGGGCCCTGCAGCGTCTGCAACCCTATCTATACGGGCGCCACTTCATCGTGGAGACGGACCACAATCCCCTCAGCTGGTTGCACACCGTCTCTGGGACGAATGGGCGATTGTTGCGATGGAGCCTTGCGCTCCAGCAATACAACTTCACCATTCGCCACAAAAGGGGCCGTGACCACGGTAACGCAGACGGGCTGTCCCGACAAGGAGAGGTCGCGGACGGGCGCACGGGGGAACACCGGAGTGTGCTGCCCCCTAGCGCCCTCAAAAGGGGGGAGGTGTGAGGCAAATCCCGGGATATGAAGATGAATTATGACTCCAGTCATAATCCCTCATCACTCCCTGGCAGTGCCCCCTCCCTTCTTGTTCTCAGTGTTCCACTTACACCTCCATGGCCATGTTCTGTGATATGGAAATTAGGTGGTGTGGGAACAATGGACACAGGATGACTCCCTGCCGTCACCCTGTAGTAGGAGCTGCTAGCTAGTTAGCAAGGCTATGGAAATAGCCAGACAGAACGACTCCAGTAAAAAATGGTTCATATCTCGCAAGCCATATTTCCGATAAATATGGCAACCATAAAAATGGTGTCTCTGCATGCGGACGATGCCGGCACACCCTTTTTATGGGAGCAGGACATTGGGAAATGCCCCAGGCGTGATATCAGCCAATGGGGAACTGGCAGACAGGTCATGAGTCCCCTCGTTCTGTAGCTAAATTCATAACTGTCACAATGAGAGCGTTGGCGTCCGCCTACGACGCTCCCAGGCAAAGTTATGGCCCATATTCCATGTTGGGATATTGTCCATAACTCAAGCCAGGGGTGGAGCAGTGCTCCCTGTGAGGTCACTAAGGTAGGAGGGGACCTGGACTTGCCCAGGTTGATAACCCTACTTCGGCCATTTTCCAGTGTTCTTTCGCTGGGGGCACGTGTAGGAAACATCTGTGGGAGTTCCTGGAAACCTGGTCTACAGCGCCCCCCTGTGGCCAGACGCACAAGGTAACTGATTGAATTGCATACCTGTTGTAAACCATGCTTTATCTGTAACTGTACTCTGACATATGTATATTCTGTAGATTCCCTATTGTATATATTGTAGTTTCTAGTGTGCTTTAGGCTGATTAAATTATATAATTAATCTTGGGCTGTTCTGTTATCTCGATCTTGAATCCCACGTCTGTGTGTTCGGCTAATAGTTACCGTGAAGCGGTTGGTGGCAGCGAGTTGTGCCAAGGATTATTGTGGGGAGGCCAGTGAGATTCGGGGAGATTTTATATATTCCGCCCGCGGAGGTCGGGGGAATATATACCCTACTCTCACCGGGGACCCTTCAATAATCGGCATAAGTAGTATAGCGGCCTCCTTGCTTATTGTCGGGCAATTCCATAATTGGCCTGACTATAAGAGGGGCGCTAGAGAGCGCGTCACGTGCTCTGTCTGTCGGTCGGGAGGTATAAAGGAGGGGTGACCCCCCACTTGTTACCCCCCGATTGTGACGTACTGGTAGCCAGCGCGGGGGATTTCTGAGTGACCCCCCCGGTGGTTTGTGACAGCATTAAATACCGCAGTTAAATCTGGCGAGATCAGATCCCTCATAGCCTTATAAAACTCGCTGTTAAAACCGTCGGGGCCTGGTGCCTTGTTGGTGTTAAGCTCCCCGATTGTTCTAGTCACCTCCTCAACTGTGATATCTGCATTTAGGTCACTCAGATCTTCCTCTGTTACGCTAGGCAAGTGCGCTTGTCTTAACCACTCTGCCTCGTCAGTCATGTCATTGTTTCCTGGCCCATATAGTTTTCTATAAAAATGTCCCAGCAATTTATTAATTTCCTTAGGATCTGTGGTCACCCCCCCCCCTTTCTTTTTAGTTTGGAAATCACTGTCATTTTCCTGCTACCCCTTGCCAAATTTGCCAGCATCCTCCCCGCCTTGTTACCAAATCTATGTAGCTCTGCTTCCCTGTGCGACCAAAATAATTGTTCCTTTTTTTTTGCCCATTCGTCGAACCCCCTTTTTGCCTCCAACCATCTGTCTTTCGTCGTGGGAGATCTATTAGCCAAATACTTTGTGTATGCTACCCGCACTGCTTCACTCTGGTCATTATAATTCTCATTGGTCTTCCTTTTGATCATGGCCGCATATCCAATCAGGCGACCCCTCAAGACCGCTTTTGCCGTTTCCCAGTATAGCACTGGGTTCCCTTTGTGTTCCTTGTTTTCCTCTGTGAATTCTCCCCACCACTCTCGTAATACCCTGTGGAAATTATCTTGTCTGAGAAGAAATGATGGAAATCTCCATATGATATCTGTACCTCTCTTGAACTGCTCTCTGATACCCAATCTCAACGGACTATGATCAGATATCACCATGTTTTCTATCACACATTCTTGTGCCCGATTAACTAGGCCTTGAGAAATCCAAAATTGATCAATACGCGACCAGCTATCATGAGGATGCGAGAAGTGTGTATATTCTCTATCATGCGGGTGAGCTAATCTCCAGATGTCCTTCAAACCCACGTCTTCTAATGTCACATCCCTATGGTCCGGCCTTCTGTCCACATCCCCTGTCCTCTCCTTCCCCCTCCTCCTGTCTTCAGCTGAGTCTGGAACTGTGTTAAAATCACCTCCTACTATGATGTTGGTCTCCCCATCTGCTAGTATGCTGGCCTTTATGCCATCATGAAATATGCTCTGTTGGGAGTTTGGACCGTAAACATTATAGATACTTAATTTACCCGCTGGACTAATGATTGTTAAATGCTGCCACCGTCCCTGGTCGTCTGCCTCGTGTGTCACTACTTCATGGCTGAGCTGTTTATGTATTAGAATCATTGTCCCCGCTTTCCTACCTTGTGCCTCTGCCCCATATACAGTACCCACCCAGTATTTCTTCATGCGGAAAAAGTCCTCCTTCCTCAAATGCGTTTCCTGTAATAATGCAATATCTGTTTTTAGTCTTTTCAGATGTCTTAGTATCATTGCTCGTTTGTTAGGAGATCTCAAGCCTTTCACATTCCATGTAGTTATTTGTACCATATTTGCCTTTGTATTTTGCTCTTACTACTTCCTCCCCTGTGGGCCCTGAACTCACAAGAGACGAGACAATTATTACCAGGTATAGAATTTGCCCCCCAGGCTTGATATATCTTTTCCCCACCTTGTATGTATAACAAATATAACAATAAACAAGTAACTGTAGAACACGTTTTCCCTTCTGGGAAATTTTTGGCTCTTTTCGCCATGCTGATGACTTCCCCTTTTCCTAGCCAAACTGTTGAGCTCCCTAGTCACCCCCCTTAGAGTATACGTTCTAGCCCCGGATTCACATGAGTCACATGAACAAGCCTTAAATAATGGCAAAAATAGTACAGTATGACAAAAACTCTATAAGGACTTCAAGTCCAACTTAGCTCTATTTTCTGGTGGTCATCCCCGCACTCAGAGCAGACAGATCCACTTCATTTACGCCTGGAAGTCGTTCCTGGACAAAGGCGAGTGAAAGTAAGAATGAAAGTGAATCTGGAAGTGGAACTGAAAGTAAGCGTGAGACTGAATATGCGAGAGAAAAAGAGTGAGACAGAGCGCGTGAGGTACTGAAAGTGAGCGTGAGACTGAAAATGAAACTGAGTATGAGAGTGAGTGTGAAACTGAAAGTAAGCGTGAAACTGAAAATGAGACTGAATATGTGAGGGAGGGAGAAAAAAAAAAAAGTGTGAGACTGAGAGTGAGTATGAGAGTGTGAGACTGAACGTTAGGAGTAAGACTGAAAGTGAAACTGATAGCAAGCGTGAAAGCAAAACTGAACATGAGAGAGTGAAATCAAGAGAGTGAGAGAGTGCGAGAACAGGACCAGCAATATCTAGTTCAGTTCAGTTATCATGAACCATTTCCAACAGTTAGTCTCTGTGTTCCGAGCGAGGATTATTTTGTTGTTTTGGGCTCAATCTCCTTTCCTCTCTACTCTCCACCCGCGATTGCTCCTCAAAGCTTCTCGAGTCTTTCCCTGGGCCTCTTGGAGATCCTCCTCTGCTGGTCCCTTCTCCATTGTTTCCTCTTTTTTGTCCATCAGCCCGATTCTTATCTTGTTCTGCCATGAGAGTACGCTCTGCTTCTTTAAAGTCTTTGTAATATGCAAACGAGCCATTAAGATTTCTGACTTTCAGTGTGGCAGGGTATAGCAGTTGGCACTTGACTTTTTTGTTATACAGGAATGAACATACTTTGCTGAATTCTTTTCTCTTTCTGGAGACTTCTGCTGAATAATCACCGAAAATTAGCAGTCTGTTGCCTTGGTAATGCAATGGTCGCTGTCTGTCTCTAAAGGCCCTCAGTATTTCCTCTTTATGTTTATAATCAAGATATTTGACTATCACTTGTCTAGCCCTCAGCGGGGCTTTCTTGTTTGGGTTTGGATCCTCTCCCCTATTCGCTTCTTGTTGTCTCAGTGGTCCCACTCTGTGCGCTCTTTCCACTCTGAATTTAGCCTTAATGCCCAGGGCCTGAGGTAACTCCTGTTCACATATGTTATCCAGCTGTCCCAAAGATACCGATTCTGGCAGCCCCACAATGCGCAGATTATTTCGCCTCGATCGGTTCTCTAAGTCTTCCGCTTTATCTCTCAAATAATCGTTAGATTTCACTAGAGCTGCTATTTGCTCTTGCATAGCCATTATTTTCTCCTCTGAGTCAGATATTCTCTGCTCTGTTTCTGCCAGTCTAGATGCATGTCCACTAATCTGCTTTTGCATAGCTGCTAGGGATGTTTGTATGGCTGTTTCAATGGCCACTTTAATCTCTTTTGACAGCTGTGATGTCACTTCGGCAGCCAATTTTTTATAATCAACATTGAGCTCTTGTGCATGCTTGTCTTGGCCTGCAGGTGGTGCTGGTTTCTTAGTTCTCTTATTCTGAGCTGGGGATTTTCCACCCTCCCCCATTTGTTTACAGTATTTAGATAATGGTGTGGCCGGCAGTTTCTTGTTTGCTTTAGAAGGAATGTTACTGTTTCTGACATGCAGCTTCTGCTGGCATTTATCATGATTAGACACCTTATATTGCATGTCTAAGTGATCAGTCCGGTCTCCTGCGTCTCTGGACACTCTTTGCTTGCTGCACTCCTCCTCCTCCTGTCTTTCTTGTTCCTCCATGTCCCCTTCCTCTATCCATTGTGTTTCTCCCTCTGCAATCCCCTGCAGCTATTTCTCTCCTGCTCCATCCTCCCCCGACCCCCCGCTCTCATCTCCTTCACTTCTCCCTCTCCTGGCTTCCATTACCACATCTTGCACTGGGGACTCTGGCTCCTCCTCCATCAGGCTTGTAGGTGCCATGTCAGTCTCCTCTTCTCCCCGCCGGCAGTCAGGATCTCCACTCCTGCAGGTCCCCTCACCACCACCAGCACTCCTCAGTAAGTACCGCTCCATAGCTGTGTGCTTCCTGCTACCAGACGTGCTGCTCTCTGCTCGCTCACTTGCCCGGGTATGCTGTTTATCGTCGGTTTCTCAGAGGGGTGTCGGGAGCGTCTCCTCTATGCTGCCTCCTCAGCCAGGACCGGAACAGGAAGTCCCCAGCCTCATTTTAAAATCATGAGACTCACATTTAAAGGGACCCTTCTATTTTAATCCATATTATCTAGTTCTCTACGTACTAAAGGAAAACTCAAATGACGCTCCTGACCATAGTAAACGACAACTCCCAGGTCATCCACTGATTCAACAGGAAGAAAAAAGCTCAAAGCAGAGAGTAATAGCATTTGCAGCTCGATTTCAGTTGCAAAGCGCTATAATTTGTCCACATACAATGGCAAAACGACCCAAAAATTGAGCCTCGTGGAGTTGTCCCCACCTGTGTATTATATCTGTGTGTATATATTGATATGTGTATATTTACATATGTACTTACACATGGATGTCATAGAGGGTGGGCTCCATTGTGGGGAGCCAGTGTAATTAGCAGTTGATGTTCTGGAAGAGCCCATAAACCTGTATTACAGAGTCACCCTCCTATTATAGGGGCCGTAATACTGCATGTGTCCTGTAGGGGCCGCTACTTCCCACAGCAATAACAGCTGATTACAGAAGGTTTTAGCTGCCATCCCCCTATAAGTAAAGAGTCACCTACCTGCACTCATCCCTTTCTGGCTGTCAGGTCCTAGTGGCACAAGATGGCTCCGATGCAGAACTTTGTACATTCTATAACCATTGTGATGTCATTTGTTGTCTATGATGTCATAATAACTGCCTGATACTAATATAATAATTACCTGTTTAGACAAGTACTATATCCAAGATGGTGTATGTCTCCTATACTATAGTTCCATAACTGGATCACCGGGATTGATTATTGTGTCAATTTCTTTAAAGTTGTTTTGTTTTTTTGTTATTTAAATCAATGAATACAATGGGGGAGGACTATGGGGGTACATTACACTACATGCAGGACTATGGGGGTACATTATTATATTTGTGGGGTGCATTATAATATATGGAGGACTATGGGGGTATATTATACTATATGGAAGACTATGGAGGTGCAGTATAATATATAGAGGACTATAGGGGTGCATTATAATATATGGTGCATTATAATATATGGACTATGTGGGAAGCGTTATAATATATGGAGGAGTATGGGGAGTGCATTATAATATATGGAGGACTATAGGGGGTGCAATATAATATATGGAGGACTATAGGGGGTGTATTATAATATATGGAGGACTATGGCATACAGTATAATATATGGATCACTATGGGGGGGTTCATTATAATATAAGGAGGACTTTTGGGTGCATTAAAATGTATGGAGGACTATCGGGTGCATTATAATATATAGAGGACTATGGGGTACAGTAAAATATATGGAGGACTATGGGGGCTGCATTGTAATATATGGAGGACTAACGGGGGAACGTTATAATATGGGGAGTGCATTAGAATATATGGAGGACTATGGGGTGCAATATAATATATGGAGGACTATAGGGGGTGCATTATAATATATGGAGGACTATGGGAGAACCCCATAAATTTTTCAAAAGACCCCTTAGAAGTGCACAGCTCAGGAGACGGGACAATGACATTCTACAGGATCCGCTCTGCGTGCTCTTCTATAAGAGCTTTTTAGCTGAGGTTGGGGGTCTAGACTGGACAACCCCTTTAATATTTGTTTCAAAATCGATTTTTTAAAATGCAAATGAGGGGCTTTGGTGCACCCTTGGCGTGGACTATGCCTTGGTGCACTCTTATATTTGAATATGAAGCCAGTCCCTTGTGTTGATTGACAGCGCTCACTTAGTAAGATAGGTAAAATCAGACATACAAGCTAATATTAGACAGCACTCACTTTTACTAATGGAGCGCTGTAAATAAAAACAAAAGACTTTAAAATACAAATATGAGAGCGTAACGGTGCACCAAAGGTGGACCGACACAAAGACCACCCCAAAGGTGGACCGACACAAAGACCACCCCAACGGTGCACCAAAGCAAACACCACCCCAACAGTGCACCAAAGCAAGCACCACCCCAAGGGTGCACCAAAGAAAACACCACCCCAAGGGTGCACCAAAGCAAACACCACCCCAAGGGTGCACCAAAGCAAACACCACCCCAAGAGTGCACCAAAGCAAACACCACCCCAAGGGTGCACCAAAGCAACCACCACCCCAACGGTGCACCAAAGCAGCTACCACCCCAACGGTGCACCAAAGCAAAGACCACCCCAATGGTGCACCAAAGCAAAAACCACCGCATTGGTGCACCAAAGCAAAGGCCACACCAATGGTGCACCGACACAAAGACCACACCAACGGTGCCACAAAACAAAGACCACACCAACGGTGCACCAAAGCAAAAACCACCCCATTGGTGCACCAAAACGCCCTCATTTGCATATTAAATAAAAGTAGATTTTTCTGCAAACATTAAAGGGAACCTGTCACCAGTTTTTAAGTCTATAAGCTGCGGCCACCACCACTGAGCTCTTGGCATTCTAACATGCTGTATATAAGAGCCCAGGATGCTGTGTAGAACATAAAAATCCTTTTATAATACTCACCTAGGGGGCGGTGCGGTGCAGACTGGTCGAATGGGTGTCTCAGTTCTCCGGTACCAGCGCCCCCTCCTTCGGCCATCTTTGTCCTCCTTCTTCTGAAGCCTGGGTGCATGATGCGTCCTACGTCATCTACACTCGCCGGCATCGTGGTCCTGCGTGGTCGCACTTTGATCTGCCCTGAGTGCATTGTAGTGCACCTGTGCAGGAACTCAATGTCGGCTAGTGTGGATGACGTAAAACACGTCATGCACCCACGCTTTAGAAGAAGGACAAAGATGGCCGAAAGAGGAGGCGCAGGAACCGGAGAACGGAGACACCCATTCGACTAGTCTGCACCGCACCGCCCTTTAGGTGAGTATAAAGTGATTTTTATGTTCTACACACCGGCCTGGGCTCTTATATACAGCATGTGAGAATGTTGTATACAAGAGCCCACTTGTAGTGGCCGCAGCTTATATGCCCCAAATCTGGTGACAGGTTCACTTTAAAGAAGCACTCCGGTCATTTTTACCCCTAAACCTGTGAAAATGTTAGTGTGGTTTACGGTCTGTGATAATTCACTCACCGATCGCCGTTTTCTCAAGACCCCGACTCCATAATGGCTTCACATCCAGAGCTCTGGACTTCACATCCAGAGCTCGGACCAAGCAGGGCCAACCTGGTTGGGCAGCTGGGACTCAGCAGGGCCAACCTGTTGGCAGCTGGGACCCAGCAGGGCCGACCTTGTTTGACAGCTGGGACCCATACAATTAAAAGTGCGATCCTCGGCGGGGGACCTGAGGGGAGGTGGGGGCACCAGGCCACCCTGATTCCTGGGCCCCATAGCGGTGGCATGGCCTTCCGCCATTGGCAGTACACCACTGGGTGAGGACCTATGCATTACCATTTCAAATGCAGGGGGAATCGTGAATTATGACCACCATGCTGCCCCACTCAGCATACAGAGACCACCATGCTGCCCCACTCAGCATACAGAGACCACCATGCTGCCCCACACAGCATACAGAGACCCTCGCGCTACCTTGCATTTCATACTGAGTCCCCTACATTGATCCACTCCATACTGAGCCCCCACACTGCCCTTGTCCATATTGAACCCCCCATAATGACTCCCCCATATTGAACCCCTATGCTACCCTTTTCCATAATGAGCTCCCAATGATTCCCCCTCTCCATACTTAGTGAATTGATACTCGGCACTTCTGGGGTGCACAAGGAGGGTCCAAAACTGCCTCAAGTAGATGTAGAAACTTGGCGCTCAATCAATGTGAATAGTGGTTTTTATTGTGAAGAACTTGTAGGACCAGCACAAGCACATCATTGCCACATAGACAGCAGTGGACACCACGTCATTCCCAGCTACGCCGCTCCCCATGTTACTATACCTTCTGAGGGGCCTCTGCACACACTGATGAAGGTCTTTTGACTGAAACATCTGTGATTGTGTTAGTCCTACAAGTTCTTCACAATAAAAACAACTGTTCACATTGATCTTGGGTGCCAAATTTCTACATCTACCCTTTTCCATACTGAGACCCCCAACATACCGAGTCCTTATACTTTTCCCCATCGATTTTGTCCCTTGCACAATCCCTCTCTCTGTAAGCCCCCCTAAGCCCCCCATCTACAGCATTAGGCCCCCTACAGCAATAGGCAGCCTAAACCCCCCCTCCTACAGTAAAAGGTCCCCTAAACCCTCTCCTACAGCAAAAGGTCCCCCTAAACCCCCCTCCTACAGCAAAAGGTCCCCTAACCCCCCCTTCTACAGCAAAAAGGTCCCCTAAACCCCCCCTCCTACAGCAAAGGTCCCACTAAACCCCCCTCCTCCAGCAAAGGGCCCCCTAACCCCCCCCTCCTACAGCAAAGGACCCCCTAAACCCCCCTCCTACAGCAAAGGGCCCCCTAAACCCCCCTCCTACAGCAAATGGCCCCCTAAACCCCCCTCCTACAGCAAAGGGCCCCCTAAACCCCCCTCCTACAGCAGAGGGCCCCCTAAACCTCCCTCCTACAGCAAAAGGCCCCCTCAGCCTTCCTCCTACAGCAAAGGGCCCTCTAAACCCTCCTCCTACAGCAAAAGGTCCCCCTAAACCCCCCTTCTACAGCAAAAGGTCCCCCTAAACCCCCCTTCCTACAGCAACAGGCTCCATTAACCCCCCCAACAACAACAGGCTCCATTAACCCCCCCAACAGCAACAGGCTCCATTAACCCCCCCAAAAGCAACAGGCTCCATTAACCCCCAAAACAGCAACAGGCTCCATTAACCTCCCCAAAACAGCAACAGGCTCCATTAACCCCCACCAACAGCAACAGGCTCCATTAACCCCCCCCCCAACAGCAACAGGCTCCATTAACCCCCCCAACAGCAACAGGCTCCATTAACCCTCCCCAACAGCAACAAGCTCCATTAACCCTCCCCAACAGCAACAGGCTCCATTAACCCCCCCAACAGCAACAGGCTCCATTAAACCCCCCCCAACAGCAACAGGCTCCATTACCCCCCCAACAGCAACAGGCTCCATTACAACCCCCCCAACAGCAACAGGCTCCATTGACCCCCCGAACAGCAACAGGCTCCATTAACCCCCCTAACATCAACAGGCTCCATTAACCCCCCAACAGCAACAGGCTAGATTAACCCCCCCAACAGCAACAGGCTCCATTAACCCCCCCAACAGCAACAGGCTCCATTAACCCCCCCCCAACAGCAACAGACTCCATTAACCCCCCACCAACAGCAACAGGCTCCATTAACCCCCCCCCCAACAGCAACAGGCTCCATTAACCCCCCCCAACAGCAACAGGCTCCATTAACCCCCCCAACAGCAACAGGCTCCATTAACCCCCCCAACAGCAAAAGGCACCATTAACCCCCCCCAACAGCAACAGGCTCCATTAACCCTCCTCCTACCGCAACAGGCTCCATTAACTCTCCTTCCACCGCAACAGGCTCCATTAACCCTCCTCCTACCGCAACAGGCTCCATTAACCCTCCTCCTACCGCAACAGGCTCCATTAACCCTCCCAACAGCAAAAGGCACCATTAACCCCCCCCAACAGCAACAGGCTCCATTAACCCTCCTCCTACCGCAACAGGCTCCATTAACTCTCCTTCCACCGCAACAGGCTCCATTAACCCTCCTCCTACCGCAACAGGCTCCAGTAACCCTCCTCCTACCGCAACAGGCTCCATTAACCCTCCTCCTACCGCAACAGGCTCCATTAACCCTCCTCCTACTGCAACAGGCTCCATTAACTCCCCCTTCTACAGCAACAGGCTCCCTAAACCTCCCCCTCTACAGCAATAGGCTCTATTAACCCTCCCTTCTACAGCAACAGGCTCCATTAACCCCCCTCCTACAGCAACAGGCTCCGTAAACCTTCCCCTCTACAACAATAGGCCCCCTTGACCACATCTTCTTTAATAGGCCCCCTAACTTTAGGACTATACTAATAGCCCCAGCCCCCCTAAACACTGTCGAGTCATAGGCCCCCTAACCTCCAGACTACAATAATTGGCCTCCTAATCCCCAGACTATAGCCTCTGCTGCCCCTCCCCCACAATCCTAACTTTATTGCCTCTGCCTGCCTCCTGCCCCCTCACTTCACAGCATTAGGAACTCTGTGAGTGATTACCTGCTCCTGTGCCGCCGCCCTCCACCTCCTCTTCCTCTTGCCAGAGCTGCAGCTCCTCCTCCGGTGTCCGTCATCCTCCTCCTGCTGCTGGCTCCGGTGAGTTCTCTTCCTCCGCGGCATCTACAGCTTTGGCCGTCACAGCACGGAGTTGATTGGCGCGTCTCTGACCCCAGAAGTGCAGGCGCTGGCACTTCCAAGGTCAATCAGCTCCCTGTGTACGGCGCCCGCAGTCTATTTGTATGCGCGTCCTAAAGACGCAGATACAGATAGATGGACGTGCGCCTCTCACCCTTCCCCCCCTCCAAAAACACAGCGGATTTAATAGACTGTCTAACGGAGGGGGAGGAGGATGTAAAAAAAAATATTTTTTTTTGCAGCCAGAAGGTGCCGCCCCCCGCAACCCGCCGCCCCAGGCACCGGACCACTGGTGCCTAATGGTAAATACGGCCCTGCGTGGCGCAACCAGAACCTAATATAGCCCTCCCGGATAAGTTTTCTGGTGGGAGGGACAAACTTACCACCTTCAGGGAAGCCTGTAAACTATAGCTCTCCTGCAGTTGATGTCAGCTGCACCTGCTTTGTAGTCACACCTCCTTGTCTGTGGTGTTTTTTCGTTGTGCTTCAGACCTCGGTTTGTCTGAACACGCTCGTTCCGTGACATTGCGTTGGGGGCCATTTTACTTATTATATAAATAATTTTAAAAAATGAATGGGCTTCCTGTATTTTGATTGCCAGCCAAGGTAAAGCCAGGCAGATGGGGATGGCAGTCTGTAGCCGTCCACTTTATCTGCGCGGAGAATCAAAAATACCGCGGGATTAATACCAGCTTTGTTTTCTCAGCTGGTACTAAGCCCAAAATTCATGGTGTCACGCCAAATTAGACGTGGCCACCATGAATTTCTAGTAAACAGTAAAAAACTCATACTCATACACACACTCACATCAGATCACACACACAGACACATCAGATCGCATACACACATTCACCACATCCGGCAATACCCATTGCTTCCGACCAGCAGGGGACGATAGGACACAATGCAATGGAATGCATGGAGGAATCGACAGTGAAACGCATTGGTATGTTCAACCGCAGGTCCTCTATGAGTTCGACTGCACAGCGTCCCAGGTCTTTATGCCGCCCAGAAGCAATCGGTATCGTTGGATGTGGTGAGTGTGTGCGCGATCTGACATGTGATCTGATGTGTATGTGTGTGTGATCTAATGTTTGTGTGTATGTGTGCATGGGTGTGCGATCCGATGTGTGTGGGTATGTGATCTGATGTGTGTGGCTATGTGATCTGATGTGTGTGGGTGTGAGATCTGATGTGTGTGGGTGTGCAATCTAAGTTGTGTGTGTGGGTGTGTTATCTGATGTGTGTGGGTGTGCGTTCTGCTGCAGGTCCTCTAGTTTGGCATCTGGCAAGTATGATTGCAGGGTCTTCTCTCTTCTTTCTTCTCTCTTTTGGGGTTGTCTGCTTTCTATAATGAAGTGTGCTGCAGTATTCTTTAACTTTTTTAGCTGCATGGACACTTCATTATTGAAACGCGATTAGGGCTTATTTTTGGGGTCAGTCTTATATTTAAACCTTGCTCCGAAAATGCTGAAAATTCCTGCTAGGGGTTATTTTTGGGGGAGGGCTTATTTTGATATAACACTGCAGTATGCAGTAAGCTCCCTCTAGTGGCGGCTTCAGGTCACAGAAAATAGCCCACAATCATTGTTTTTTTGCTGATGCTTCAGTCTAGTAACTAACTTATAGTGCAAAATATATAATATAACTACAAAATGACTGGAAATAAAACAGAACTGGGTTCCTTCCAACCGTAGCCCAAGCCCACACTCACCATGTCTGGTATTTTATGGTATCCTTCCAAGATGTTTAGAATACAGAGCCAGAAAGGGAAGAAAACAAACAAAATCTTTTCCATCCAATGCAAGGCTTTGCAGCTACGCAATCCCTGACACGTGTGGTAATGGTGGTCGAGAAGGGGCTGTGTAATTACCTCTGGAAGGAAGCAATAATTACACTTAATAGTAGCTCATTTGATGAACTAAACAGTAAAGCATGTAATTGGTCAGAGGGACCCAGACAGGAGTAAGTAGTAGTACTAACCCCTTTTAGCTACATGAATTACACGTAATTAAACAAAACTCGTTTGTACTCTCGTAATTACAAAGGATTAGACATTCATTATATTGCACTTAGGAGCACTTTCCGGAGAGACAAGGAGTTTTTAATCCCGCGCAGATAATCAGACATCCCGCCGACTTATTAACCCTTTTCTTTTTTAGGGAGGTTCACCTGAGGCACAACAGTCAGGTAACACGTGCCCGCTGCTTGCTTATTTCCTGCTATTATAGCCAATAACTAGAACAATATTGTTATTTGGAAAAACTAGAACTGGTAAAATCACGTCTACAAAGAAGTCAAAGACAATTAAAAAAATGACATATGGAGAGAATGAAAGCATTTTTTCCAGGAAATTAAGTTATCCCCCTCTTATTCTTCTTATTACTGTGCACATTCCTGATCTCTGCTCCATTCAAGCCAGCCTCTGTAGACCTCCATTCTCATGAATGCTGGGGATCCCATCAGTATGACCCCCAGCAATCATTAAAGCACACCAATCAACAAGATTTTCCTATATACACTAAAGCCAGTGCTATGCTGGCGCTATCATGCTGACTTTACGTGTCAGATCGGATGTATAGATACAGAAATGTACAGCTTTTTGATTGGCAGCAGCTGCTGAATAGCTAATATGTGTGTCGGGTTTTGCTGTCTATTCCTGCCCGTTTGCTGACTGGCCTTTGTAAATGTTAGACTGTAGGGGCTGTATTTCTCACCCCCCTATCATGTGACAGAAATGACTCATACCTGGAAGGAGCCCATACAGTCTAGCATCTACATAGGCCAGGCAGCAGACAGGGGCAGGAATAGATAGCAAAACCCCACCCACATATTAGCTATTTGGCAGCTGCTGCCAATCAAAAAGCTGTACATTTCTGTAACTTTACTTGCCTGTATTTCAGAAAGTATACATCCGATCTGACACGTAAAGTTATGGTTAGAATCAGCATGTTCGTGCCAGTATAGCACTGACTTTAGTTTATATAGGAAAATCCTGGTGATTGGTTCGCTTTAAGTTATTCCCTTTCCTATGTATAAAGTGATAACTTACAATCTTGGGAAAACATTTTTAATAGTTCGTTCATTTTAACAATAGCAAAGTCTACAGTGCTATAAAAGAAACAGAATCCCAACACACCCATTAAACCATTATAAGTCAATGAGATCCCGCAGAACTTATTGTGATCCATTTCAAACTGGATCAATGCTTCTTCAAAAGGTCTGTCCCTCAATATAAATATTAAATTTCTCTGTTAGATCACAGAATAAAGAACACTTTTCCAAGTCTTCAGCCATTTAAAGGAAATCTGTTACCAGGATTTTGCAATGTAAGGTGAGGACAGCATGCTGCAAGGGATAAAAAAGAAAGATCACCTGTGCTTCTCTTATCTGTGTGTGAGCTGTTATTTACCTATACTAAAGGGTTTATTAATTCATTGTTTAAGGGCATATAATGCCAGAAACAGGCAGAACCTTCTATCTCTGCTATCATAGAGATTTTACATGATACATTTTGTTAAATAAAGCAAGAAATGTTATTCAATTAGGATTCACCTGAAACTCTTTTTGTGCAAACTGTGGTCACAGCTTTTGGCTTGAATCCCACCAGATAAGAATTGCTTTATTGCTCTGTGATTAACATTGGTGTGACTCCTCTGCATGTGCAGGGCAGACTGGCATGCCCCCTGCTGTGACTGACACCTCACAGTCAATGCACAACCTCTATTGAGAACCTGGTGTGGGTGGGAACAGCTCCTAGCTCTGCTACACTCAATTCTGAGATAAAGTCAGAATGGCTGCACCCTGTAATCTAAGTTAAAGATGATTAGTTTCAGATTCTCGTTGCCTACATTATGCTGCTCTCAGATGAAGTAGCAAAAGCCCTCTGACAGATTCCCTTTAAATGGAAGATATCACTGGAAAATGACCTTTTATTTAAAAAGGACCTGTCACCAGGTCAAAAGTGGGCAGTGATCAGCTAAGATTTTTTGCTACCTGGTTGGTAGGACATACAGTATGTCACAAAAGTGAATACACCCCTCACGTTTTTTGTAAATATTTTATTATATCTTTTCATGGGACAACACGGAAGATATGACACTTTGTTACAATGTAAAGTAGTCAGTGTACAGGTTGCATAACTGTAAATTTGGTTTGTCCCCTAAATAACTCAACACACAGCCATTAATATCTAAACTGCTGGCAGCAAAAGTGAATATGCCCTGCATGCTTTATGTCAATGTTTCTCAACTCCAATCCTCAAGACCCACCAACAGATCATGTTTTTTGGTTTTCCTCAATAGTAGACAGGAAACAATTCTATCACCTGTGCAACATTAAGGAAATCCTGAAAACCTGACTGAGGAAAACCTGAAAACATGATCTGTTGGTGGGTCTTGAGGACTCGAGCTGAGAAACACTGCTTTATGTGGTTAGCACCACTGACATTACCAGCAAGAGTTAAAGAGGACCTATCACAAATTCAAAAGTGAGCAGTTTATTATGTTCTTTTATATTCCTGCTCCTCCCCTGATTATTACGTTTTTTTATTTTTTAAAATCCACCACACAGATGTAGAGAAATTAACTTTTTTTCTTAGTGATGGCTTTTATGGTCTTTACAAAAGAGTTGTGACTTACAGGATAATAACAATCTAAAGACATGCCCCTGAGGAATCCTGTGAGTCACACACCCCTGTGAAGAACATAAAAATGCAGAAAATGAAAAACCCATGTCTATGAAACTCTATGGAGGATTTAAAAACAAAAAAAAAACAACAAAAAACAACAGGATATTCAAGGGGGGCAGCAGGAATAAAATAACAGGAAATACTTGCATACTTTAGACATCTGGTGACAGATCCTCTTTAACTCTTTTATGTCCAAATTTTTCAAATTTGACTGAATGAACCATTCAATTTAAGTGATAATAGCTCTGGAACATTTCCACATATCCCAGAGTATCTGAGAAAGATTTTTGTGACACATTGAAGTTTATGTTAATGGTAAACGGTCAATGTGACTTATAACAATGTGTGAAATTTTACGAAACTCTGGAAAAATTCACAATTTTCAAACTTTGGAATTGTATACCTCTAAAACAGTCAAACATCTCTCAATAATTATTACATAACATTTACCATGTGTCTACTTTCCACCAGCATGGTTGTTGAAACATATTTTTATTTGCCAGAATGTTAAAAGAGTTAACAGTTTAGCAGCAATTTTTAATTTTTCAACTAAATTTACAAAAACTATTTTTTTATGGACCACTTCACTTTTAAAGTGACTTTGAGGGGCTGATATGCTCCCCAAATAAAAGCATAAAAGGATCCAGCACCATAGAAAAAATAATAAAAATCACATTTTATTAAATCTAATTTCAATAAGGTAAATTGGTGTAAGACATTAAAACAGGAAGAAAAAGTCGCATATGAATCTTATGCGTTTCGGGCTAAGATAATTCCTTAGGGTTAAAAGTTTAGCAAAGATCATTTTTCAACCAAATTTATATAAACTAATTTTTGACTGACCACTTCACTTCAAGTGACTTTGAGGGGCCTATATGTCAGAAAGCCCTCCCAAAACCCAATTTAAAAAGCTGCACCCCTCAAATTATTCAAAAACAATATTCAGGATCTTTTTTTTTAACTTTTCAGGTGTTTCACAGAAATTAAAGGGAATCTTTCAGGATTTCAGTCCTCAAATATGTGCATATATACACATAGACAAAATTGTTGGTACCTCCTGTTAAGGTAAGAAAACCCCACAAAAGTCAATAGATGATTGGAAACTGACAATAATAATTTCCAATTTAAATTTACTAAATATCAACTACAGTCATATGAAAAAGTTAGGGCACCCCTATTAATGATAACCTTTTTTCTTTATAACAATTTGGGTTTTTGCAACAGCTATTTCAGTTTCATATATCTAATAACTGATGGACTGAGTAATATTTCTGGATTGAAATGAGGTTGATTGTACTAACAGAAAATGTGCAATCCGCATTTAAGCAAAATTTGACCGGTGCAAAAGTACGGGCACCCTTATCAATTTCTTGATTTGAACACTCCTAACTACTTTTTATTGACTTACTAAAGCACTAAATTGGTTTTGTAACCTCATTGAGCTTTGAACTTCATAGGCAGGTGTATCCAATAATTAGAAAAGGTATTTAAGGTGGCCACTTGCAAGTTGTTCTCCTATTTGAATCTCCTATGAAGAGTGGCATCATGGGCTCCTCAAAACAACTCTCAAATGATCTGAAAACAAAGCTTATTCAACATAGTTGTTCAGGGGAAGGATATAAAAATTTGGCTCAGAGATTTAAACTGTCAGTTTCCACTGTAAGGAAATGGAAGAACACAGGTACAGTTCTTGTTAAGCCCAGAAGTGGCAGGCCAAGAAAAATATCAGAAAAGCAGAGAAGAAGAATGGTGAGAACAGTCAAGGACAATCCACAGACCACCTCCAAAGACCTGCAGCTTCATCTTGCTGCAGATGGTGTCAATGTGCATCGGTCAACAATACAGCGCACTTTGCACAAGGAGAAGCTGTACGGGAGAGTGATGCGAAAGAAGCAGTTTCTGCAAGCACGCCACAAACAGAGTCGCATGAGGTATGCAAAAGCACATTTGGACAAGCCAGTTTCATTTTGGAAGAAGGTCCTGTGGACTGATGAAACAAAGATTGAGTTGTTTGGTCATACAAAAAGGCGTTATGCATGGAGGCAAAAAACACGGCATTCCAAGAAAAGCACTTGCTACCCACAGTAAAATTTGGTGGAGGTTCTATCATGCTTTGGGGCTGTGTGGCCAATGCCGGCAGCGGGAATCTTGTTAAAGTTGAGGGTCGCATGGATTCAACTAAGTATCAGCAGATTCTTGACAATAATGTGCAAGAATCAGTGACGAAGTTGAAGTTACGCAGGGGATGGATATTTCAGTAAGACAATGGTCCAAAGCACCGCTCCAAATCTACTAATGTATTCATGCAGGGGAACAATTACAATGTTCTGGAATGGCCATCCCAGTCCCCTGACCTTAATATCATTGAAAATCTGTGGAATGATTTGAAGCGTGCTGTCCATGCTCGGCGACCATCAAACTTAACTGAACTGGAATTGTTTTGTAAACAGGAATGGTCAAATATACCTTCATCCAGGATCCAGAAACTCATTAAAAGATACAAGAAGCGACTAGAGGCTGTTATTTTTGCAAAAGGAGGATCTACAAAATATTAATGTCACTTTTATGTTGAGGTGCCCATACTTTTGCACCGGTCAAATTTTTTTTAAATGCGGATTGCACATTTTCTGTTCGTACAATAAACCTCATTTCAATCCAGAAATATTACTCCGTCCATCAGTTATTAGATATACAGTTAGGTCCAGAAATATTTGGACAGTGACACAATTTTCGCGAGTTGGGCTCTGCATGCCACCACATTGGATTTGAAATGAAACCTCTACAACAGAATTCAAGTGCAGATTGTAACGTTTCATTTGAAGGTTTGAACAAAAATATCTGATAGAAATTGTAGGAATTGTACACATTTCTTTACAAACACTCCACATTTTAGGAGGTCAAAAGTAATTGGACAAATAAACCAAACCCAAACAAAATTTTTTTATTTTCAATATTTTGTTGCGAATCCTTTGGAGGCAATCACTGCCTTAAGTCTGGAACCCATGGACATCACCAAACGCTGGGTTTCCTCCTTCTTAATGCTTTGCCAGGCCTTTACAGCCGCAGCCTTCAGGTCTTGCTTGTTTGTGGGTCTTTCCATCTTAAGTCTGGATTTGAGCAAGTGAAATGCATGCTCAATTGGGTTAAGATCTGGTGATTGACTTGGCCATTGCAGAATGTTCCACTTTTTTGGACTCATGAACTCCTGGGTAGCTTTGGCTGTATGCTTGGGGTCATTGTCCATCTGTACTATGAAGCGCCATCCGATCAACTTTGTGGCATTTGGCTGAATCTGGGCTGAAAGTATATCCCGGTACACTTCAGAATTCATCCGGCTACTCTTGTCTGCTGTTATGTCATCAATAAACACAAGTGACCCACTGCCATTGAAAGCCATGCATGCCCATGCCATCACGTTGCCTCCACCATGTTTTACAGAGGATGTGGTGTGCCTTGGATCATGTGCCGTTCCCTTTCTTCTCCAAACTTTTTTCTTCCCATCATTCTGGTACAGGTTGATCTTGGTCTCATCTGTCCATAGAATACTTTTCCAGAACTGAGCTGGCTTCATGAGTTGTTTTTCAGCAAATTTAACTCTGGCCTGTCTATTTTTGGAATTGATGAATGGTTTGCATCTAGATGTGAACCCTTTGTATTTATTTTCATGGAGTCTTCTCTTTACTGTTGACTTAGAGACAGATACACCTACTTCACTGAGAGTGTTCTGGACTTCAGTTGATGTTGTGAACGGGTTCTTCTTCACCAAAGAAAGTATGCGGCGATCATCCACCACTGTTGTCATCCGTGGACGCCCAGGCCTTTTTGAGTTCCCAAGCTCACCAGTCAATTCCTTTTTTCTCAGAATGTACCCGACTGTTGATTTTGCTACTCCAAGCATGTCTGCTATCTCTCTGATGGATTTTTTCTTTTTTTTCAGCCTCAGGATGTTCTGCTTCACCTCAATTGAGAGTTCCTTAGACCGCATGTTGTCTGGTCACAGCAACAGTTTCCAAATGCAAAACCACACACCTGTAATCAACCCCAGACCTTTTAGCTACTTCATTGATTACTGGTTAACGAGGGAGACGCCTTCAGAGTTAATTGCAGCCCTTAGAGTCCCTTGTCCAATTACTTTTGGTCCCTTGAAAAAGAGGAGGCTATGCATTACAGAGCTATGATTCCTAAACCCTTTCTCCGATTTGGATGTGAAAACTCTCATATTGCAGCTGGGAGTGTGCACTTTCAGCCCATATTATATATATAATTGTATTTCTGAACATGTTTTTGTAAACAGCTAAAATAACAAAACTTGTGTCACTGTCCGAATATTTCTGGACCTAACTGTATGAAACTGAAATGTTGCAAAAACCCAAATTGTTATAAAGAAAAAAGGTTAACATTAATAGGGGTGCCCAAACTTTTTCATATGACTGTATTGGGAATCAGACATTGCAACTGAATTTTGGTTAAACAGAAAAATTGTTTAAAAAACAAACTAATTAAAATGGCCTGGACAAAATGATGGTACCTTTAAGTTAAAAGGAATTTGCCAGGTCAGATAATACCATTAACCTGCAGATATGGGGGTACTCTGCAGGTTAATGGAGTTATGAAAGTGCCTTTAACCCCTTCACAACCAAGGACGCATACATATATACGTCATTGGCTGTGTCTGTCCCTTAAATGGAGGCTTACGCGGCGAACCTGCATCATTCCCTGCTCATGTCTGCTGATCTGATCAGCAGACGTGCAGCTCACAGGCATAAGTGGCTCTCTGAAGCATCTCTCTGATCAGGAGAAGCAATCAGATAGTGCAGGCATAACGCTAGGGGGACTAGTAAAATCAATAAAAATTGTAAAATGAAAAGTTTTAAAAAATATGAAAAAACACAAATTACCCCCTTTTTGCCCCATTGAAAAAAAAACAATTACAAAAAAATTAAAATACACATATTTGGTATCGCCACATTCAGAAGTGCCCGATCTATCAAAATATAAAATCAATTAATCTGCTTGACAAAGGGCGCAGCGAGAAAAAAAAACCCTCAAAACGCCTGAGTTATGTTTTTTTGGTTGCCACAACATTGCATTAAAATACAATAACAGTTGATGAAAACATTGTATTTACGCAAAAATGGTAAAATTGAGAACATCAGCTCAAGATGCAAAAAATAAGCAGTCACTGAGCCGCCAGAGCCCAAAAAATTAGAACGTTACGGGTCTCCGAAAATGGGGTCAAAAGCACACTTCTTTTTTTGACAAACGTCTGAAAAATTTTTTTCACCACTTAAACTAGACATGTTTGGTATCTATGAACTCATATTGACCTGGGGAATCATATTCCCAGGTCCATTTTACCATATAGTGAGCACAGTAAATAACAACTCCAAAAAAACAGTTGTGGAATCACTTTTTTTTTTGCAATTTCTCCGCACTTGCAATTTTTTTCCCGTTTTCCAGTACAATATGGGCAGAATGAATCGTGTTGTTCAAAAGTCCAACTCATCCCACAAAAATAAGCCCTCATATCGTTATATTGACAGAAAACTAAAAAAAAAAAGGAGAGGAAAAAATGAAAATCGCCCGGGGGTGAAGACAGTGGCGTAACTAGAGTTAAATTTTGCACCAGGGCCCCCCCTCCACGTACACTGACACTTAGGGTACGGGATAATGAGGCTGACACTTGGCTCTTACCCTCAGAACCCAGATTTCCCATGATCTGAAATCCCTCTATCAGAACACAGCTTTCCCATGTTCTGATATCCATCTTGTCCTCGGCACCCAGCTTTCCCATGCTGTGCTATAAATCATTCCCCCAGCACCCAGCTTTCCCATATCAGAGCATGGGAAAGCTGGGTGCTGAGGGAAAGAACCTTTTTCCCTCAGCACAAAACATTCCCATCCCATGCTTGTATCTTTGCCCCCCCTCGTATATAGTTCTCCAAATACTATAATGGCCCCCACACAGCCTTCCATATAGTATAAAGGGTCCCACATAACCCTTCATATACTAAAATGCACCTCCATAGTCCTCTATGTATTATAATGCATTTCCCATAGTCCTCCATTTATTATAATTCACCCCTAGTTCTCCATATATTATACTGCACCTCAGTCCTCCATGTTTTATAACGCACCCCCATAGTCCTCCATGTATAAAGTAGCCTCCATAGTCCTCCATATATTATAATGTAGCCCCCATAGTCCTATATGTATTACAATACAGCCTCATAAACCTTCAGATTGTATTATGCAGCCCCATACTCCTCCATGTATAATGCACCCATATAGTCCATGTATAATGTGTCCTTCATGGTTATTATGCAGCCTCATAGACCTCCATGTATAATGCATCCCCATAGACCTCCATGTATAATGCAGCCCAATAGACCTTCATGTATCATGCAGCCAGCCCCCTCAGGGCCTCCGTGTCATGCAGCCAGCCCCCCCAGGGCCTCCATGTGTCATGCAGCCAGCCCCCCAGCGCCTCCATGTCTCCTGCAGCCAGGCCCCCCCCAAGGACTCCATGTGTCCTGCAGCCAGGCCCCCCCAAGGACTCCATGTGTCCTGCAGCCAGCCCTCCCAGGGTCTCCATGTGTCCTGCAGCCAGCCTCCCCCCCGGGACTCCATGTGTCCTGCAGCCAGGCCCCCCCAAGGACTCCATGTGTCCTGCAGCCAGCCTCCCCGTGTACTCACTGATTTATAAAAAAAAAAATATAAAAAACAAGTACTCACCTGTCTTCTCCTTCCACCTCAGTCTGTCCTCACCTCTACTTGTTTCACTGCTGCTCGTCCTCACTTCTGTCCTCGTTCCCCCGTGGCTCCGGTCCGCATCCTCTTGCGCTCTGTGCTCTCACCACACACAGCAGTCGCACAGGGGTGA
Organism: Anomaloglossus baeobatrachus; assembly: GCF_048569485.1. Lineage (NCBI taxonomy): Eukaryota > Metazoa > Chordata > Amphibia > Anura > Aromobatidae > Anomaloglossus > Anomaloglossus baeobatrachus. The sequence continues at coordinate 436,777,615 of NC_134357.1, read as the reverse complement.
CGTCACCGCGCAGGCACGGGGGAAGACTGATGATGCATAGAGCGGCGCCGGCCGCTCTATGCAATATCAAAGCAAGCAGTGTGCGGTGACGGGAGCGCGGTGACGCCATCGCTGACACCAGGCAGGGGGGCCCGGTGTCAGCGGCGGCGACCGGGTCATATAGCGGCCGCCGCGTCGCGTGGTCTGTGGCAGAACAGCGCAGCTCCTCTCACAGAAAGGAGTTGGCTGCTGTTCTGCCGGGCGGCCGTGGGCCCCTAACCTCTTGGGCCCGGTCTCAATGCCGAACGCTGCGACCTCGGTAGTTACGCCACTGGGTGAAGGGGTTAATTGCTCTGGGTAGTCCTCTATGACTAAAAACAGGCAGCTCCCGACAGAAATAAAGTACATTTTTGCACAGGTGCTGAACTTTCGGTACAGTGACCTTCATAATGCTATTAAACTGCAGATTAACCCTTTATCACCTGGTTAATAACATTACTAGTCCTGACAGGCTACTCTTAATATTTATATGCACAACCTTTTGAGGAATGTCATGCAAACAAACGATCTCTGTAAATCTCAATGAGAGTTTTGCTCCTGTTCGTAGATATTTTGACCCACTTATCACAAGCAAACTGTTCCAGGTATCTCCGGTGTGAATGCGCCTTCTCCAGGATACAGGTTTCAGCTCCTTCCACAGATTTCCAATTAGATTTGGATCTCAGTTCACAGAACCTCTTTAATTAAATTACCTCAATACTTTTCTCTTAGCCATTTTGGGATGTTTTATCATTGTCCTATTGGAGAACCCATTACCTGTGAATTAGACCGAGCTTTCTGACACTGGGCAGCACTTTTGGCCCCAGAATTACTTGATAGTCTTGAGATTTCATTGTACCCTGCACAGATTCAAGACACCCCGTGCCAGATGCAGCAAAGCAGCCCCAGCACATAACTGAGCCTCCTCCATGTATCACAGTAGGTATAAGGTTACTTTCTCTCTTTGCTTCATTTTTGCGTCTGTGAACATAGCACTGATGTGACTCAACAAAAAGCCCCAGTTTTGTCTCATTTGTCCAAAGTACATTCTCCCAGAAGCCTTGTGGCTTGTCAATATGCATTTTGGCAAATTCCAGTCTCACTTTTTTATTTGCTTTTAGCAATAATTTTCTTCTGGGTTGTATTCCACTAAGTCCACTTTGGCCACAACAGCAACGGATGATGCGATATGACACTGACTTACCTTGATCTCCTTTTACCAGTCAGGTGGGTGGGCGAGACAACTGGGCACCATCCAGGCATCATCCGGGCACAACTATGACGCAGATGTGATCAGTGCACTTCATAGTGATAATTTAGTACCGTGTTGAAGTTGGTTTCTTATTCGGCAATTATTTATTTTCTATTTTTTTTACAAAATTACAACAATAAAATAATGCAGTGAGGTGCCCTGATGTGAATAAACTTAAAAGCAACTACAAAAGTTATAAAACTGGCACAAGGATGGGTATCAAAGTGGGCACTGAAGTATGTTACTGAAAGAGATAAATGATCTTGGGCCACTGATATCACACCACCATTACACAGATAGTGATGCCCCACATCAAACTCCGATCACTCCAGCCTGGCCCAAATGGGTTCTGGGCATCAGAACTGGCATCAAAAAGGACAAATAGCCAATTGTCATAGATTTGAATAAGTAACTGGTGTTTTTAAGGGGTTAAATGACTTTGGGCCACTGATTTCACACCACCAATTCACAGATAGTGATGCCCCACTTAAAACTCAGGTCACTCCAGTCTGGCCTTGACTAGAATGCTGGCTAACTAGCTGACTGGCAATCTACCTGTCTGGCAAGCTAGCTGTCTGGCTGGCTAGCAAGCTGACTGGCTAGCAATGTGGCTAGATAGCTAGCTGGTTACCTAGCTGGTTGGCTAGTGGGAGGATGTGAGAGAGGTAGGTAGGGATGGAGAGAGGGTTGAGGGAGGGTGGGAGAGACGCTGGCCAGCAGAGTGGCTAGTTACCTAGATGGCTACCTTGCTGGCTTCCTGACTGCCTAGATGGCTGGGTAGCTGAATAGCTGGCTGGCTGGATAGCTAGCTGGGTGGCTAGCTAGCTAGCTGGGTGGCTAGCTACATTGCTAACTCGCTGGTTGGCTAGCTAGCTGGATGGCTACCTTGGTGGCTAGCTATGTGTATGGCTACCTAGCTGGCTGGTTAGTTGGCTAGGTAGCTGGCTAGCTAGCTAGCTAACTGGCTGGCTAGCTGACTAGTTAGCTGTGGCTGTTGAGCTAGCTGGCTGGCAAGTGGGAGGGTGATAGAGAGGGAGGTAGGGAAGAGAAGAGAGAAATAGTGGGAGGGTGGAGGGAGAGAGGGAAGGAGAAATGGTGGGGAGGGAGTGAGTACAGGAGGGGGAGTGTGGTTGGCTTGATGTGGGTGAAAAAAAAATTGAAAAAAATGCCCCCTAAAAAAATAAAAAATATTTCCAGGTCGTCCTTACATGACAGCACCACCGGAGGTTGCTCCCCTATCCTCTGTAGGGACAAGAAAAACGCAAGAGGTTAAAACCCCTCCCATCCCCAACCTACTCAGTGTTTATCATGTCCCTACACAGGACAGGGGCATGCAAGAGATCGCGTGACTAGAAGCGCGGCTTACCGGATCCAGGGAGAGGGGGGCACAGGCCTCTTGTTCCCCGGTCAAGTGGATCCCCCGGCGGCCGAAACCGACGAACTGGTCCCTCAGCCGCGCTGGTAGAGCGGGAGCTCCCAGCTCAGACCGCATCTCCCAACGCGGGAGCTCTGGGTCCCCTACTTCAGTGTGCGGTGAGTTCCGGGACGCGCACAGCTGCACTGCACGTCATTCTACTTCCGGGTCCGCGTCACTCCAGTAGCGGTGGCGTGAGCGGGGGATTTCAGCAGAGCAGCAGGATCAGACCAGGGACGTCGAGGATACGGTATAGTATAAAGGAGGGGATCCAGGAGCACTGTGGATTATGTGCTGTTTTTTCCATTCGGTCATGGATGATGTCACCCGACCTGATGCCCCCCCGGGTTCTCCCCTGGTCCATGTAAGGTGTTTTCTGTTTTGTCGCGGCTGGTAGTCGGTTCTAGTGTGTCCACTGGCCTTATCATGAATTATCTGTATTTTAGGGCAGGGACGCCTCACCGGTGCCAACACAAAAGGAGTCGGCCGGCCAGAAGGTGGCTTCTAAGTCAAGACGCTGCCTTGTCTGTAATGTGAAGTTGGCAAACTCTTATGTTAAAGAGCTGTGTGCAGCCTGTATTGCTACCATTATGAATGATGAACAGTCCTCCCTTCTGGCGCATATGAGAAGCATGATTCGGGAGGAAGTTCAAGCTTCCATGGTCTCCCTGGCCTCCTCATTTTCCACCTCCCAGGGGACACGTAAAAGACCTCGATGGGAGATGGACTTGTCCTCCGATGAGGAGGGCTCTCGCTCGTTTTCTTCCTCGGATGACGGCGGTAGCTGTTCTTCATCCCCAGCAGTGGACCGGAAGAGATATATCTTCAATTACGGGGATTCGGATACACTGCTTAAGATGGTCAGGAACACTATGCAGGTGGATGTGTGGTGCCCTGGACTAGCCAGGTTGTCATAGGTAACACACAAACACCCCCACCCCCACCAGACAGCAACATTAGCCAAGCATAAAACCCTTGTTGCCTCCCTCCAGGGTCTGATGTCCACACCAGGTGGGGCGGAGCCAAGCGGTTGGCCCCACCCACCGAGGAGTTCACAGGCCTGGAGGCGGGAAAAGCTGACAGTTAGAGTTTGGAGGTGAAAGTGAGAGGAGTCAAGTGAAGGGTGTCTGGGTTTGGGGCCCAGGCACTGACAACAAGGTTGGCAGACGGTGGTGGCCGTCTGCAGGAGTGGTGAATCGACGCGGAACCGTAGGACTGGGGTCGGGCTTTGGCCCGCCGGTACTGACTGGGGAGCGAACTGAAGCCAGCACACACAGGCAGGGTCATCGGACCCCGACTAGGCTTGGAGTCACCGTCAACAGTCAAATCCGAGTGTGACAGGAACCCCAGGGGTTTCCTAACAGCCAAAGACCCGATAGAAGGCAACTGCCCACACCGTGAGGGTATACAGCTACCGCCTAAGGCTAGAGACCCAAGGGCCAGTGCCTGCGGGCAAACGGGCTTCTCCGGCATCCATACACCGGGGAGCGGACTACCATTGGGGATCCACCGTAGTCAAACAAGTACACAAAGGTGCAGGGAAAGACAGCCGCCATCACCTGTCCGAGGAGAGACACTGCAGCCGGCTGCGGGACCCGTCCATCCAGCCGTTTGGTTTACCGAGGACTTCGTGAATCTCTTACTGAGTGAGTACACCCATGCCATCCGGCACTGCGCCGCGCTGTCCCTGCAACCCTGCACCTCACCTACCCTGCCTCCCCGTCACACCACCGGGCCCCAGGACCACCGACCCCTACCCACGGAGGGGGAAAACAACATCCCAGCTGCTCCCTACCATCGCTCCCGGGATCCCCGTCACCAGCAGCGGTGGTGCCTACCTTCACCACAACCCGTGGGTGGCGTCACGGACTAAATCCCCCAAACCAATCACCCCTTTCACTCACGGGCGAGGAGCGCCGCTCGAGTCCCCGGATCCGGCCCACCGCTCGAGCCACCGAGCAGCAGCCGCAGCAGCGCCGGACCCGAGCATTAGCGAGCGTGGCGTCGGCGTCCTCCCTGCCCGCGACAGATGAACCTGAAGAAATTGCGTCGGTGCAGGATAAAATGTTTGCAGGACTTCGATCCCGACGCTCTAGAGTTTTCCCGGTCAATTCCCAGCTCAAGGAAATGATCCTGGAAGAGTGGGAAAACACTGAACGCAGTCTGTTCATCCCTCAAGACTTTAAGGCGGGCTTTGCACATTACGACATCGCTTGCCGATGCTGCGATGTCGAGTGCGATAGTCCCCGCCCCCGTCGTACGTGCGATATCTTGTGATAGCTGCCGTAGCGAACATTATCGCTACGGCAGCTTCACACGCACTTACCTGTCCTGCGACGTCGCTCTGGCCGACGAACCGCCTCCTTCCTAAGGGGGCGGGCCGTGCGGCGTCACAGTGACGTCACACGGCAGGCAGCCAATAGCAACAGCGGGGCGGAGATGAGCAGGATGTAAACATCCCGCCCACCTCCTTCCTTCTCATAGCAGCCGGGACGCAGGTAAGGTGATGTTCCTCGCTCCTGTGGCTTTCCACACAGCGATGTGTGCTGCCGCAGCAACGAGGAACAACATCGTACCTGTCGCTGCACCGGCATTATGGAAATGTCGGAGAATACACCATGACTTCCTGCATTCACTGCGTGCAATGGAGTCAGTACCATTCCAGGGCGTTGCAAAGAAACATTCTGGCAGTCTCCGTCGGTCACCAGAGGGACTTGGAACTGCGCTTTTCCCTGACGGAAGAAGCCCGAGAGTCTCTGCACTGGTGGTGCGACATGAGCAATCTCCTCCGAGGAGTCCGTACCGTAGGTCCCGGATTCGAGCAGCGCCGGCTGCTGGCATGGGGTCAGCACAGCTCGAAACTTGGTGTCATGAACAGGATTCAGACCCATCCACCTACCAGGTGGAAGTGCGCCTTGAATTGGACAGTCAGCAGTGATCCGTTGAGAAATTTTCAGAAGTCGCCATTTTTGCCGCAATTTTTTGGCGCGAAAAACTACAGCCCAGAGTCTTCTCCCCCAAGAAAGGGCGCGAAGCTGAAGCTCTGCCCCCTGGGAACACGGCCGGAAGGTAAACCCCGAGGCCGTAAAACGAAACTAACCAGCCGCACAAGGGAGTGCTGGCAAAAGACCAAGGGGGAGAAGCGGGAAGATGTCCGCGCCTAATTTGGATGGCGGAGTGGCGCCTGCAGCTAGAGCGGCGGCGCCCTTAGATGTGGCAGATGATGGAGATGTGACGGCTCCCGCTCCGGTCGCAGGAGCGGGGGAAGCGGCGGCCCCGGCTATCATCCAAGTCATGCCAATCACCCTGCTGCCTGGTTACCTCAGTATGATGGGAAACCCGATGCCCTGCAGGTATTCAAGAAGAAAATAGGTACCGTTCTTGATATGTATGCCATGACCGGCAAGCAGCGTGCAGCTGTAGTATTCGAGCAGTTGACGGGAGCCGCTGAGCAGGAAGTGGAGACTTGGGCCGATGCCGACCGGGCCTCGGTAACCGCCATTTTTTATAAACTACAGGTTGCTTTTGAGACACGCACCGAGGCGGAGTTGCGGATGCATTTTTACAACTGCCGACAGCGCCCTCAGGACAGCATTTGGGACCCTGAGGTTGCAGACTGCCCTCCGGACACTGAAGCAGATGGACCCCATTAGCGAGGACGAGAGTAACAAAATGCTGGTGGAGCAGTTCCTACAAGGGCTGGGGTGCGCTGAAGACTGCAAGCAGCTGCGGCTGTGGTCCCTAGAACATTCCAACTTGAACTTTTCGGTTCTGAAGGACCGGGCCATTAAAGCGCTACAGACATCTAAAGCTGGTGCCCCTGACCCGCCATCTTGGCCGGCTAACACCGCGCATGTTTCAGTAGCGGCTCCCTTGTTGGCCTTGCCAGCACCCACAGCAGTAGCCGGGACTCTGGAGGATTTATCATCAAAAGTTCAGCGTCTGAGTGATGACGTCGCCAGGATCCTCTCCGCCTTACAGATACCACCGAAGGCCAAGCCATCAGAGAAGATCCAGCTCTCCAACAGTCCGGAAGATGTCCCCTGGATGCAGCGGAGAAGGAACAGCAACAACCGGTATGGACAGCCTGTCTGCTAGAAGTGCAATAAGACTGGTCATTACTCCCGCCGGTGTCCTTTAAACGAGCAACCCCTGAGGCCAAGGGCCAGTCCTTAGGAATAGATCCCCAAGGCCCAGCTGATTGGCATGATCGCTACGTTGGAGGTCGCCCCATCATCTCTCTTGCTGTGGACGGTATCCCGACACCGCCCTCCTGGACACTGACTCGCAGGTAACCACTATGCTTTATGTACTGTACAAACGTTATTGGTCTGACAGTGAGCTCACCCCAAATAGGGTTTAAGGAGGTCACCCTGAAGGTGGGACGTGTGGAGCTGAAGCATCAAGGACTGATTGTGGTACAAAATGATTCCAGTGACAGTAACCCAAAGATGGTCCTAAGGACAAACGTGATTGAGAATTGCATGGGTGAGGTGCTGCATTTATTGCAGCAACTGTCTGCCACAGCAGGAGTGGGCCGGCAGAGAGCTCTGCAACGTGAAATCCGGGCCCTCTGCAGCGGCAGCAGGTGAACATGTCGGGTGGAGAAATTGGCAGCGTGTGGGTGATGGATGTGGCGCCTCTAGTGGTACCTCCGCGGAGTGAGATGATGATTTGGTGCAGGGCAGCAGTAGGTCCCCGAGGACAAGATTACCCGGCAGTAGTGGAGCCTCTGCCTTCAGAACATTGACCCACAGTGATGGCAGCCAGAGGGGTGATTGATGTCAAAAAGGGAAGAGTGGCCGTGAGAGTGATGAATTGCGGAGAGGAAGAGGTTAGGCTACCCCGTTACGCCACCATTGCTAAAATATTCACTGTGGACACTAATGCCATCCAAGCAGCCTCCTCCACAATCACTACATCATAGTCAGACAATGATAACTCACCAGAGCAGTTGGAAGAATGGTGTCAGGAGTTACATGTAGGCAGCGACACCTGCACACCACAAGGGAGGGGTGTACAGGGTAGTTCAAGAGTATGAGCAGGTATTCAGCAAACACTCGTTAGATTTCAGGAGGATCAAGGGGGTTCAACACCACATTCCCACCGGTACACATCTACCCATCAAGGAAAGATACAGGCTGATCCCATCCGTGTATTACCAGTGCGCCAAAGACATGTTGAGGAACATGAAGGAAGCCGGGGTCATTCGTGACAGTTGCAGTCCCTGGTCAGCTCTCTTGGTTCTGGTGAAGAAAAAGGACGGCACCATGAGGATGTGTGTGGATTACCGGAAGATTAACCAGATAACTCACAAAAATGCATTCCCCCTTCCCCGTATTGAAGAGTCGCTGGCTGCACTAAGGACAGCAAATTACTTCTCAACTCTTGATCTTACCAGCGGTTACTGGTAAGTGTCCGTCACAGAAAAAGACCGGAAGAAGACTGCTTTCGCTACCCTGATGGGTCTCTGCGAATTCAATAGCATGCCCTTCGGGCTGTGCAATGCGCCAGGAACCTTCCAGAGGCTGATTGAGTGCTGTCTAGGGCACCAGAATTTTGAAACGGTCCTGTTGTATTTAGAGGACATCATCGTCTACTTCAGAACCTACGAAGCACATTTGGAACACCTTGCAGAAGTGTTCGAAGCTCTCTCCAAATACGGGATGAAACTGAAGCCCTCCAAATGCCATTTACTGAAGCCCAAAGTGCAGTATCTCGGGCATGTGGTGAGTGTCGAAGGTGTGGCGCCGGACTCCGAGAAGATCACAGCCATCCAAAGTTGGCCGAAGCCTACCACCGCTAAAGAAGTGAGAGAGTTCCTGGGCCTGGTGGGCTACTACCGCCGCTTCATTAAGGGTTACACCAAAATGGCAGCCCCCATGCAAGACCTCCTGGTGGGACAGACCAAGAATGGGAGGACCCCTGGGCCCCCATTTACCTGGGGTGAGAAGCACGAAGAGTCCTTTCAGCAGCTGAAGTCGGCCTTAACCGGAGAAGAGATTCTGGCCTACCCTAAATACAGTATGGTCTCCCGATCATTCTCTACACAGACGCCAGCAATGTGGGCTTGGGCGCTGTCCTGTCCCAGATGCTAGATGGCAGGGAGAAGGTGATTGCCTATGCAAGCAGGAAGCTGCGGCCAACGGAGAGAAACCCCGAGAATTACAGCTCTTTAAAGTTGGAGTTCCTGGCACTCGTCTGGGCGATAACAGAGAGGTTTAAGCATTACCTAGGAGCTAGGAGCCCTGGAGCAACGCTGGGTAGACAGGCTCGCGAACTATGACTTAACCATTAAGTATAGAGCCAGCCGCAAGAATACCAATGAGGATGCGTTGTCCCGGATGCCGCACCTCCCTGATGGAGGGGTTGACAAAGATGAACTGGAAGAAATTGAACTACCCGCATTCCATCAGTCTGAGGACAGAAAGGACGAAAAACCGTACGTCGGCCAGCAGCAAGCCACCTTCGTCCCGTTACCTCGCCAAGGGTGGCAGGAGGCCCAAGACCAGGAGCCTGCGGTCTGGTTGGTCAAAATGATGATCTCTCAGAATAGTTCCAGATTAACACCCACTGCCCCAGCGGAGGCACAGCGGCTGTGGAATGAAAAAGACCGCCTGTACCTGCAGCAGGGCAAGCTGTACAGAGGGCTGACTAACCCGAAGATGCACGAGAAAATCTGCCAGCTCGTGGTACCGCAAGCATATGTACCTATGGTTTTGAAGGCTTATCACGACGGGGCTGGACATTTCGGCTGGAAGAAGTTGGAGATGCTGCTAAAGGAGCGCTTCTACTGGAGCGGGATAAGAGAGTCCATCGAGGCGTGGTGCAGGGAGTGTGGTCCTTGCACACTGAGAAGACGGGATGGAACCAGTCAGAAGGCCCCCCTACAGCCAATAGTCACCCGTCAGCCGTTAGAGTTGGTCACCTTGGACCATGTCAAACTTACGCCCAGCCGGAGCGGCTACACGTATGCCCTTACCATCGTGGACCACTACTCCAGGTTCATGGTGGTGGTGCCCGTCAAGGACTTAACGGCTCTTACTGCAGCAAGGGCCTTTCAGGCCTATTTCTGCCGGCCGCATGGCTACCCGGAGAAGGTGCTTACAGACCGGGACCCTGCCTTTGAAGCGGAGATCTTCCAAGAATTCTGCAACCTGTACGGGTGTAAGAAGATACGGACCACGCCCTATCATGCCCAGACTAATGGAATGTGCGAGAAAATGAACCATCTGGTCCTCAACCTTCTCAAGACCCTACCCCTCGAGGAGCGGAACCTGTGGCCCGAATAGCTACCTGACTTGGTGGACATGTACAACAATATTCCTAGCAGTTCCACTAAGTGCATACCTGCATACTTGATGAGGGCAAGGCCCGGGAGATTGCCGGTAGATCTAGAGTTGGATGTTGAAGTGCCTGAGACCATTTCCCCAACTGCCAATTAGGATGTCAAGCGCCAGAAACAGTACCGGCAAATACAAGAGTACGTAGAAAGGAACCTGCGCCGGAGCAGAGAGAAGCAGGAGCAGCGTTTCAACAGACGAGCCCAGGCTGCCCCCTTCGAACCTGGAGATGTAGTGCTAAAGAGGAAGAGAAGGCTGCACAAGCTGGATGACCAGTGGGAAAAGACCCCTTATGTTGTCCAACCAACTAGATGGGGGGATCAGAAAATGTATTTCGTCAGTCGTGACCAGGGGAAGACTATGACCACTGTCTCCAGTGACCACCTGAAGAGGTGCCCCGAGCCCCTGAAGATGGCGGAGAAGGCTCCTGCTTCCACACAGGACGCGGAGAAAGCGAAGGGGGTGATCCACACTGTCAAGGGTGACATCCCGGCTGATTGGCCTATGCAGAACGGAGCGGTGATTGTCCCTGTGATAATGTTCCCACAACCCGTGGAAGATATGGAGCCGGAGAGGCCTGTCGACTATACACCACAACCTGCACCCTGGGAAGCCCTTGCACCTACACCACGCCCCCGTAGGTCCCTGCCAGCTGTGCCTGACATCAGGGTAGAGGAACCAGTCATTCGCTCTACCCCCTTAGTCCCCAGTGAGGGCAGGGAGCTAAGACGGTCCACACGTCCCAATCTGGGACCGCCACCCCTCAGATATAGAGAAACTGACGTTTAGTGAGTGGTGCCCGCTTGCTGTGTACATAGTCTTGTGTGTATGTCGATGAATTCCAATTGACCGAATACTTCACCTGATTGAATGTTAAGGTAGCGGTTCCCGGCAACCCAGTTATGCAAGTCCCCGTTGGGACCGTTTACAGTTAAAGTCCCGTTTACAGTTCATGGACCGTGGCTTTGGACTGGAAAGCCAACCCAAAAACTTTTGGGAATTGTAAATAGTCCCTGACCAACCTTCTCACCTGCTGCAGTCTCTGAAGAGGCTGATTGGAGGAAGGGCCTGCGGTAGAGTCGGCCGAGGCCCAGTCACCACCAAAACCGGTGACTATCCTCGGGGTCAGGGGTCCCCTGGACGTGGGGCCCTTGAAAAAGGACTGCTGGGTAAGAAACTTTTTACCAGGCCTGTATGGGCAACACCCGGACCTAACCTGGACTTGGGCAAGGGGTGCCAACCTGTGTTTTAGAGGTGGCATTAGGGCTAGGTTGTTTTGGGTGGGTGAGGTGAGAAGGACCCGTCCCGGTTTGCATGCGTAACATTTAAGAAAATGCCTCCCGTAAGGGAAGAATGAGAATATACTTCGATGTACAAATGTTGTTATAATTGTAATTGTGCTTTCTACCTTTTTCTACAGTTCCTGTTAAATAAATTTTGGTGGTCAAACAGCCCGCGGACGGTCTGTATTAAACCAAGTTGGAATCTGACGCCCTGGCAAAACCAGGTAGTCACAAATAGACCCCCGCATAACATCTTCCCTCACCTAGGTTACATACAGCCGACCTGAAACCCTAGTCACCCCCCTTAGGCCAAGACAGGCACACCAGTGGGCGGGACCAGGCGGTTAGGGAATGCCTACCTAGGGGTCTAGACAGTTCTGAGTCAGACAAGTTTGTAGTTCAAGTTGAGAGGAGTGTGGGCTGGATCTAGGTGTAGCTCCAGCAGAGGAAGTTCAAGTTGAACGGTGCCAGGGTCGGAGCCCTGGTACCTTGGCTAGGTGTCAGACGGTGGTCTCCATCAGCAGGAGATGGGAAGACGGCTCGGCAGATCCAAGGAGGACCGGAGAAGGGTTGGAGGCTGCCGGTACTGACACTGGAGACCCGACCGGAAACCGTGCATAGAGGGGGTACTCGGACCCTGAAGCCAGGACCGAAACCAGCGGCCTAGCTAATTAACCGATTGAGGGCAGGATTATAGGTCCTGTACCAACCAAAGTCCCAAAAGCAGACAACCACCCACAGAGAGGGATAGGGCAACCGCCAGGGCCCATAGATCCCACGGGTCAGTGTCAGCGGGCACGGCTCCTTAGGCACACAGAAAGCCGGGAGCGGACTCCTGAGTTCCAAACCAGGCAGCCCACAATACACAAAGACAGTGCAGAGGAAAGGACAGCGACCATCAGCCCGGGTGGGCGGACCAGCGTACAACCGGCCGCGGCTGCCGGCCACCAGCACCTTGGTTTACCAAAAGACTCGTGTGATTCATTCAATAGGAGTAACCTACTATCCCCTGGTCCATCTGTGCGTGCAAGCCCCTGCCGCCGCCATACCCTGCACAGAGACACTGGGCCCCCGGGCAACCATCCCTACCCACGGAGGGGTTAACATCCGGCTGCCATTACATCTCCCCCGGGTATCCCACGACAGCAGCAGTGGTGTCCTACTTCACCACACACCATGGGTGGCGTCACAGACATTCTACAATCAATCCTGTACAAATACGTCCCCCTTTTATTCGGAGTGACTGCGTGACCCCCGGGTCCGGGGAACCCCTCGAGCCGTACCGTAGGCCCCGGATCCGAGCAGCACCGGCTGCTGGCACAGGGGCGGCACATCCCCTTAGAGCAGGTCTGTGACGCAGCAACTTGGTCTGGTCCCAGTACCTTCTGTAAATATTACAAGCTAGATTTGTCGGCTTTTGGTAGGAAGGTGCTTCAGGCAGTCGACCCCCCCTAAGTCCGATTCCTTTGGTACTCTCCAGTGGTGCTGTCATGTAAGGACAACCTGGAAAATAAGAATTAGACCTACCGGTAATGATGTTTGCAGGAGTCTGTCATGACAGCACCTTTATTTCCCTCCATTTTCATACCTGTTTTGTACTGCTGTCTTGTTTCTGTTACTATTTTGTTCCAATAAAATGGCGTTGTACCCATCCTGCGGTGGTAATTTGAAAGTCACTGAGTAGGTTGGGGATGGGAGGGGTTTTAACCTCTTGCGTGTTTCCTGTCCCTACAGAGGATAGGGGAGCAACCTCCGGTGGTGCTGTCATGACGGACTCCTGGAAACATCATTACCGGTAGGTCTAATTCTTATTTTTTTATTCTTATATTTAATAATAATAATAATTATTATTATTGGGCAGTCAGTGTCTGTAGACAGAACACTGCTGTGTCACAATGCGGATCCACCTGGTATCACAGAATACAAGTGTATTATCATGCTGCCACGCCTTGCTAGGAACACTGTTGTGTCACTATGCCTGCTGACCTCACAATGTGACCTCTGCCTATAAATCTGGCTGCCTGGCAGTAGCTGTGACAGTTGGCTGGCTGACTAGTGTTATGATGAATATTTTATATCTTGTATTGATTATCATTTAGACAATTTTTATATACTTGATAATCTTGTGTTTTGCATTTGGGTTGTAAGTGTTATTCAGAAAGCTCTTACATAGCGTATTTTACTTATTTAGTATTGCTACATTTTATGGCTGATTCTCAGACAGTCTTAATCCTTGTTTAAACCTTTTTCAGCCGAGTCTATGGTTCATGGACTTAGGGCCGCTTTACACGCTGCGACATCGCTAGCATTTGCTGGCGATGTCGAGCGCGATAGCACCCGCCCCAGTCGTACGGCCGATATGTGGTGATCGCTGCCGTAGCGAACATTATCGCTACGGCAGCGTCACACGCACATACCTGTTCAGCGACGTCGCTGTGACTGCCGAACAATCCCTCCCTCAAGGGGGAGGTGCGTTCGGCGTCACCGCGACGTCACTAAGCGTCCGGCCAATAAAAGCGGAGGGGCGGAGATGAGCGGGACGTAACATCCCGCCCACCTCCTTCCTTCTTCATTGCCGGCGGCAGCAGGTAAGGTGAGGTTCCTCGTTCCTGCGGTGTCACACATAGCGATGTGTGCTGCCGCAGGAACAACGAATAACATCGTACCTGCAGCTGCAACGATAATTGGGAATGGACCCCCATGTCATCGATTTTGAACGTTTTTGCAACGATTCAAAATCGCTCATAGGTGTCACACGCAACGACATCGCTAACGCGGCCGGATGTGCGTCACAAATTCCGTGACCCCAACGACATCGCTTTAGCGATGTCGTAGCGTGAAAAGCGGCCCTTAGTGTTGGGAAACCTATATGCTTTTGGATAAGGACTGAGGCTTGCCATTCTTCTGTGGTTGTAATAAATATGTGTGCCTTGTCAAGTGAAGTCAGACACGGCTAATACACTGTGACATACTGGTCGGCTGTGCTCTTGTCACCGATGCATCACTATTAATTGGACCAACAATGGCAGATCTGGAGATCCCTTGTATCTCACCCTAAATTAGCTCTCCCAGGAAAGAGGTTTCCACGACACTAGCTAGGTGGCTGGCTGGCTAGCTGGCCAGATGGCTATTTGACTGGCTGGTTGGCTAGCTAGCTGGCTGGCTGAGTGACTAGCTAGCTAGGTGGTGGCTGGCCTAGGTAGCTGGCGTTCTAGCTGTCTGGTAGGTAAGCTGGCTTGCTAGCTAGCTACCCAGATGGCTGGCTGCCCAGCAGGCCGCATAGTTGGCTGTCTAGCTGGCCATCTGGCTTTCTAGCACGTTGGCTGGCTGTCTAATTAGCTGGCTAGCTGGCTGGTTAAGCTGGATGGCAGGCTAAGTGGCTAGCTAGCTAGGTGTCTGGCTAGCTGACTGGCTGGCTAACTAGCTGACTGACTGGCTAGCTAGTTAGGCAGCTGACTGGCAAGCAAGCTGACTTGCTGGCTGGCTACCTAGCTGTTTGGAGGCTGGGTAGTTGGCTTGTTCCATTTCAATATGATCGCTTGCACAGTGCTCCTTGGGATGTTTAAAGTTTTGGAAATCTTTTTGTAACCAAATCTGGCTTTAAACTTCTCAACAAAAGTATCATGGACCTGTCTGTTGTGTTCCTTGGTCTTCATGATGCTCTCTGTGCTTTAAACAGAACACTGAGACTATCACAGAGCAGGTGCATTTATACGGAGACTAGATTACACACAGGTGGCTTATATTTATCATCATCAGTAATTTAGGACAACAATGGATCATTCAGAGATCCTCAATGAACTTCTGGAGTGAGTTTGGTGCACTGAAAGTAAAGGGGTTGAATACGGTAATATTGCACGCCCCAATTTTCAGTTATTTATTTTTTTAAAAAGTTTAAAATAAGAAATACATTTCATTCTACTTCACAATTGTGTCCCACTTGTTGTTGATTCTTCACTATAACATTAAAATTTTTATCTTTATGTTTGAAGCCTGAAATGTGGGTAAAGTCTGAAAAATTCAAGGGGGCCGAATACTTTTGCAAGGCACTGTATATAGATTTTTTTCTATAAATGGAGTAGAATAAAGTTTAGGGATACATCTTGAGAATAAATTACATAGAAAACAACCACCATTCATATGGGCACTATGGATTTATGTAGCCATCCCCATTTTGAAGCCAGACCAGAGAACCTCTGAGGTGGGCTTGAGCCGTCATTGTTACATGGGCGGCCCTCCTACAGTGGCTGCTACAGGGAGAGTTCCTGGGCCAAACTCTGCTGTTTGCTTGGGGTAGAAACAACCTCTCTAATGCAGTATACGGCTAGTTCACGAGAGGATTGCGGCAGATCGATCACATACATTTATGTCTCTGTTGTTGTCGGTCCAGCGTTGGGGTCTTTTGGCATTTATCATTATTTATGTACTCAGCGACAGAACAAGGTGGAACAAAAACATATCCACATGGAACATCCGGGATGTTTTATTTCATTTGTTTATTCTTTAAATTATCTTTTTTATTTCTTTTTTTTTTCTTACACCAGAGCAAGATGGCATGGATCCAATTCAGCATAAACACACAATTAACCAGAGTCATTTAAGAAATTGTAATATTAGGCAAACACACAGACACATGTACGGATTTATGGTCCTCTGTACCCCTTTTTTTTCTCAATTTTTTTTTTTACTTTTCTTTAAGTACAAAAAAAACTACAAACAACAATATATAAAAAAGTTTTGTGCTGTTGACAGTTTTTACAAAAGAAGGTTTTTTTTCAGATAGGTGTTTTTCTTTACTCATTTATTTGACTGTAGCTGTGGTCGTGTGCCTGGATCGCACTTATGGGCAGGAGCGTATTTTATTTGGGGACCGCGAAAACATTACATGCATGGAAGTGGGGGCAAGTAGGGTGAAGGCGAGGGGTGTTAGCATCGTCAAATAAAAATCATGCAGGGAGACAGTAAGTAAAATGATGTCAGCCAGAGACAAGGTGATGCTCACCTGTTCCAGCCATCATGGGACTTGAAATAACCTATTCAATGGCTAGTTATTTACCAGCGGTCTCCGCTAGCAGATTCTCAGGTTCCTCAGGTTCCCAGGTTCCTCAGGGCAGATTTGGAAACATGGAATTGAAAGGCTGATTTTTTTTTTTTTTTGGGTGGGGGGGGGGGCGAGTCCTGGATCACGCACCCAAAATACAACAAGCAGCTTTTTCTTTGCAGTGCACATATATATTTACACATGTATAAATTATATACACATGGTGCAGTGATCAGGGTAAGAGGCCTTGTCTCTCTGGAGTGACGTAGTTGCGTGACAGAGATATCTGCAGGTCATGGCTAACATGGTGACATCACTCTGTGGCAGTGAAGGGGTAATTAGATACCATTACTATACAGCTCGGGGTATATGCTGTAATGTACTCAACATTTATACAAGGTATACATACTCAGTCTGCTTATATTTTTGTTTTTACCTGTTTCTCTACTGTACGTTCAGTATATTATATTCTATGGCATATACATTGAATGAATTGAATCAAAAGCCTGGAAATCGCTTTAATGTCATGTTTCCTTTGGAACTGCAATTTGCCAGGAGATGGCTAAATATATAGAAATGTACCAAGTACACAAAAATCCATTTTAAGACTGAATTTCTTCCCAGTGTCCAATCTTCCTTGGTTTGCATAGTACACTGAGGACCCAGCTGACCTGAAGGAGACCATTATCTACTCATTTTATATTCTCCTTGCTCTGGCCAAGAACTGGATCTCTCAGGAAGTCCGCTCATAAAGCATGTCAGCCTTCATATTGCATAATTGGTATACAGAAAAACAAGATCACTAGGTTGTTGTCTACAATATTGGTTACATGCAGAATGTCACATACTCCTCCAGCAACTACTCTTTACTACTCTCGTGAAATGTGATGACAGTCCGATGGATGGAGGTGTGGAGTAATCTCAAGACCCTGTGTGTCCTTGCAGCTGAAGCAAGCTTAGAAATTGGTGACAAAAATGGCGTTGGTGTGTGACAAGATGTCTGGATGTAACACAATGCACATTGACCCAATAAGGCACGGCCCTGTGATGTACAGTGTGGAGAACATACGTAGCTTCATCTAGAAACAGTTGCAAGTAACAATAAAAGGACTTATACTAAATAATGGCCTTGTGTCTGAAAGTTATGATTACTGCGGAGCTTCCTTGTACCCGATTCAGATGTCTATAAAATATAGGTTCTTATCAAATCTTTGTGATTTTGGATATCCTGTCTTGGCCCAGCTGAGTGCTCCTGTCCTGTGTTCTCTATGAGAGAGACCCTAAAAGACTCCTCTGAGGCGAATTATCTCTGCGATGAACAAAACGATCCAGCAGGCCGGATTCTTCTCTTCCCTGACATCATCTGTTGGGGGAGAGTTGGGAGGCCCCCAATAGAGATTGTTGGCTAAACTCACTGATTTATGGTTGGCTATGGTTTTTATGGGCTCAACCAACTTTTATCTAACGTGGATGCGGGCCTTGGGATATATTCACTTGACTATTTTTTTTTTCAGGGTGCCAAAAACATAGGTTTTCCAAGCAGAACACATTGAGGAAACTTTCATTTTCTCTGGTGTTTTGTAAAGCTGAAGAAACGTTTAGCTTTTTTTGGTCATTTCCTGAGCTTTTGTTTGCCATTTTTTGACAACGAGCAGGTTTGTTTTTTAAAAGAGATGGGTCACTACTCTGTAGAAATGATAGGGAAGGCTTTTTCTAAAAACCTTGATCAGCCAGTTCTGACTCTGAGTGGTGCTATCACGGTCTGCTTATCCCCATGAATGACCCCTGGGGCTCAATGACCTCTGGTATCTGGTGATGTCACATCAACTTCCAGTTGACCTGACATAACCGCAGTGGGCCCTTGTATTCCTTATAGACTGGGCTGTGGGTAGAGTTGCACAGCTCAACCCACAGCCCCGCGTCACAGCCCAGCATCACTCCTGCTTGTGGCACTCTGCTGTGAAGGACAGCACGCGCGACATGCTGGGTTGTGATGAGCGGTGAAACACCGCTGACGGCCCAGTCACTCAGGAAGACTGGGGCCGGGCTTCGTGATGTCAGGTCAACTAGAAATTGATGTGACATCACCGGATCCCAGTGGTCACGGAGTCCGGGTGTCACTTCATTGGGATGAGCGGTCTGCAAAAGCACCGCTCACAGGCAGAATTGGCTGATTAAGGTGTTTAGAAAAAGCCTTCAGTATCAGTTTTACAGGGATTTGGTCACAACTGCAGAGTAGTGAACCAACCCTTTAAGCAAAAACACTGACAAAACGCTCAAAAAGACACATGGGTGTTTTCTGGCTGTCTTTTTGAGCCTTTCCATTGACTTATCTTGCAAAGTATGTAGAGAGGAAAACACCTGAAGAATGGTCAGGTCACCTCTCTGGAACACTGAAGCAGTAAACATATGCACAAAAGTCTGAAGATATTCACAGCACCAATATTCATAATTTTGAGCGGTTTGTTAGCGCTTTCACAGGCGGGTTTCAAAGTGGTAGAAATGGATCTGATCCAAGCCCATCTAAAAAAAACATTGTGTGAACATACCCTTACTGTGATGGATAAAGACTAGCTACTAGTGACAGGCTGCCTGACAATCCAGGATAGGACTATGGTTGTTAGGCAGTGTACTCTAAAGCGAGTTTTACACTCTACGATATATCTAACGAGATGTCGGCTGGGTCACGTCGTAAGTGACGCACATCCAGCATCATTAGTGATATCGTAGCGTGTGACAGCTATGAACGAGCAGAAATACTCACCTTCTTGTTCATCGCTGAAACGTCGCTCATTTTCTAAAAATCGCACGTCCTATTGTTCATCGTTCCCAGGGCAGCACACATCACTCCGTGTGACACCCCAGGAACGATGAACACAGCTTACCTGCATCCCGCCGGCAATGCGGAAGGAAGGAGGTGGGCGGGATGCTTACGTCCCGCTCATTTCCGCCCCTCCGCTTCTATTGGCCGGCCATTGTGTGACGTCGCTGTGACGCAGAATGTCTCTTCCCCCTTCAGGAAGAGGATGTTCGCCGCCCACTGCGAGGTTGTCCAGCAGGTAAGTACGTGTGACGGGGGGTTACAGCATTGTGCGACATGGGCAAGACATTGCCCGTGCCGCAAAAACGATGGGGGCGGGTGCGATCGCAAATGCAATCGCATGATTAATTGAAACGTGTAAAGCAGCCTTTAGCAACCAGTCTGTCAGACATGACTCAGTTATATATTTTTTCCCTATTTTTATTTAAAATCTAATTTTTTATTATATCACTTGATTATTTTTTTTAAAAATACATTTGTATGGAAAATATCTTTTCCCTCTGTAACTTTTTATATAGTTTTATATTTTCTTTAATTGTGCTTTAGTTCTTGCAAGCCTCATTCTAGATATACCACACTTTAGTTTTCTGACATATATTTTTCTCGCTTAAAAGGTATCTGTCAGCAGGTTTTTGCTATGTTATCTGAGGACAGCAAGAGGTAGGGGTTAAAACACAGAACTCAACACTGTATCACTTGTCAAGGTGTGTGCCGCTGTTTACTAAAACTGAAGGCTTTATCACCTGGTGGTTTCCATTGCTGTGATTAGCTGGTGGGCAGGCTCTCGTCTTACTCCACCGTTTCCTTTGATAAGCAGCTCACGGTCTATAGACCTTGCACATATAGAGCTTGGTGTAGGCAGGGTCAGCTTTCTCAGCTCTGCTGCATTGCTAAATACAAAAACTCTGATTGTATCAGAACCGCTGCACCCAGTAAACTAAGTGATACATCGTTGAGTTCAGCGTCTCTTTGCTTACATCATGCTGCTGTTAGATGAGGTGCTAAAAATATGCTGACAGATTCCACTTAAGGTGTTCGTACACCTTTAACAGTGTTCTGTCGGATAGTCCATTTGTCCCGACTCATGCCTACGCATCCACTCTCTATTCTGCAGAGCATGCATGTGTTCAGAGTCTGGAGATGGGAGAAAGCTCCTAGCAAAGAAGATATGCCTTGTCCTTCTTTCTTCTGGCATTAGCTGGTGGAAAAGAGGAGGCCTCTATACACATAAGATAATCGACAGTCGGCTTTGCTATAAGGTGTATGGGCACCTTTACTATAAATCTTTGCTGCAAGAACTTTATTGAAGTTTTGGAACTTAATTTCTAAGTACTGATATATAGCGCAATTCTCAGTAGGTTCTAGATTAATAACTCTTTGTTTATATATGGAAATACAGAAAACTGGAGTTGTCTGTCCCATGAGACGTTATTATTATTTGGTTATAGATGCATAGTTTTGTTCCTTATCCTGTTTGACCGAACGTTTCCTTACACATCAACACTTGGTAAATCCCATGGATTGTGGGTAATTGTATAATGTGAATGTAGGGGAACCACATATTTTAACTTGGTGAGAGGATCCTAGTCATTGAAGGTAAAAATAAAGGAATTGTGCAGCACAAAGATATATTAATGATATATGGACAATGCTAGTGGAAATTGTGCATGATGACTTAGGCGGGCTTTGCACACTACGACATCGCAGGTGCGATGTCGGTGGGGTCAAATTGAAAGTGACGCACATCCGGCATCGCATGCGACATCGTACTGTGTAAAGCCTAGATGATACGATTAACAAGCGCAAAATCGTCGTAATCGTATCATCGGTGCAGCGTCGGCGTAATCCATAATTACGCTGACGCGACGGTCCGATGTTGTTCCTCGTTCCTGCGGCAGCACACATCGCTGTGTGTGAAGCCGCAGGAGTGAGGAACATCTCCTACCGGCGTCACTGCAGCTTCCGTAGGATATGCGGAAAGAAGGAGGTGGGCGGGATGTTTACATCCTGCTCATCTCCGCCCCTCCGCCGCTATTGGCCGCCTGCCGTGTGACGTCGCTATGACGCCGCACGACCCGCCCCCTTAGGAAGGAGGCGGGTCGCCGGCCAGAGCGACGGTCGCAGGGCGGGTGAGTGCATGTGAAGCTGGCGTAGCGATAATTTTTGCTACGCCAGCTATCACACGATATCGCACCTGCGACAGGGGCGGGGACTATCGCGTGCGACTTTGCAGCATCGGCTTGCGATGTCGCAACGTGCAAAGCCCGCCTTAGGGTAAATACGGTATATTATTAATAATGTTCAAAATAATCTTTAAAAAGAACTTGACGATTAATGACCTGACATTTATGTTATTCTTGCCCTCTGATGAGTATTTTATATGGCCAAACTTGTTGGCGAAGGGACGACAACTACTTTCTATGGATTTGTGACCAAGGAATGTGGCTGTCACTTTTAAAGTTCATTCACTGACTGACCTGACAAACTAACCAGTGTCCGACTAGATATCCGGGATCAATTCCAGGCTGGAACCGGATTTTTTTTATACAGTTAGATCTGCCGGTCCTGTTATCTGCGAGTCCTCCCATCACTAGTCCTGACCTACTACCAACATCTGGGAATTTGGTACAATTGAACTCCGCCAAAAGCACAAATAACTGGTGGACACAGACAGAAGAGGCCCCTGTGCAAGAACAGTATATAGGCCTTTGCAGTCCTAGAGCTCATCATAATGCACAATTCCACCTCTTTAGGAGGTAGAAGTGGCCCCGTCATTTGTGCAGCTACACAGGTTGCACCAGTGATATGTCCGCCACTGGCACAACTACTTATATCTTTAATTTGTGATAGTTTTCTACATGGTATCAGTGCAAGTGAGGCCTCATTCAGACTTCGTGAGTCACATACAAGATTTATCAGTAAGGCTGGTTTCACACTACGTCTTTTTAACATCCGCTGAAAACGTTATTTTAGCGGAAGTACGGATCCTGCTTTTACAGCAAATAACGTATGCAAACGCATATGTTATTTTGCAGGATCCTGCACTGGATGTTAGGGGCGGGCAAAGGAGTCATGTGATCGGGATTGAGGGGAGCTAGACTGGGAGGAGGCTTCTGACAGCTGCATACGCTGGTAACCAAGGTAAACATCGGCCTTGGATACCCGATATTTACCTTGGTTACGAGTGTCTACAGCTGCTAGGAGCCGGGCTGCGTGCACATAGCAGAGCCGGGCTGCGTGCACATAGCAGAGCCGGGCTGCGTGCACATAGCAGAGCCGGGCAGCGTGCACATAGCAGAGCCGGGCAGCGTGCACATAGCAGAGCCGGGCAGCGTGCACATAGCAGAGCCGGGCAGCGTGCACATAGCAGAGCCGGGCAGCGTGCACATAGCAGAGCCGGGCAGCGTGCACATAGCAGAGCCGGGCAGCGTGCACATAGCAGAGCCGGGCAGCGTGCACATAGCAGAGCCGGGCAGCGTGCACATAGCAGAGCCGGGCAGCGTGCACATAGCAGAGCCGGGCAGCGTGCACATAGCAGAGCCGGGCAGCGTGCACATAGCAGAGCCGGGCAGCGTGCACATGAGAGAGAGAGAGAGAGAGACCGACCGACCGACCCTGTCCCTGTACCGGGCATGCTCAGTAGAGAATCAGGATCCTGTTATAACGCAACTGAACGACTTTTGGTAGGCAGGATCCAGCACTCATTGACATGCATTGCAGCTCGCGGCGCAATGTCAAGGATCCTGTGACATACGTTAATTTGACAAAGCCAAAAAACGCTACATGTTGCGTTTTTGAAACATGTTAAATTAACGCAAAATGACGGATCCTGCATCTAACGGACGCAAACGAATGCAAACGGAAGTGGACGTGAGTCCATTGAAAATGCATTAAACACAAAACGGATTTGCACAGGATCCGTACTTCCGTTAAAAAAACGTTTTCAACGGATGTTAAAAAGACGTAGTGTGAAACCAGCCTAATTTTCATGGATAAAACGTACCCATTTTAGTCTATGCCATTTATTTTTCAACAGTGAAAATCACCGATCAATCACTAATGGTAAAAACGTACACACAAACCAAAGAGTGATGAAACTCATATCCAAATCACTGATGAGGAATGATCCCTGTCGTACATACGAGAAAAGTCACAAATGTCTGAATAAGGCCTAAAATGTATCAGCCCAGACTCAACAGGAGCTCACAGAGGATTGTCCAGACTGGTAAGAGCTGGAGAAAATACTCAACTTTTGTCCTAGTGAAAACATTGGGTAACTATGGGCTTATTTATCAAGCTGAAGGAGCCAAAGAAATTGTCTTGTCTTAATGACTTGCACCTTATTTATGTGCCTTACATGTCTAACGATTGTCTATTTAGGGGATGGGAGCTCACTAAAAATTGGCCATAGTTTGTAAGAAATTAGGAGTGTCTAAATGTCCGCACATTGTTGCTGCAAAGTAAATCAGCTAGAAGGCGGTGAAAGACCTGAGACGAGACAGTATTATGAGGACCTGTCACCATGTGCAGCATGGATCAAAGCATGTCATCACGACAGCAGCCAGGCATATTCTCCTCTTAAAGGGAATCTGTCAACAGGTTTTTGCAACCTCATCTGAGAGCAACATGATTTAGGCAAGGAGATTCTGAATCCAATTGTGTATCACTTACAGTGCCTTGGAAAAGTATTCGGCCCCCTTGAATTTTTCAACCTTTTCCCACATTTCAGGCTTCAAACATAAAGATAACAATTTTAATGTTATGGTGAAAAATCAACAACAAGTGGGACACAATTATGAAGTTGCACGAAATTTATTGCTTATTTTAAACTTTTATAAAAAATAATAAACTAAAAATTGGGACGTGCAATATTATTCGGCCCCTTTACGTTCAGTGCAGCAAACTCACTCCAGAAGTTCATTGAGGATCTCTGAATGATCCAATGTTGTCCTAAATGACTGATGATGATAAATATAAGCCAGTTGTGTGTAATCAAGTCTCCGTATAAATGCACCTGCTCTGTAATAGTCTCAGTGTTCTGTTTAAAGCACAGAGAGCATCATGAAGACCAAGGAACACAACAGGCAGGTCCGTGATATTGTTGTGGAGACGTTTAAAGCCGGATTTGGTTACAAAAAGATTTCAACAACTTTACACATTCCAAGAAGCACTGTGCAAGCGATCATATTGAAATGGAAGGAGTATCATACCACTTCAAATCTACCAAGACCCGGCCGTCCCTCAAAAATTTAATCTCAGACAAGGAGAAGACTGATCAGAGATGCAGCCAAGAGGCCCATGATCACACTGCACAAATCTGGCCTTTATGGAAGAGTGGCAAGGAGAAAGCCATTTCTCAAAGCTAGCCATAAAAAATGTTATTAAAGTTTGCCACAAGCCACCTGGGAGACAAACCAAATATGTGGAAGAAGGTGCTCTGGTCAGATGAAATCAAAATCGAACTTTTTGGGCACAATGCCAAACGATATGTTTGGCGTAAAAGCAACACAGCTCATCGCCCTGAACACACCATCCCCACTGTCAAACAGGGTTGGTGGCAGCATCATGGTTTGGGCTTGCTTTTCTTCAGCAAGGACAGAGAAGATGGTTACAATTGATGGGAAGATGGATGGAGCAAAATACAGGACCATTCTTGTAGAAAACCTGTTGGAGTCTGCACAAGACCTGAGACTGGGACGGAGATTTGTCTTTCAACAAGACAATGA
Source organism: Anomaloglossus baeobatrachus (assembly GCF_048569485.1). Classification (NCBI taxonomy): domain Eukaryota; kingdom Metazoa; phylum Chordata; class Amphibia; order Anura; family Aromobatidae; genus Anomaloglossus; species Anomaloglossus baeobatrachus. The sequence goes on along the minus strand of NC_134357.1, from coordinate 436,752,717 downwards.
TCCCAAACATAAAGCAAAATCTACAATGGAATGGTTCACAAATAAACAGTGTTAGAATGGCCAAGTCACAGTCCAGACCTGAATCCAATCGAGAATCTGTGGAAAGAGCTGAAAACTGCTGTTCACAAACGCTCTCCATCCAACCTCACTCAGCTCCAGCTATTTGCAAAGGAAGAATGGGCAAGAATTTCAGTCTCTCGATGTGCAAAACTGATAGAGACATATCCCAAGTGACTTGCAGCTGTAATCGCAGCAAAAGGTAGCGCTACAAAGTATAAACTTAAAGGGGCCGAATAATATTGCACGCCCCAATATTCAGTTTATTATTTTTTACTAAAGTTTAAAATAAGCAATAAATTTCGTTCAACTTCACAATTGTGTCCCACTTGTTGTTGATTCTTCAACATAACATTAAAATTTATATCTTTATGTTTGAAGCCTGACATGTGGGAAAAGGCTGAAAAATTCAAGGGGGCCGAATACTTTCGAAAGGCACTCTATATAGCTAACATAGATTTAGAAGTAGGCGCTTAAGTAACTGAAAGTCATCCCTGTGTGAGTAAGCAAGGATAGCAGGCAATCACTGATTAGGACAGTCCACTGGACTTTAAATCCAGAATACACAGGAATTTTAATTAGGAAATTACAAGTCATTCTGAATCGTTGTACTCTGAAATGCTATGATATGTTTGAAGCCTGAAATGTGGGAAAAGGTTGAACAATTCAAGGGAGCCGAATACTTCGCAAGGCATGGTAGATTACTGGGTACAGCCACACTGACACAATCAGAATTTTTAGCTTTAAGCATGTAGCTGAGCCCAGGGAGCTGCCCTCGCCCACACTAGTCTCTCTGTAGAGATTGTACATTGACAGTGAGGGTCAATCAGAAGAGGGGGCGTGCTAGACTGCACTGCACGTTAGTTTCTAGTCCTTTAATGACAAGTGTCCTACTACTTAGGCGAACATAGCAAATAAACAAAAGATCGGACTTTGAGAAAACAGGCATGCCTGAACTTTCTATGTCAATCCTTGCAGCATGCTGGCTTCAGCTTACATAGCAAAAACCTGCTGACAGTTTCTCTTTAAATGCTCTGGGGTTTTTTTTTTTTTGTTTTTTTTTTTTAAAGAAAATAGGGAAGATCTTTGGCCAGGGACCATGGAAACAGACAAGACTAGTTCAACTCCACCCCTGCTGTTTTTTCCCCTCCCTACTTTGCATGATTAACAGGTCTCTCCCAAAACTCTGTCAATCACCTTTAGCCAAAATAGTCTCATCTCCGGCTAAGGCCCTAGCCAGATCTTCTAACTATATTTTCTCTAAAAGCATTGCAGAAAAAGTTATACCTGGCTGTAATGGAGTATCCAGACTCTGATTAATGCTGCCCTTGGTGTGTGCAGTGTGGATCAGGATCCCTTTAAAATTAGACAAATTTATCAAACAATGTGAACCACTTTGATACATTTGGCGCATTTTAAGACTGCATTGTCTAATCTAAAAATTAGAATGTATATTTGAAAGTCTCAGAACAAACTATTATAGTGGAAACATACAGATAAATGGTGGAGCAGTCTTGCCTTTGGCTTCTGAAAACACTATGGACAAGCATGCAGAACAGAGAACAGGTAGCGGCTTTCTGCCATAACTACTGCATGCTAGGTTATATATAAGGCTTGCAGTCCATACGAGCTTGCTGTAATATTTTTCTATCATACTATATACTGCCTCTTACTGGTATATTACATCTTGCTGCACACATTTTTATATATAAATGGAAAAAAGTCAGCACCTTTTTTTTTGTATAACAGAGCCGTCTATATATTATTTACGTAGATGTAGGTTATTAATATCACACACCTTAACCATGTGGAGCCCATTTAAATATGTAATATATTTCAGTGGACAAGAGTGGCTTAGCACATAAAGGGGCACCTCTGGCATCTGTGCTCATTTTAGGGAAATTGAGGGATATCCAACACTAAGGGGTACTTTGCACGCTGCGACATCGCTAGCCGATTGTAGCGATGCCGAGCGCGATAGCCCCCGCCCCTGTCGCAGATGCGATATCTTGTTATAGCTGCCATAGCGAACATTATCGCTACGGCAGCTTCACACGCACTTACCTGCCCTGCGACGTCGCTCTGGCCGGCGACCCGCCTCCTTCCTAAGGGGTCGGGTCGTGCGGCGTCACAGCGACGTCACACGGCCAATAGAAGCAGAGGGGCGGCGATGAGCGGGACGTAAACATCCCACCCACCTCCTTCCTTCCTCAATGCAGGCGGGACGCAGGTAAGGAGATGTTCCTCGCTCCTGCAGCTTCATACACAGCGATGTGTGCTGCCGCAGGAGCGAGGAACAACATCGTACCTGTCGCTGCAGCGAAATTATGGAAATGACCGACACTGCACAGATCACCGATTTTCGACGCTTTTGCGATTGTTTATCGGTGCTTCTAGGCTTTACACGATGCGACGTCGTTACTGGCGCCGGATGTGCGTCATTTTCGATTTGACCCCGACGAGATCGCAGTAGCGATGTCGCAATGTGCAAAGTACCCCTAACAATCCCCCTCTACTATGGAAATAAACATCATATATATATATATATATATATATATATATACGGTATATATATACGGTATATATATATATATATTATATACATATATATATACCGTATATATATATATATATATATATATATATATATATATATATATATATCTATCTCTATCTATCTTATGGATGGGCAGCTGCTTGCTTTTCCAGCAACAGCGCCCCCTATTTATCTTTTATTGCAGCTTTTCAGTTGGATGGTGGTAAACTGCAATGCCAGGCACAGCCCAACGACAGGAATGGCGCTGCCTCTAAAAAAGAAGCAGACCCTTTTAGTAAAATCTCAGACAATCCCTTTAATTTAGATACGTATAGTTGTGGTGTACTATAATATAATCGGTGCAGATATATTTGTGCCACGTCTCATGACATTCTGCGATCATTACCGAAAAATGTGAAAGGTGAATCTCCTTATACAAAATGAATCACATTAAGTAAATAATAAAGGAGGAAATCTGCATTCTCTTAACCCCTTCACTGCCAGAGAAACCAGTGGAGGTACTAACAGCAAAGCTATAAAAATCCCCAGTTCACCAGTGTAACCTTTTCATGGCCAAATTGCACTCCTGCTGCTGCGGTGTTTGGCTCGGTTGATATTCCGTTCTGGCCACCGCATTAATCCCTCTTCCCTCCGCCGACTTCTCCTGAGACTTATATCACCTCACATAGTGTACCGAAAAGGCACTTTTCAAAAAACATAAATTTTTCTTTTTTAAATGTTTTCTTTTTTTTTTTTGTTTTTTTTCAATATTTTCATTTTTTTGGTCATTTTGTTTTCATTTGTAAAAACAGTGCTTTTTTAATTTTTTTTTTTTTAAAAAAGTTCTTTTGTGTTTTTTTTTTTTCAAGTTAAGACGACAGAGTGGCGAATCACTCAAGTCTTCAGGAAACCTCCCTGCTCACCTATGTACAGATGTGTGTACGAGGGTGTCTATAATATACACACATGTAATATATACTGTATATTATATACACAGGCACACATATAAAGTAAAGGGCGGGAAGCAGCAATAATGGAACGCAGACATGCCAGATTCCTAGTACGTTCACAAAAAATGTGACAGAAATGCTTCATTCCAGTTGGGGAATTACTTCTATCCAGATGACAAGAGTCCCAGGAATGGGAAGATTTCTGTTACGCCAGTAGGGAAGAAGTAGTATTTTTGTGCCCTTTATGTTCATTTTTATATTTCAGGTCTGACCAGGATGTTAGGATGTATTAAATAAAATAATAACATGTTTTATGGCACAGAATGAATCTAAATCCACTTCCAGTGCCAAAAAATTCTATCCGCCCTGCAGCTTCAGTCTCAACCGGCAGTCAATCCCTGACTACATGCTTCTTCCTATGTAAAACTAAGACTCTGAGATGACTGCCAAAATTCGGTATGAATCTCATACCAGTGCGTAATTGAAATCCTTTTTACCTGGTGTAGAGTGAAATAGAAAATGAAGATAAAAGGTGTTTTTGCTTTACACACCTGCCAAGCAAAACTGGAATGAAGCCGAGAAAGAAAGTTTGCCTAATTTAGCACTAAAAAGAACGCAGTCAGGAAGGGGGGTGGGAGTCGGGAGTTTAATAATAAAAAATGAAAGCTGCCGCTGTACAACTGAGGAGGTTATCTTCCGATAAGATGCAGATGTCCAGTCAATCCTCCTCTCCACCACCATACAAATCGGCAAGTTTTTTGAAACGAGGGCCCCAGTCATTCAAGTACTCAAAGTCCTGATCCTCAGAGCTAGAGGAATTGAGAGAACTAACAGAGCCGGCGGTGGACCCACTGCCTTCATAATCGAATACCAGGAGAGAGTCATAAGGTGGCGCTGTAGGATCATTGTCTGCTGCTCGCAGGCCCTGGAAAGGAGAAGGAAAAGCAAAGTGTTAGACGCTGACGAGGGATGAGGCAGAGCTGTCGTATGGCTTTTTCTGATTCTGAACATTTTCTACAATCCAAACCAAGGTCCTGATCTGTGCATTGACATGAGGCAGCGAAAGATGTGTGCAGTAGATAAGAACTCTAGCAACTTCATCAGAAACAGTAGATAGCCTTTATCACAGATGCCTTCCCTTACCTGAAGAAGTCATACAATTAGTTCACAAGGGACCCAAAGCTGCAAGGAGCGTCTGTCCAAAACACATTATAGAGTGGGGTGGTGCTGTGGTCACTTGACAAATCTTTTGTCATTGCCATTTCCTGATGACATCCTGAATCAACAACGGTAATAGAGGCAGGGTGAAGTGACCACAGAGCCAAAGCTTCTATCACCTTCGCCACACTTCTGTCACCGCCACCCCACATCTTCAGTCCCAACTACCACATAGCTTTTGTTCCCACTGCCACATTCACTGAAATGAGACGTCATCCAGGATAGATAATAGCAACACATATCTCATAAGACGAGCCATTACAGTGAGCACCAAACCGACCAAGGTAAGGTAGGAGAGATGCCAGCACTTCTCATGGTAGTAGAGAAACACAGGAGGACAGGAGTAAAGTGCAAATATAAATTACTTTATTGAGGACATACACAACAAGGTGACTAAAGATAAAAAGGTACACTACCATAACAATAGGGACAAATAAATACCAGTCCTGATAAATAGCTGTATCTGAGTATGGTGCTGAGGGGTATGTAGCTTCATCAAGGAGGGGAGTCTAAGTGGCCACTTAGACTCCCCTCCTTGATGAAGCTACATACCCCTCCCGAAACGCGCGTCGGATGGAGATTCTGGGCATGTTCTAGGGACCTTATTTGACTTGGGACTGCGCTTTCGGCTGCTGGCACTTTGAGTACACTGCTGTACCTTTCTACTGCACTAAGCACTTTAGGTAAGAAAATATGAATATTGCGGATTCTCTTATTGCTTACCTTTTAGCTTTACTATCATAGGATCAGCTCTAGTCTTTCTGTGGCGTCTCATTTATCATCACCATGATCTCTCCCCATTATATGGTGGAGAATCCATGATTGACTTATGTGCTGCACCCTCAACCGCAGTCCCTGTCCTTAATAATTTCTATTCTCTATACTCAGTCCTGAGCTAAATCCTCTTATTTCCAGCCACTATTCATATAGATTTATCGTAACAATCATTTCTTGACACACTATAGTGGGCTGTTATTAAAGCTATTTATCAGGCCTAGTATTTATTTGTCCCTATTGTTATGGTAGTGTACCTTTTTATCTTTATTCACCTTGTTGTGTATGTCCTCAATAAAGTAATTTATATTTGCACTTTACTCCTGTCCTCCTGTGTTTCTCTTCAGGACAGATAATAGTAGCGGGGTGAGTAACCCCAGCACCACCCCTTAATGATTATGCATTTTAGGGCGGTGACAGAAGCCATGGGGCGGCGCTGCTATCACTCACCCTGCTTCTATCACCACCACCTGATGACATCTTGTTTCAGAAAATCAGGAGGTAGGGACAGAAGCTATGCATCATTGGGAACTGAAGATGTAAAACTGCAGTGCAGTAGTGACAGAAGACGCGTGGTGGTGAGGATAGAAGCTGCGGCTCTGTGGTCATTTCTCCCTGCCTCCATTACCACGGTTGATTTTGTATGTCATTAGGGAATGGTAGTGAGATAAGTGGTAAGTGATAATTAAAAAAAGGGAGAATAGTAGGGAATTTTAAAATAAAGCAAATTACAAAAGTGGTTAGAGCTTAAAAATAGATATTTATAAAGAACGTTTTATGTATCAGACAATCCCTTTAAAATATAGTATTACCATGTATAAACCACAGTCAACAACAAGGGCAAACTATGTGGGAAGGCAAATTAGCAAAGGATCTTAACCCAACATCTGACGCATTGACAGACACAGACAGAAAAGGGCCCCTGTGCAAGAAGAGTATATGGGCCCTTTTTTCAGCAAAAGAGTTCATGAAAATGCACAATCCCACCTGCTTTGAAGTTAGAAATGGCCCCCTGACCTCTTGGGCCCCTGTGTGGCCGCACAGATTGACCCAATGATATGTCTGCCCCTGATCTGAAGGCTGTCACAAGCTCCCTTTGCTTCCACTAGTGTAGACAGCAGGAGGAGGATTTTTGCCTGAAGCTTACAATCTACCCTGCTTTACTGGCTGAACATCTCCCAGAAGGTTATGGCACTAGTTTTGGGGAAGAGAAGTGGTCTTCTGTCCCTTGCCTAATAATAACCTTCGTATCACTAATATTATTTTATCTACCGTGATTACCATGGACCGGAAGCAAGCGGGGACAATATACTGTATATCGATGACCGAAATCTGGTTAGGTTGAGTTACTGATTTAATATGAGACATCATTTATACAAGATAAGTCTTGGATTAATGGTCATTTAATCTGCACGCTGATTTTAATAGTGTCAGACAGTGTAAAACCCAGAACGGCAAACTCCACATTGGGATATATAGTAATTCACTGACTCGACAAAGCTGTGTGGGCCTGAAGAGCAAAACACTGACAGATAAAAGCCAGAACAATATGTTATTCTAATTAAAACATGGCTGCATTTAATATTCCTGACTTCTGCCAACCGTCTCTGAGGAAATAAAATCTCGATTTGATTAGAAAATAGGAAAGCACTTTCTTTAATAAAAGAGACTGTGCTCACAAAGAAACATACAGACTCCTATATTACTGATTAAAAAAAATAATATGGTTAGCTGAGCTCTTTGTGTCTAGAATTACAGATCTATCATTCGTTTTGTGCTTTATTGTATGAACTGGACAAAAATCATTTTTGGGTTTTCAAGTTCGCTTCAAATATAAATCAGATGTCAAATTATAACTAAAATGACAATGGTGTCCTCACAGGTCTACACAGCGACCATTCAGATCAATAATTGCTGCCTTCCAAATCTCACTGAGGTGCAAGATGGATTAATGTGAACAATGTGAGATTTAAAGTGATATTCCAACCATCGACATTTATAGCGAGAAGTTATGTGGGGTCCATACAACAACCCCGTTCAGAAATCCAGTGTGTCTGGTAGCATCCAAGAAAGGGAGAAAGAGAGAGAGGTCAGAGCAAGTGCGCTACTCCCTACATCAAAATAATAGCAATGGCTACGGTTGGAATACCCCCCATAATCACTCATATTTTGGAAGGGATTAATTAATAAATTATGGTTAACCTTCCAAGACTGGAGTCATATCCGCCTTTTTGTGTGCATTTTTACAAATGTGATGGCAATGCCGGCCAGACACTAGCAGCACAACAATGACTATAATGAAGTCTCTTGGGTCTCGGTCATACTGTCCATCATTTTACACTAAAACTTAGAGCTGCATGCTGAGCTATTTTGCCTGCCATGTTTGCCAATATCCATAGTAGAGATTCCAATGCAGATGTTAGCCTAGAATAAAGCCAACTATACAGAGGAGATGACTGTTGGCCAAACGTTGCCTCAGCCGACAGCCATTTCAGCTGACTCTCCCATACACAGGAGCGCTTGTTTGGCAGAAAGCCAAACAACTAACAAAGCAGGTGGCATATCTCCAAAAGAACAATGCAATTGGCAGTCCGAATCAGACACGCTTGATCGACATCCCTACCGTCCATTAGTCTAAGGTAAATGAGCGGACCTGTTGAAGTTGGGTGCGGCGGGGTCAGCCGAACTTTAGGTAAAGTTCGGTTTTGGATCCGGACTTGACCTGAATCCCAATTCAAGTCACTGATTGGGCAGTTCGGGTCTCTGCCCACATGTTGCCAGCCATAAACAGGTCACTTCCGGGGGTAGCGCACCCGAGAACAGCGATGCTCAAGCAAGTGGTTTTCATACGTAACACACCTGAACTCTGTTTTTTTTTCTAATCTGTGTTCGATACGAACACTGAACCTCGGGTTCGCTCATCTCTAGTCCAAGATTGTCAAGTTGACTTTTTATTTTATAGCTGATAATTAATTATCAAAAAAATTACAGACAGACAATATTTTCTACTAACACACTGTAACATCATAATAAATAGTGATGAGCAACCTGCTCAGTGTTTGGCTACTGCAACAAGCATTTTGATGCTCGGATGCTCAGTACTTCTTTACAGAGTATAACTGAAATCCATAGGGAACGCAAGCATTTTTGCTCGAGTTCCCCATTGACTTCCGTTATACTCTGTAAACGAGTACCGAGCATCAAAATCCTCATTACGTAGCCAAGAACTGAGCAGGTCACTCATCACTAATAATAAATCATTATGAATCTAAGTGATCCATGTCTACAGTCCATAATTCTGACATGAAGACATCATCTGCTTTCATTGTGAACTGTAAAATGTTGATAATTACAGTTATAATAATCTGTATAAGTCTTTTAAGCTTAAATAAAAAATCACAGACGCCTTAATTGTTTTTGTTATGGACAAGGCTAAAAAGGGACCTATTGTTTTGAACTGTCCGGTGTATGGAGGCCTTACGGCCATGTGCACATGATGAATATTTGGTGAATTTTTTTTACCTCAGTATTTGTAAGACAAAATCAGGAATGGCTAAATAATCCAAAACTGGTGACGTGTTTCTATTATGCTGCATGCCACGATCAGTGTTTGCAGTGTTTTGGATGCAGCGTGTTTTCACAGAGTCCAAAACTGCGTGGTACAGTACAAATGCTTGAATTTGAATAATATTTCTAGAAATTCCGTGCTTACTGTGCGTGTACGAGCCACAAGCATGTCAATTCTTTGCTGTGGAGTCGCAAGAGTCCTCCGTAGGGAGAACACAAGAGAGAGACTACAGCGCCCCAAACCCTGCGGACTCCTGCATTCTTCTGCAGAGGAGACTTGCGACCCCGCAGGTCAGCACCCACCATGCACAGGATGCAGTGGGTCCTGATGGTACTGATCGTGTGCACATACCCTTATACTTTTCCTTTGACTGTTCCCCTCCTTGTTTTGCCTTACAAATTCTGATGTAAAAAACTCACCAAACACTCAATGTGTGCAAGTGGCCTTACAGTCTAAAAACACAAGACGGTAATGTACCTCTATTCGAATATATATACTTGTTTCCTTGATGCAAACAACGTGTACACAAAACCTTTTCCTTTTACGTGGCTGCATTGTGTTTACCAGGTAGCATGCAGCAGCTTCAATGTTAAAAGTCTTTATTAATCATTACCTCAGTAATAAAATCTCCGATATCTCCGGGGTGTGGAATGACAGGTCTTATTGGGTATTGTGGCTCTGCACCTACAGGCCTCTCGTCCACTCGTCTGACACCTGCCACTTTGTTCAAGACGTGATCCAGCGTCTCAGGCTGCTGCAACTGACTTAAGTCATAGTCCTGGTGGGAAAATAGAAAGTGTTGGCAGGAGGAAAAGCAGCTGTTTGTACCAAATTGCTTAAAGAGTAATGAAGAAATCTCCTCCTGCGGCTGCAGCAGTGATGGGACAGAGCTGGGTGTCAAACTATGTGAAATCCCCCGCAGATTTCCTTACCTTTTAGCTCTTGGGTTGCAAAAGAGCTAAAAGGTAAGGAAATCTGCATCACCTCATTGTTTTCACACACACACACACACACACACACACACACACACACACACACACACACACACACACACACTCTCCCTTCTTACAATACTAAAGAAAAAGTCTAAAGGGTTAATATTGTTTTCTAGGATTGCTGTCTCCAATAGACACAAGATACACTATTCCTTTTGTCTGTGAAGAGCCTATTTGCACACCTGATTCCTAGGGGCCTGGCATGGCCTATAAGTCTCCATACAAAAACTTGGCTGTTTCCGTAAACAGAAAATTACCAATTAGACCCTAAAACGGAAGGTCTCCCACTCAATCAACTGGTCATATAGTTTTCACTGATAAGGGGCAAGAACCCTGAAACTGCCTGCAAATTAAGATCTTTTCCTTTTGTAGATGATTCCACTTTGGCTTTATATCCTAAGTCATGTGGTAAGCTTCTTTAGAGGGTCAATAATGACTTCTACCTCTAATAAGTGGCATTAGAGACCATATTGTCTTTCTCTATGAAGAGGGTATTTACATACTTTTTTCGCAGAGAGCATTACATAGCCAATAAATTTCAGTATGCCAGCTTGGAGGTCACAAAGACAGAAACTTTACCCCTAAAATTGCATTGACACTCACTGATTATTGTGAATGGCCGATTATGGTTCTAGGAACGCTCAATGTAATCGGGCTGCCAATATGAGCAACCACTCGTTTGTTAGGTGAAATTATTTTTAAGCTTGCTTAAAAATAAATCATTCTCAGCAGCACATAATCTAATATATAAAGCTGAGTGTATGTATATATGTATGTATGTACACTAAAGGAATTCTCACCGTCGCATGTACAATCACGACATTTTGCACAGACACTCCATTTGACTCAGGGAACGTCATAGACTATGTTTTGAGGGGAAATTTTAATCCCGCGCTTTATAGTTATTCGACAAAAAAACTGCCTCCATTAAAGTCAATGGAGCTGGGAGCCACAGTGCAGCCAGAACTTCAGAAGAAAGCGCAGCCATGCCCTTAAGTGGAATGTTGGTATGTCACAATGCAGCCAGGTAAACACAGAGACAGACTGAGATAGACAGGGAAAGAGACAGACAGACAAAGAGACAGACAAAGAGACAGACAAAGAGACAGACAAAGAGACAGACAAAGAGACAGACAGAGACAGACAGAGACAGACAGGGAAAGAGACAGACAGGGAAAGACAGAGAAAGCGATAAACTGATGGAAAGAAATAAAGAGACAGACAGGGAAAGAGATAAAGAGAGAGAGAGAGACAGACACAGACAGAGAGAGACAGACAGAGACTGGGAGAGAAACAGGGAGACAGTTACTATCCTGGGCAACGACGGGTGCAACAGCTAGTCCTAAGTAAACAGAACTAGTGCTTCCGAGAACAATTAAAGTCTATGTGTACAGAACAAATTATTGATCTGTGTGCATCAGAAGACCGGAGACCTGTCGAAATAAGCTATTAAATTCTGAGGCTTGGTCATTATTTAACGCCACAAGTCCGCCAGTGTAAACAAGCTCTTAAAACTTTCATTGAAGACCTGTAATTCTGTCAACTAGTGCTCTACTTTGCATGGAAGGGGCAAAACCCCTAAAACAGCCGTCTGCAAATGGAGATCTGTATCCTTTGTAGACGATTCTGGTTTGTCTTTATATTCTCAGTGATCTGTGGCTAGCATCTTGTATTGCTCTACTGCCCATTACAGTGAGCGCAGTGGAGTATCCATCCAGACGGGCATTACCTGGTCCTCCTCACCACCTCCCTCCTCGTCATACTTCAGTATATTGTCTCTGACGTCATCTTCCGGATCGATCAGCAGCTGCTTTGTATGTCGTTCCTTTTCTCTGCGCTTCATCCACATGACGAACAGGAGAACCATAGCTGAAAGGATGAAGACAATTAGCTTCATTTCCATCTTGATCCTCAGAACACAGTGGCCTGATCAGTCTTATTTATTGCAGTTATTTTGTAGAAAAGAGGAGTTATCCTTCTACAGTCTGGTAATAAATATACAGTACAAGATAATAAAGATATAGGATTTTATTTTATTTAAAATATGTAATTTAACTGTGTGGGCATCATAAAGTATGGGGTAACCTCATATTATGTGAAGGGTATTGTGGAGGGCCCCTGTTGCATTGTAAGAGGCACTGTGGGGGCCATTATATAGTGTGGGAGCTGATGCGCTAGCAATTTTACATGATGGGAGCTAATATAGGAGTCATTATACAGCGTGGGAGCTCATGGAGGGGCCATTATACAGCGTGGGAGCTAATGTGGGGGCCATTATACAGCGTGAGAGCTAATGCAAAGGCCATTATATAACGTGGGAGCTCGCGCAATGGCCATTATAAAGTGTTGGAGCTAATGCAGGGGCCAATATATAGCATGGGAGCTAATGCAGGGGCAATTATAGAGTGTGGGAGCTAACAAGGGGGCCATTAAACAGCATAAAAGGTAATACAGGTGCCATTATACAGCGTGGGAACTAATGCGAAGGCCATTATACAGCATGGGAGTAAATGAGGGGGCCATTATAAAGTGTGGGAGCTAATGAGGGGGCCGTTACACAGCATGGCAGCTAATGCAGGTGCCATTATACAGCGTGAGAGTTAATGCAGGGGACATTAAACACCATAAAAGTTAATACAGGTGCCATTATACAGCATGGGAGTAAATGCGGGGGCCGTTATAAAGTGTGGGAGCTAATGCGGGGGCAGCTACACAGCATGGCAGCTAATACAGGAGTCATTATACAGCGCGGGAGTTTATGCAGAGGTCATTATACATCATGGGAGTGAATGGAAGGGCCATTAAACAGCATAAGAGCTAATGCGGGTGCTATTATTGTGACGCCCTGGCAAAACCAGGTAGTCACAGATAGGCCCCTGCACAACACCTTCCCTCACTTAGGAAACACACAGCCAACCTGAAACCCTAGTCACCCCCCCCCCCCTTAGGGAAAGACAGACACACCAGTGGGCGGGAGCAGGCGGTTGGGACACGCCCACCCAGGGGTCTAGACAGCCCAGGGCGGGAAAACAAGAAGATTAGTTTGTAGTTCGAGTGGAGAGGAGTGTGGGCTGGAGCTAAGTGCTAGCTCCAGCAGAGGAAGTTCAAGTTGAACGGTGCCAGGATAGGAGACCTGGTGCCTTTGGCTAGGAGGCAGACGGTGGTCTCCGTCAGCCGGATACGGGAAGACGGCTCAGCAGAACCGAGGTGGACCGGGACAGGGTTGTAGCCCACCGGTACCGACACAGGGAACCGACCCAGGAAACCGGAGCACAAAAGGGGGTACTCGGACCCTGAAGCCAGGACCGGAAACCAGCGGCCTGGTTAATTAACTGATTGAGGCCAAGACTAGAGGTCCTGTCCCACCCAAAGTCCCTCATAGAAGACAACAGCCCACCGATAGCGATAGGAGGTCACCGCCAAGGCCCATAGATCCCACGGGCCAGCGTCTGCGGGCACGGCTCCTTAGGCCACATCCAGCCGGGAGCGGACTCCTGAGTTTCAGACTAGGAAATCCACCTTACACAAAAGCAGTGCAGAGAAAAGGATAGAGACCACCAGCCCGGGTGGGGGATCCGAATGCAACTGGCCGCGGCGCCGGCCACCAGCACCTTGGTTTACCAAAGACTCGTGTGATTCATTGACTGTGAGTAATCAAGTATCCCCTTTCCGTCGCTACACCCTGCACTGAGACACTGGGTCCTGGGGCGGCCATCCCTACCCATGGAAGGGTTAACATCTAGCTGTCACTACATCTCCCCCGGGTGCCCCATAACAGCAGCGGTGGTGTCCCACTTCACCACACACCGTGGGTGGCGTCACAAACTTAATATGGCCTAGCCCGTACATCTACGTCCCCCCATTTTATTCGATATGTCCGCGAGACCCCCCGGGTCCGGAGACCCTTGAGCCACCCCCTTAGGAAGTCCGGATCTGAGCAGCAGCGGCTGCTGGCATGGGGGCGGCACATTATACATCGTCGGAGCTAATACGGAGACCATTATACAGCATAAGGCTATGTGCCCACGTGTGTGCGCTCTGCACCACAGCGTTTTGTCACTGTATGTCCCCTTCAGAGCGCAGCTGAAAAGCTCCATTCTGAAACTTTGGTGGCTGCAGAATTTGTGCGCTCTGGATGCTGCCTCTGCCTATACACAGAATGGAGACAAAATGCAAAGTGCACGAAAGAAGTGACATGTTGCTTTTTAGAACGCAGCGATTTGGCAGCATGCAAATCGTTGCGTTCTAAAACGCAACGTGGACATGGATTATGCACAGTCTTCATAGATTGTGCAGGGGACTTAGGACGCATGCAGTTACACTGCAGTGCAGAACGCAGTGTAACTGTATGCAATACGCACACGTGGGCACACAGCCTAAGAGCTAATGCGAGCTACATTATACAGCATGGAAACTAATGTGTGACGTCATTATACAGCATAGGCGGAAATGCAGAGCCCGTTATACAGCATGGGAGCTAATGCTGGCACCGTTATACAGCATGGAAGCTAATGCTGGTGTCGCGGACGGAGGGGCCGCGCTCGCTACGCTCAGGTCCGCGGCTGCTGCTGCTGCTCGGTAGCTCGAGCGGTGGGCCGGACCCGGGGACTCGAGCAGCGTTCGGGTGGTTTGTTTTGGGAGATAGTTCGTGACGCCACCGACGGGTCGTGGTGATGATGGGCACCACCGCTGCTGGTGACGAAGATCCCGGGAGCGATGGCAGGGAGCAGCTAGGATGTTGTCCCCTCCGTGGGTAGGGGTTGGTGATCCCGGGGCCCGGTTGTGGAACGGGGAGCCTGGATGGCTGGGGTGCAGGGCTGCAGGGGCAGCGCGGTGCGGTGCCGGATGGCACTGTGGTACTCACTCAGGCACAAATTCACAGAGTCTCTGGTAAACCAAACGGCTGGATGTACGGGTCCCGCAGCTGGCTGCAGTGTCTTTGCTCTCCCCGGACAGGTTGATGGTGGCTGTCTTTCCCTGCACCTGTGTAGAATGTGTTGACTCCGATGGTTTCCCAACGGTAGTCCGCTCCCCGGCATATAGGTACCGAAGGAGCCCGTTTTGCCCGCAGGGGCTGGCCCTTGGATCTCTAGCCTATGGCGGTGGTTGTGTATCCTCACGGTGTGGACTGTTGCCTTCTGTCGGGTCTTGGGTGTTAGGAAACCCCTGGGGTTCCGGTCACTCTCGGATTTGACCGTTGTCGGCGGCTCCAAGCCTAGTCGGGGTCCGATGGCCCTGCCTTGCTTTTTTGCTTAGCTTCACTTCGCTCCCCGGTTCGGTACCGGCGGGCCACCGCCTGACCCCGGTCCTACGGTTCCACAGAGGTCCACTAACTCCTGCAGACGGCCACCACCATCTGCCGACCTTGCTGACAGTGCCTGGGCTCCTACCCAGACACTCACAGTTTCTCTCCTTCACTCCTTGAACTCCAAAACGGAACTCTCCACTGAACTGACTTTTCCCGCCTCCAGGCCTGTGAACTCCTCGGTGGGTGGGGCCAACTGCCTGGCTCCGCCCCACCTTGTGTGGATATCAGACCCTGGAGGGAGGCAACAAGGGTTTTGTTTGACTGATGTGAACTATCCAGGGGAGAGGGTGTGTGTGGTGTTATGTTTGTGGCTACCTGGCTAGTCCAGGGCACCACACTGGCACCATTATACAGCATGGGAGCTAATGCTGGCACCGTTATACGGCATGGGAGCTAATGAGGGAACTGTGACGCCCTGGACCCCAGGGGTCACAGGTAACAACACCTACCACATTACACACACCCCCCCATCCCTTGTGAGGACACACCCATCACCCGAAAGGGAGACCTGATGCCTCCCTCAGGGCCAGTAGGGCACACCAGGTGGGCGGAGTTAGGCAAAAGACACGCCCACCGAGGAGACTACTGTCCTGAGGCAGGAAATACAAACAGTTAGTTGAGAGACAGAGTTGTAGAGTGACAGTGACAGGAGGTATGGAGGAGCAGAGCTGTCAGGGACCCGGGTTGGAGATTGGGATCACCGTAACGTCAGGCAGGCAGACGGTGGTGGCTGTCTGCAGGAGTACCGGTGTACGACCGGCGAAACCGTAGGGACCGGGCCAGGGTTGGAGCCCGCCGGCCCTGAACCGGGGAGTCAACCGTTTACCGGAGCACCAGAAACCGGGTACTCAGACCCCGTCCTAGCTTAGAGGAGCCGCTGAGTATAGGTAAATTAGCTGATTGCAGTCTGGACCTTACGGGTTCATCCTCACCCAAAGTCCCGAAAGAAGGCAAAAGCCCACCGATACCGGGTGAGAGCCACCGCTAAGTGCCACACATCCGACGGGCCAGTGCCTGCGGGCAACCAAGGGCTCCTCTGGCAGCTAAATGCCAGGGAGCGGGCTACCACTGCCCAGGCAGGGGAGCCAAAAACCACAACAAGATGTGCAAGGGAAAGGGGCCACCATCAGCCTCACAAGGGACACAAGCAGCCGGCTGCGGGACCCGACCATACCCGAACTTTGGTTTACCAGTGACTCTGAGTGTGAATTAATAGTGAGTACACCAGTGCCATCCGGGCACAACACCACACCGCAGTACGGCACCTTGCACCCCGACAACATCATCTCCCGTCCCGCCGGGCCCCCGGGACACACCGCCCCTACCCACGGAGGGGCTGACATCCAGGCTGCGCCTTCAACACTGATCCCGGGAGCCCCCTTCACTCCAGCCACAGCGGTGGTGCATCCCGTCACCACGACCCGTAGGTGGCGTCACGACCCGTACAACAACAACGCGGCCCCCGGCTGCGGATCTCGTCCCACACCACCACCCCACTGCCTCCCCTTAACAGAGCGACGTGGCCCCCGGTCCGAAGGCGATCAAACCACCGACAACCCGAGCCCGGACCTCGAGCAGCTCGGCCTGGCAAGGGGAGCGGCCGAGCCCCTCTCAGGGCAGTACAGCACATTATACAGCGTGAAAGCTAATGTGGAGGCCATTATACAGCATGGGAGCTACTGCAGGGGCGATTATAAAATTTGGAGCCAACCTTCGGGGTCATCTTACAGTGTGGAGACTACTGTGGAGGCCACTATACAATGTGGGAGATAATGCAAGGGCAATTATACAGTTTGAATGCTACTGTGCAGGCCATAATATAGTGTTGGGGCTTTCAGATAGTGTGAGCTACTGTGGGGGGCTGTTAAACTATGGAGGCCATTATACAGTGTGGGGACTATTGTGGGGGCCTTTATACAGTGTTAGAGCTACAGTGTGGGGGCCATCAAACAGTGTGTGTTATCATTACCATTATGCTGTGTTTTGGGGAGCTGTGGGTCTATCATACTGAAGTAGAGGAGCTGTGGGACCATCATAATGTATAAATGGGAGCTGTGGGAACATCATATTGTGTATAGAGTAGCTGTAGACACATTATACTTTACATATGGGAAGCTGCTGACCCAATATTCCATGTATAGAGGAGCTGTGGGGTCATGTTGCTGTGTATAGGGAAGACTTAGGGGCATCATACTGTGTATAGAAGAGCTGTACATGGGGGGACTCAGGGTACATTATTAAGCGTTACGTGAACACAAAGCATAACCGTTGTTTTAAATTTTATTTCATAAATCAATAGTACACATGAAAATACACAACTTTGTAATATATATGATCAGACAAATTTGCTTCTTTCTCTGCCAGAATTGATCAGTCATTATCAAAATTCTTAATTCTGAGGTAAAATCTGTATTCTGTGAAGACTTTCCCATTAGATAGGAGATGGCAATGGTTGTTACTGATGAGATTCTATGACAATGGGAGGAGGGAGGAGCTAGAGGCAGAGCTCTGCCCCTCCTCCTTCTTCTATTTACATAAAATCTCATCAGCACCAATTGCTGCCGGGCAAAGCCGGGTTTCGAAGGAGACCGTCATTTTCCCTATATGCAGCAATGCAATGACATTTCTGTATATAGTGTTATGGTTAATATTTTATATTAAGTTTTGATTATCATTTAAGCAATTTATATATGTTTGATAATTTTGTACTTTTATATTAGCTTCATAAGTGTTATTCATAAAAGCAATAACACAGGGTGTATTCTTTGTTATAAAGATGCTTTTGTCTCAAATGTCTTTGCTAATGAAGGTCCAGAAAACTGGACAGAACTAGATTTTTAGGAATGCAGCAGGATCCATAATTTACGATTTTGTTATTTCCAACTTTCATTCCATTTTTGGTCATGTACTAAGCCGTCCCCTTATCTTTTGTGGTTGTAATAAACTACTGTTTGGGCATCTGAGATTCAGACAAAGCCTGGTACACGGATTGACTGTGTGTTCTTGTGTTTGTCTCCGATGCATCGCTATTAATTGGACCAACATTGGCAGATCTGGAGATCCCTTGCATCTCACCCTAAATTAGCTCTCCCAAGAAAGGGGTTTCCACGACAGAACATGGTGCTGAAACCCGGGATGGTTAACTGGACCTCTCTGTGACCCGACTACAAAGACCTTCCCAGGAACCACTGAACAAAATCCGCGGTGAGTAACCCATTGTGTTACAAATGTTTCAGTGCTTTCTGGAGGTCCGAGACGGGTACGTAGTGGTCCAACAAGACCATTCTTATCAAACCTCTGCCAGTGTTTGGATTTTGTGTGTATGATTGAAATAATAGAGATATGCCATCTGTGATCTGTTATATGTATCAATGTGTTTTTAAATGTGCGAATGATTGTTGAAGGAAATTGAATGAAGAGTATATCATCTCAGCAGTTGAAAGATTATATGTTGTCCTGTGTTTTCTATATGACTGTTATGTCTGGAATTATATTTTAAGCTATGAGGATCCTTTAATGTGGGACTGATTGATCTTTGAGTGACGGATGTATTGTAAAAAATCTGATAAACCATTGTGCTGGTGTTTATGTTCTCTTGCATTTGCATTTAAGATAGGAATTGGCTTAATAGGAGGTGTAGTTTTTAATCGTCCAGTTTATCCAGACAAAGAAACATATAGCCATAGAGGGAAAACTTATTGTAGATTTTATTTTTGGAGCTGCGCCCTCTACAGGACAAGAAAGGGAACTTGTTTGAGTAGTTGAAATCTGATATGCTCTGGTCTGGATACACTGTCTCTTTTGTGTTTGATGTAATCTGTTTGAGTCAGAGATAGATGGAGATTTTGTAGGAAATTAGCTTAGTCTCCCATGATATATTATATTGAGAAGTAGAAGTAATCCCAATAACTGTTGGTAGTAGAGTTTATGAATTGTTATTTGTTTGGTTCTGTATCAGAATTGTACGGGTACAAAGGGCTGGTAACCTGATGCTTCCTAGAAATTCTTCTCTTGCGAGAACAGTGGTTCTGGGAGTAGAAATCCTTCTCTTGCGAGCAAATTGGTGCTGGGAGAAGAGTAGAGTCTTCTGCGGTTAAGACTCTATGGCCCATTTCAGTTCTACGGTTAACTGCGGGCATTGAAGTTGCAGTCAGAGGACTGGCAGCTATAGGATGTAATGAGCCTCAGAGGTACCACCCATGTCCCTACAAAGGATATAGAAGAAAGACGAAAAGGGAATGAAGCAATGGATTGATGCAAAATGTATTTGGAATTTTTTTTTGTTTTGGGAGATGTTTTTTCTGCAAATGTGAAGACTGTTTGAAAGATAAAAACAAACAGGTTAGAATGTGGTAAAGTATCCAAGCGTCTCTCACTGAGTGACCATAAATCAGATTAAACCATTCATGGTGGTGTATATGTAATCTGTGATAGTATAAAGGCCCAGGGAACGCTGCAGTCTCTATAACTGATGTAAAACCTGCACGGCCTCCCCCCTTCAGCACCCCTGCCATATGCAGGATCATTGGGATAGACCTGCAGACACTGTGGCCAACACAGTCCCTCTGGAGCTAATATTGCGTGTCCTGTGTTTCCCCATGCCCAGGCATATTGCCCTTGCTACCTAGATCCTGAATCTCCTGTAAAATTACCCATACATTTAGAACATATCTCCAGGGTATTCAGAATGTATATCTGGCCACATAGGAAAACCTAATCTTGGTAACTTCCAGAGAATGGAGTTTAACAGAGGATTAAACACTGGTTTTAGGCAGAATAAGCGACAAGATCTGTTGCAGATTGTAGCATGGGACCATACTCAGTTTTGGGTATGAACATAATGATAAGAATCATGGACTATTGCTGCGGTGTGTTCTAAATGCCCATAGACCTGCAGTCCAGGGCGCTGTACCAGTCTCCCAAAGTGGAGCAATATGAAATGGATGTATTTGAGGGAAATATCCCCTGGGGAGCTGAACTAGAAAGGATAGCTTTAATTTGGCCCCCCTGCAGCCAAGTAGAAGAAAAGGGAGGGGTAGAGGGGGAATCCACCACAAGAAGGAGATAAGAGACTAAACTACAGGAATACACAAAAGAGTGAGGAGAAAAAAAAAATAGCCTATATGTAACCATTATAGAGGAGAAATAACACAATAATGTTTATTGAGAACAAGTAAAATGGTGCAGTGGGTACAACCAAGAAAGGGCGGCATCACAACAATCAAAATACGTAAAAGGAATATTTATAATGTTGTATTATAAAGGAATGTTTATAATGATGACCACAAGCAGCAATGTGAATAGACCCGTATTGACCTATAATGATACAAAAAGCAGCATGAGTTATAAAAAGTAACATGCTGCGTGTGTATGTAAGGCAATGAGTTTATAGAACAGAATGGAATGATGGTGAAGTATATTACAGCAGCAATGTATGAAGAACCATACAAAAGTAACATGCTGCGTGTGTATGTAAGGCAATGAGTTTATAGAACAGAATGGAATGATGGTGAAGTATATTACAGCAGCAATGTATGAAGAACCATACAAAAGTGAATGGTGTAAATGTAAGGTGCTTAAAAAAACCCCCACCAAAATATAATGAGAAAATGTGCAAGCAGTAGCAATGGTAAATGTGTCAGCTAAAAAGACTGAAGGTATGTCAGCCATGCTGCATAGGAAGATAGCACAATGTGTGAGAGGATGGTACCTCGCTACGGACATCTTGTTAGTGTGTGATGTCCAGAACCAATGTGTGGTTTTGTGATTAGTGTCACCTTCATCAGGGTGTGGGGTTGTCGCAGCCCTAGAGGCTTTAAAGGCTTAGACTACAGCAATGTAAAAGGTTGGGCTTGTGGGCAAAAAGGGTTTGTTTGTTTTATTGAGGGGACAAATGTCCCAAAAATGCAACAACTACTATCGTGACCCCCACCACCATAGGAAACTGACAATTCAGATGTCTCCCACAACCCCATTGTCATCTCCCGGGGACTACATTCACTGTTCCTATTTTGTGACCCAGGTTTTAGTTTTCTCATATACACTTATTAATTTAAGGACAGACTTGTGAGAAAAAGTTCTACTACATTCAGTTATTACAGTGACTCCTGCTTGTGTAAGAGCTGGGCAGCTGTTTCAGGACTCTATTAGAAGGACAGAGGACATAGTGTTAAGCTGCCCCCTCACTCCAAGCTCCTCATGCTGTATCTGAAAGACTCCAACAGGCTCAGACCCACCATCTTTCAGTATAAAGAACAAACAAATATTAAGCTTTTCCCTCTTTACATTCCCCCATAATGCTCTCAAACTGTAATGGTCTAAATCCAGCTGCATGATTAACAGTGGATTGTAGAAAAGGGAGGAGAATATTTGGATGGGGAAGTGGGAGGGACCGTGAGCCAAGACCTGCCCCTGTGGGAGAGACCGTGAGCCAAGACCGGCCCCTGTGGGAGAGACCGTGAGCCAAGACCGGCCCCTGTGGGAGAGACCGTGAGCCAAGACCGGCCCCTGTGGGAGAGACCGTGAGCCAAGACCTGCCCCTGTGGGAGAGACCGTGAGCCAAGACTGGCCCCTGTGGGAGAGACCGTGAGCCAAGACCGGCCCCTGTGGGAGAGACCGTGAGCCAAGACCGGCCCCTGTGGGAGAGACCGTGAGCCAAGACCTGCCCCTGAGGGAGGGACCATGAGACAAGACCTGCCCCTGTGGGAGAGACCGTGAGACAAGACCGGCCCCTGTTTTTCAAACTAGCAGATGAAGAAGTTCAGTTTGATATGACACATGACTGTCAGGCATTGGTGGAGGCAGAAACAAAGGACTTGACAAATATCACTGATGTACCACTCACTAACCCCTCTGCTGAGTATTTTATAGATGGTTCCAGAGCTTTGGACAATGATCAAGGACTGTTCATCACCGGGTATGCAGTAGTCCACAATGGTAAGGCAGTAAGAACCATTCCCTTCGAGCTACTCTGCGCAAGAGGTTGAGCTGAAGGCATTCGCTGTAATGTGCAGTCTGGGAAACGGTAAGAAGAGTAATGTATTTTCTGACTCACAATACGCTTTTGGGGTAGCACACGACTTTGGCGTCATTTGGCGGAGCCGTAATTTCCTGAAGTATGCGCAGGCGGTAGAGCAGTTAGTCGCAGCACTCACCATTTCCCAAAGGGCAGCCATAGTCAAAGTATCGGCACACGCACGGGAACAAACTCCCCTTGCAGTAGGGAATGCACTGGCCGACAAGCTGGCTAAAGAAGCAGCGAGACTACCTCTGACAGGAATACTGGCCATAACAGACATAGCCCTCTAAGGGAGCTTAGTGACCGAGAGTGCGGGGCGCCACCTTTCAGCAAAGGAGGCTGGCACCGTACCGGCCCCAGTGGCCGTTGATCGTGAACTGTTTCAGGTCTTCCAGACCCAGGCCCCCTCAAACGAACAGAATGCAATGCGCTGTACGGTCAGAGTCAGTGGTATGGCAGGTAAACACCCGGATTTGCCTCCCTCGCTGCCTGTTCCCCATGATGGCTGCCCTGGCACATTCTCCGGTGCAAAGGTGTGACGTGTGCGGTAGTGCTGCAAAACTGATGTGCCCCAGAGGTTCCCGAATATGGCTGCAAAGTATGTCTTGTTTGTGCAAAACACAGCCCCGGTAGGCCTATTTGAGTTCCGCAGAAATTCAGCACCAAAACCAGATTACTCATTTCAGAGACTGCAGGTGGACTACATACTGCTACCTAAGGTGGGTACTTATGAATATGTCCTGGTATGTCTGAAGCTTAGACCGTGATGAAAGATAATATAAAGACCACAATTACCATCAAGAAAGTAATAAGTAAGGTGGTTTGCAGATATGGGTTTCCCAAAACTATAGAAAGTAACAGAGGTGCTTACGTCAATGGAGAATTAAATGAAACAGATCATGGCTACTTTGGGATTAGAACATGCTTTCCACGTTCCCTTTGACCCACAAAGTAGTGGGAAGGTGGAACGCTTTAACGGTACTCTTAAATTAAAGTGCATGGAGGAAACACACTTGTCCTGGGTAGATTGCTTGCCCATCGCATTGCTTTCAGTGAGAACTGCCCGAGGAGGTATAAAGAAGCTGTCCCCATATGAATTAATGTTTGGTAGTATTCCTGAGACAGAATTATATTTCCCACAGCAATTGCAGGCCTCGTATGCTTTTCTCACTGAATATGTCGCTGAGTTGCACAAACATCTGACTGTTACTCATAACTGTGTTCTTTCCTCCATCCCAGACCCCATGTTTATAAGCGGCACACACACACACCGGCACCAGGTGACTGGGTCGTGGTCAAGAGACACATAAGGAGACCATTGGAGCCTAGATCCAGGGAGCCATTCTAAGTGATGCTAACCACTGCCACTTCTGTCAAGATCCAAGGCAAAGATACAAAGATAACCACTCTGCCTTTTGGATTATGCTGATGGCAACTGTACCTCTTGTCCTATCAATGAGGCACTAAAAGAGGACTGTGATAACAAACTGATAAAGCATCACCAAGTTCTGTTCCAAGATATGGACTCTAAAGCACTAAGAACTGTTGGATATGCACTCCGAGCCCAATATCTTCTAATTCTATGCCATATCTTGCAGATCCCCTGACCCTATATGAGGACTATAAGTTACGCCTGTGATGCTCACACTCTTAGGACTGGAAAAACTGTGAGAGTACTTCAATTACTCGTGATTATTTGTAATGATAGTTGTTTCCAGAAAAGTGACCATGGATGTTTTGAGCAATAGTGAACTGTGGTTTACACATTCTGTGTAGACTTGTGAACAACTTTACCAATTTAACTAACATTTTGAGTCTAAGACATTCTGAAGGAATGAGGTCTGTCTCAAAAACTGCTGAAATTGGTGTACCAAACCTTCGAGGCAAAGGACGTTTGACTGATATGTGTTGTGTTGGGAGAACCACTGACATAATACACTGCACAATTCCTAAGGATTTATATCTAGTATGTGGTCACCAGGCCTATAAATGACTTTCCCGGGGCGCAGAGGGGATCGACACCTCTGCACGCCTTATGCCGCTACCTTCATATTTCCTCATGGTGTTCTAGATATAAGTGCTTTACCCAAACATTCCCTATATAACCGAGCTGCAGACAAATGTATCCGACAATTTGGTTCTCAGGTATCACTGGGTGGCTGATGGGCATTCTACACATGGGAATGTTGGTACTATTAGTGTATGTAGCTGCTAGAATTGGTATATTTGTAATGACAACACTATGAAAAGAGACATGTAAGATCAAGTATCACAGGCCGTCAGTTACAACATGTGAAAAATACCTCAGTGCTCCCTTAGTAAATATATATATGATGAAATTTACAAACAAGATATCTATCGGTGAACGGGGTTAGCCCCTCCATGCTGTCATAGCATGGGGATAAAGCTGATGGATAAATTGTCTGTAAATAATAAAAAGGGAGGAATTGTTATGGTTAATATTTTATATTAAGTTTTGATTATCATTTAAGCAATTTATATATGTTTGATAATTTTGTACTTTTATATTAGCTTCATAAGTGTTATTCATAAAAGCAATAACACAGGGTGTACTCTTTGTTATAAAGATGCTTTTGTCTCAAATGTCTTTGTTAATGAAGGTCCAGAAAACTGGACAGAACTAGATTTTTAGGAATGCAGCAGGATCCATAATTTACGATTTTGTTATTTCCAACTTTCATTCCATTTTTGGTCATGTACTAAGCCGTCCCCTTATCTTTTGTGGTTGTAATAAACTACTGTTTGGGCATCTGAGATTCAGACAAAGCCTGGTACACGGATTGACTGTGTGTTCTTGTGTTTGTCTCCGATGCATCGCTATTAATTGGACCAACATTGGCAGATCTGGAGATCCCTTGCATCTCACCCTAAATTAGCTCTCCCAAGAAAGGGGTTTCCACGACAATAGCACAAACGATCCAATGACCTCACCTTCTAAAAGTTTAAATCAACCCCATTTTGCACCTTTAAAATTAAAGATAATTAAAAAAAAATACACACATGTGGTATCTCCACATTCAGAAAAGTCCAATCAATTAAAATATTAAAATAATTATCCCGATGGGTGAACACTGTAAATAAAAAAGTTCAAGAACATCTCAATTCCTTTTTTTGGTCACTAATGCCACAAAAAATGCTTTTTTGAAACATTTTAAATGCATTTTTCTTCCTGAGGATACAGATTTGGTGCAGAAATGTCCAAATACTTAAAGTGTGCACATAGCCCAATCTGGTAATCCAGCATTGATTTGAATAAATTCACCTGAAGTGAGTTCACTGAGTTCATCTCATGTGAGTTCACCTGAGGTCACAGCTGCGCTGTCATAGGAACAGCCAGCTGTGACCTCAGGTGAAAGCAGTGATGTCACCGCTATCACATCTGTGGCTCCATCAGTGTGTCCCACAGCCCGCAATGATTGGTCACGTTTTATAATGTGACTGCGCATTGCAATCTCAGGATGTAGCACAGCTGGAATCGTTGTGGGACATCATGGTGTGGATTATATTGGACTTGCAGGGGTGTTTGGGTGGATTAATAAATTGGAGAAAGAGGGTGTTTTTTGTTTTGTTTTTTAATAAAGGACTTTTCTCTGTGTTTTGGGTTGATTTCTTTTTACTTACATGATTAGTAATGGGGGGGGGGCGGGTTCCTAGACACCTACCCATTATTAATTCAGGGCTTTGTGCAGCTGTGATTTTTTGACAAAGCACAGCTGTCATTAACCACTTACAGTTAGGTCCAGAAATATTTGGACAGTGACATAAGTTGTTATTTTAGCTGTTTACAAAAACATGTTCAGAAATACAATTATATATAATATGGGCTGAAAGTGCACACTCCCAGCTGCAATATGAGAGTTTTCACATCCAAATCAGAGAAAGGGTTTAGGAATCATAGCTCTGTAATGCATAGCCTCCTCTTTTTCAAGGG
This sequence comes from Anomaloglossus baeobatrachus, assembly GCF_048569485.1. NCBI lineage: Eukaryota > Metazoa > Chordata > Amphibia > Anura > Aromobatidae > Anomaloglossus > Anomaloglossus baeobatrachus. The sequence continues at coordinate 436,726,341 of NC_134357.1, read as the reverse complement.
ACCAAAAGTAATTGGACAAGGGACTCTAAAAGCTGCAATTAACTCTGAAGGCGTCTCCCTTGTTAACCTGTAATCAATGAAGTAGTTAAAAGGTCTGGGGCTGATTACAGGTGTGTGGTTTTGCATTTGGAAGCTGTTGCTGTGACCAGACAACATGCGGTCGAAGGAACTCTCAATTGAGGTGAAGCAGAACATCCTGAGGCTGAAAAAAAAGAAAAAATCCATCAGAGAGATAGCAGACATGCTTGGAGTAGCAAAATCAACAGTCAGGTACATTCTGAGAAAAAAGGAATTGACTGGTGAGCTTGGGAACTCAAAAAGGCCTGGGCGTCCACGGATGACAAGAGTGGTGGATGATCGCCGCATACTTTCTTTGGTGAAGAAGAACCCGTTCACAACATCAACTGAAGTCCAGAACACTCTCAGTGAAGTAGGTGTATCTGTCTCTAAGTCAACAGTAAAGAGAAGACTCCATGAAAGTAAATACAAAGGGTTCACATCTAGATGCAAACCATTCATCAATTCCAAAAATAGACAGGCCAGAGTTAAATTTGCTGAAAAACACCTCATGAAGCCAGCTCAGTTCTGGAAAAGTATTCTATGGACAGATGAGACAAAGATCAACCTGTACCAGAATGATGGGAAGAAAAAAGTTTGGAGAAGAAAGGGAACGGCACATGATCCAAGGCACACCACATCCTCTGTAAAACATGGTGGAGGCAACGTGATGGCATGGGCATGCATGGCTTTCAATGGCACTGGGTCACTTGTGTTTATTGATGACATAACAGCAGACAAGAGTAGCCGGATGAATTCTGAAGTGTACCGGGATATACTTTCAGCCCAGATTCAGCCAAATGCTGCAAAGTTGATCGGACGGCGCTTCATAGTACAGATGGACAATGACTCCAAGCATACAGCCAAAGCTACCCAGGAGTTCATGAGTGCAAAAAAGTGGAACATTCTGCAATGGCCAAGTCAATCACCAGATCTTAACCCAATTGAGCATGCATTTCACTTGCTCAAATCCAGACTTAAGACGGAAAGACCCACAAACAAGCAAGACCTGAAGGCTGCGGCTGTAAAGGCCTGGCAAAGCATTAAGAAGGAGGAAAGCCAGCGTTTGGTGATGTCCGTGGGTTCCAGACTTAAGGCAGTGATTGCCTCCAAAGGATTCGCAACAAAATATTGAAAATAAAAATATTTTGTTTGGGTTTAGTTTATTTGTCCAATTACTTTTGACCTCCTAAAATGTGGAGTGTTTGTAAAGAAATGTGTACAATTCCTACAATTTCTATCAGATATTTTTGTTCAAACCTTCAAATTAAACGTTACAATCTGCACTTGAATTCTGTTGTAGAGATTTCATTTCAAATCCAATGTGGTGGCATGCAGAGCCCAACTCGCGAAAATTGTGTCACTGTCCAAATATTTCTGGACCTAACTGTATATAACCGCGATTGCCAATGCACCAGGGCAATCGGGATGAGCCAGGTAAGCGTCGGGATTGATGCATCTTTGAATACGCACATTCTTGGGTGGTTGCAGGCTGCTATTGTTAAGATGGGGAGGGCCCAATAACCATGGGCCTCCTCACCCGGAGAATACTAGCCACCAGCTGTTTGCTTTATCTTGACTAGGTATTAAAATTGGGGGGAACCCCATGCCATTTTTTAAAATTATTTATTTAAATAATTTTAAAAAAGCCATTGGGGGTCCCTTGTATACACAGCCAAGATAAGGCACACAGATGGGGGCTGCAGCCTCCAGCTGTCTGCTTTATCTGCACTAGGTATGAAAATACAGGGGACCCTATGCCATTTTTTCCAATGATTTATTTTTAAACTCCACTTTGGGGACCTAGACAGCTAGTGTGAGGGCACCCAATCACAGACACCAGCATAGAGGGTGGGGGCGCAGTCTAACTGCAAATAGATGCTATCACAAAAGGTGGGTGATGGAAGTAGTGAATATTTATAATATTTAATGAACGGACCCGGAAGCAGTGTGACAGTCACGTGGAAACTCAGTAAGTATAATTGTCTTGCTTTAATCCTCATTTTGCTTCCTTTTGCAGCCCCCTAAGGGGCCCTTTGCACACTACGACATTGCAAGCTGATGCTGCGATGCCGTGCGCGATAGTCCCCGCCCCCGTCGCAGCTGCGATATCATGGTGATAGCTGCCGTAGCGAACATTATCGCTACGGCAGCTTCACATCCACTCACCTGCCCTGCGATGTCGCTCTGGCCGGAAAACCGCCTTCTTATTAAGGGGGCGGGTCATGCGGCGTCATAGCGACGTCGCACGGCAGGCGGCCAATAGAAGCGGAGGGGCAGAGATGAGCGTGACGTAAACATCCCGCCCACCTCCTTCCTTCCGCATAGCCTGCGTGAGCCGCAGGACACAGGTAGGAGATGTTCCATCTCCTGCGGCTTCACACACAGCGATGTGTGCTGCCGCAGGAATCAGGAACAACATTGTAACATTGGTATTTCCCAATTAATGTAAATGACCGACACTACAGCAATGATACGATTACGACGCTTTTGCACTCGTTAATCGTATCATCTAGGATTTACACACTACGATGTCGAGAGCGATGCCGGATGTGTGTCACTTTCGATTTGACCCCACCGACATCGCACCTGCGATGTCGTAGTGTGCAAAGGGCCCCTTACCCTTACTACCACCATTGTATGGCACTTTAGTTCGGGTCCTCATAGACTTATATGGCATTCGGTATTCAGGCTCAAGTTTGGGTTAAGTCCAGTCTTAAACCAGATTTATTTATTTTTAAGACCGGCCGGACCCGCTGAACCCAAACGTCTGTGGGTTCGCCCATCTTTAGATCTAAGTAGTCTCAAAAGCTTGCTACTTATTACCATCTTTTCAGTTAGCCATTAAAAGGTATCAAACACTGAGGACTCTCATTTTTCTCTTTCTCCTGGCTATCACAGTACACAGATATATTTTACCTGAATATACATAAGTATATTAATGACAAAAGGCTGTAGATTGGAAGAATTTCCGTCAGATCATAAAACTATTCTTTAGAGAATAAACAAAAATTCCAACAGCAGAAAAACAACTGAATGAGTAAAAGCTTTTATAGGATCTGTGCATCAGCTGACAATGGATGAACCCCGCTCAATTACCCTTGAAACAGAATTAACTTCATATGACGCTCAGCTCCGGGATTTTAAACAAACATGAAAGTTAAACATATGCAGAAGTAACAGAATGCGACTCTATGATTGTTCTCTGTTGCACTTCATGCTAATGATCCCCCTTGATTATGGTCACCTTGCTCCCAGGGCTGAGTGTTTAGAATAATTTTGGGTGTAAACAGCATCTGGGTGACATTGTGAGCTCTAAGAAGGACGAATGTTCTTCCAGGGCACATGTCTGCAGAGCCATGGCCATGTGCCACACAGCAGCCATCAAATCTAGCAGATTTATGGGATCTAAGTGTAATGGGGAAGCAGATTAGAGCAGGAGATATGTGTATTGAATGCAGGAGATATGTGTATTGAATCATTGACACAATCAGTTCTGTTTAACTACATGGGTCAAAGACAAATAGGAGCTGCATTTCCTTTTTATAGTTATATTCCCCCAATTAAACAAGCATATTGCTGATTACTGGGCGTCTGATCACTGGGACTCAAGCAATTCCCAAATCAGAACTCTGAAACCCTGAGAATGGTGATTTGCAGCCGCACCCTGAATGGATTGGAGGTGCACATGTTCAGCGTCTGCTCCTTTCATTGTCTATGGAACTGTTAGAAGTAGCGGAGCGCTGTATTCAGCTTTCCTTAGCAGTATCACTGACCAAGAATGTGCACCTTTGCTCCATTTAGAATGGGGTTGCTAAGCCCTAATCTTGGAATCACTGAGGGTCTCAACAATGGGACGAGGATAACTTGTTTTTCTAATATACAAGGCATTGTCATCATCCATTATATTACATATAACTAGTGATGAATGAGCACTACCATGTTTGGAGGCACAGTACTCATAACTAGTGATAAACGAGCACTACCATACTCGCGTGCTTGGTACTCGTGACTAGTGATGAGCGAGCACTACCATGCTCGGGGGCTCGGTATTCGTAACTAGTGATGAGCGAGCACTACCATGCTCGGGTGCTTGGTACTCGTAACTAGTGATGAGCGGGCACTACCATGCTCGGGTACTTGGTACTCGTAACTAGTGATGAGCGGGCACTACCATGCTCGGAGGTTCGGTACTCATAACTAGTGATGAGCGAGCACTACCATGCTTGGGTGCTTGGTACTCGTAGCTAGTGATGAGTGGGCACAACCATGCTAAGGTGCTTGGTACTCGTAACTAGTGATGAGTGGGCACAACCATGCTCGGTACTCATAATAAGCAGTTGGACGATTGGATGGGTGCAACTCGTCAACAGAGTATAATGGAAGTCAATAAGGAACTTATGCATTTTTCCAGAAGATTATAAAGCACACGAGCATGGTAGTGCTCGTTCATCACTAGTTACGAGTACCAAGCACCCGAGCATGGTAGTGCTCGCTCATCACTAGTTACGAGTACCAAGCACCTGAGCGTGGTAGTGCCCGCTCATCACTAGTTACGAGTACCAAGCACCCGAGCATGGTAGTGCCCGCTCATCACTACATATTACCTATATAACAAATTCTAACAACAAGATCTTCTTTTCCAGAGAACTCTTGTGTTTTGGCCATAAAAAGATGCAGTTGATTATCTCAAATTGTTACTTCTGAAGATTATCCTCATGTCATTTTATCATCTTACGATATGATATTCTGGCCACCTTTTATTCTTGGAGTGGACTCACAAATGCCATGGATAAATCTGCTGTAAAATTCAGATTTTGAGGCAGACTTGCTTTACAATCAGTAATATCCCAGGCTGTGCACTTTGTGCTTCATTATTGGTGCTGTCCTTTTTGGTTTTTATGCCTCAATGCCTCCTTCTTTCTCCCTGTTTGCCTCCAGGTTTTTAAACCATTTTGGCATACATTTTTCAATCTTTTGTGTTAATATCTACTAACAAAGCATAGACTTATTTGCTATTATTTTGATCCCACTCATGTATCTTTAAATTATGTTTTTTCTAATGGGTAAAAATCACAGCAAACCTGCATCACAATCACCTTCATAATATGGTCAGAAAATGACAGCTCATATGAATCCTATAAGGATCCTATAAGGATGGTATTTCCTCAGTCACCCTAAGATGGAATTCAGTTCTTTCACAGTGACCAGAAGATGTCATGGATGCTACTCCGGCAGAGTAAGGGGATTTCTACTTACACAGTAGGATAATAATACAGATGAGTATGGCGATGATTGCTCCTGTGCCCAGCCTGGTGGCTGCCACCGCTCCGATAGTCGTACAGTCTCCATTTTCATCGCAGGGGCAGACCTTCACCCTGATGATAGATGTGTTGTACAATGGAGGGTTCCCCGAATCTGTCACAATGACAGGGACCTCGTACACTCCTGAGTCCAAGTAACCAATCTGCAGGCTTAGGCGGGCGTAGTTACCTGAAATGACCACAAGATGGTAGCAGGACAACACACAAGACATTCTTGTTGCAAGTTTTCTACTGGCGTATGACTCAAACGAGTGTAATGTGAGAAAATCTTTCATTGCATGCTGCCTAATGTTAGTAAATGATGCCGCTCCGATCTGCGATATTTTCCTTGGCCCTAATCAAACTGCGATTGTCTGTGATACTCGACTCACTCGCACCTATACAAGTCTATGGGTGGGTGTGACATATCGGACTGCACCCTGATGTCATCACAGTGCAGTGCGATATACGCAGAGACAGGTAATAGAGGAGATGAGAAATTAATCTCTCTCACTTCTCCGCACCTGTGATTGGATCACAATTGCATGACACTTGGCTGATGGACGGTTGAGCCGAGGGTCATTAGCATTATCCATCCGATGCTCTTGCATCAGATGCCATACGCTAGTGGGACCCTGGCCTGAGGCTAAGGCTGCGTTCACAAGTCCACTAATCATCCGTTATAACAGATCTACCAGCAATCCATTGGCAAAAAAGGTATGCAGGATCCGAATTTTTAACATTGGAGTATATGTAAAAAGAATCCATTACCTGACTGCTATTATCTTCGATTGGAAACTGATCCAGTAAGCAAAAAAACGGATCCTTTACAACTAAAAGAAAAACGGATGGCTAATTAACAATCAGTGAACGGATCCGTTTTCCATGGACTCCAATGTTAAAAAAAAAACGGATCCTGCAAAAATCAAAATTTTTTAAAGCAGACAAAAAAGTTGTGTTTACAGAACTTTTTTCCCAATAGATTGCTGCTGGATCCATTCTTAATGGACGATTACTGAACATGTGAACTCAGCCTAAAAACACAAAATGCAATTTACTGTATCCACTATGTAAATCTATACTAATATTACCAAAATTCTATCCAATTATGGCCATAGTACTGGCATTTTCCTATATCGCTACTGGTGTCATTTTGGCATATGGATGCGTTGCCCATTACTTGTTACTTTTACAGCAGCTAATGCCAGAAATGCTGTCTTTTAGACCTCTGCCTTCCGCCTCATATCACACCAGTTCCCAGACTGGGTAACTTTATTAAAGGGTTATTCCCAGAATTGTAAGTTCATAGGAATACAGAAAACGTACTGATTGCTTGAGGTTTCTGACTGCTAGGACACCCAATGATCCCAAGAACAGGGGACTGCATGCACGATAACCAGGCTTTGCAGACTCCCATCTTGGATGGAGCAGAAGTGGGCAAGCTTTCCCTTCACTCCATTCATTGAGGGGTATGTATCAATCCCAGTATTTTGGCTTCAAAAATTGGCACATTTTGTCCCATGCCATTTTTGCACAAAAATTGCAACTTTTTGTGACTTTGTGGGTCACTTCAAAAGTGGAAATGCTAGTCAGTTTTATAAATGTTTTTAAAAAGTCACAAAAAGTGTAATATCTCAAGATGCACCGAAGTTATCAAACATTTGACACTTTGATAGATTTGGTGCAAAGAACAGCAACACAGCCACAAGGAAACATGAGTAGTAGACCTTCTCCAGCCATCCTAGTTACTAGGATCTGCAGAACCAGGGTCTTGGGATCACTGAGGGGCCCATCAGTCACACGATCAGTGAGTTATGTATAGGGGTTAAATTGTCATTCTGGGAATAACCCTTGGAGTGTATTCCTACTAACAATTTGAAGGTAAAGTCTGTGCTAACCTTCATAACTCACCATTTATCCTGCTGATAGTCCAGTTTCTTCTAATGGTGGAGGGAACAGATGGAAGTTCAAAAACAAAGGGGTCCCCGCTGGGCTTACGATCCACATCTGTAGCTGTGATGTTTATCCCATTGGAATTGAGCCTCTCACAAATCTGGGCTTCTTTGGGGAGCAGTTCAGGGGCATTGTCATTAATGTCTATGAGCTGTATTTGCAGTGTGCCAGTGCCACTTGCAGGGGGCACTCCTACGAGCAAAAAAGAAGACAAGCTTTAAGTTTTGTTTTCATTTTTCTTTGTCTAGTTCGCAACGTGAATGAAGTGCTCCACTTATAGATAGGCTGTAGAAATATTATGCAAACTATATTACCCTTTGACAGCAGAGGGCTCTGTAGGAGAGGGGATGGAGCTTGACAATTTAGTAGGGATTTTCCGTTCCCTTAAGTGCTACCCCCTTTGTAGCCTTGTGAGGTCCAGATCCAAAGAGGAGGTACCTTTTCCTTCTTCTCCCTTTTATACCCCCCACTCTAACCCAACCCCTTCAAACCTCCACTCAATCACCTCCCCCTGCACATGTGGCGCCCTGGGCAAGCCAGGATGTCACAAGCATTACACCAACACACCCCACACTCCCGGTCAGGCACACCAAAGTCAGACAAAAACCCTTGTTGCCTCCCTCCAGGGGCTGATGCTCACACCAGGGGGTGGGCCAGGCGGTTGGTCCCGCCCACCAAGGAGTGCACAGTCCTGGAGGCAGGAAAAGGAAGGAGTTGAGTTTTGGAGTTTGAAGTGGAAGGAGTGAAGTGGTAGAGGAGCAGACAGAAAGTGGTCCGGGTGTGTGGCCCGGACGGAACAGCAAGGTTGGCAGACGGTGGTGACCGTCTGCAAGAGAGGCCGATTGGAGTGAGCCGTAAGGACCGTGGACGGGCGGTGGCCCGGCGGTACCGGACCGGTACGCAAAGAGAAGCCAGCACCATCCGGCAGGGGCTTACGGACCCCGACAAGGCTATGAGTCGCCGTGCAATTTGTCAAATCCGTTAGCGAAGGGAACCTCCTGGGTTTCCCAGCAGCCAAGTCCCGACAGAAGGCAACAGTCCAACCGTTAGAGGGAAACACAGTCACCACCAAGGCTAAAGTTCCCAGGGCCAGAGCCTGTGGGCAAAAGGGGCTCCTTCAGCAACCTTCAAGCTGGAGGAGCGGGTTACCGGTGGGAACCCATTGGAACCGTTTACACTACAAAGGTGCAGGGAAAGGCAGTCACCATCAACCTGCTGGGAGGAGAAACACCGCAGCCATCTGTGGGACCCGTCCATCCAGCCGTTTGTTTTACCGGAGACTCTGTGTTTATCATTGGCTGAGTGAGTACCACCGTGCCGTGCGGCACAGCGCTGCCCCCGCGACCCTGCACCTCACCAGGCCCCGTAACCCGCCTGCCATCCAACCCTACCCCATCACCGGGCCCCGGGACAACCAACCCCCTACGCACGGAGGGGAGAACTAACAGCCAGGCTGCTCCCTGCCATCGCTCCCGGGATCCCCGTCCAGAGCAGCGGTGGTGTCACCAACCTCATCACAACCGTGGGTGGCGTCACGGACAATATCAAATCCCCACAATCAAACCCCCCTTTTCACTCAAGGGCGAGGAGCGCCGCTCGAGTCCCCGGGATCCGGCCCACCGCTCGAGCCACCACCGAGCAGCAGCAGCCGGACCCGAGCAGTGGGAGAGCGCAGCGTCCCCTCCTCCGCCCACAACACACATACACCTCATTAACCCCTTCACTCCCACCCTCCAAATTGTCATGGGCTTTGTCCGCCCTTTAGTGCTCTATGGCCTTCCTTTCCTTCCATCGCATATGACTCCTCCACCACCGACTCCAATATGTGCAGGGAGAAAGTTATCAGGGTGCATGAATGCCTACGTGTGAAAGTTGTGCAAACCTGCGTTAAACAGTCAAAAAATGATAGGTAGGCCATGGAGATCTGACCGCACTGCCGTAAAGAAACTCACCATTGTCGGTGGCCAGGAATTTGGCCTGATAGATGTCATCTTTAACAAAGGGGGATTCACGATCCAAGATGGCGGTAGTAAACACCTGCCCATTCGTGGTATTGATAGCCAGCCAGTTTGCAGGATCGTGCAATTTGGTGTATCTGAAGAGGAAAGAGGATAAAACAAAATAATAATAAAAAAGTATACAGTTTACGTCTCCAGCCTGCAGGTCTACTGTCATCAATCCGAAAGGCTCCACTTAAAACAACTTTGGCTGCCAATTGTGAGCCGTGCATTCTGCTGCTGGGCGCCTAGGGAAAGACATTGGTCAATGCAAAGTGGTTTTTCTCCAGCTACAATTGAATCTGAGTATGGTTGGATGGTGCCCAAGATTTTATATTGAGATGGAGCCAGCCCAAAAGGCTCAGCTTTTAAAACTTCAGACGGTTTCACTAACGCAGTCTCCCAAACTCATTAAAACAAGCCGTGGTTACAGATGGAACCAATTTTCTTTTAAGATTGACCTGAACAGGTACGCTGAGATACAGCATAAATAGGCTCAGGAGCTATGTGCCGTGTTCATTACCTGCCACGGAGGGCAACAAAGGAAAGAAAAGCGTGAAGGATAAAGGGTGAGGATTTTCTCCATGTTTTCTTCAATTACTTTACCTGGTTCTCCTAGTAAATTGCACAGTGTATCATCTGCTTCTCGATGTGGTGTGACTATACAGTTCAGCTGGAGTTTCTCTTTCATTATACCAAGTAGATTCCATTAAGCACAAAGATGTAAAGTCTTTCTGTTCTCAAAAGTGTTACAATATTTTATGCCATCATGTAAAATAATATCCCGTTGTACTATCCTTATGTATGGGGCATATTTATCAGCAGGCTTGTAGGATGCATGTATTTGGAAAGTAATGAAAATGGAGCGAACTTTAAAACCTTGCTTTCTAAGCCCATAGTACCATAAATATAGAAATTATTGTAACCAACGTGTTTGGCCCAATCCGAAGACTCGTTGTGGATAATCTTACTTACAGAGGTTATCCACCACTTTTTTTATTGATTGCCTATCCTGTGGCACCCCCACAGATCAGCCGTTACTAGCTAGAAGTTTTTGGAGGCTGCCAGAACACTGCTTTTGCATCAAAGCCTATAGGGGCCATGGCCAGGTAGTCCATATCTGTGCCGCCCCTGCAGCGGTCGAACCGCTCGGATCCGGGGTTGCTGTGGCTCAAGGGTCTCCGGACCCGGGGGCTTGCGGCAACTCAAATGTAAAGGGGGCTTTTTACAGGGGATATTAGTTTGTGATGCCACCTGTGGTGTGCGGTAAGAGGAGTACTGCCACCGCCAAATGGGAGTACCCAGGGCAGATGAAGTGGGGGCAGCCAGATGGCATTCCCTCCACGGGTACGGGAGGCTCCAGGACTCTGGATGGAGGGGTGCAGTGGAGCGCAGGGCAAGGCGGTAGCAGGGGATGACCATGTACTTACTCAGATGGCGTTGGTGATGAAAAGCAGACTCTGACAACTAGGTAAACCAAGTCTCTGGATGCCGCTGCCCTCTTGGGGGAGCCCGTCTGGGTATCCATCCCCTACAGTACTGCCTGACGGTCTGAAGCCTGCCTCCGTGCACAAATTTAGAAGTGTTCAGTTGGCCCGTAGGCATAAAGCTGTCCGGGCCCCGCTCCCTACTGTTTGTAGCTGAAGCTGTGCTCTCAAGGGCTCACGCTTGGGATTTCAGTGGGCTGCTTGGGTTGGAAAGCCCTATCCCCCTCGTTACGCTAGTGCCCCTGATCTCTGAGCTTCTTGGGGACAGTCCATAAAGTCACTATCCTCCATAGGTTAATTGCCGGGTTGATTGAAGCTACTCCCTGACCTAGGGTCCAGTACCCCGCCGTGCTTTCAGTCCCAGACTGGTTATTAGACTCAGATGCCTCCCGTCCTCCAAGACCGGGTCCAGGCACTCAGCCTCAATACCCTGCGACCGGGTCTCCGACTCCTCCGGCCAAGACCACAGTCTGCGACCCAACCTGTAACTACTCCGGGAGCTCCAACCCCCAGCTCCTCACCCTTTGGGAGCTACTACTTCACTGCCTGTCAGCTCTGCTCTCTACTTCCTCCCTCACTGACGTCCCCCCCTCCCACCAATCTGCCTGGCCCTAGGTGGATGGCCCTATTCCAGCTCAGCAGCCCACTGGTGTGCCTGGAAGGGTGTGGTGTGAGGTGTGGTTGGCATTTGAAATGCTGATGGAGGGAGTACCATAGGTTGGGAACCCAGAACCGTGGGGGGGTTGAGTCCTGCACTAAGAATAAAGAGCGTGCAGTACCCTGTGATGACCTGACTAGTCCAGGGGCGTCACAGATCCACCCCCTATTCATTTAACCCCTTAACGACCCATGATGTAATATATCAATTGTTGTTTATCTCCCTGCCTTTAATGTGAGCTCACACACCGAGCCCGCATCTTCCTCTGCACATGTCGGCTGATCTGATCAACCAACAGGTGCCTCTAACAGCCGCGGCTGGATGAGAGATCCAACCAGTTAAATCCCGCTGTCAATCTCTGACAGCACGATTTAACACGGGTTGGCGGGGAGTGGATCCTTTTCAGCTCCCATCAGCACTCCTGTGATGTGATTGTCATGTCAGCGTGGGGTCAGCTGATGACCCCTGTGTCTGCCAAGACAATCCTCCTGTACTGACAGCCGGAGTTCATAAGAGATCGTGATTTCTATTGTACAGCACAAGCAATTGCATGATCACAGTTTCAATTCCCCTAAGAGGACTAGTGAAAACAGTAAAAAGTAAAAACAAAATAATTTAAAATAGGAAAAAAATGTAAAAAAAATCCCTACTTTTGCCCTATTGATAATAAAACAAACATAAATAACAAAAAATACACATATTTGGTATCGCCGTGTTCAGAAATGTCCGATCTCTCAAAATGTAAGATAAATTAATCTGATTGGTAAACAGCTTAACGAGAAAAAAAATAAAAATGGCAGAATTAAAGTTTTCTGGCTGATGCAACAACAGAAAACAATTTAATAACAGGCGATTAGAACATCAAAGTTATCCCAAAATAATATCAATAACAACATTAGCTTTGTGGCACCAAAATCAAACCCTCACACAGTACCAGGTGCCAAAAATTGAAACCGTTACGGCTCTCGGGAAGGCATTACACAAGGAAGATTTTTTTTTTCACTACTTAGGTAAACCAAAAACTATACATGTTTGGTATGTATGTAATCGTATTGACCCGGAGAATCATACTGTCAAGTCACTTTTATGGCAAAATGAATGTTGTAAATAACAGTCCCAAAAAATTGCAGAATTTCACTTTCTATTTCACCACATTTGGAATTTTTTTCCTGCTTACCATTACATCATATGATTTTGTGCTTCCCCTAATTCCTCCTAGATTGTAACCTAGCGAGCAGGACCCTCACCCCTTTCTGTTGAAATGTGTTACTCTGTAATGTAATGTCTGATATTGTTTGCATATATCCCCCCTGAATTGTAAAGTACTGCGGACTATGTTGGTGCTACATAAATAAAATTATTCTTAATATAAAATGAATGGCAGTACAAATTATCCAACAATTAAGAAGCCCTCATAAAGCTTTATTGACTGAAAAATAAAAAAAAAAAGTTATGACTTTTGGAATAAGGGGAGAAAAAAACGAAAGTGCAAAAACAAAAAATCGCCAGGTCCTTAGGAGGTTAAAAAGGAGGTGGATCTGGAGTACCCGGCTGCGGGCAATATAGAAGTAAAGGACCTGTTATGTTCCGGCAGCATCAAAGAACGTCCATCCAACACCGGTAACAACTGATCAGCGAGGGAGGTGGAATGTCGCATCTCCACCGATCAGATATTGAGGAAAGGCCATCAATAAAAATCAAATAAAAACTCCTGAAAATTGAAATTTGCACAGTTAAATAATAGGGATGATCAAATACCTCAAATATTTGGCTTCGCGAATATTTGCAGAATAGCTCGCCGCTATTTGATTATTCGCGAATATTCGATGTGCAATGTAAGTCTAGGGGAAATCCGAATAACAACTATTTCTAACTATTCGGGCTTCCCATAGACTTACATTGCGCATCGAATATTCACATAGCGGCAACCTATTCGTCAGATATTCGCGAATCCGAATATTTGAGGTACTCGATCATCCCTATTAAATAACTACATTTTTTTCCATAAATAAATATTTCAAGTGAAGATAAGAAACTTTCTCCACTTATTAGTCACTTATTCTCTTTTTGCATTGATTATTCACTCTCAAAAATTGCTCAAATCTGTCTACAAATCTGTTTTCATTAAGGGATCGAATTACATCTTCTGCCAATTGAAGACTATGGAGATCAGAGGGGGAGAAGGTTCAGGGACACAAAGCTGAAAGACACAAGAAGAACCTGCTAAGGCTTCAAGTGCAGGGTACAAGTCATATCATGATTGGAAACAGTATTATTCTTAATGTACGTAAAAGACACTTCATTTTAAAAATAAAACAAAAAAGTCACCTGAAAGTACTCACAATTTAAAGGGAATGCATCATCAGAAAATGACTTGTTGTCTCAATCAGGTTTTTGCATTAAAAGTATTTTTTTTTTTTAAATGTTGGCAATGTTTTTTATTTACCTGACAATCTGTATTAAAAATTAATACATAAAATCTTCTAATTTTCACACTGGCCACTAGGGCTTTTTTTTAGTCTTTAAAGGAATCTGTCAGGTCCACTATGCCTTGTAACCCAGCAGTATTCACATCTGTATGACTAAATACCCTGTGTAACCAGCCTTGTAAAATGTTATTCACTGATATCAATGTTTAAAAAAAGTATTTAGAAGCTCTGTTGTTCCTATGATAATTAGGGCCTTGACTAGTCGCAGGGGTATTGTTTCCCTTGACTAGTCGGCCCTCCTTCCATGTTATCATTCCCTTGCAGGTGTGATAACTTTAATAATTTTCAAGAGTCAGCATCACCACAGCGCCTGCAAATCTTGCGCATGCGCATGGCTCATTTTGGCAGTGTCACTGCGCCTCTGTAGCTGGGTTTACGCTTCCCAACTTCAGAGAGGTGCACTGAGCATGATTGACAGAGCGAAAGCGGTTCTGCCGATCATATGCAGTGCGGGTCTCTGAAGCCAGGAAACGTATACCCAGCTACAGAGGCGCAGTAACGCTTATGAAATGAGCCTCGCGCATGCGCGAGATTTCCAGGGGCTGCGGTGACATCAGCAAGTGGAAATCATATTATCACCCTCACAGAGGCGTGGTAACATGGAGAGAGGGTTGACTAGTCTGAAGAACATCCCATTGACTAGTCAAGGCCCTAATAATGATAGGAAAAGTGGAGCTTATAAATACTTTTTTAAACATTGAGTTAAGTGAATAACATCATACAAGGCTAGTTAGGGAGTGAATTTAGTCATACAGATGTGAATGCTGCTTGGATGGAGGGCATAGGGGACCTGTCAGGTTCCCTTTAACTTCCTATTGATTCAGTAAACAATACATGTACATAGCCAATATGGTCAGATCCAGACCCCGTCTTTTGTATTGAAGTGTCAAATGGGCATGTGCAAAGGTCATTGTGAAAAGAGGTGAAGCAGAATCAGCTGTGACATCATCTATTGTGATTGGTGGATGAAGTGTTATCAGCTGTGCATAGAGCTACTGCCTGTCACTGTAATCCTGCCTCTGCTGATAAGGAGCCTGCTGAAAACTGTTCCTGAAAGAAGAGGAAGTATGAGCGTAAAAAGCCCAATGCCTAGTGTGAAAATTGCATGATCACTCATTTTGTTCTTATAAATAAAGATCAGAATATAAAAAAGAACCTTGCCAATTTCTTTTTTAAAATACATGTAAAACAAAAACCTGATTTAAACAATAAGTCATTTTCTGATGATATTCCATCTTTAAGTGCACTGAAAACATATCCAACTCTACTTTTTTGTATCCAAGCCCTGTTTTGGCTGGAAAAAAAAGGATCAGAAACGCATTAACCACTGTGGATGCCATATATCTAAAAAGTGGAGAAAAATACAATATAGCAGCAAAGTTCATGAAATCCCAGCAACGTCATATAACTATAGAGTTATATTCACATCTTAGTATTTGGTCAGTATTTTGCATTAGCATTTGTAAGTCAAAATCAGAAGTGGAAGCTACAGAGAAAGACTATAATTGATTCACTCCTGCTGTGTTTTGGCGCCACTCCTAATTTTGGCTTACAAGAACCCTCAAATTTTAAGTAGGTGGTGCCATAAGAGCAGACAGACGGCCAATTAATGTCTAATAAGGCACCGATTTTGGGGATATTTAAGGATAATTAGTCTGGGTAAATGAGGAAAGGATTTTGATAAATCTCAGTTGGAGGGTCATCATGATGCATTTACGGTGGTGCTCAGTAATGGTAAAGCTCATTATTTTAATGGCAGATTAGTTTCCTAAAGGAATAATTATTAGAAAAAAGGGCTGTGTTTTTGACTTTACCGAAAATGCAAATATTGGTTTGTTCTCCAGCCAAAATTGTTGTGTGTCTTTACACAAGAGGATGTGACAGAGGCCGCACTAGAATTAGGAGGCAGATTAGGCACTGCATATATTCACCTCCAATATGTACACAATTGAAACACCGAATTTATACAGAAAAGGTGTAAATGGCTCCATCATATCTTATATTAATTTCAGGAAATCTTTTTTCCTCATGTCCATGCCTTAAAGGGAATGTGTCACCAAGTTTTTCCTTTATGAGCTGCGGCCACCACCAGTGAGCCCTTATATACAGCATTCTAGAATGCTGTATATAAGAGCCCAAGCTGCTGTGTAGAATGTTAAAAACACCTTTAGGCCCTGTGCGCACTTGCCATTTTTTGCCGCAGATTTGCTGCATGTTTCGCTGCAGAAAATGTTAACAATCTCTGCAGTGATTCACCAGCAAATCCTATGGGAAAAAAAATGCTGTGCGCACTATGCGGATTTTGACAGCTGCATGTTTTGCTGTGGGATTCCCTCAGCAAAAACAATTGCATGTCACTTCTTTTCCGCAGGTCCCTGTTGTTTCGAGGGCTAGCAGATCAATCACCCACTGACTCAGGGTCGGCGGAGGATTGATCCCCGGTATCTGGCCAGATGCTGCTACCCATATAAAGTTTATGGGGAACAGAATCTAGCCCAAAGGGGTAGGAGCAAGCGCTTCATACTCACCGATGACTGGGCGGCTGTTACACTGCTCCCGCGGCGGCGCTTTCATCTTGATGAGCCGCCGCTCATTATTCCATCTCGTATTCACTCATTTCCTGCTCACCGGTGGCTGTGGCTGATTGGTTGCAGGCAGACAAACCTCCACGCTGAGTGACAGCTGCTCAGTGCAACCAATCACAGCCGCCGGTGGGCGGGTCTATAGCGTACAGTAAAATAAATAAATAATTTAAAAAAAACGGCGTTCGTTCCCCCCCTAATTTTGATAACCAGCCAGGATAAAACCTCACAGCTGGGGGTTGGTATTTTCAGGATGGGAGTCCCACGTTATGGGGAGCCCCCTAGCCTAAATATATCAGCCAGCAGCCGCCCGGAATTGCCGCATCCATTAGATCCCGGACTTTTCCCGACTCTTCCCGTTGCTGTGATGCAGTGGCAATCGGGGTAATGAAGGAGTTAATGGCAGCAGCCCATAGCTGCCACTAAGCCCTAGTTTAGTGATGGCAGACGTCTATATGACACCCCCTCATCACTAAACTGTAAGTGAAAGTAAATAAGCACAAA
Source organism: Anomaloglossus baeobatrachus (assembly GCF_048569485.1). NCBI lineage: Eukaryota > Metazoa > Chordata > Amphibia > Anura > Aromobatidae > Anomaloglossus > Anomaloglossus baeobatrachus. The sequence goes on along the minus strand of NC_134357.1, from coordinate 436,709,311 downwards.
CACCCCAAAAATCCTTTATTTGAAATAAAAGACAAAAAAGCCCCCTCTTTCACTACTTTATTAACCCCTAATAACAGCCCTCCAGGTCCGACGTAATCCACAAGACGTCTCACGACGCTTCCAGCTCTGCTACACCTGGCACTCACAGTGAGCGACATAGACCATGACTGCTCACTGTGAGGGTCAGGACGCAAGTGAAGTGAGCCGCCGGGATCAGCGGTGACTTCACTGATGTGCTTTGCAGTGACAGGTGGAGGACTCCAGGTGGAGGCCTCCAGCGGTCACTGCACATCAACTGACTGAAGTCACCGCTGATCTTATACTCACCTTCTCCTGCGAGGCTGCCTCCGTACACTGCTCTCCTGCTTCTAGGTCAGCTCATGCATATGCAGTTATGCAGTGCACAGCTGACCCGCAAACAGCAGAGCGCCGGAGGCAGCCGCGCGGGACAAAAGCACGGCCCGGAGACTTCAGTACCACGGACAGCAGGAGCGGGGAGAACTGTGAAATCCCGCAGGGAACAACCTGCGGCAATTCCGCACCAAATCCGCACAAAATCCACAACATACCGCATGCGGATTTCGGTGCAGATTTTTTGCGTTTTTTTCCCACAGGTGCGGAAATCTTTAAGAGCCTGTGGAATTTTCTTAAGAAAATTCCTTTTTCCAGTGTGCATAGGGCCTTATAATACTCACCTAGGTGGGTCCGGTCTGATGGGTGTTGCTACTCTCGGTCCAGCGCCCCCTCTCTTCTAGAGATCACCGTCCTCCTGCCCAGCCACGTGTGCATGACATGTCCTTCGTCATTCACAGAAAGGCCTCAACTGCACTACTGCCCATGTGCACTTTGATCTGGCCTGCTGAGGGCAGCTCAAAATACTGTACTGCGCAGGTGTGAGAAAAGGTCAAAGATTGCCCACGCATATGCACTACAGTATATTGATCTGCCCTCAGCAGGGCAGATCAAAGTTTGCCTGCGCAGGAGCACAATGGATGCTTCTCTGTGAATGACACAGGACGAGACATGCACACAGGGCTGGGCAGGAGGGAGGCGATTCCACAACATGGAGAAGTGTCGAACTGTAAGCAGTGACAACCATTAGACCAGACTGCCCCCTTAAGGGGGCTTTACACGCTGCGACATCGCTAATGCGGAGTCGTTGGGGTCACGGAATTTGTGACACACATCCGGCCGCATTAGCGATGTTGCTGCGTGTGACACCGATGAGCGATTTTGCATTGTTGCAAAAACGTGCAAAATCGCTCATCGGTGACATGGGGGTCCATTCTCGATTATCGTTACTGCAGCAGTAACGATGTAGTTCGTCGCTCCTGCGGCAGCACACATCGCTATGTGTGACGCCGCAGGAACGAGGAACCTCTCCTTACCTGCCTCCCGGCCGCTATGAGGAAGGAAGGAGGTGGGCGGGATGTTCCAGCCACTCATCTCTGCCCCTCCGCTTCTATTGGGCGGCCGCTCAGTGACGTCGCTGTGACGCCGCACGGACCGCCCCCTTAGAAAGGAGGCGGTTCGCACAACAGAACAGTTGCCCGTGTCGCACAACAGATGGGGGCGAGTACCCACGCTAGCGATATCGGGACCGATATCGCAGCGTGTAAAGTAGCCTTTAGGTGACTATTATAAAGGTGTTTTTTACGTTCTACAGAGCAGCCTGGGCTCTTATACACAGTATTCTAGAATGCTGTATATAAGGGCTCACTGGTGGTGGCCAACGCTCATAAGGGAAAAACCTGGTGACAGGTTCCCTTTAATTCAGCCTTAAGGCCCAGTCACACACAACGACTTACCAGCGATCCCGAAAACGATGCGACCTGATAGGGATCTCAGGTAAGGTCGCTGGGAGGTTGCAGGTGAGATGTCACACAGTCAGATCTTACCAGCGATGCAGGAACAATACAGGTCGCAGTAGCGACCTGTATAACGATCTCAGCAGTCACTGTGATCCTGTTACACAGTGTCAAACACAGTGATGTGTCCTGCCCAGCAGGACATCGCCTTTGAAGAAAATGACCTGGACCATTCTGCAACGACTAGAGATCTCACAGCAGGGGCCTGATCGCTGGTAGGTGTCACACATAACAAGATCGCTAACGGGATCGCTACTGCGTCACGGAAACCATGACTCAGCTGCGATCTCGCTAGCGATCTCGTTATGTGTGACGGTACCTTTAGGGCTCGCTGATATCACCAAGTCCAAACCGATAAAGAAAGGTGTTGAATGTTATTCAATGAGGCAGTGCTGATGAACAATTTTTTCTCATACTGATTTGGCGTAAGAAAAAAAAAATCATAGCATGGTGTGATTTGACTTTCAAATCAAATGAGAATCACCCATTCAAGTCTATGGGTGCAAGAAAAAAATTGGATACTACAGATCATATCTAATTTTAACAGCTACATTACAATTCTGCAACATAGGAAACTGTAAGTGGTCCGGTACATGATTAATAGCTGTTGAGTAAAAAAATGGATTACAAAAGTGAGAAAAAAATTATAACACTGTCCGGATTGATTGTGACCCCAACCTTACACCTAGGCTAATTGACAGCTCTCTCTGACAACTCCCTATACACATACACCTCATTTCAGTCGATCTTGTATGTATTTTTACAGGAGAGAGTGGAGTAAGCTATAGCCAGATTCCTCTGTTCACAGCTTTTCTTCAGGGAGAACAAAAAAATCAGGCATTAAAAGTCAACATGCCCGACCCTTACCTTGCCAGACATTAGCTGTTGGGGAGAGTCATAAGTCCTCCTAAGACTATCATGCCAAAATCGGAGGGTTTAGTCTACTTTACTTTTTCCATTGAAATTCTAACTGAAGATCAGTGGAGGAAAAATGACAAAAAAAAAGATCTCCACTCGTAAGTGGTAATGATAATTTGGGCAATTTTCTGGTGTTGGCCACTAGCGCTGCACTCTTACAATCTTGCTTTACATCTAAAATACTTATCAAAGTTAAGAATTTCTGTTTTAAGAAAACAGTTTTTAGATGTCACTTTCACAAAAAAGGAAACAAAAAGGAAAGGGCCTAGTATTTCAAACCTTTAAAAAGAAAAAGAAAAGAAAAAAAACAACTACCAAGAGAACGAAACACCTTGTGACAATATCGGCGATACAACCTGGAACAAATAAGAAGAAATTGCCTCGTTAACTGGGAATGTCTTTCTAAAGGCTTCATTATATGTCCAGAAGCGATAGGAAGGAGCCTCCATGAGTCAATATAATCATTTTCTCTGTCAGCCGGCCAGGCCCCCGAGTGAAGTGTCTGAACCACATAATGATTATAAAAATGTCACAAGTGAAGTGTGGGTAATTGGGCTCACACCAGCTGGACTCGGCTTTCTCTCACAGTCATGATATGAAAAAAAGAAAAAAGGTAAAAAGTCATCATGGAATAGAATTCTGGGATAGCATCAACTCTCCTTGTGTCTTCCTGTAGTTGACCACCTTTTATCCCGATCACCCCCTGGAGACTGAATTACAGCGGCGAGGTATACCGGAAGCTTGACGATCACGTCTGCACCCTGACACAATTTAACAATGTTCTGAAATCTTAGACGCCGGCCTGATGGGCTGCTCCAACTCGTCGTTATGACATAAAGGTCGTCACTTTGAAGACCCCGAGGATATCATTAGAACAAAGACATTGGGACAATGTCCGCTAATAAATGAAATAATGCTGCGGCCGAATTCCCTACAACCTCATAGAAAAATTGAAGATTGATGGCAAAACACACCACTGGGTCCATCCAATTCACCCTCCTATTATATCCTTTGTTATTTGACGATAGATCCAGATTTTTCAGAGATTTACATTCACTTACTGTAGATTTTCCAACCACATCTGATGGAGGTTTTTTTGTTCAAAGCATCTACTATACTTTCAATAAAATAATATTTTATGACATTGCTTCTGATCTCCCCCAAGTCATGTGCCATCTTGTTCTTATCTTCAGTCTTATTAAAAACACTTCCTTCCTGAACCTTGCTTAAAGCTTTAGGCCCTGAATCATCGAACGCCTCTTAATGAATCAGTCACGTCTTCATAGGATTATAGAACGCTAAAGTTGTAAGGGACCTCAAGAGCCATCGGGTACAACCCTCTGCAAGTGCAGCTTTACCTACATCATCCAAGGTATATATTTATCCAGCTTCTGCTTGAAGATTTCCATTGATGGAGAGCTCACTACCTCTCATGGTAGCCTGTTCCACTCTCTGACTGCCCTCACTGTCAGAAAGTTTACAGAATCACAGAACAGTAGAGTTGGAAGGGACTTCAAGGAAAAGTTTTAAAAGTGGCCTCCACCTAGTCACAATACTGATTCCAATAAAGGATTGGAGTAAGATGTGTGTAGTACGGTACACCACAGCTAGTCATGAGTTAGATGAGCTGGTATTGTCACGCCGCATGAAGCCATCTTTCCGAGCATTTTGGCAAAGCTGGCCAAAACTAGAGTGAGAACACCTACAATTGTTAACATTTTTCAACAACTCTATGTTGTGTAAAAATAGGACTTTTTGAAAAGCGATTTATGCCAGATTTCTTTGATGACATAGAGAACCCACAATCGCGTACAATATTTCTCCCGTGCATCCCCCATACTCTGGAACGCTCTACCTCAGCACATCAGACTCTCCCCTACCGTGGAAAGCTTCAAGAGGAACCTCAAGACCCACCTCTTCCAACAAGCCTACAACCTACAATAGCCCTCAGTACAGTAGACCACTGCACAACCAGGTCTGTCCTCACCTATTGAACCATCACCCATTCCCTGTAGACTGTGAGCCCTCGTGGGCAGGGTCCTCTCTCCTCCTATACCAGTCTGTTTTGTACTGTTAATGATTGTTGTACGTATACCCTCTTTCACTTGTAAAGCGCCATGGAATAAATGGCGCTATAATAATAAATAATAACCTCAGTATGTTTGTCAGGGGGCCCTAGGTATCACTCAGCACACCTGTAGCGCTCCTCCGAAATGCAGCTTCTAAAAAGCCGCTTCCTAAAACTCACAGCGGCTTTCTGATGTATGAACTGCAAATGGCTTTACCATTGCTCATGGCTATAATTTTTTTTTATCAGAAATTGAGCAGCCATTGACAATGATGCAGCAGAAAGGTGCTCATTATTTATATACAATGACCAACTAAGATGTCTTTGACCCCATCCTCAAGGATTTGTTATAATCATTCTGATGTGTGGTCGTATTACTTATTTTATTATTTCATTTATTATGCATTGCTTAAATAGCGCCATCATAGTCCACAGCACTTTACAGACCTGATCATCACTGTGCCCATTAGGACTCACAATCTAAATTCTCTATCAGTGTCTTTGGAATGTGGGAGGAAACTGGAGAACCCAGGGGAAACCAGAGTAAGTATGGGAAGAACATACAAAATACTTGCAGGTGTTGTCTTTGGTCGGATTTGAACCCAGAATCCCAGTGCTGCAATGCAGCAGTGCTAACCGCTGAGGCACCGTGATTAAAGAAGTAAGAATCGGATAAAGAATAGCCCAAATGGAAAATTTCCTCTTAATTTCCTCATTCATGGATAAGAAAAGAAAAATTGTCTGCGTTGGTAACGTGATGATGGGAATCCATGTGAACTGCACTGTGCTGTTTCTGTAACTCCCATTCACCTCTATGTGAGTTACAGAAACAGTGTAGCACAGACCAATCCGCAGTTTCCGGCCTTTTGAATCTGGCTAAGAGACATACAGTAATGGCCGAAAGTGTTTGCACCCTTGAAACTGTTTCAGAAAATGTAGCCTTTCTTTCCTTTGTGTGTATTGGAACAACACAAAAAAATAGAAAAAAGGCAAATTGGACAAAGTTTCACGTTAAATCCCAAAAATGGGCTTCCCAAGATTGTTGGCACCTTTCCAAAATTGTGGGTAAATAACTTTGTTTCAAGCATTTGATGCTCGTTCAAACTCACCTGTGGCAAGTAAAGGTGTGGGCAATATAAAAATCACACCTGAAACTAGATACAAGGGGAGAGGTTGACTCAATCTTTGCATTTTGTTTCTGTTTGTGCCACACTAAGAATGGAGAATAGAAAGAGGAGAAGAGAACTAACTGTCTAAGGACTGAGGACATGGTAAACAAAATTGTTGAAAAATATCAACAATCTCAAGATTACAAGTCCATTTCCAAATATCTGATGTTACTTTGTCCATGGTGCACAACATAATCAGGAAGTTTCCACCCATAGAACTGTAGCTAATCTCCATGGACAAGAATGGCAGAGAAAAATTGATGAAAGGTTGCTAAGCAGGATAGTCCGTATGGTGGATAAGTAAGCCAATCAAGTTCCAATGAAATCCAAGCCGTTCTGCAGGCTCAGGGTGCATCTATATCAGTGCGAACTATCCATCCACATTTGAATTAAATAAAACGCTATGGCAGGTGGCCAGGAGGACCCCACTGCTGACACAGAGACATAAAAAGGTAGATTGCAGTTTGCCAAAATGTTCATGAGTAAGCCAAAATCCTTCTGGGAAAGCGTCTTTTGGACAGATGAGACCAAGATAGAGTTTTTGGTAATACAAATCATTGTACTGTTTATTAAAAATGGAATGATGTCTACAAAGGTACACCGTACCTTCAGTCAAATATGGTGGAGTTTCAAAGATGTTTTATGGCTGTTTTGCTGTCTCTGGCACTGGGGACCTTGACTGTGTGCAAAGCATAATGAAGTCTAAAGATTACCAAATGATTTTTGTTTGCAATGTAGTGCCCAGTGCCAGAAAGCTGAGTTTTCATCCTAGGTCATGGGTCTTCCAGCAGGACAATGACCCAAAACGTACTTCAAGACGCACTCAGACATGGATGCAAAGTGCTGGAGAGTTCTGGAGTGACAGCAAGGAGTTCGGCTCTAAATCCCATTGAACACCTGTGGAGTGATCTTAAAATTGCTGTTGAAAGAAGGTGCCCTTCAAATATGAGAGACCTGGAGAGTTTGCAAAAGAAGATTGGTCCAAAATTCCAGGTGAGATGAGTAAGAAGCTTGTTGATGGTTATAGGAAATGATTGATTACAGCTATTTATTTCAAAGGGTCTGCAACCAAATATTAAGTTGAGAGTGCAACAATTATGTCTGGCCCATTTTTGCCTTTTTTCTTCTTTTTTTCTTTGTGTTGTTCCAATACAGACAAAGGAAATACATTTTTGTATTTGCAATAATTATCTGGGAGAAAGACTTCATTTTCTTGAACAATTTCAAGGGTGCCAACACTTCCTGCGATGACTGTAATCATTTCGATCTCAGCCATGAAAATATAATTTGTCATACAGGTTGCACAACTGTGGTTGATTTCTGTCATAATTAATAATAGGAGGCGATATTCTATACAATACCCTATATATACCTAAGCTGCAGCAAAACGTCTTTACACAAAATTAAGGAGAATAGTGTTCCCCCGTGGTCCCCACATAGCTTTCTCATGAGCCAGATCAGACACCCCCATACTTTGCACTGACGAGGGGCAAGCACCCCGAAACACCGTGTCTGCAAATTGGGATTCTGATCTGGCTTATATATCCTGAGTCATATTGCAAAGGATTGTTGAAAATCCACTTGTGACTTTTAGGATCGCTACTTCCAATAGGTGGCGCTGTGCTAGAGTTTGTCTCCTTTACTGGAGAGACAATTTTAATATTTCTTAGAGGGGCGTGGCAGGTATAAGTCCCCTTACCTGGCAGCCAGACTGGCTTGCAAAGTCTCCTTAAGGAGAATAGTGTTCCCCCGTGGTCCCCACATAGCTTTCTCATGAGGCAGATCAGACACCCTCATACTTTGCACTGACGAGGGGCAAGCACCCCGAAACACCGTGTCTGCAAATTGGGATTCTGATCTGGCTTATATATCCTGAGTCATATTGCAAAGGATTGTTGAAAATCCACTTGTGACTTTTAGGATCGCTACTTCCAATAGGTGGCGCTGTGCTAGAGTTTGTCTCCTTTACTGGAGAGACAATTTGAATATTTCTTAGAGGGGCGTGGCAGCTATAAGTCCCCTTACCTGGCAGCCAGACTGGCTTGCAAAGTCTCCTTAAGGAGAATAGTGTTCCCCCGTGGTCCCCACATAGCTTTCTCATGAGCCAGATCAGACACCCCCATACTTTGCACTGACGAGGGGCAAGCACCCCGAAACACCGTGTCTGCAAATTGGAATTCTGATCTGGCTTATATATCCTGAGTCATATTGCAAAGGATTGTTGAAAATCCACTTGTGACTTTTAGGATCGCTACTTCCAATAGGTGGCGCTGTGCTAGAGTTTGTCTCCTTTACTGGAGAGACAATTTGAATATTTCTTAGAGGGGCGTGGCAGCTATAAGTCCCCTTACCTGGCAGCCAGACTGGCTTGCAAAGTCTCCTTAAGGAGAATAGTGTTCCCCCGTGGTCCCCACATAGCTTTCTCATGAGCCAGATCAGACACCCCCATACTTTGCACTGACGAGGGGCAAGCACCCCGAAACACCGTGTCTGCAAATTGGAATTCTGATCTGGCTTATATATCCTGAGTCATATTGCAAAGGATTGTTGAAAATCCACTTGTGACTTTTAGGATCGCTACTTCCAATAGGTGGCGCTGTGCTAGAGTTTGTCTCCTTTACTGGAGAGACAATTTGAATATTTCTTAGAGGGGCCTGGCAGCTATAAGTCCCCTTACCTGGCAGCCAGACTGGCTTGCAAAGTCTCCTTAAGGAGAATAGTGTTCCCCCGTGGTCCACAAAATTAAAGTTACAATTGTTTTCATTTTTATTTTAGAAATGAAAGGTACCCATGAAAAGAAGCAACTTTGTAATATATGTTAGTGAAATCTGCTTTCTTCTTCTCAGTGAAATCTGCTTCCTTCTTCTCCTGGACTGATCTTTAAATTTCAGTACATGGGTAAAATCTATATTTAGCAAAGACTTAATTTTCCCATTACTGAGATAGGAGATGACAGTTGGTGCTTTTAAAATTCCATGAAGAGGGAGGAGCTAGAGGCAGACATAGACATTCTGCTGCATGAACTCCACAAACGACAGTTACATATCTTCATAGAACTTTACCAACTGCCATCGTCTAAAGGGTACTTTACACGCTGTGATATCGGTATCAACATCGCTAGCGAGCGTACCCGCCCCCGTCAGTTGTGCGACACAGGCAAATCGCTGCCCATGGCGCACAACATCGCTAACACCCGTCACACGGACTTACCTTCCCTGCAACGTCGCTCTGGCCGGCGATCCGCCTCCTTTCTAAGGGGGCGGTTCGTGCGGCGTCACAGCGACGTCACACAGCAGCCGTCCAATAGCAGAGGAGGGGCGGAGATGAGCGGCCGGAACATGCCGCCCACCTCCTTCCTTCCTCATTGAACGGTGGACGCAGGTAAGGAGATGTTCGTCGTTCCTGTGGTGTCACACATAGCGATGTGTGCTGCTGCAGGAACAACAAACAACATCATACCTGCAGCAGCAACAATATTAAAGAAATGAACGACGTGTCAACGAGCAACGATTTTTCACGTTTTTGCGCTCGTTGATCGTCGCTCCTTGGTGTCACACGCTGCGATGTCGCTAACGGCGCCGGATGTGCGTCACTAACGACGTGACCCCGGAGATATATCGTTAGCGATGTCGCAGCGTGTAAAGTGCCCTTAACTCCATAATGGTAAAATCTGAGGACAGATTTTACCAGTGAAGTGAGAATTTTGAGAACGAAAGATCAATCCAGGAGACGAAAGAATCAGATTTCTCTTCTAGGACATTTTGCAAAATTTCTTACTTACACATATACTATTAATTTATGAGAGAACATGAAACCGACGGTTTCTCTTTAAATGCTTTATGCCAACTTCCCCTTTACATGAGCTATAACAGCCGTTGATGTACCGTATGTATACCTCTTACCCACCTACAATCGCCAGCTTACGAACAATGCAAAACAGTCATTGACGCACAAAAACACCCGGCACTATTCACCATTTCATTCATTACCACAAGTTGGCTTCTATTAGTTTATGATAGATCATAGGATGGCAGAATATCTAGATTTCCTAAATGTAAAGTTGTAGATCAGAAATGAACTGTACACGGTGTTAGATATTACATTCAGGTCTGCATCTCCCCTGGTATTCCTGAGCTGTGTACAGTGTAATATGTCTATGTCACCCACCTCAGAGCTTGCTGCATGGAGCGGTCCGGATCCACTGCAGAGAATGTAGTCAGCAGTCTGCCTGGGGGCTCCCCCTCCAGCTGCCTGATGGGGTCATTTCTGTTGGGGAAATATGGGGCTTCATTGACATCCATAATGGAAATGGTCACTGCAGAGGTGGACTGTAGAGACATCTGGATGCCGCTGGCCAGAGGTGCTTGATTTGTCACCATAACATTTAGTAAAAAAGCCTTGTTCATTTCATAATCCACCGGCTGAAACAGAAGGGACAATAGTTACCAGCAGGAAGGGGCACTTGTAACATGTAGATGGGACATACGCTTTAGAGAATGAGTGCCATTGGAAATTGTGGGTGAGCTTTAAAGGGCTGTATTAATAACTAGTGTTGAGCGAGTATCTATCTATTCGTACTCGCTATGCTGTTAGCGAGTATTGTCTGCTATTTGTGTCGCGGGCGGGGAGGAGGGTGTCAGCACACCGCGCTCACCCCTTCCACTCGGTCCGGCGGCCGCCGCTGCTCAGTGGTGGCTCGAGCTGTGGGCCGGATCCCGGGGGTTCTCGAGCGGCGCTTCTCGCCCGTGAGTGAAAGGGGGGATTTGGGGTGTTGGGATAATGTCCGTGACGCCACCCACGGTTGTGGTGATTTGTAGCACCACCGCTGCTCAATACGGGGATCCCGGGGGTGGTGATGTGGAGCAGCTAGGTGTTGTGTTGCCCCTCCGTGGGTAGGGGGTTGGTGATCCCGGGGCCCGGTGATGATATGTAGGATGCAGGGCCTGGTGGATGCAGGGACGCGGGGGCAGCGCTGTGCCTTGCGGCACGGAGGTACTCACTCAGCCAGTAACCACGACACAGTTCTCGGTAACCAAACGGCTGGTTGGTTGGTCCCACGGACGGCTGCACTTGCTCACCCAGTCGGTAGCGGTGATGTCCCTTTTCCTTGCACCTAATGTTGTCTGTTGGTCGCGATGGGTTCCCACCGGTAACCCGCTCCCCGGCTTCAAGCTGGACCGCAGGAGCTCTACTCTTTGCCCGCAGGCGCTGGCCCTCAGAAACTGGTGCCCTGGCGGTGGCGGTGTCTCTGGTGTACAGGTTGGGCTGTTGCCTTCACTCAGGACTTGGTTGTTGGGGGATCTACGTCCCCTTCACTGACGGATTTGGCAAGTTTGGCGACTCCTAGCCTTGCCGGGGTCCGAGAGGCCCCTGCCCTGGTGCTGACTGTCTTTTGGTACGCTGCTCCAGACCGCCGGGTCACTACCCGTCCGCGGCCCTTCCAGGAACTTCCAAACGGTCACCCCTTCAGACAATCACCACTGTTGCTGACCTTGCTGACCCTGTCCTGCACACAGCTGGACACACTTCAAGCTTCCTTTCTGTAACTGTTCTCACTTTCCTTCAGCTTCTCTTACTCCTACTTTACCACTTCCACTTCGCTTCACTACTTTCACTTCCTTAGCTCATCTTAGCTGTTTACTCCTTTCCGTCCCTAGCTTAACTGCTGGTTTTTCTCGCCTCCAGAGCTGTGAACTCCTCGGTGGGCGGAGCCAACCGCCTGGCCCACCCCCTGGTGTGAACATCAGGCTCTGGAGGAAGGCAACAAGGATTTTAGTTTAGCTTTGGTGTTCCTAACTGGGATGTAGGGTGTGATGGTGCAGTGACCTGTGACCCCTGGCTTGCCCAGGGCGTCACATTTGCATATTCATTACGAGTTAGTGGGCACAATGTAAGTCAATGGGAAATACTCGCTAAGTAGCAAGTAACCCGAAAGCCATACTATTCATACGAGTAGCAAATAGTACGGCTTTCGGGTTACTCACTACTTAGCAATTTTTTCCCATTGACTTACATTGCGCCTGCTACTCGTAACGAATATGCGAGTAGCGGACAGTACTCGCTAACAGCATAGTTAACTGCTCACTCAACACTATTGATGACGTACCTAGTCAGTATTCACATTAAATACAAAAAGACAGTTTGCACTCTGATAATGCTAAAGTATGGAAACCATGAATGTGTGAACATGGACCTGCATTACTGCTAAGGAAAATCTAAGAAAAATGAGATATTTAGCATATATAAATGGCCATTTGTATATCTGCCCAGTTGCCCCTTCACGGCATATCTCGTCACTGGGTACCTAACACTATGCTAAAGCCTCTCTCTGGGTTAAAAACCTCCTGTGTATGGGCAAGTAGGAACCTGCTATATAGGATAAGATTACCTGTGGCAACTGGGGGAGGGGTGCACAGTCAGAAGGTATGACCCTCTTCATATAGACAAAAAAGACTGACTGCACTCAGTGCAAACTGTCTTTTTTTGTATTTTATGTCATGTTCAGCTATGCACCTGTTCATACGTCAGGTCGATGAGTGCAGTCAGTCTTTTTTGTCTAGAATTCACATTAAAGGCTATAGAAACTTTCACTCAGAATTATATTTAGTATTATTAGTTTGCTTCCTAAATCAAAGCCAAGTAATTTGCTAGATAGGAAACAAGCAAAAATGGCATGATCCCGCACCACTGTAACAAAAAGTCCAATTTTATTGTAACCGCTAAAATAGATCTATAACAGAATTATAAGGTTCCATGACAGTCTACAAGATGAGTCTGAGACAGGCAACCAAACACGTTTCAGATGTACCTCTTCTTATTCCTATGAATAAGGACAAGTAGGTCCGAAATGCGTTAGTTGTCTGTCTCGGATGTATCCATATTTATTAATAAGAATAAGGACAGCTACGTCCGAAACGCATAAGGATGTCTATCTCGGACTCATCACGTGGACTCTCATGGAACCTTTTAATTTTGTTATGCGTTTATTTTAATGGTTACAAAGAAATGTAACTTTATTACTTGTGCTGGATTAAGCCATTTTGTTTATTTCTTGTGATATCTGTGAACACCAGCCATGAAGATTTGTGCATCCATACTAGAATCCATGGACAATCCTTGGTGATCGGATACTATTTTTAATCAGGGGGTAAGCTGATGCACCGTTTTCATTTTCTGTTTAATTTGCTAAATACCATTTAATATTTTCTTCCATTTTACTGCTGCAGATTCTTTACACAGCTGAGTGAGCTGCAAAAATGTTACTAATCAGTCAAAGCTGTTATACGAACTCTTTGCTCTCCCCCTCCCTTCTCTCAGTGTTATAGACAGCAGCAGTGAGGGGATGGTGTATAAATCTCCACAGTGGCTACTGCGGAGAAAGCATGTAGACTAGAGCCTCAGAAAGGATTGGGGAAGAGAAGGGTCAGAAAAAACAAGCTACAGGAAAGCACATGAAAAGGAAATAGTTAAAATATTGGAGCTGTGCTGACACATGAGCTGACAAAAGACAGCAGCTCTCTGGATATAAACAGACCTCGTTCAGCATGTATTACCTGAAGAGACACTCCCACTAAAGAAAGATCTAAAACTTGGTTCAGGCTGCAAAGCTGAATTTTAAGGGGTAAGAAAATTAATCAAGACAGATTATAGAACGAAATTTTGTGCAATTTTATGAACTAAACGTAAAAACTATCATATGTACAAATCGTGTTTTGTACATCAAAGGTGTTCACAGTCTTTAAGGGAACCTGCCCGATCCATGGACTGTATATCAGACTGTGGCTGTATGATTTCTGCCCATATGATTTAACTCTAAAACGCTGTGACATTTTAAACAAAAACATAAGGTTAATAGCTGCCGAGGACAGAGCCGCACGGCAGACTAGTCAGGCAGGCCAGTTCCCGATAGGGTCTCCCTGCGATTGCCAATGAATGACAGGTCTTTCCCTATAGCTGCACAGGACCCCCCTGTATGACTAGTCTCCTGTGTATGAATTACGGCCTGATACATGCTGCCCGTAGATCAGTGGTCGGGTTCCTTTTAAATTTCCTCCCTTCCAAGTCTCTGTCTCTTTTGACAGGCAGAATCCCCTAATCTTCTCTATTCTACAAAGTAAATACAAATATCAATGAAATTACTGTATCCAAGTGTGAAGACTATAATCCATTTCTACAATTGTTGTATGTTATGCCCTTGCATTGAGTGGATTGTAATGATTATTCAAACGCCTATACTAATGGATATTAATGAAGTGATCCCCAATGCTGAGGGTCTCTCATCTGTGATGGGTAGATCCAGTAGATTCTTGGCCTGTAGAGTTGTTCTGACCGATTCTCGGGGAATACTCTGACTTCTTAATGTTGCAGCTGATTAGATCTAGCTTTGAAGGTTTTTCTTGCCTTTTTTATCTCTTTGACTGTTCAGTGTTTCAGTGAAACTATGAGAAATGTGGAGTCTGTGATTAAGGCGCTCTGTATGATGGGAGACGCTGGAATAGCAGAATACTATAGAGCAGCTTTTCACATGAGTGTTTTTTCCACTCCCCAGATGCTGCAGACAGGGTGGGAATAGCTGGCTGGTGCTTCTGCTGCTTGCTTGACAGCAGCCTCCAGTGAATTACAGCAGAAACTCAGCACAGTATAAAAAGCATGTACGGTATATGGATGACATTACAGCGCAGCATTACACCGAGAATAGGAACCAGTCCTATACACAGTGCACAATGCGAACAGCAGATGCCATAGAGTCACGCAGGCCTTATTGACTACAATCATCTTTCTAATGACTCTTCTAGATGCTCGTAATAGGATTCCCAATAAAGTACTCTGTCCTCCCTGAAAGCTATCAATAAATCTTCATTTACGTCAAAGGGAGCTCAATGTGTGCAAATATATCATTAAATAGATAAGAAACATGAACGAGTTCAACAGTCAAATGGTTCTCCCAATAACTGACTATTGTATTGTATAATGGTGATGCGGTCGAGGTATTGGCTTGAAATGTCCAGGCCAGCACATACCCAACTAATAGTAGATATAATTATAGTATATTGTTGTCAGTGCAGGCACAACCTCACCTTTACCACAGTGACAATGCCCTCGTTGGTAACCGGATCTGTTTTAACAGTGAAGTGACCGGAAGGATCGCCACTAATGATCTTATATAGAGCATTCCAGTTGGGAGTATATGGCTGGTCACGATCCACCACCGTGAGATTGGTTACAACGGCATCAATTCTGTTCTCCGGCACCTCTCCAGTGAACTGTGTGGGAAAATGATATGTTAGTCATCTCTGCACAAGATACTATGGTCGGGGTTCAGTATATTGAATGGTGTGTAGACCATTATTTGGCTTCATTCAGACATGCATAATATGTGTATTTTAGCATCCGTATTATGCCCACAAGTCTTGGTCTAATTGCAAGACTATTGACCTGATCGTCCCGCATCATAGATTACTGATACTGTTAGTTACGATCATAAAATGTGCAGTCAGGCTGGAACTCGCGGCCCTAACACAAAAGCATTACGGACTCATGATATTTTTTTTATAACACCACTCCAGCGTTTTTTTTATTTCACCGCTGGAGTGGTGCTTTAAATCAAAGTCTCCTACTCCCTACTTATAATCAGCTTCCGGCATCTACATCTGTTTTCACAGATGCTCCAGTCAATCTTGGCAAGCTTATGGCCTGTTGCCTGCTTCAGTGTTTCATGGAGCACTCCAGAGGTCACGAATCAATACAAGTCTATGAGAATTTCGTTTTTGCTCTCATAGACTTGCACTGAGTGGTTGTAACGCAGCTTCAGACTTCCGACCAGTTAGAAGTTGCGGGCACAGAGATCGCACCGCGTGACCAAAGCAGTGCTGAAAAAGGATGAAAATGCCAGAAGGGAAGTATAAGACCAAAAAAACCTCCAAAGCTGAAGTGGTGCTTTAAACCAACAATTCCCCACTTACACTACATTAAAGGGAACCTATCATGTCAGATAACACTATCAACATACAGATGTAGGGTAAATTTCCAGGTTATCAGCTTTACAAGTGTAAGGCCACTTTCACATTGCGTTTTTACCTTTGTTCACTGGTCCCATCAGGGCATCCGTCTGAACCCCCATCCTTCCCCCACAAAACGCGTTTTGGATGCATACGCCGAAGGGGCCATTGACTATAATGGAGCAAACTGAGTCATCGTGTGCTCTGTCTTGCACCATTCTCAGGCATATACGTTTTCTGCAGGCGGACACCCAGATGTAGAAGACCTACATTTCCAAAGGCTTATACAGTAACGATCTTCAGTAAGCGCTTCTTTAAAATGAATTGTACAGAGCTGTAATACCACGCACAATCTGAAGGTGTGGTGTTTTTGGAAGACGTTAACCATGTTTTTAAAAACCTAGACAACCCCTTTTAGGCCCTGTGCGCACTTGCCGGCTTTTGCCGTGGATTTCCTGCGGATTTGCTGTATGTTTCGCTGCAGAAAATGTTCATAACATCTCTGCAGTGATTCACCAGCAAAGCCTATGGGAAAAAAAAATGCTATGCGCACTAGGCGGATTTTGACAGCTACATCTTTTGCTGCGGGATTCCGGCAGCAAAAACAATTGTATGTCTCTTCTTTTCTGCAGGTCCCTGCGGTTTCGAGGGCTGGCAGATCAATCACCCACTGACTCTGGGTCGGCAGAGGATTGATCCCCGGTATCTGGCCAGATGGTGCTACCCATATAAAGTTTATGGGGAACAGAATCTGCCCCAAAGGGGTAGGAGCAAGCGCTTCATACTCACCGATGATCGGGCGGCTGTCACACTGCTCCCGCGGCGGCTCTTTCATCTTCCAGAGCCGGCTCATTATTCAGTCTCGTATTCACTCCTTCCCTGCTTACCGGTGGCTGTGATTAGTTGCAGTCAGACACGCCCCCACGCTGAGTGACAGCTGTCTCAGTGCGACCAATCACAGCCGCCGGTGGGCGGGTCTATAGCGTACAGTAAAATAAATAAATAAATAAATAAAAAAAACAGTGTGCGGTCCCCCCCAATTTTGATAACCAGCCAGGATAAAGCCTCACAGCTGGGGGCTGGTATTCTCAGGCTAGGGAAACCCACATTATGGGGAGCCCCAGCCTAAAAATATCAGCCATCAGCCGCCCGGAATTGCCGCATCCATTAGATGCGACAGTCCCGGACTTTTCCCGAGTCTTCCCGTTGCCGTGATTCGGTGGCAATCGGGGTAATGAAGGAGTTAATGGCAGCAGCACACAGCTGCCACTAAGTCCTAGTGTAGTGATGGCAGGTGTCTATATGACACCCCCTCATCACGAAACTGTAAGTGAAAGTAAATAAGCACAAACACCCCAAAAATCCTTTATTTGAAATAAAAGACAAAAAAGCCCCCTCTTTCACCACTTTATTAACCCCTAATAACAGCCCTCCAGGTCCGACGTAATCCACAAGATGTCCCACGACGCTTCCAGCCCTGCTAAACCTGGCTCTCACAGTGAGCGCCATAGACCATGACTGCTCACTGTGAGGGTCAGGACGCAAGTGAAGTGAGCCGTCGGGATCACCGGTGACTTCACTGATGTGCTTTGCAGTGACAGGTGGAGGACTCCAGCGGTCACTGCACATCAGCTGACTGAAGTCACAGCTGATCTTATACTCACCTTCTCCTGCGAGGCTGCCTCCGGACACTGCTCTCCTGCTTCCAGGCCGGCTCATACATATGCAGTTATGCAGTGCACAGCTGACCCGCAAACAGCAGAGCGCCGGAGGCAGGCGCAAGGGACAAAAGCACAGCCCGGAGACTTCAGCACCATGGACAGCAGGAGCGAGGAGAACTGTGAAATCCCGCAGGGAACAACCTGCGGTAATTCTGCACCAAATCCGCACCAATACGCAACATACCGCATGCGGATTTCGGTGCGGATTGTTTGCGTTTTTTTGCCGCAGGTGCGGAAATCTTTAAGAACCTGTGGAATTTTCTTAAGAAAATTCTTTTTTCTAGTGCGCACAGGGCCTTAAAGGGAACCTGTCACCAGATTTGGTGACTATAAGCTGCGGCCACCACCAGTCGGCTCTTTTATATAGCATTCTAACATGCTGTGTATAAGAGTCCAGGCCGCTGTGTAGAATGTAAAAATGACTTTATAACACTTACCTAAACGGTCGGTACGGTGCAGACAGGTCAGATGGGTGGCTCCATTCTCTGGGTGCGGGGCCTCCTCTTTCAGCCATCTTTGTCCTCCTTTTTCTGAAGCCGAGGTGCATGACGCACCCTACGTCATGCACACATGTCGGCATTGAACTTCTGCGCAGTTTCACTTTGATCTGCCTTGCTGAGGGCAGATCAAAGTATTGTAGTGTGCATGCGTGTGTGGTCTTTAACCTTTGGTCACGCCTGCTCATTAGAGTACTTTGACCTGCCCACAGCAAGGCAGATCAGAGTGCGCCTGCGCAGGACCACAATGTCGGCCTGTGTGGATGATGTAGACCTGTCATCCATACTGGGCTGGGTAGAAGGAGAGCGGAGATCACTGCAGAGAGGAGGCACCGGACCAGAGAGCAGCGACACCCATCGGACTGGACCACAACCCCAAGGTGAGTATTCTAAAGGTGTTTTTTACGTACTACACAGCGGCCTGAGCACTTATACATAGTATTATGGAATGCTGTATATAAGAGCTCACTGGTGGTGGCCGCAGCTTATAGTTGCCAAATCTGATGACAGGTTCCCTTGAAGAAAAAAAAAAAAGTAACAGAAAAGATATGATTTATGTCATAGCTGTTTTGCTTTCTGACACATTTCTAGTTGCATTGCGACTATGCTACACCCTAATACGCATTGGAAAAGCAAATCTGTAGACGGTGCATGGATTTGTGCAATCCCCTTACAGATAAATAAGCCAGCAGCAGAAATACAGGCAACAAATCTGCCATGTGCGAATACGATTGCTGAAACTGTGACACTAAACTTTTCTTCCTTTTTTTTTACATTTGTGCATTTGTATTTTTCTATATTTTATCGCTCTCATTGCTTCTGTCATGGCAGAATAGGCCACAATGCACCATACAAGTGACTTCTAATAGCTATTACTGTGTATTCAAAAATGATCAAACAAAAATTAGCCACAACCAAATGAAAATGGATTATAGTAATTGAGCTCAGAGACGGCCAGGTGTACGGGGGCTCTGTCCTCGTACTAATGGGATATCATCCTAACAAGTTGTGTTATGGAGGTCAGATGGAAATAGGAAGCACATGATAAAAAAAAAGAACTTGACTTTGGAAAGTTGAAAGCTAACTGAGTGATTGCAGAATTGAATCCAGCTCTGACAGCACAAAAATCTTTAATCGGTTCCCTGCTCCTCTCGTACACTGAAATCCCTGATACCATCACCTTGTTAGGAAGACAAATTGGGAATTTATCCAGAATTGGATCTGCCACGCTCCCCTGTGACTGATGTAGCCGGCGTCGGACTGACCTTTAACATCTGTTGTGCTTCACAATACCTGATCGTATCATGAAGAAGCCGCAAGCGATAAGAAAAGAGGAGAACTCGTTACGTTCTGCCTGGGGTTTGTGATTACTCTCTCTGCTCTGCACTCCACTCTCAACATTTCCTGCTCCACAGCAAGAGTGGATTAGTGGTTTAAGCTCTGCAAAACTCACTGTCCTCAATTTATCGGCAGGGGGAGTGCATTAAGGAAGGAACTTGAGTGCAAGCTCTTTGGGTCAGGAATAGAGATGAGCGAATCTGAGGTTCGATGTTCTTACTGAGCATAGACTTTACCAAACAGAGTTCGGGTTCGGAGATTGGGTGCTTTAGGTATGCAAATCACTCGAGAAAGCATTGCTGTGCTCGGGTACGCTCGGTGCTCAGCCCAGTACGAGCCACTTACAGTGTCTGAATGGCTCACACTGGGGTTAAGACCTAAAGCTGAGTGAACCTTAGGCTCGAGGCTTGGGATTTGGGGTCAGAAAATGACGTGAAACTCATCCTGGTGAGTATCATGCTGTGCTCGTATCAGAGTGATGCACAGCATTGTGCGCGCTGTGGATAGTGTTTGATTGGCTCAAATTTGGCTTACATTCAGTGTTCTTAAATGTATTGCTCACTGAGAATAAAGAAAAAAACAAAAACACCACCCACGCACCTCCGGAAGTGTTTTGCTTTTGGCCCATAGCAAAACTCTTTCAAAGGTGGGTGGGCGTTTTTTTTTTTCTCTTTAAATCTCTGTGAACAATACATGTAAGAACGCTGAATGTAAGCCAAATTTGAGCCAATCAAACACTTCCCACAGCTCGCACAATGCTGCGCAACACTCACACACGATTATAGAGCGATACCAGTGTGAGTTTCACGTAATTTTCTGAGCCCAAACGCCGAGCCTCGAGCCCAAGGTTGGCTCAACTCTAGTAAGAACAGCATAATCAGATGTAGTGTGCAACCCCCCAAAAAATGGAAAAACTTCGCCCACTCGCCCCAGGAAGTGATCTGTTTATGACTGGCTACAAATGGGCGGAGAACCAAACTGCCCAATCAGTGACTTCCATTGCGGTTCAGGTCAAGTCCGGGTTCCAACCAAACATTTTCAAAAGTCCTGAACTCACCAAACCGAACTTCCACGGGTCCACTCATCTCTAGTCATGAGTTTTTTGCTCTAATGTCGACTTTACTGATCAAGGTCTTTGACATTTACCTCTCATTAAAAATCTTCTCCATTAGTAAAAATAGAAAGACTTGTAGTGTTAGGGGTACTTTGCACGTTGCGACATCGCTACTGCGATATCGTCGGGGTCAAATCGAAAGTGACGCACATCCGGCACCAGTAACGATGTCGCAATGTGTAAAGCCTAGATGCGCCGATTTACGATCGCAAAAGCGTCGTAAATCGGCGATTGGTGTAGCGTCGGTCATTTCCATAATTTCGGGATGACCGCTGTTACGATGTTGTTCCTCGTTCCTGCGGCAGCATACATCGTTGTGTGTGAAGCCGCAGGAGCGAGGAACATCTCCTTACCTGCCTCCACCGGCTATGCAGAAGGAAGGAGGTATAATAATATAAAACTTGTTCTTCTTTATTAATACATGTTAAAAAGGTTAAAAACCTGGACGAGGGACGCGTATAATATAAGGAAGCATATGCCGAAACGCGTCCCTCGTCCAGGTTTTTAACCTTTTTAACATGTATTAATAAAGAAGAACAAGTTTTATATTTTGGATGTCATGCTGGACTTTTTCTTTTTTCCTAGTGAACACTCTAATAAGTATCTTAATATAAGAACAAATGTCCAGCATCCAGGCATCATAAACAACTGATTTATTTCAAATTCATTAAAAAGTCACAAATCGATTCTGCAAAAAGATTAGATTAAAAACACATGCAAACTAAATCCATCAAACGCGTTTTGGACTAGTACAATGACTATGCACACTAGTCCATAACGAGTGTTTAACTTCTGGAATAAAATCTTTACTGGCCTGAATTTATGTTCAGGATTTTGCAAATTTGTATGTGTCATCTATACTCCATTAAAATCATAGAAATGTTCAATGATATAGACTAAGACTGGGCAAGACGAATATTTCTTGCCGTCTCTGGATTGAAGATATTTCATAAGGTTTCGGTTTTTAGAGCATTGTCCTTTAAAGGAGATCTGTCAGCACCAAATGACTGTTCAAACTAAGCACAAGATATTGTTACACCCATTGTGTGGCCAAACAGTTCAGTGCACCTTCCCACCTACTTATTGTTGTTCATCAACCCCCCTACTTCTCTGGCTCATGTAAAGTCAGAACTGCCAATGATGGAAGACGAGGATGTTGATAGATGGAAAACAAATACCATATTTTTCGGATCATAAGACGTACATTTCCTCCCACATTTTTGGGAGGAAAATGAGGGGTGCGTCTTATAATCTGAATGTAGCTTACTGGGGGTGGTGGAGAGGGGTCACAGGAGGCAGAGGAGATGCTACGGGCTTACTGTGGGCTGCAGGTGGTCGGCTGTGCTGCGGTTTACTGCGGGTGGCGGGCTGTCCTGCGGGCTGTGCTGTGGGTGGTGAGGACTTCAAATAATGGCACCCGGAGTTTGTGCGTGCTCAGATGAAGCTCTCGGCTCAAGATCTCATCTCTGCAAGCATCGCCTCTGGCCCATTGATTCCCTGCAGCAGACTTAAGGAAAATATCGACCAGAGGTGGCACGTGCGCAGATGAGATCTTGGCTTATCATTGAGCTGAGAGCTCTATCTGTGCACGTGCTGCCTCCGGGCGCCATTTCTTTGAAGCCCACACTGCGGACAGCTTCTGGATACTCCTACTGCCTCACAGGGCCGCAGCGAGCATCTGGGACACCCGCTGCACCGTCCGCAGTATCGCCCTGCTCCACCACCGCCACTGCCTCCTGTGACACCGCTCTACCACCGCTGCGCCCCCCATCCGGTAAGACAGCACCGGATTATAAGACGGACCCCATATTTTTTTCTTTTTTTTTTTAAATAAACTTGGGGTGCATCTTATAATCAGGTGCATCTTATAAAACAAAAAGTTCAGTAAGTGGGAAGGTGCATTGGTTTGAACAGTCATTTTGTGCTGACAGCCTCCCTTAAACCATGAAAATATCTGCAGCAATACTAAAAAGTAATTGAAAAATGAAACTAAAAATAAACCCATGATAAATATCACCTTTCATTAACATGACTATTTTCAGGTATATCGTGTAATCCTTATTTACTGAAGTATTTTTATATACAAAGGAGAAATGTCAAATCAATAAGCAGATACTAAGAAAGTCACAGCATCTATGAAATCGATCCAGTTTTAACCACAAGTGCAACTTCACCCTCTCATCATCCTGGCTACTAATTAGCAATGGGGAGCTTGTGTTAATTAAACATCATCAGTGTAAGGTAGTGTTGCCCTCATCTCCAAGATGACAGGGATGTTGATGGGTAAAGTCAAGAGATCGGAAACTTTTACCCTCGAGATTTACAGAGACAATGATTTGTTAATGCATTTCCCTGTGACGTTGATTTCCTTCAAAGAGCTTTTCTTAAAGCCAATATATGCAGTTCATAGTGGAGGAAACTGATGTCCCTTGGTTGGTCCCAGCATCAGCTTCCAGTAGAGATGTCCTGTGCTCTCATAGATCTTTAAAGCCAAATATTGTGCCAAATCCATCCAAGAACCCATTGCACTGTACCGTCCAAGTCCTGCCATGTGCTCGTTCGTCAGGTGAAATGACTTGGATTTTTAAAGGTTGTTTGTAAAAACAGGACATGTTTGTCTATGCGCTTTTGTTTTTTCCTCACCTTCTTCCAAGAGCCATAACTTTTTTTTCATGGGCATAGTCATATGAGGGCCTTTTTTATGCGACAACCTCTAGTTTTGAATAACACCATTCAATTTGCCACACAATGTACTAAAACACGGGAAAAAATTCCAAGTGGCATAAAATGGTGAAACAAAATGCAATTCCGCCATAAAATTTAGTTTTTTTTGTATTTACAGCTTCATTATGCTGTAAAAATGACCCAGTCACATAATTAACAAGGTCAGAATGATTAATATCAAACTTGTGCGGATTCCTTTAGCGGACATACACACATACACACACACATACACTGAGCTTTATATATTAGATATTCTAGGTTCTTCAAAGTAGCCACCTTTTGCTTTGATTACTGCTTTGCACACTTTTGGCATTCTCTTGATGAGCTTCAAGAGGTAGTCACCGGAAATGGTCATCACTTCACAGGTGTGCCCTGTCAGGTTTAATAAGTGGGATTTCTTGCCTTATAAATGGGGTTGGGACCATCAGTTGTGTTGTGCAGAAGTGTGGTGAATACACAGCTGATAGTCCTACTAAATAGACTGTTAGAATTTGTATAATGGCAAGAAAAAAGCAGCTAAGTAAAGAAAAACGAGTGGCCATCATTACTTTAAGAAATGAAGGTCAGTCAGTCTTAAACAATTGGGAAAACTTTGAAAGTGTCCCCAAGTGCAGTGGCAAAAAACGTGAAACGCTACAAAGAAATTGACTCACATGAGGACCGCTACAGGAAAGGAAGACCAAGAGTCACCTCTGCTGTGGAGGATAAGTTTATCTGAGTCACCAGCCTCAGAAATCGCAGGTTAACAGCAGCTCAGATTAGAGACCAGGTCAATGCCACATAGAGTTCTAGCAGCAGACACATCTCTAGAACAACTGTGAAGAGGAGACTTTGTGCAGCAGGCCTTCATGGTAAAATAGCTGCTAGGAAACCACTGCTAAGGACAGGCAACAAGCAGAGGAGACTTGTTTGGGCTAAAGAACACAAGGAATGGACATTATACCAGTGAAAATCTGTGCTTTGGTCTGATGAGTCCAAATTTGAGATCTTTGGATCCATCCACCGTGTCTTAGTGTGACGCAGAAAAGGTGAACGGATGGACTCTACATGCCTGGTTCCTACCGTGAAGCATGGAGGAGGAGGTGTGATGGTGTGGGGGTGCTTTTCTGGTGACACTGTTGGGGATTTATTCAAAATTGAAGGCATACTGAACCAGCATGGCTACCACAACATCTTGCAGCGGCATGCTATTCCATCCGGTTTGCGTTTAGTTGGACCTCCAAAAGAGAGCCTCAGCACCACCAATGAATAATATGAAAACCACTGTGCCAAGTATCTAACAAAACATTGAAACAACAATTGATACAAAAAGGCACCAGGGTTCAGGATGATAAATAACAACTTGGCATGGACCTTGATTAGTGCGAATAATATAAATTTTATTATACATGGGGTGAAAAAACACTCACATTTAAAATCATTTAAAAACAGACATACAAAATACTGTTTCCTGCATGGTTCAAACCTGGCACATGTTCAATAATTCAGGGAAAACATATATAATCCAAGATGGAGAATGGACTCTGTCCCCTAGGGAACTCTAAGTACTCTATATATCCATCCCATATACAATCAAGTGTGCCTGCATTGCACCTACTGGTTTTGAAAAGCCTGAAGACTACCACCAAGTAATATAAATCACAGCTGAAATAGCCAGATTTAAGTCTAAATAACGACTATACAGGATTACCCAGGCAGCAATGCAAGGTGCAGGAAACTCAGTACAGGACCCGACACGTTGCGCCAGTCAAGCTGGCTTCATCAGGAGAATATCACCCTCCAATGTTCCTGGGGCTATATATATATCAACCCCATATAACATTCGCCCTATCAGAGCACAGGAGTAATAATTATAACATAAAGCACAGGTGTACTGGCTGTGTAAGGGCTATTTGACTAAGAAGGAGAGTAATGGGGTGCTACGCCAGATGACCTGGCCTCCACATTCACCAGACCTGAACCCAATCAAGATGGTTTGGGGTGAGCTGGACCGCAGAGTGAAGGCAAAAGGGCCAACAAGTGCTAAGCATCTCTGGAAACTCCATCAAGACTGTTGGAAGACCATTTCTGGTGACTACCTATTGAAGCTCATGAAGAGAATGCCAAGAGTGTGCAAAGTAGTAATGAAAGCAAAAGGTGGCTACTTTGAAGAACCTAGAATATAACACATTTTCAGTTGTTTCACACTTTTTTGTTAAGTATTTCATTCCACATGTGTTAATTCATAGTTTTGATGCCTTCAATGTAAATCTACAATTTTCAGAGTCATGAAAACAAAGAAAACTCTCTGAATGAGAAGGTATGTCCAAACTTTTGATCTATATATATTTTTTTTTAGTGATTAAAAAGAAAAATTCTGAAGATTATGCTAGATCTGTATCGTTTTTCTTTTCCTGTTGCTGGAGCTGAGTGAGGGCTTATTCTTTGCCTGGGGAGCTGAAGTTTTATGGATACCAATTTTGTGTACATAAGATGCATTGATTGCTTATTATTACATTTTTATGGAGGTGAGATTTTAATTTGTTTTCCCTTTCCACTCTTTACTGTAGAGGCTAATATACCCCAGATTTTGATAGATCGGACCCTTACAGATGCAGCAATACCTAATATGTTTTTTTAATTTATTTATTTATTTATTTATTTATGTTAACCGGGACAAATAGGGCCTTTTGAATTAATTTATCTATATATATTATATATATATATAATTTACTTTCTTTTTTTTAATTTGTGGGGGTGGTCTTTACATTATTTTTAGTCTCACCTGAGGGACTTGAACCTCCAATCATTTGATCTTTTGTACTAGATACAGAAATACCACAGTATTAATAATGTTGGTCCCCTAAGGAGGTCATCCTATGGCTGAGCGTTAGGCCTCTTTCACACGTCCCTGAAAAACACGCACGTTTTTCACGGACGTGTCAGAGGTGCGTATTGCCCTTGGTGTGCTGTGTGCATAGCCTACGTGTGTTCTCCGTGTGTTATTCCTGATAACACACGGAGAACGGGAACTTTCTACTCACCTGTCCCTGGCATCGCTGTCCGTGGTGCTGATCTTCTGCCTCCGGTCCTGCCGACTCCCCGCTGCTGCTTCTTCCGGCCGCAGTGAAGTGAATATTCAATGAGCATAATGAGCGGCGGTCGGCAGCAAGTGACAGCAACGGCAGAGACTGCAGGGCTGGAGAAGGTGAGTAATGTTTTTTTTCTCGCAGACACATGTCTTTTTTCCGGTGCGTGTCACATGGAACACATCCGTGTGGTCCATGCATGTTACATGTGACACCCGTGATGCCTGAGAAAAACGGACATGTCGGCGTGAAAAACACACGGACACACGTAAGTACGGAACGGACACACGTTCCGTTCGAAAATACTTATGTGTGTCCAAAACATTAGGAATACATAGGTCCACGTTTGTACGTGTCTCCGGTACGTGAGAAAACTGCCAAACATGTACCGGAGGCACGAACGTGTGAAAGAGGCCTTAAAGGGATTCCAAGATGACAGCAACACATGAGTTAATCAGACCCGTGGCCCCCATTGTAACCCATTAAAGGGAATCTGTCAGCTGGTTTTTGCTATATAAGCTGAAGCCAGCATGCTGTAAGGGTTAAGACAGAAAGTTCAGGCATGCCTGTGTTGTCAATGTCCGATCTTTTGTTTATTTGCTACATTTTTTTTTAGCAGCTGCACCCTTTTTTTGCTGTGATTAGCTCCCTCGTGCCATGTTGTCTGGAAGGCCACCTCCTCTGATTGACACCTCACAGTTAACGTACAATCTCTATAGATAGCCTGGTGTGGGCAGGGGCAGCTCTGGGGACACTGCTACATGACTAAAGCTAAAAATACACATTGTGTCAGAATGGCTGCAGCCAGTAATCTAAGTGACACATTGTTGGATTCAGAATCTCCTTCCCTACATCATGGTGCTCTCAGATCAGGCAGCAAAAACTTGCTGACAGATTTCCTTTAATACCCAGTGATATTTTCACTTGTGTAGATGGGAGCCAATGCTTTTAATAGTTAGCAGCCAGGGACAGAGATGTAATATAGCCAGCATCAGATGCATCCGGAGGGAGCTCACACATGGACCCTTTCCCAAGAAATGAATTAACGTCCCAATAGAAGGGGTTGAACAGGTTATTAGATGACTGACTGGTAAACAAGTATCAACCAGTGGTCGTTTATATTGTACGTCATTTAGTCACCCTAAAACTTAGATTATCAAGGAATCTCCATCTTTGTCTTCCTGTCTAACACGTATCAGCGATTCTTAGAACAAATCGAACATTTCTTATGCAGCTGAATCTTAGAGCAATTTTGTAGCCCATAAATCTAGTTAGACACAATACATATTTGCTATCTCAAGACTGCATTATTTGCATGTGGAATAGACTATAGAACGAAACGCCAAGGATTGCCAGGGTGCTGTGGGGCTCCTAGTTAGTCGCTAGCTGGGTCCTTGCCATGTATATCGGCTAAGTCCTGTCAGTGAGCAATTAATAAGGAACTATAGGAAACAGATTGAAAGTCGCTGAGGGAATATACCTTGTAGGAAACAGAATTTCCATCCAAAAACCTCTAAATCTGTTGCAGCACTAATGCTGAATCTTCGATTTTACCTCGTAGAAAGGAAGCAAAAGAATATTTTTGCAGACGTGTAGTTTATTGTATATCAGAAATGTATTTATATTCTTTCTGAAGTAAAATGAGGATTGTAGGTAAAGATTGTGCCAGATGTATTGCTTTGGCTGGGTGCATCATTTTGCAGATTACTTTCACCCTAAATTCCCTCCTCCGCAGCATTTTCGGTATATGATAACTGAAAAGACAAGTTACAAGTAACTAACCATTTTGGAGGTGAATTCAGGAGGATTGTCATTGACGTCAGCTACAGTTATGATAGCGGTGGCCGTGTTTGATAATCCATGGTTTAAGTTTCCTTCCATGTCTGTGGCTTGAATGACAACGGTATACTGCTGGACTTTCTGTAGGAAGAGATCCGGGAATACAGGTTATAGGCAACACAGATACATAGTCATAAAGGCAAATCACTTCATTATAACAATTAGGCATGATTCAGACAGTCAGAATATTAATATTGGCTACATGACTCAAAAAATCAGTATCAGGCTAGATAGGGTCAGTAGATCTGTAGTCAAGACGATCATAAGGGTACGCGCACATGAGCATATGACTCAGACAAGTGCAATGCGAGAAAATCTCGCATTGCACTCGGACCAATGTTATTCAATGAGGGAGAGCAGATGGTCAGCTTTTTTCTCATCCAGATTCTGGAAGAACGAAAAGTTGCAGAATGCTGTGATTGTCAGCGAGAGACATGTCACTTGCACCCATACAAGTCTCTGGGTGAGAGTGAAACACTGCACTGCACTCAGATGACATCCGAGTGTAGTGCGATATACGCACAGGCTGACAATGGAGGAGATGGGAAGATTAATCCCTCCCTCTCCTCCCGCAGCTGTGATCCGATCGCAGGATATCACAGTTGCATTACACTGGCTCACGCTGGCAGCACAGCGGGAGCCGAGGGTCATTAGCATATCGCATCCAATGCACTCGCATCAAATGCCATATCATCATGTGAATCCAGCCTAAGGATGCTAAAATACTCATGCATTATGGTATTCTGAATGCGGCAACAGAGGAAAGGTGACCATGATGCATGAAGACACCAAGCGTACCAAGTCCATCCAGGTTTTGCGCTGTTTTCTCATTTGATAGGTACTAATTTTAAATTTTCATATGACTGGATTCAGTATCCCCCAGAAATACAACTGATCTCTGAGCATTTCTGAAGTTAGACTCAAGGTTCTTTGAAAACAGTTTGTTTGGTACATAATACCCATCAAAAGAAAGAGTCCACTGACCATCATTCCACTAAGTAGGACTGTTGTCAGCTCCTGGTGGAATATGAAGGTCATTATGAAAAACTTAGGTAATACATTGGTACGCAAATCACCTCTTCAGAGAAAAAGCAGACTTGAACTCTAAGGCCACCTATTGGAAGAACCAATCCTAAAAGTCAATATTGATCCTTTAATGAGCCTTGCCATATGACTTAAGCTAAAAGCCAATCTAGCATCTCTATTTTCAGACACGTGTTTCGGGGTGTAGCTCCTCCTCAGTGCAAAGCATGAGAGCTGATTTGGCTG
Organism: Anomaloglossus baeobatrachus; assembly: GCF_048569485.1. Classification (NCBI taxonomy): domain Eukaryota; kingdom Metazoa; phylum Chordata; class Amphibia; order Anura; family Aromobatidae; genus Anomaloglossus; species Anomaloglossus baeobatrachus. The sequence continues at coordinate 436,679,720 of NC_134357.1, read as the reverse complement.
TATGAGAAACCTCTGACTGGCGTCTAAGGGGTAACATAGAAAAAAATCCCGATGTCTAACATCCAAAATCCATACTCATTCAAATATATTTAAAGTGTAAAAGACACCAGCCACCAGACAAACTACTGCTATGCACGAACACAGACGCATTTTGACTTAGAAAGTCTTGTTCTTAGTCATGGATAAGACTTTCTAGCTTGAAACGCGTAGTTTGTCGGGTGGCTGGTGTCTTTTACACTTTAAATAAATTTGAATGAACATGGATTTTAGACACTGGAGATCTAGATTTTTTTCTATTTCACTTCATTGAAGCCTTGACCAGGGTGGCTCTGTGCACTTCATTTCCATGCGGAACAGGTGGAACTAGGACTGGTGAGCAAATTTCTCTATCCTAAGGGCTAACGTCTCTGCTTTTGGAGACTGACATGACTGACCCCCACAAGTGACCCCCTAGACGTTCGTTAGTATGTAAACTAGGTTTATACGTCTATGCAAACTATATTGACCGCCTGAATAATTAGCTTTAGACAAATGCTGGAAACATATGTGCAAAATGATGAGTGTGTTACTGTAGTTGGCTGTAATACTGAAATTAGCATGAACCACATTATATATAGATATATCTGTTCTACTACATATATTTTGCAGCTGCACAACATCTGTTAAGAGAAGTAATGAGTGCTTCAGCTGTAAAGTGAAGGATGGGACCAGGGAACAGCAGTTTTTAATCACCACTACATCCATATCATTGGTATAATTGTCCAGTGAAGATGTACATCATCCTCTGTAGGATTCCTTCAATAATGTAATTAAGGATTAGATTGGAAAGTCAGTGTGGATGGATATTTATGCTGGAGCAGTCTAAGGAAACAGACAGAAGACGCTAAATAATTAGTCTGCACTTGGATTACCAAGAGAAGGAATCTCTGGGGCCGGGAATTAGCCTCTAATAGTGCTTATTGTAGGATTGCACGCACTGCAAATGAATCTTGAATTGCTGTTTACTGAAGGGAGAGATTTGGGATGTGCTGATGACATTAGGAAGTTAAGATGTTTAAAATGCCAAAACGGGTGCCACTTGGGGGAGGTCTTAGCCCCTAGACTGCCAGTGAGAACATTACTAATTGCATTTTATTATCAGTGTACAGCATACACGTATTAGAAATCCTTTAGGAAAGAATCTTGCAGAGCCAAAGAGCTTGCAATCATTGACCGTACTCTGTGGCTCCAGTTACAGAAGATCGATTGGGTGAGATACGTAACAATTGGGATAATCTGCAGTTATCTCTGATCATGGTTGCCACATGTAACCAAGGTGTCTGAATTTTCACCATTTCTTTGATTTTTTTGGTAATTCTTTTAGAATGAAAAAAGGCTCATACAGAGCCCACGACTAAATCTACTTACATGATCATGTTACTAACTTACTATACTGTTTTCAAGCCACATATACACAAACACCTAAGTTAAGGGAATCCACTGCCAAAAATCTCTAGCCAGGTTTAAAGAAATAGGTTAATACCAGGACCCTAACGATCACAGTGGCAAAGATCGCGACCATGACCAGGCCTGTGCAGCATCGGGGCCAGCCGACCGAAAAGCCTACTTCAGCTGGATGTGTGTTTGAGGATGCCCATTTAGCTGAACTGTATTGCATCGACCCCTCGGGTCCCTGCACCGTAATACACGTCCCCCGCCAATCACATTGCCACAGCAGGCACGCCATTGTCAGCTCCCAGCCTCTGCGCTAGATACAGAGGAAGATGCCGCCAATATGGGAAGGGAGGGGGAGTTGAATACAATGTTTTATTTTGTTTTTGTTATTTAATACTTTAAAGAAGAGCAGCAGAAGGGGGAAATATACACCAGGAAGGAACCCAGGATGGGAGACATATATACCAGGATGGGGGACACATATATCGGGATGAGGGAAATATATACCAGGATTAGGAAATATATACCTGGAAAGCGGTTCATGATGGGGGACATATTTACAAGGATGGGGATGCATACCTATAAGGGTCCCAGGATGGAGGACATATATACCAAGATGGGGGACATATATACCTGGAAGGAGACCAGGATGAAGGACATTACTACATAATGGGGAGGAGGGCAACACATTTCTTTATAGTATTTAGAATGCTTCAAGGGTCCATACAGCATGCCAACATGCAGAGGTGGCAGGTAAAAATTTTGCACTGGTCCCATTTTACTCTAGTTGCAAGAAGAGTCAAAACCCAAGTGCCACCTAAAATAAAAATGGCAGCACTTGTGGCCTTACACCTGGTGATAGATCAAATGCATTGAGTGACCAGACTGGAGAATGGAGCATAATACCGGCACAAGAAATCAGCTTCTCTGTGGAGATGGTACTGAGTGACCATGCACATATTGTGTAGGAAATATGGCTAGAAGCTTGTGAGAATAAGGTATGGAAGAATGCTCTGTCCACCCCAAAGACTATATTCTGATTGAGCAGCAAGATATGGAAAATCCCACATCATCATCGGCACTCCATTTTTCATGAAGAAAGTTTCAATGTGACTAGTCATTAGAGGACAAAACGCTATCAACCTGTGTTGCGACACCTCCTAAAATGCCAACCTTCTGCATCACAACAGATTTAAGAAAGAGGCAGGAAAAATCCATAGCCGGGCAGAATCCAGTTAAATCAATGTTCCTAATCCGAGCTGACTTTCCTTCATTGTCTGCATGGATGAACTGTGAGTGAACTGTGTGATGTTTCCATGCATAGAAGAGAGCATTCAGTCTGTCTGAGGATGGAGGCGGCAAACAACTCATTGGCACTAGACTGTTCTTTAACATCACTGTGTGCACGTTGTAGTGTGATAGCTATGAAAATGCAAAAAAATATATACTGTAGAAAGCTACACATGTAATACAGCCTGTTCTTAGCAACTCAAAAGAGGAGTATATCAGCTCACGACAATGACCAAAGATTGTGCACAGATTCCGACATTGATGCACGGATCTTCCTGACCAGTGTTCCCGAAGGTTCACAAAATATGAAAAAGCAGTAGTGCGATCCAGCACCATTTCCCGCTCTGATTGTCTATGATGGGCTTGAAACGCATAAGACGCAATGTATATATTTACACATCTGACCAAGCAATGGTTTTTTAATAGTATGAAATAAAGACTTTTTTTTTTATATTTTGGGTGAGTTGCTGGATCACCTTGTTTTTTTTGTGGATCTTGCTGTTGTGACGCCCCTGACTATATCAGGGTGTCACAGGGGACTGCATCCTCTCTTTCTATGATGCAGGACCTACCCCCCATGGTTCCGGGTTCCTGAAAACCCAATGAAACCAATGAAAACCGGTATCACTCCCATCAGCACCACAAATCCCAACCACCTAGGGGTCAGGCAGACTGGTGGGAGGGAAGGAATTCAGTTGAGTTTGGAGTTGGAGAGGAGTAGTAGCCCTCAGTGAGTGAAGAGCTGGGAGTTGTAGCTCCCTGGAGTGACCTACGTTGGGTCGCAGACAGTGGTCCGGAACCAGAGGAGTCGGAAGCCAGGTCACAGGGTATTGGAAAGGAGTGTCCTGACTTAGTTTTGTAGAACGGTTGGCACCGGAAAGTCCAGTAACTGGACCGGTACCAAGCATGGCGGGGTACAGAACCCTAGATCAGTGAAAAGCTTCAAGCGCCTTGATAATTAACCTTTGGAGGATAGTCTCTTTATGTACTTCCCCGAGAGCTCAGAGATCGAAGGCATCAGCACAATGAGGGGGATAGGGTTTTCCAGCTTATGCTACCCACTGAGATCCCACGTGCCAGCCATCGAGAGCATAGCTCCCCTACACATAGGGAGCGGGACCCTGACAGCTTCAGGCCAAAGGGTCACAATAACAACTAAAATTGTGCACGGAGGCAGGCTCCGGACCATTAAAGTGATACCGGTGGGAGCGGACACCTGGATGGGCTCCCCGCAGTTGCAATGGTACCCAGAGACTTTAGTTTACTACGGTGTGTGAGTCTGCTTTATTGGCTGCATCTAACATCACAACAACCTGAGTGAGTACATTGCCCCCCCTCCCTGCATCCTACCTGCCAAGCAAACCTGCACCGCACCATCCACTAACCCTGCAGAGTCCCAGGGCCTCCCTACCTGCAGTAGGAACTGTCACCAAGCTGCCCCCACGTCATCTGCTCCGGTACTCCCCTCGGCAGCGGCGGTACTCCCTTCTTACCGCAACCTGCAGGTTGAGTCACGAACTATTCCCCTGTAAATAGCCCCTTTTTATTTCAAGTGGCCGCTGAGCCCCCAGTCCGGGGACCCTTGAACCACAGCAATCCTGGATCCGAGCAGCTCGTCTACTTAAAGGCGATACACTGTGTTGCATCCTTGGAGAAGGAGCTCTTTCCGTGCACCATCCTGATCTTGTAGACCACATCTATTGGGTGAGCAGAAGGTCCTCTTTTATTTTCTCTTTGCTTGGATACAGGACCATTTCCGGCTGCCGGCAACCGCCAATGAAACGGTGAACAGTTGATTAGTGGGGGTGTTTGGTGTCGGATCCCGGCCAATCAGATATTGATGACCAAGCCTAAGGATAGGCCACCAATGTTAAAATAGTGGATAAATCCTTTAAAGATTAGTTCAAGCAATAAAATCTATGTGGCCAGCAGCAAATGTAGTTATCCCCCGACAGTGTCCCGCAGATGGTTTCATACCCAATATTTACGGGTCATACATGGTGAATTAGTGGGATTGTATTTAGATAACAACTGGGCAGATCTAATCTGGCAGACAATGGCAGCATTGTGCCGACTCATTGCTAAATGACATTTAACGAAAAAGGCGTTCATTATATATGAAGCAAACACTAATGCGTTTTCACACTTCAAGCTTCTTAAAGCTCAAAGTCTCTTTGACTGTGAAAAGCATCAGAGCGCTCCCCTGATCTATGAACCTATTATCTGCACCAATCTCCCCATTCTTACCCATCTCTTTTTATGCATTTTCCAGTGACTTCTTATATTTTATGTGAGTACAGTCTATAAGACCCAGCCATGGATAAGAGAGTGCACTGGATGGAGCGTGATCCATTTTGCCGTTGCTGTAGCAGTGTCAGTGCTCACTACTTGCCACCTCGGCACAGCTTTCATAAAAGCTCTCTCTGTCTAGCGTCACTGCAGTTAGATATACAGCAATTGGTAATAAAGTTTAAAATTTAACTTTTAATTCTATTTATTAAAATGACTCAAGGTCTAAAATTTCACCCGTGAATAGTGACCACACAAATAGACGGACACAAGCAAATTGAGTATTCAAATCCAATAGGCATACAAAACCATATTAGAAAGAGAAAAATCAGATATCTAGTACCCTCACAAAACAAGGGGTAGTGTAATTACACAAATACATCCGATTTTTTTACCTCAAGTTGCTTTTTTATCATCTGACAGAAGCAGGGTCTCATATTTCACCCATCCTCTCTGACAGAAAAAAGATACCGATATTACCTTAATAGGGCATGATATACATTATCTATTCAGCCCAATGATAACAGCTAGGATATGCTCAATAGCCCTCCTTGTTCTCTTCCCAACGCGTTTCCTCTTATCGATTCATCAGGGGAAATTACCATTTGGAGGCATTTGGAGGCTGTAGTATATAAAAGGTATAATGAGCTAATGACCAGTCTAAGTGGTGCTCAGGTAGAGAAAAAGACACTACTGTAAAAGTCCCCAAATTTTAAACCGATATTACCTTATCAAAGGAGCATGGAATCTATATCATCCTAGATGTGTGCTTCCACAACACACCGGGTCCAGGGACCACGCTTCTTATGACGTCCACATGGATTACCAGGCCGCCGGCATTTTTATCCGGTCTCAATTGGCCTCATTTTGAAAAGCGCGCGCCATGTGACCTTCGTCACATGACCGTCGAGTCATAGCATCGCGTCATCTTTCCCCGGCACGTGACCATCGCGTCATGAATCATGGTCACATGCTCAGGTTATTTCCTGGTCAGATACATGCTGAACCAAGATCATGTTTACCGCGGTCACGTGGTCGCTGTTTGGCCGCGCCCCCAAGCCCAGTTTTCAACAGAGAGCGTGAGGACCAATAGTATTAGGAGGGGGCCGCGGTCATGTGACCTCCGTTCAAACCACGCCCCCAGCCTTTCATTTCAAAGCAATAATGGAAGTATTATGGAGATAAACAACCAAGCACATCTAAAACAATCAGCGATTAGGCTTATTCCCTAAAGGGGGGATGTTATATGTGGAATATAAATCAGTTTATTATTAAGACAGTAGTAGAATGCAACACGATTTTCCCATATGTCAAATCACAGCTATAACCTCCTCATCATGTACATCCCATATAGGGAGTTCAGATACAGAGGGAGGGGAGGATTTATGTTTAAGTATAGTCTTTTTCCTACTTAGACTAGGTGATATTAACAAGGACGGAGCCCCGTCCAAAGAAACAACTGATCCAAAACCAATGGATACAGAGTATGGTATGGTATTTTTTGGCAAGCTCCTGAGCAGCAGGGACAAGAAATTACAATTAAGGAGAAAGGTTTTTTGTGTATATACATCTTGAGGGATAGTAGATAGTTCTTTACTTACTAGAACAGCATTGGTCAACCCTCCAGAGAGACAAAAAAGTAGAGATAGATAAGATGACCCTAGTAAAGAACTATCATCTGAAAACTACCTGACTGCGGAGGTCGGCGCCCTATCCGTCACGTCATGGCGCCCCCGCTCTACGGTGGCTAACCCTATCTAGCCCTATACTATCCCTTCACAAAAAACAGCTAAAAGTGAGGATCTCATTTAATCCCATAGGGACCTGGGTCCTAAGAGTATAGATCCAAAAGGTCTCACGCTGCAGAAGGCTCTTGTCCCAGTCGCCACCCCGAAGGGGGCGAGCGACAGAGTCAATGCCCATAAATGTGAGACCCCTTGTATCCCCCCCATGTACTTGGTTGATATGCTTAGCCAGAGGGGTGTCTCGTTTATTGATTATGTCTCGCAGATGTTCTCCAACCCTGCGCCGTAGTTCTCGTTTCGTCTTTCCCACGTATTCAACCGGGCAAGAACAAGTAGCTTTGTAAATTACCCCAGATGTACGGCAATTAATCAATGACCTTATTGAGTATGTTTTACCCGTATTATGACCTAGAAAATCCTTTCCAGTTTTTATAACCGGGCAAGCAATGCAACCACTACATCTAAATGAGCCCACTATTCCATGCTCCAGCCATGTAGTTCTTTTTGGTGGATTAAAGTGGCTGTGGACTAGTCTGTCCTGCAGTGATCTATTACGTCGATATGTGCATTGAGGGTGCTCACCTACCAGGTCCCCAATATCCAAATCCATCTGGAGGACTGGCCAATGCTTATTCAGAATGGAATATAGGGCCTTTGATCCATTACTATATGTAGTAATGAATCTGATTTTGTTTTCTTCAGATCGTCTCGGGGAGGGGACCAAAAGGCTTGTTCTATCCTTTCTACATGCTTCTTGGTATGCTGTTTTTAAGATCTTATCCGGATATCCCCTCTCCCTAAAACGTTTTCTTAGGTCCGCAGCCTGCTCCCGGAATTCACGGTCCGTAGAGCAGTTGCGTCTAAGTCTAAAGTATTGCCCTTTTGGGATACCTCTCCTTTGTGGGAATGGATGGCTGCTTTCCCAACGTAAAAGTGAGTTGGTAGATGTGGGCTTTCTATATGTTCTTGTGGATAGGTTCCCCAAGTCATCTCTCATGATCAGAACGTCCAAAAAGGGGAGCTGGGTGGTGTTGCTCTCACTAGTAAAAAAGAGACCGATGGTATTATCATTCAGGTGTGCGACAAATTTCTTGAAGTTTTCAGGGGTGCCCCTCCAAATCACAAAAATATCATCCAGATATCTTGACCAAAAAACTATATTCTCAATACCTGGGGGGTCCCCATCACCAAAAATCAAAGTCTCCTCCCACCAGCCCAGGAGTAAATTTGCATACGAGGGAGCACAAGGGCTCCCCATTGCAGTACCCCTGAGCTGGTGATAGATCCGCCCATCAAATAAAAAATAATTTTTTGTAAGGCAAAATTCTAGAATTTGGAGGAGAAAGTTGTTATGTCCCTGAAATTGACGCCCACGCATTTTTAGAAAAAATCCAATCGTGTGTAGCCCTACTGAGTGTATTATTGAGGAATAAAGGGCCTCGACGTCAATACTGCAGAAAATGTCATCCGGTTCCAGAGCAACACCATCCAATTTCCTCAAAAGATCAGTCGTATCACGAGTGAAAGATGACAGAGAATTTACAAAGGGGGTAAGCAGTTTATCCAAGTAGATACCCACATTTTGACATAGACCATTTACACCAGACACAATAGGCCTGCCTTTCAGGGGTGTTAAACCCTTATGGATTTTTGGTAGGCAGTAGAAAGTAGCAGTTACTGGATGTGATGGTAACATAAATTCATACTCATTTTTGCTGATATAGTTGTTAGTAAGACCATTTATAAGAATTATCTTTAGTTGTCCCAAAAATGACACAGTAGGGTCAGAACTTAGTTTGGTATATCCCGCTGGGTCATCTAGGAGTGACTGACACATGTCCCTATATTTACACCAATCCATGACCACGACATTGCCTCCCTTGTCAGAGGGTTTTATGACAATGTCGTGGTCATGTTGCAGCTCGTTCAAAGCTCTCATTTCCTCCTGCGTGATATTAAAGTTGGTGTATTGTTGTTTTTTATCCAAATTTTCTATGTCTTCACTCACCAACCGAGAAAAGACATCTATTGCAGAGACATCACTCTGAGGTGGGGGTAAGCGGGTACTCCTTTGTTTTAAATCAGTGAAAGGACCCTCACCAACAAGGTTTGGGTCTTCCTCTGAAATACCCATCAGAAGGCGAATATCCGGTAAAAGATCTTCTGAGACTCCCAATTCCCTACATTGCACCTTTTCATTATGAATGAAGTGTTTCCTCCATTTTAATTTTCTCACAAATAAATGAAGGTCCTTAATGGTATCAAATACATTAAGTCCTGATGTAGGCACAAAAGATAGGCCCTTGCTAAGAACACACATAGCTGCTGGGCTTAAGTTTTTAGTGGATAAATTTATTATCTGGGAAAATCCCCCTGCGGTGGGTTGTAGGGTTGCTGACGGCTCCGAAGGTAATGTTGGTGATCTAAAAAATGGGATGTATATGGTCGGCCTCCCCTACCTCCGCGATTATAGTTCTTATTCTTATTTTTACCTCTCTTAGGTCTAGTGTCGTTATCTGACACCTCTGTGTCAGTTGATGAGGGTTCTGTTTCTGGTGGTGGTATATAAGCCTTATTAGCAGGAAAAAGATACGCCTTATGATCCTTAAATTGCTGAAGGTCCCTAACGAAGTAACGGTGTTTTCTCTCCTTAAGATGGTACTGGAACCTTTCAACTGAGTTTTGTAGGGTAGACTCCCGGGATTTAAAGTCTACCTCTGATGAGAACTTTTTTGTTGTCTCAATTTGGTCAGTTAGTTTTTTTGACAAAACTACTAGTCTAGTTTTTTCCTCCTCTAAGAGGAGGTGCATTAATCGCAAGGAACTGGCTGTAATTTCCTTTTCCCACTTATCAGATAGACCCTGTTCCCTATACCTCGTCCCAGGGGTAAGAGTAATACGGAGGTGTCTGGGTACAATAGATGCCTTTATATAGTTTTCCAAACTTTGGACTTCCCACCATGAGCTTATATGGTCTTTATAAATTTTTGTCAGTTCCTTAAATACAGTGCTATAGGCTGGAGTACAGCTCGGTTGGATGAATTCTCGTTCTGAGAAGACGTCTCTTGCTTCAGATGTCCAATTGTTTAAATCAAGTCCCGTTGACAGGAAACCCGCCATACCAATATATATAGTACAGATAGGAATGGTTATTACCAGGAATAGATAGATATACAGCAATTGGTAATAAAGTTTAAAATTTAACTTTTAATTCTATTTATTAAAATGACTCAAGGTCTAAAATTTCACCCGTGAATAGTGACCACACAAATAGACGGAGACAAGCAAATTGAGTATTCAAATCCAATAGGCATACAAAACCATATTAGAAAGAGAAAAATCAGATATCTAGTACCCTCACAAAACAAGGGGTAGTGTAATTACACAAATACATCCGATTTTTTTACCTCAAGTTGCTTTTTTATCATCTGACAGAAGCAGGGTCTCATATTTCACCCATCCTCTCTGACAGAAAAAAGATACCGATATTACCTTAATAGGGCATGATATACATTATCTATTCAGCCCAATGATAACAGCTAGGATATGCTCAATAGCCCTCCTTGTTCTCTTCCCAACGCGTTTCCTCTTATCGATTCATCAGGGGAAATTACCATTTGGAGGCATTTGGAGGCTGTAGTATATAAAAGGTATAATGAGCTAATGACCAGTCTAAGTGGTGCTCAGGTAGAGAAAAAGACACTACTGTAAAAGTCCCCAAATTTTAAACCGATATTACCGTATATGCCGGCGTATAAGACGACTGGGCGTATAAGACGACCCCCAACTTCTGCCCTAAAAATATAGAATTTGGGATATACTCACTGTATAAGACTACCCCGCTCCCAAATGAAAAAAAGTCTGCTTTGATTGCAACATGTTAATTTTAATTCCGCGAGAGCCGTACAATATGTTTTTAAAGGGCCATTGACAGATCAATCGCTCCAATGTTCACTTAGTACAGCAAGGAATGCTCCTCCCTGCTGTATAAAGCCACAACTGGACTGAAACAATGGTACTACACTCTGCTACAAACAGACACACACAACTCTGCTACAAACAGACAAACACATACAACTCTGCTACAAACAGACAAACACACACAACTCTGCTACAAACAGACAAACACACACAACTCTGCTACATGCAGACAAACACACACAACTCTGCTACATACAGACAAACACATACAACTCTGCTACATACAGACAAACACACACAACTCTGCTACATACAGACAAACACATACAACTCTGCTACATACAGACAAACACGTACAACTCTGCTACAAACAGACAAACACACACAACTCTGCTACAAACAGACAAACACACACAACTCTGCTACATGCAGACAAACACACACAACTCTGCTACATACAGACAAACACATACAACTCTGCTACATACAGACAAACACGTACAACTCTGCTACATACAGACAAACACATACAACTCTGCTACATACAGACAAATACACACAACTCTGCTGCTCTGTGGGGCCTGCACCCGCGGCTCGGCGGGTACAGCACCCGCGACATCGGCGGGGGGGGGGATTGGCAGGGCATACATCTGGGGGGTGAGAAGCAGCTCACCGGGGCCCATAATGGGCACAAGTCCCCCTGTGTTAGATATCTCCCCCATAGTGCTGCCCATGGCCCCTATATAGATCGCACAAGTCCCCCTGTGTCAGATATGGCCCCCATAGTGCTGCCCATGGCCCCTATATAGATCGCACAAGTCCCCCTGTGTCAGATATCGCCCCCATAGTGCTGCCCATGGCCCCTATAGATCGCACAAGTCCCCCTGTGTCAGATATGGCCCCTAGGCTGCTGCCCATAGTAAAATAAAACCCTCTTTCCTTACCTCCTCCAGCGCTGAGCTCCCTCCTGTCTGGCTCCGTGCTTCTGTTCTTCCACTTCCTGGTTGTCAGTGCGGTCATGTGATCGGCACAGCAGCCTGAGCTCTCTGCCTGATCACAGTGGAAGCAGGGACACAGGGAGAAACGCTGCAGGGGTAAGTAAAGCTTTTTTATTTTAGAATGAGCAGCAGCCTGGGGGCCAAATCTAACACATGGGGGGCATGTGCGATCACACTGGGACGCAGGCTCATATAATATGCACCGCTGCCCCAGCCCCTCACTGCGTGCGATTTCAGCACCATTGGAGATGGACAGCGGCTGTGCATATTATATGAGCGGGTGCAGGAGATCAAAGGATGCAGGCCGCAGCGTTCCCCTGTGCTCCAGAGCTGCTGCCCCCACCTCCCCTGGACGCTGCAGTGTACATACACCCCCCCCCCCCCGTATATCCGGCGTATAAGACGACCCCCCACTGTAGCCATTATTTTAAGGGGGTGAAAAGTCGTCTTATACGCCTTATCAAAGGAGCATGGAATCTATATCATCCTAGATGTGTGCTTCCACAACACACCGGGTCCAGGGACCACGCTTCTTATGACGTCCACATGGATTACCAGGCCGCCGGCATTTTTATCCGGTCTCAATTGGCCTCATTTTGAAAAGCGCGCGCCATGTGACCTTAGTCACATGACCGTCGAGTCATAGCATCGCGTCATCTTTCCCCGGCACGTGACCATCGCGTCATGAATCATGGTCACATGCTCAGGTTATTTCCTGGTCAGATGCATGCTGGACCAAAATCATGTTTACCGCGGTCACGTGGTCGCTGTTTGGCCGCGCGCCCAAGCCCAGTTTTCAACAGAGAGCGTGAGGACCAATAGTATTAGGAGGGGGCCGCGGTCATGTGACCTCCGTTCAAACCACGCCCCCAGCCTTTCATTTCAAAGCAATAATGGAAGTATTATGGAGATAAACAACCAAGCACATCTAAAACAATCAGCGATTAGGCTTATTCCCTAAAGGGGGGATGTTATATGTGGAATATAAATCAGTTTATTATTAAGACAGTAGTAGAATGCAACACGATTTTCCCATATGTCAAATCACAGCTATAACCTCCTCATCATGTACATCCCATATAGGGAGTTCAGATACAGAGGGAGGGGAGGATTTATGTTTAAGTATAGTCTTTTTCCTACTTAGACTAGGTGATATTAACAAGGACGGAGCCCCGTCCAAAGAAACAACTGATCCAAAACCAATGGATACAGAGTATGGTATGGTATTTTTTGGCAAGCTCCTGAGCAGCAGGGACAAGAAATTACAATTAAGGAGAAAGGTTTTTTGTGTATATACATCTTGAGGGATAGTAGATAGTTCTTTACTTACTAGAACAGCATTGGTCAACCCTCCAGAGAGACAAAAAAGTAGAGATAGATAAGATGACCCTAGTAAAGAACTATCATCTGAAAACTACCTGACTGCGGAGGTCGGCGCCCTATCCGTCACGTCATGGCGCCCCCGCTCTACGGTGGCTAACCCTATCTAGCCCTATACTATCCCTTCACAAAAAACAGCTAAAGGTGAGGATCTCATTTAATCCCATAGGGACCTGGGTCCTAAGAGTATAGATCCAAAAGGTCTCACGCTGCAGAAGGCTCTTGTCCCAGTCGCCACCCCGAAGGGGGCGAGCGACAGAGTCAATGCCCATAAATGTGAGACCCCTTGTATCCCCCCATGAACTTGGTTGATATGCTTAGCCAGAGGGGTGTAAACGAGACACAAGACCTTTTGGATCTATACTCTTAGGACCCAGGTCCCTATGGGATTAAATGAGATCCTCACCTTTAGCTGTTTTTTGTGAAGGGATAGTATAGGGCTAGATAGGGTTAGCCACCGTAGAGCGGGGGCGCCATGACGTGACGGATAGGGCGCCGACCTCCGCAGTCAGGTAGTTTTCAGATGATAGTTCTTTACTAGGGTCATCTTATCTATCTCTACTTTTTTGTCTCTCTGGAGGGTTGACCAATGCTGTTCTAGTAAGTAAAGAACTATCTACTATCCCTCAAGATGTATATACACAAAAAACCTTTCTCCTTAATTGTAATTTCTTGTCCCTGCTGCTCAGGAGCTTGCCAAAAAATACCATACCATACTCTGTATCCATTGGTTTTGGATCAGTTGTTTCTTTGGACGGGGCTCCGTCCTTGTTAATATCACCTAGTTTAAGTAGGAAAAAGACTATACTTAAACATAAATCCTCCCCTCCCTCTGTATCTGAACTCCCTATATGGGATGTACATGATGAGGAGGTTATAGCTGTGATTTGACATATGGGAAAATCGTGTTGCATTCTACTACTGTCTTAATAATAAACTGATTTATATTCCACATATAACATCCCCCCTTTAGGGAATAAGCCTAATCGCTGATTGTTTTAGATGTGCTTGGTTGTTTATCTCCATAATACTTCCATTATTGCTTTGAAATGAAAGGCTGGGGGCGTGGTTTGAACGGAGGTCACATGACCGCGGCCCCCTCCTAATACTATTGGTCCTCACGCTCTGTGTTGAAAACTGGGCTTGGGGGCGCGGCCAAACAGCGACCACGTGACCGCGGTAAACATGATCTTGGTCCAGCATGCATCTGACCAGGAAATAACCTGAGCATGTGACCATGATTCATGACGCGATGGTCACGTGCCGGGGAAAGATGACGCGATGCTATGACTCGACGGTCATGTGACTAAGGTCACATGGCGCGCGCTTTTCAAAATGAGGCCAATTGAGACCGGATAAAAATGCCGGCGGCCTGGTAATCCATGTGGACGTCATAAGAAGCGTGGTCCCTGGACCCGGTGTGTTGTGGAAGCACACATCTAGGATGATATAGATTCCATGCTCCTTTGATAAGGTAATATCGGTTTAAAATTTGGGGACTTTTACAGTAGTGTCTTTTTCTCTACCTGAGCACCACTTAGACTGGTCATTAGCTCATTATACCTTTTATATACTACAGCCTCCAAATGCCTCCAAATGGTAATTTCCCCTGATGAATCGATAAGAGGAAACGCGTTGGGAAGAGAACAAGGAGGGCTATTGAGCATATCCTAGCTGTTATCATTGGGCTGAATAGATAATGTATATCATGCCCTATTAAGGTAATATCGGTATCTTTTTTCTGTCAGAGAGGATGGGTGAAATATGAGACCCTGCTTCTGTCAGATGATAAAAAAGCAACTTGAGGTAAAAAAATCGGATGTATTTGTGTAATTACACTACCCCTTGTTTTGTGAGGGTACTAGATATCTGATTTTTCTCTTTCTAATATGGTTTTGTATGCCTATTGGATTTGAATACTCAATTTGCTTGTGTCCGTCTATTTGTGTGGTCACTATTCACGGGTGAAATTTTAGACCTTGAGTCATTTTAATAAATAGAATTAAAAGTTAAATTTTAAACTTTATTACCAATTGCTGTATATCTATCTATTCCTGGTAATAACCATTCCTATCGTCACTGCAGTTAACAGAAAAAGGTAAATATAGTTTCATGCACACGTAACATTTCCAATTTCCACTTATTTACTTGACGTGCCGTCTGAGCCCACGAAAGGTTACACCGCTGATAATTGTATGCGGATCCAATCAGACTAAATACTTGCTCTGCAGCGACGAAAACAAAGACGTGTCTTCGTGGTGTTCACAGCATGAACACTGCCACCCAAATCAGAATTTGATGAATAAATTAATTAAAGCAGATAATGGTCGATAATGATTTTCATTAGCAGGAGAAGCGAGTCCTAGTCCTCTGTACCTTTGTGATGATTAGGATATGACACGCAGCTTGCCACTGCTGAATACAAGTGTCATCTATGTACAAGAGTTAGCAAAAAAAATAATAAAAAATCAGCAAGCTAAAAACTTCACAGGGACATCAGTACCTTAGTGCCATTGTTAAAAATAGGAGGAAGAGTCCAGACATGAAGCAGACAGGCTGGTGTAATGTGGTGCCAGCTGATCCGGCTATTGTCCCGCGGACAGACTGATGAGGTTGAAGAGGCGCTTGTAGGACTCTAATAAGTGTCTGAACTCATCCCTCGCACCCTGTAAGATAATTCATTAAACCATATCACAGTCTGCGCTGAACCTGCCACCTTCCCGTGCAAATGTCCATCCCTCCTGGGCTTCTCAACAACTTTAATGTCAGCAAAAGACAAATCTGCAAGCCTTGTGTCTCTTTTGGGGATTCTGTTACAGGAGATGCGGATTTTTATAGAAAAATGTATCAAAGTGAAAAAAAGATCAAAACACCTTTAGAAAGAAGAATCGTTTTGTGGAACTGAGCAGCCCCATTCCCCCAGGGTGAGGCAGAGCATAGGTGGGGACAATTGTCTACATCCTAATGGTTTGTACTTACACTGGTGATTTTCAGATTTTTCCACAAGCACTTGGCAATGAATTTACATTGTTGAAAAAAGTTAGATTTTCTTCTACAATAGTAAAGGTGCCCATACACCATATATAACAGTCGAGAGAGATGGCCATCTCTCCCAACACCCCATACATACACACTCTTCTACCTTGAGAAGAAAAGGATTGGGAATTCAGAGGGTCAGTAGGCCCTAGTACACATTAGATCAGGGGACCCAACCTGTGGCTAGCGGGAATATGATATGTGGCTAACGGCTGTCTACCAGCTAGGTGCATTTGCACCAGGTCTTGCAAACAGCTATGAAGAGCAGGTCTCCAGATGGAGACATTTGTGAGTAGCTCCACACAGAAGAGCAGATCTGAATGGAGGTAGGAATCCCTGGATTCTGGTGTACTGCCTTGGTATGGTGATTTCTGTAGAAAAGCTTTGACTGTTATACTGGTAATGGAGGCTCTGGGTATCACTATTGTGAGGGGAGCAGGAGCTAAATGTGGCTCGTGACCCTCTTTCAGAGCTAAATGTGGCTCGAGACCCTTTCTCAGACCTGAATTTGGCTTGTGATCCTCTCTCAGACCTGAATGTGGCTCTCAAGGTCAGAAAGGATGTGACCACTGCAATAGATGTTCAGCCAACTTTGATCTGATGTGTATAGGGGCTTTAAATATGCAACTGTGTTGCCCACCTGTAGCGGTCGCTTCAGGGACGTCACTCCCCCTTCTGGGACGCCACAGGGGCTCTACTTGATTACCACTGGCAACAGGTATGTCAGGTTTATTTACATGGGAGTCGTGACGCCACTCACGGTTTGTGGTCAGGGTTATGGGTGACCGCCACTGCATCTTTAACGAGCGTCTGGGGCTGATGGGGTCTGCAGTCGGGTGGTATAGCCTCCCGTGAGTGAGGCTGGCCCCAGGGACTCGGGTGTGTGGAACAACAGGTCGCAGAATTACTCAGTCGCAGTCCAGTAAGTCTCAACTTGTTTACTCACTTTCAGATGTTTTCATGAGGTAACCTGGGCGATGCTGAGATAAACCAGGAGGAACCAGGTATCCTTTTGGCCAGTCTAAGGGTACCCATTAACTCGCCTTCCTAGCACTTCTTGTTTCGGATAACCCCTGACTTAAAGTACCGTGGGATTCATCCAGGGAAGTCGCTACTGCCTTTTCTCCCCTTTTTGACCCGTTTGCTGGCAGCGTGCACCAAGGAAGATGGCTCCAGGCTCGATCCTCCTTATGGGCCCCCTCCTTGATGCTGATGCTCGGACTCTAGTTGGTTGGTGAGGGACCTCTAGTCCCTCCACCTGCAGGTTTAGCAGACCACTAAATGGATGTCCACTCTAGGTACCTGTTCCCCGTGCGTGCCTAGTTACCAGCAGTCTCCGTACACGACCAGCTGACTTCCTCAGCGTCTTTCTATCCAACTTGCTGGTGACCGTTCTCCCCAATAGCTACTACATGGGCAGGGTCTGACTAGCGTGTCAGCGCGCATCCCTCCTTCTCCTTTCAGCGCCTTCTGCTACCAGACTGACTAAAGGCCCTGTCACACACAGAGATAAATCTGCGGCAGATCTGTGGTTGCAGTGAAATTGTGGACAATCAGTGCCAGGTTTGTGGCTGTGTACAAATGGAACAATATGTCCATGATTTCACTGCAACCACAGATCTGCCAAAGATTTATCTCTGTGTGTGACAGGGCCTTAATTCCTTCTCCTTTCCTTACAGCCACTGCCACATTAGCTTCCAGCCCCTCTCCTACACCCCTAGATGAGATGTGGAGCCCCCTCTTGGGTCTGCCCAAGGGTCCCCTCTAAGGTGTGGGAGACCTGGTTGCTATGTGTCTGTGCGTACACACCATATTCCGGCCTTTGGATTTACCTGTAAGCACTGTCCCAGCATGGGTGTAGTACTCAGTGGTGCCTGACCAGGTCAGGGGCGCCACACAACCATCTGGCTCTGGGGATTGATTCACAGACGATAGGTCATCAATGTCTGATCGGCAGGGGTCCTACACTTGGCACCTCTGCTGGTCAGCTGTTCTCTGTGCCGCCAGAAATGCTCATTTCTGGAGCTGCCCCATCTTCTGATAGTGGGCCACGTATTGCACATCTACCACCTATTAATTTGAATAGGAGTCAGATGTGCAGTACCTGGCCGCTCTCGGAAAACTGAGCAGCTCCGGCCACAAACTGCTGCTGCCAGCACTGAGAACCACTGATTGGTAGGGGTGTGGGGTGTCGGACTCCGGCCAATCAGAAATTGATGGCTTATCCAAGGACATCAATGTTAAAGTAGTAGACAACCTCTTTAATACTTCTCTATGAGAAACAAGAATGCAAGCGTCGAAATTAGGGAAAATCTTGTAAAGTCTTTTTCTCAACCTAGTGTTCTTCATTTTAAAAATGATAAAGAATTAATGTAGAAAATTAATTGGAAAATTGTATAACTTTCTACAACATAAAGAACAGAATACTCGTTTAAGGTGAACAGGATAAAATAATCTTCGCCCTATGAATAACTTGCACTTATCAGTTGTCTCGTCCCTTTGTATCTAACAACCTAACACTTCACATTGTCATGAGTCCAGTCAGTAAAATGGCAACTGCAGGTTCTTCACAGCTCAGGTTTTAACCTGGATGAACACTTGGAGAATATCATTTTTTCCATTTTCTGGAGTGCCTCATTTATCTCCTGCCAATTAGTCCTTAATTAACCCAATTAGTAAAGAACTTGATCCGAATGGGGCTGAAGGCGAAGACATCCAGGTCTATATTCCTAGAAGAGAGGCGCTGAAGACTTAAGCCACTAATTTAAGAGTCTCCTGACATTTGTAATTAGGTATAAATGCTACATTTACATAGCTCTCCATAATTAGACATTTTTACAATTATACAACAAGGTTAGTTTACTGTTGTTTTTTATTGTTGCTTTTTTCCTC
The DNA here is from genome assembly GCF_048569485.1 of Anomaloglossus baeobatrachus. NCBI lineage: Eukaryota > Metazoa > Chordata > Amphibia > Anura > Aromobatidae > Anomaloglossus > Anomaloglossus baeobatrachus. The sequence continues at coordinate 436,660,735 of NC_134357.1, read as the reverse complement.
CCCATTAAACCACTCATTACTTGAAAGACAGTGAGAAGGAATGAAAGAATTACATAATGTTATGATGTCCAATCTTGTGTATACACTGGGGTCCAACAAATCAGGCTGCCAAATGCTAGCCTATTGTCTGCCATGGACTGCGATAATCTACACGCCCACAGAAGCCTCATCCCATCATCCTCCAGTCTGTCTGGGATTACATGAAGAGACAGAAGGATCTGCACAAGCGATATCCACAGAAGGTCTGAGGTTGGTTCTTCAAGATGTTTGGAACAACCTCCCTGTGAGTTCCTTCAGAAACTATGTAAGTGTACCTAGAAGAATTGACGCTGTTCTGAAAGCAAAGGGCGGTCACACAAATATAGTTTGATTTAGATTTATTTCATATTCATTTGCTTCGTATTTTGTTAATTGATAAAAATATTTCCCAAAGTATTCTTACTCGGCAGCAGTATTACCACACCTGTGGTTCTGTATATAAACACACATATAGTATAAGTATATATACAGTTAGGTCCAGAAATATTTGGACAGTGACACAATTTTCGCGAGTTGGGCTCTGCATGCCACCACATTGGATTTGAAATGAAACCTCTACAACAGAATTCAAGTGCAGATTGTAACGTTTAATTTGGGTTTGAACAAAAATATCTGATAGAAATTGTAGGAATTGTACACATTTCTTTACAAACACTCCACATTTTAGGAGGTCAAAAGTAATTGGACAAATAAACCAAACCCAAACAAAATATTTTTATTTTCAATATTTTGTTGCGAATCCTTTGGAGGCAATCACTGCCTTAAGTCTGGAACCCATGGACATCACCAAACGCTGGGTTTCCTCCTTCTTAATGCTTTGCCAGGCCTTTACAGCCGCAGCCTTCAGGTCTTGCTTGTTTGTGGGTCTTTCCGTCTTAAGTCTGGATTTGAGCAAGTGAAATGCATGCTCAATTGGGTTAAGATCTGGTGATTGACTTGGCCATTGCAGAATGTTCCACTTTTTTGCACTCATGAACTCCTGGGTAGCTTTGGCTGTATGCTTGGGGTCATTGTCCATCTGTACTATGAAGCGCCGTCCGATCAACTTTGCGGCATTTGGCTGAATCTGGGCTGAAAGTATATCCCTGTACACTTCAGAATTCATCCGGCTACTCTTGTCTGCTGTTATGTCATCAATAAACACAAGTGACCCAGTGCCATTGAAAGCCATGCATGCCCATGCCATCACGTTGCCTCCACCATGTTTTACAGAGGATGTGGTGTGCCTTGGATCATGTGCCGTTCCCTTTCTTCTCCAAACTTTTTTCTTCCCATCATTCTGGTACAGGTTGATCTTTGTCTCATCTGTCCATAGAATACTTTTCCAGAACTGAGCTGGCTTCATGAGGTGTTTTTCAGCAAATTTAACTCTGGCCTGTCTATTTTTGGAATTGATGAATGGTTTGCATCTAGATGTGAACCCTTTGTATTTACTTTCATGGAGTCTTCTCTTTACTGTTGACTTAGAGACAGATACACCGACGTCACTGAGAGTGTTCTGGACTTCAGTTGATGTTGTGAATGGGTTCTTCTTCACCAAAGAAAGTATGCGGCGATCATCCACCACTGTTGTCATCCGAGGACGCCCAGGCCTTTTTGAGTTCCCAAGCTCACCAGTCAATTCCTTTTTTCTCAGAATGTACCCGACTGTTGATTTTGCTACTCCAAGCATGTCTGCTATCTCTCTGATGGATTTTTTCTTTTTTTTCAGCCTCAGGATGTTCTGCTTCACCTCAATTGAGAGTTCCTTAGACTGCATGTTGTCTGGTCACAGCAACAGCTTCCAAATGCAAAACCACACACCTGTAATCAACCCCAGACCTTTTAACTACTTCATAAATTACAGGTTAACGAGGGAGACACCTTCAGAGTTAATTGCAGCCCTTAGAGTCCCTTGTCCAATTACTTTTGGTCCCTTGAAAAAGAGGAGGCTATGCATTACAGAGCTATGATTCCTAAACCCTTTCTCCGATTTGGATGTGAAAACTCTCATATTGCAGCTGGGAGTGTGCACTTTCAGCCCATATTATATATATAATTGTATTTCTGAACATGTTTTTGTAAACAGCTAAAATAACAAAACTTGTGTCACTGTCCAAATATTTCTGGCCCTGACTGTATGTGTATATATATATATTCAGAAATGGTCTTCCTTTTATGTAACTGTAAATATATATATATATATATATATATATATATATATATATATAGACACACCTGTAAATTTTGCAAGTATATGGAAACTTTTTGGTAAAACTAGGGCTTGGAGAACAAAGGCTATATTTTAAGCTAAACATCAGCGTGAAGAGGAGAGGAGATGGATCCGGTAGGGTTTATTAAAATTCCTTTCTTCTGAAGCTACTTTAGACTTTTGCTACATGAACTGCTATAAAACTCCTTGTGGTTCGTGCCTAAAGTTGATAGCGATTGTTTGGACATTGCACACATTTGTATGTAGCCTGGTTTTGCAGTTACATTTTCTTCCATTTAAACCAAAACAGACCCAATGGGACAGAATCGGGAATTTCTTCTTCTTGCCCGAAAGAAAAAGAAAAAATGGGGGAGGGGGGTGCACAAACAAAATTAAAGAAAAAAAATGTTTGTGTCCAATTGGATGTTTTTCGTTTGATTTATTTCATTAGGGAATCTGTCCCACAATTTTTTGGAGATTCTATGTAGGTTTATTAGTTTCTTCTATTTTTCTCCTACTTCTTGCTAATATACCTTTAGTAGCTTTTTGAGATGTTGATGGGGATGAAGGGGATTATAAGTGCAGTGTCAGACTACAAGGGTTTTCACTGATTCTGTACCCATAGAGACACATAAGTCTGCATAGGAACTCTATATCTGAAACAACAGAATATTTGTAGTCTATGGTACAGTTTTTAACATGAAAAATAGAAATTTGGTTGTGAAGGCTTGAGGCTTTAACTTTCGTCGTCAGCACCTTGGTCAGTTCCATTTTTGCTCCTATGTGGTAACTTGCTAGAATAGCAATACATGTATTCACAAAATATAGAAGCAATGTAATATAATGTGAGCATAAGATTTTTGTTGCATCCGTCCTGTTTGGATAAGGAATAGAGTTTTCATTGACCTTCCTATGCTGCAGGATAACCTTGGGTAGCATGAGATGACAGCCAGGCCGGTAGGGTGAGTGGCAGGCTGGATCTGTACAAAAAAAGGTGCCACTCTGATCAATAAGGTAGATGCCTATTTCCCCAAGCTGAGAGCAGGTTATCAGCTGGGGGTACAGACAATAATAGTCAGTCTATCTCGCACGCACCACGCTCCCAGATGAATGAGCACCACGCTTTGTTCATAGTGACAGCCTGCAATCCTCTCCGCTCTAACAGGCCCCTCTTCTTTTGCAGTCTCCTGTGCATGATGTAATTTGGAGATCGGGATGCGTCCCATTGGTCTTTCCTTCCGCTGTCATCCTGCTGAAGTCTTTGACAAGAGCGCTCCTCTCATTCTCCTGGCAGTGCTACATACAGTGATCTGATCAGAAAGACATCCTGGAGGAACGCGTAATCCTTTTCTAGAGCTCTTCATATCGGTAACATGTTTCATTGTGTTGGGTACACCAGGACATAGCCTGCAATATTCAGGCCCTAATAGGGACATATCGATCCGCAATGAAACAATTATCAGAGGCCGATACACTTCTTTGCTCAATAGCGCAGCAGAAGAATTTATTGTGCATGTTGATTTCTTCTGCTAGGTAAGTGTCCAGCATCCGTTATAGCGGAGTATTCATCTACTTCCCATAGATTTTATTAGGATCTTCAAATATGCATCAGAGCACAAGATAACAATGGAAGAAGACGAAATTCACAGACCAAGGCCTGACGGATAGGAACAGAGAAAAAACACAATGTGACAAGCTGGTGCAATAAAAAGAGCTAGTGATCATGCACATGACTACTACTCGATAACGCTTCTTTGTGGTAAATGGTTAGAGGCAAAGAAAAGGTCTTATGGTCTTGGCTAAAAAATGTAGCATATGCCACCTCAGTACTACTTCTCTATATAGCCTCAGGCCATAGTCAGTTTCTACTTCTGAGGCACATACAAGCACCCAGAAAGAACAGGGCTCAGATAGGCCAAAGTGTTATGGTGTAGATGTAAGTGTACTTTTTAGCACAGAATGAATGTTCAAACCCAGCACAGATGTCGGAGGCACCCTTGGTGTAGCCAAGCTTTTAAGTACATCTTCCCACATAATTGTATTGCATCTATCTCTGACTTCTGGCTCTATGAAGTCAGCTCTCAATCAAAATATAGAGGGAGGGGAGGTGATAGAGATATGGGAAAACAAGGAGGTGGAAAGGTGCCCGTAAGGGGTATATGCCCACATTGCAGATTTTCTGTATACAAAACTGCATGTTTTGGCAGGAACAACACAGCAGAAAAAAATTGAGTCATCGCGTTTTCGTTTATGCATTTTTTTTCATGCAGTTTTTCATGTTTTACTGCATGGTGATTGCGGAGGTTCCTGCGCTGTACCTCCCACGATCGCCACTGCGTCTCCAGCTGATGTTACAACTGAGACCCAGCTCTCACTATCCGAAGCAGTGCTCGCGCCACTCTGGGCAGATAAACCAACTAAGTGCTGCGATCAATCGTGATCATAGCATCCAGGAGGCAGGGAGAGGAAATGCTTACCTCTTCCTGGTGATTGGGTCCCAGTAGTGCGATCACAGGGACTCTATCACTGCCTTGGCAAGCCTGGGACGTCACCATAACGACCCCGGGTTACTGAACTATGGATCACCTCACAGACCATGCAGTATGCATGGTGTGTGAGGCGAAGTGTCAGTACTGCGAGTGCAGCACTGACAGATATAATTCACTGCAGTGATCGAGCACGAACACTGCACTGGATTATATCAGACACAAGAAAGAATTGACATGCTGCAGATTTTTTCTGCACCAAAATCTACAAGGAAAAAAATATGCAACATGTGCACTGCAGTCAGGATTCTTATAGAATTTGCTGGGATGCATTCTACCTTGCAGTATTGATTAAAATCAAAAACAAAAAATGCATTAAAAAAGTGACAAAAACGCAATGTGAACACACAGCCTAAATGTTTGGCCACACCAAGGGTGCACCAGGCGTCTGTACTGGGTTTGAATAGTCATTCTGTGCTGACAGAGTCCCTTTAAGATAATAAAATTGAATATTACTCAGATAACTGCTGCTACAGTGTGTTTACTGGCTGCAGTGGTGATGTCACAACTTAAGAATACATCACCGCTGCTGTCAGTCACTGAGCTCAGTGGCTGTTCGACCTTCCACAACAGTCTCAGCTCCTCCTCTTAGGAAAGATAGTTGTCCATCTCTGGTTTAAAGAATTTATTTGTGCAGTTCTAGTTACATAATATATAGTGGGAGAAATAAGTATTGAACACGTCAACAATTGTTCTAAGTAAACATATTTCTAAAGATGCTATCGACATGAATTTCTCAGCAGATGTTGGTAACAACCAATCCAATCCATACTGGCAAAGAAATCAAACCATAGATGTCCATAAATGAAGTTATATCCAATAATTAGAAATAACACGGAAAACATATTGGACACATGCAGAAAGAAAGGTGAAAAAAAGCAATTAAAAGTCATGACACCAGTTGAAATCTATCAGTAATTAGAAAGCAATCTAGTCAGTTAGTGAAAAATAATATTACCTGGTTCTACTGATGGCCTATAAAAAGGTGTCTCACTAGCAAGGTGCCACACAAGAAACATCTCATGATGGGTAAAAAACAGTGAGCTGTCTCAAGACCTTTGCAACCTTATTGTTGCAAAACATACTGATGACATTGGCTGCAGTTTTTCTAAACTATTGATGGACCTAGTGAACACTGTTGGGTTCATAATCCAATATTGAAAAGCACATAATTTCACCATAAAGCATACATGACCAGGTGCTCCCCATAAATTTTCAGACAGAAGAGTGAAAAAAAATATCACAAGAGTTGTCCAAGAGCCAAGGGCCCCCTGTGACAAGCTACAGGAAAGATGTGAATCAGCAAAACAATAAGTAATGCATTCACCCTCTATGGCCTGTATGCACGCTCAATGCAAGACTCCATTGCTGAACAAAAACCATGTTTAAGAGCATTTAAAGTTTGCTCAACAACATTTAGACAAGACTGTGCGATAATGGGAGGATATGGTCTGATCAGATGAGACTAAAATTGAACTCTGGATGCCATAATACACACCATGTTTGGAGGCCTAAAACACCATATTAACAGTGAAGTTTGTATGTGGGAACATCATGTTCAGGGTCTGTTTTCCGTATACAGCACTGGCAAACATTATATGACTGAAGGAAGGATGAATGGACAAATGTACTGACACATTGTTGATAAAATTCTGCTGTCGTCTACCAGGATGATGAAGATGACACAAGAGTGGAATTTTCAGCAGGATCCTAAAACACACAGCTCAGTTGGTTTCAGAGAAAGAAAATAAAGATGCTAAAATGGCCCAGCCAATCACCTGACCTGAATCCAACAAAAAATGTATGGAAGGAACCAAAGCTCAGAGTCCAAAGAAGGAGCCCACAGGAGCATAAGGATTTGAAGAGTGTTTGTGTGGAAGAATGGACAAAATCACACCTGAGCAATGTATGCGACTAGTTTTGCCATAGAAGAGTCGTGTTGAAGCTGTCATCACCAACAAAGGCTTTTGTACAAAGTATTAATTAAAGTTCAGAAAGCGTGTTCAATACTTTTTCCCTGAGTCATTTCTCAATATTACAAATAACTTAATTTACGGACATCTATGGTTTGATTTCTTTGCTTGTGTGGCTTGGATGGGCTGTTACCAACATCTGGTGAGAAATTCATGTCAATAGCACCTTTAGAAATATATTTACTTATAAAATTGGTGACGTGTTGAATACTTACTTTAGCCGCTGTATGCAATGATTGATTTCTAGTCTTCATTTATGTATTTTTTTGAACTCCCTACAAGCAGCCCAAGAACATAATGGAAGTTGTTAAATGTGAGGGCTTCTTGTTAAGAGACCAATATCAGTAGGAAGCAGAGAGTCTCTTTTGTTTTTGGCTTTTTTAATTTATGATTTTGTTGACGCCAATTGTCGCGGCGGTGGCAGCGGTTGGATTTGCACTTGGCTTGGATTTATCAAACCCGGCCCACTGCACACATTCCCTCCAGATTTGCCACACGGCTTATAAGCTAATGAGCTTTGCATACATTACACAGGTAATTTGTAAATGCTGATTACTAGTGAGCACGGGTAAGATATCTGGGTAGATTTCTGGGGAGATGGAAAGAAGAATTAAAAAGAGGAAAATCCTAATGCACAAGATACAGAAGATATCATTTGTATCACGCGTCAGGAAAAAAAATATTTCTATTCATTTATGCAATGAAGAAGCGGGATCAACATTATCTGGGCTCAGAAGCAGGGATTTCACTGGAGATCATCTCCGCAGACATTAAACACCGCACTATAGATAAAGCCTTATTGTTCTGTTTGATTTTGTGACAATCCTAGCATTGCATCACTAAAGACAGGGCTGTCAGGAAGCATCAACACTACCAGCGACATCTTAAAATGAAAAAATACTGAAAACAGAGAATCTGCTACAATTTAAAAAGTATCTCATACTCTGCTAAGACCCTCAGCGCTCCCCGCTGGTCCTTTACTTGTCCTCCAGCTAACCCGTGCCGACCAAGCACATACGATCTCTGCAGCCGATCACTGTCTGCAGTGGTTTTGTGTTTACTGTCCTATCATCGCTGCCAAAGTCATTGATTGTCTGCAGCAGTCACATCAGCATGGTCAACTCTTCGTCGCTGCAGAAGTAAAAAATCAGCGAGCAGTGGGTCAGATTTAAACACATTTTGTAACATTAAATTTTTTTGTGATTCAGCTTGCAAGTTCATTGAACATTATTTACATCCATTAGTGAAGACCCTGCCCTGCTACGTCAGAGACACCACAAACATCCTTAGGAGGATTGATGGGTTTTCTGTAGACAGCAATATGCTCCTGGCTACTGTTGACGTTGAGGTCTTATGTACCAGCATTAATCCCAGCGACGGTCTGGTGGCAGTTGAGTTTTACCTCAGCATGAGCAATTTGGAGGCTGCTCTAAGATCCCTTATCTTGGAACTTCTGCAATATATCCTCACTCATAACTTCTTTACTTTGAAAAGCTGTTTTTTTTCTTCAGAGGCACGGTACTGCAATGGGTGCGGCGAGTGCCCCTTCATATGCAAATCTCTTTCTCTGCCAGTGGGAGAGGCAGGTTTTTGGGGAAGGCGTGCACGCCGCTACCCACGCGCAGTGCTGGTATCGCTACATTGATGACCTGTTTGTCATCCGGCAAGGGTCCATCTATGCGTTACAGAAATTTTTTATAGATTTCAACAAAATTCATCATAACATGACTCCGGAATGTCTGACTGAAGGCCTTATCATTCACCCAACACCCCCTACCCACCAGGGTTCTTATCTAAAATAAACACAAAACACTGCGTGACATTGGATATAAAGGCCACAGCAGCCCCATTTATTAATAACAAAACATAAGCCATATAACATTACACATCTTCATTGAAGAACACCCGAAAAAGGAGGGGGGGTAACTGAAGGTTGACCAAACTGTTACTTGCAACATCAGCCCACCTCCTGACCCTCAGCCGCAACACACCGACTCGAGAGCCCTGGCCAGATGTTGCCCACACCATGTCCCGCTGAGACTCAACCCAGCAAGGACCCGTTTCACCAAACAATTGCACCGCTAGAGGTAACCCGCTCTGGCACTGGGTTCCGTCCTCTCCTCTGTGCAAACCCCCACCTTCAGACACCCCCCTCCTTTCCGCCGCTGCGACAAATTACGATCTTCCTCCTCTTCGTCGTCGATGTTGAATCCATCATCAGGGCGGGCGGGCGGGAACGATTCCAGTCACCGTCCAGGTAAGAATGCCCTCCCACCCTTTGACCTGACCTATATACAACCCCCAACAGCACCACCCCCTGACCAATCAACTGACCCCTAGTCCTAACTGCCCCTTAGTTCCACCCCCAGATTTCCCGCTCAAACTACATCCTACATTAACCCCTTACTGACCCTATGGCCTGGCATCCCTCCTAGTCATTCTGCCCTCCCTTGAGCCCCTTTGGAGCAGCAGTCCGGGCTATTCCTTTAACATAAGCTATAAATATCATGCCCAACAAGTCAATTTCTTAGACATCAAGATTAAGAGAACTGGCCTTATTCAAACAAATGTGTTTTGTAAGGAAAGCTTTGTGAATTCCTTGCTTCACTCGACATCTGCACATACATCTGCTATCATCCGGGCAATACTGGTCAGCCAATTTTTGAAAATGAAACATATTTGTGCAACAGAGAGGAATTTTGAAAACCAAGCAAGGGATCTATGAGAGAGGTTTAGGGAACGTAGATATAGCAATCGGTATATAAATAAGGGATACTACCATGCCAAAATCACACCCTGTAATCAACCTTTGTCTTATCGCCGTAACTCGGTCGAGACTTTAAAGGGGTTGTCCACAAGTTGGACAGTCCCTTCTCAATTGCTATATTCCTCCGTATTAAATAAAAACATGTTGTTCTAATGCGGCTACTGCTCTCTGACTTCCTCCAGATGTCAACTACATCTGAAGGAAGTGAGAATGAAGTGTCCCATTAGCGGATATTGATTGGTTAAAGGGTTCACTTGGCATAATGTCAAATGCAACAAGAGAGACCTGGCACCAACGGCGAAGGAGCAGTACTGGCACTGAAGATGAGTACAGGTTTTTTTATTTTAGACGGGGTACTATAGAAATTGAGAAGAAGTTGTCCTGGGAGTGGATGGAAACAAATTCTAAAATACTATCTACCCGCAGCCAACATTAGGGGGAGCTTACTGCATACAGGTTTTACACTGACCTCAATAGTAAAACATAAGCCTACGCAGCAGAAATGAAGAGCCTTTGGATTCCAAATAATTTTTTATTAACAGCAACATGATTCTGTGGCGGACTGCCACTTTTTCAAGGTCCAAAAACTAAGCTTCTCAATAAGAAAACATGTAATACTCAGTGGGCTCCCTCTAGTGGTAGCAGCAGGTAGCTGGAACTTTTAGCATTTTTCTACGCAGGCAGAATAGTTATTATCACTATTTAGAAATATTAAAAATGTTGGACCTACAAGTGAATGATGTAAAAAGGTTGGATATTAACTTTCTACAGTCACTGTGACAAAATAATCTCCTGCATAATACTGGTGGGTACATCATTTACTGTATTAATGGCATCCAAAAATGGCAGACAGAGACTCAAAAAGGGATGAGGTGCATCTGAGAAGTTTATGTCGCACTTCTGAACAAGACCAGACACATTTTGACATTAATCAAAACGGAGCCCCATGTATCTAAAAAAACAAAAAGATGTACTCACTTCTCGATCCAGACCAGCAGCCACCGTATTAATGGCTCCAGTTTCACTGTGGATTACAAACATGTCCTGGGATGGACTCTGCGGACTCTGCGTCACGATCCGGTACATCACTATACCATTCGATGTGTTGATGTCGTCTGCATCGTGTGCGGTCACCGTCATTACATAAGTACCTGGAGGAGAATAAAGATGATTAGAACATATTTTGCATCTCAATTGTTCAGTTTACATCTTTACTTGTCAAAAATCTAAAACTTAAGTCCTGGTCCTGTGATGCTTCCACTGAGGCACAGCGTCATTGCCGCTATCAGGACATCTTGTAACACTCCATTCACAAACTCTGTTATTCACGCAGGTGACCTGGCTGTTTTATCATCGACACTTTTTGTTCTATGACACTTTTCATGTTTCTGTGTTTTGGAGACCCATGGTCAACAAATAAAATGGAGAAATGTCTGAGCTTGGTTCAATTTGTGGATCAAACGACTGAAAAAACTCCAACAGTACACGGATGCCATTCATCTGTCTTTCTATAGTTTACCTAATCACTGATTAATACTAAGAAAAGCTTTGCAAACTTCCATGAGTTTTCTTTTTGCATACTATATGGTGATAATGGACACATGGACCAAAAACAGATGAAAGTTGGATCCGGCAGAAAAATTAAAAAAAGTCAGTTTTCCAAATGAGAAAAAAATAAATGTGAATTCCGAAGAATGAGTTTCCATTCAATGACAATAAGGTAAAGGTGGTGAGTAGGCCCCGGATTATGCCGATCCCTTCCATATATACATATGTAGACGATACACATATAACTATGTGCTAAGCCATTTCCTCCCAGGAAGGAGGATTTGCCACGTCTCCCACCTGCGGGCCCACCTGTACACAGCCCCTGTAAGTCCGGTCATGTAATCACAGATCAAGTCTAAATCCTTCTCTCAGGGTGAGCCGGTTCAACACCTCTTCATTAATTGTATTAACAGTGAAGGAGCAAATGAAGGGACTCAGAATGCCGGCACTTGATACAAGCCTCTGCGTGTTTGCCACTGTGCGCTTTAAAGGATTAATTTCACAAGCCTCAAATTACAGCTTCATTTCAAAACGAACTCAGCCCCATAATTGGCTTTCTGTTCAAATCACCAAGGCTAAAGATTTAAATTCTTCATATGCAGATGACTTTCAAGTATCGGGCCCCATCTGTGCTGCGCTCGCTGGCATTCATCTCCCAGGGGGAGAGTCAAGTGAAGCAGAAAGCGCCGGTCCTGGAACGCAGGAGCAGCCGGGCACAGACTGAGGCACAGGGCCGGGGAACCTGAAATATAACTCTGGCTACTGGTATCCTATCGGCCAGAGGCGGCTACTGCAGGCTGGTGCTTGTAGTTCTACGATATCTATAGGACTGAAAATTCTCAGCAATATGTTTTTATTTATAACCTGATAGTACAAACTAGAACATTCAGCTACTAATTGGCTTTTTACTTTCACACTAAGTATTTGTTGTTCAATTTGTTTCAGGAGAGAAGCCTGCAGTACTGGTTTTTATCCACTAGAGGGCAGGATAACTGTAAACTATAATATATAATGTGTAATGCGTATATATAGACATCTCCTAAAATATAGAATCTAGATTAACGTTATTTCCAATGTAAATTCACTGACTAAAGGTGCAAAAAAAGGGTAATGAGGTGAGGTTAAAGGGGATGTCCACTATTTAGAAAACCCCTTGTCACTCCCCTTGTTCGCCCCATAATAATAAATAAGCCTATACTTCCCTCCGATGCGGCTGTGGTTCCATCAATGTCTGAAGTAATGTTCCCATGTGACATTGTTATGAGCCCTGCAAACAATCAGCACCTAGCTCAAATGTCTGAAGTTAGGGTGAAGGAAGCCAGCACTGATTGGTCGCAGGGCTCACTGTCATAACAAGGTCACTTAGGCCTTGGGAACACAGCTTCAGACATCATTGGAACCGCGGCCACGCCAAAGGTGAGTATAGGCTTATTTATTATTACGGGGGCGAACAAGGGTAATGAGAAGAGGTTGTCCAAGTAGTGGACAACCCCTTTAAGTTCCCACAATGAGCATACCTCCCAACCATCCCATATTTTGCGGGACTGTCCCGATTTGAGGGCTCTCTCCCGCAATCCTGCGACTCAAAGCTTTTGTCTTCTCCCCTCAGTCCATAGGTAGCAGCTCTACCACTGAGCTACTGCCTCTAATGAAAGACATAGGAAGATTTGGTAATAGATAGATAATAGATAGAGGGATAGATAGATAGATAGAGAGATAATAGATAAATAGATAATAGACAGATAGATAGAGGGATAGATAGAAAGATAGATAATAAATTGATAGATAGGTAATAAATAGATAATATATAGCTACATAATAGATAGGTGATAGATAGATAGATACTGCATCTCTATGTAAATAGATAATAGATAGATCATAGATGATAGATAGATAGATGGATAATAGATAGATGGCTAGATAGAAAGATAGATATAATAGATAGATGGATAGATAGATCATAGATGATAAATAGATAATAGATAGCTAGATGGATAATAGATAGGTACATGGATAGATAGATACTGCATCTCTGTAGGTGAAGGTAACAGTCAGAATCATCTGTTCCCATAAAACTACTATAAAGAATTGAGAAAAAAAACAAATATATACAGTACAGACCAAAAGTTTGGACACACATTCTAATCTCTAGAACAACTATTAAGAGGAGACTTTGTGCAGCAGGCCTTCATGATAAAATAGCTGCTAGGCACTGCTAAGGACAGGCAACAAGCAGAGGAGACTTGTTTGGGCTAAAGAGCACAAAGATTGGATATTAGACAAGTGGAAATCTGTGCTTTGGTCTGATGAGTCCAAATTTGAGATCTTTGGATCCAACCACCGTGTCTTTGTAGAAAAGGTGAACGGATGGACTCTACATGGCTGGTTCCCACCGTGAAGCATGGAGGAGGAGGTGTGATGGTGTGGGGGTGCTTTGCTGGTGACACTGTTGGGGATTTATTCAAAATTGAAGGCATACTGAACCAGCATGCCTACCACAGCATCTTGCAGCGGCATGCTATTCCATCTGGTTTGCATTTAGTTGGACCATCATTTATTTTTCAACAGAACAATGACCCCAAACACACCTCCAGGCTGTGTAAGGGCTATTTGACTAAGAAAGAGAGTGATGGGGTGCTACGCTAGATGACCTGGCCTCCACAGTCACCAGACCTGAACCCAGGCAAGATGGTTTGAGGTGAGCTGGACCGCAGAGTGAAGGCAAAAGGGCCAACAAGTGCTAAGCATCTCAGGGAACTCCTTCAAGAGTGTTGGAAAACCATTCCCGGGGACTAACTCTTGAAGCTAATCAAGAGAATGCCAAGAGTGTGCAAAGCAGTAATCAAAGAAAAAGGTGCCTACTTTGAAGAACCAAGAAAATAAGACATATTTTCAGTTGTTTCACACTTTTTTAAGTATTTCATTCCACATGTTTTAATTCATAGTTTTGATGTATTCAATGTGAATCTACAATTTTTAGAGTCATGAAAATAAAGAAATCTCTTTGAATGAGAAGGTGTGTCCAAACGTTTGGTCTGTACTGTATATAAATAAAGTGAAAATAAAGTGAAAATAAGTGAAAATAATGATTTTTTTATTCATGAGCCAGATCAGACACCCCCATACTTTGCACTGACGAGGGGCAAGCACCCCGAAACACCGTGTCTGCAAATTGGGATTCTGATCTGGCTTATATATCCTGAGTCATATTGCAAAGGATTGTCAAAAATCCACTTGTGACTTTTAGGATCGCTACTTCCAATAGGTGGCGCTGTGCTAGAGTTTGTCTCCTTTACTGGAGAGACAATTTGAATATTTCCCAGAGGGGCATTGCAGCTATAAGTCCCCTTACCTGGCAGCCAGACTGGCTTGCAAAGTAGTGTTCCCCCGTGGAATTTTAGGGGCATTGCAGCTATAAGTCCCCTTACCTGGCAGCCAGACTGGCTTGCAAAGTCTCCTTAAGGAGAATAGTGTTCCCCCGTGGTCCCCACATAGCTTTCCCATGAGCCAGATCAGACACCCCCATACTTTGCACTGACGAGGGGCAAGCACCCCGAAACACCGTGTCTGCAAATTGGGATTCTGATCTGGCTTATATATCCTGAGTCATATTGCAAAGGATTGTCAAAAATCCACTTGTGACTTTTAGGATCGCTACTTCCAATAGGTGGCGCTGTGCTAGAGTTTGTCTCCTTTACTGGAGAGACAATTTGAATATTTCCCAGAGGGGCATTGCAGCTATAAGTCCCCTTACCTGGCAGCCAGACTGGCTTGCAAAGTAGTGTTCCCCCGTGGAATTTTAGGGGCATTGCAGCTATAAGTCCCCTTACCTGGCAGCCAGACTGGCTTGCAAAGTCTCCTTAAGGAGAATAGTGTTCCCCCGTGGTCCCCACATAGCTTTCTCATGAGCCAGATCAGACACCCCCATACTTTGCACTGACGAGGGGCAAGCACCCCGAAACACCGTGTCTGCAAATTGGGATTCTGATCTGGCTTATATATCCTGAGTCATATTGCAAAGGATTGTCAAAAATCCACTTGTGACTTTTAGGATCGCTACTTCCAATAGGTGGCGCTGTGCTAGAGTTTGTCTCCTTTACTGGAGAGACAATTTGAATATTTCCCAGAGGGGCATTGCAGCTATAAGTCCCCTTACCTGGCAGCCAGACTGGCTTGCAAAGTAGTGTTCCCCCGTGGAATTTTAGGGGCATTGCAGCTATAAGTCCCCTTACCTGGCAGCCAGACTGGCTTGCAAAGTCTCCTTAAGGAGAATAGTGTTCCCCCGTGGTCCCCACATAGCTTTCTCATGAGCCAGATCAGACACCCCCATACTTTGCACTGACGAGGGGCAAGCACCCCGAAACACCGTGTCTGCAAATTGGGATTCTGATCTGGCTTATATATCCTGAGTCATATTGCAAAGGATTGTCAAAAATCCACTTGTGACTTTTAGGATCGCTACTTCCAATAGGTGGCGCTGTGCTAGAGTTTGTCTCCTTTACTGGAGAGACAATTTGATTTTTTTATATATATTTATATATCTATAAAAAAAATATCTTTATTTTCACCCTCTTGGATTCAAACCAGAAACTTTCATACATGTGTCCAGCAGCCCCTAGCTGTTGAGTCAGTAGGAATGATGATGTCAAAGATAGGATTTTATGTAGATGAACCTACTGTAAAATGCAGCCTCTCCATTGTACAGAGCAGCATCTCTATCTCCTGTATTCTAGAGGGAGAGGAAAAGAGATTTTTTTTTTCTTCTAATAAAATTATTAAAAATAATAATAAAAAAATTAGAATAATGTTATTTGATTGCACTTTTTTTTATAAAATAATAAACATCGCAAATCATCAAATAACATGGACATATTTGGTGTCCCTGTAATCATAACGACCCGAATAAGACAGTGATCAGATTATTTATGGGGATTGGTAAATGGAGTAAAATAATGGCGCAATTGATTATTTTTCTCTATTAAATCCATAAAAAATGTAATAAAAATGTATTGCTGAGGCCGTGTTCACACGTAGCGTAAATACTGCTTTTTTTCTGCAGGTGTCCGCACCACACAACGCAATAACATTCTTCTCTGATTATTGCGTGTTTGCGGTATTTTTTATGCATTGTCCCCTTATTTGATACATGTTTGTTGCACATGTGAATCCTGAAGCTTATAAAGAAAAAAAACCCTCAAATCCACACAGTTCTGTGGCGTCTATAGATGCAAAAGGGGCAGTGATTTCATGATGTCTCATCCACTTTGCTTGGACATTTAGTCCATGTTCACATGTAGCATAAATGCAGGGTTTTTCTGCTGCGTTTTTGCACATAAATACTGCTGTGTGTAACTGTCCAAATAAAGTGAATGTGATTCCATGAAAAGACGCCGCTGAAATATGCGGTTTTAGTGCTTTTTTTTTTCCTCTACAGGTTTGTATGTGGAACTTAAAAAAAATGCAGGAGAAAACTGCAGATACTTTTATAAGTGCAGAATCCAAGTTTTTCTGTACTGTAAAAAACACTTAAAAACACAGATTCACATCTGAACCAAAAACACATTAAATAATGGAGAAAAGGCATAAAAAATGCAGCAAAGATGGAATAATCAGAGAAGATTGTTATTGTATAATTTGGTGCAGACAGCGCAGAAACAAAAAACACCTGATTTATGCAACGTATGAACACGGCCGTAAGTGACGCTTATATAAATATAAGAAAATTCTGGTTGCTATGACTATGGATGAACAGTCCAGGGCACCTGCTGAACGACCCTTACTGCCAAATGGGTGTGGCCAAAATATGCAGGATTGTAATCCTTCCTCTACTGATAAGAAACGTCTTGTAAACTCTTGGTAAAATGAAGGAAGTAGGAGTTAAAAAAGCCCCATTAGCCAGTGTGAAAATTGCAAGATTACTAATTTTATTTTTAATAAAAGTTGTTATGTCAAAAAAAACAACATTACCACTTTCTTTTTTTTTTTAACTACATGTAACACAATAATTTGATTTCAATAATAGATCGCTCTCTGATGATAGATTCCCTATAAAGCACAGCTCCAGTGGGTTTCTTTTTTTCAGAGCTGGAGTGGCGCTTTAAGTTTAAACCCCCTGCCCCCTTTCATATACGTCCTTCTGGCGGCTTTACTTTTACCGAAGCCCCTCCGGTCCTGTGACGCAATCTTGTGACTGTAACTTCTGACTGGCTGGAAGTCAGAGATTACGTAACAAGGTCTCAGTGCAAATCTATGAGAACCAGAATGAGGGAAAAACGAGGTTGTCATAGACTTGTATTGAGTTGTGACCTCAGGAGCACTCCATGAAACACTAGAACTGCCTGCAGGTCACAAATCGCCGGAACCCAACATGAGCGGTGGTGATAGAAGATGAAGCCACCTGAAGGTGAGTACAAGAAAGGGGGCGGGGACATAGATTTAAAATGCCATGCCAGCGGGAAAATTAAAAAAATAGGCTACAATGGTGTTTAAAGTTAGGAAGACACTTCTAATATATTATATACATATACTGTAAGTGTGTGTAAGTTGAGCAGAATGATTTTCAAGACCATGCTCCATTGGCCATGTTGGTAGTCTTAGGCCACTAAATTAAACCCCGTGAATGTCCTCCTACTTGTTGGCATCCTCAATACCTCTACTGATTAGTAGATCCGGCATGACATCACTCATACATTATCCTGCAAGGATGGATGACATTGCCTCAGGCTTACAATTCAGAAGAGACACTGGGGATGTCAACAGGTAGGAAGAGATTCTCAAGTCTCTGGTCTGGTGGCCATTAACTACTGACATGGCTACTGGAGCAGGGTCTTGTGATTCTTTCCAGTCAACTTATATATTGAATAATAGTAAAAGTTATGTTTCAAATTATCAACCTCTCCCCCCCACTTTCTATGTTTGCTTGATTTGCTGCTGTGTGAACATACCCTTATAAGGCAATTTAGAGGCAGGGGTGTAATCCAATAGTGATGATCATAGGGAGGCATGTGGCATAATTGGACCCGTATTAAGTTAAAGAAGCTGTTCCTTTTCAATTAAATTTCTCCCCTGGCTGTAGTTTGCTATAAAAAACAAACAAGCCACGCTGTACTTGCTGCCCCTGGGTCCACCGGTGAGTCTCCACTGTTGTCCCCGTTGTTGGCCATTGCCTGAGGAGCTCACATCATTTTGACAGCGAGCCAATCAGTGGATTTGGGGATGAGGAATACAGCATGGTTTGTTTGTTTAATATAGCAAACTACAGTCGGGGGGGGGGGATAATTGAAAAGTAAAAACCCCTTAAAAGGCTCTTCATCTTGTAACTCAAAAATTAGGAAACTTTAGAGTGCACCTTTATCTGCGCACACGTGCCCTACACTCTCTTATCACATCCATTGTGACATGATGGTTTTTATGATAAAAGCAGTATTTATCAAGTAGCTTATGTTATTTATATGTACTACTACTATTTACTTACTGTAGGGTATTTGTTTATTTTGTTTCTATCTTAGATTTTGTCTGTTAAATGTCCACAATGTGAACATGCTCTTTTATGCTGCATGTATACCAACTTATGCTCCGGCTCCTTTCTTTTGGTGTTACACATTAAAGGGGTTCTCCACTACTTTTACATTGATGGCTTTAGTATAGGTCATCAAAGTCTATTCAAATCAATAGGAGGTGGATGTGTAGTACTCGGCCGCGGCCACTATCAGAAGATGAAGCAGCTCTGGAACTGAGCATTTCCGGCTGCCTGCTGTCACCACCGACACAGAGAACAGCTGTTTAGCATGGGTGCCGGGTATCAGGCAGACATTGATGACAGGTCATCAATGTAAAAGTAGTGAATAACCTCTTTAAGACCCCCTTCACACATCTATGATTCCAGTTGATGTTTGTTTTCATACGTACCGGAGACACGGACGTACACAGACCCCTTAAAATCAATGGGTCTGCTCACACATCCTTGTTTTTAAAGAACGTGTGTATGTATGGTGCACACGCGTGTCTATGTTTTCCACACAAAGACAAGTCCATTTTTCTCCGGCAGCACTGATGTCACATGGACCATACACTGATGTGATCTGTGTTACATCAGTGTGCCACCTACTGGAGAAAACATGTGTCTTTGAAATAAAATTATTTTCTATACTCACCTGTCTCCAGTTCTGCTGTCTTCGGCGCTGCTGTTGAGTCGCCCACCACAGCGCTGCAGCGGTCGCCTGCAGGGACTTCTCTGTAAAATCTGGCAACAGGTATGTCAGGTTCACTTTCATAGGAGTCGTGACGCCACTGTCGGTTTTGCGGTCAGGATGAGGGGTGACCGCCACTGCAGTTTAACGAGCGTCTGGGGCTGATGGTGTCTGCAGTCTGGTGTTATGGCCTCCCGAGAGTGAGGCTGGCCCCAGGGGCTCGGGTGTGTGTGTGTGTGTGGAACAACAGGTCGCAGAAGAATTCAGTCTCAGTCCAGAAATGTCTTTCATGGTTTTTACTCACTTTCAGTTGTTTTCTGTGAGGTAACCCGGGTGATACTGAGATAGACCAGAGAGAACCAGGTATCCTTCAGGCTGATGTAGGGGTGACTGCTGACTCGCCTTCCTAGCACTTCTTGTTTCAGACAACCCCTGACTTAATGTACCGTGGGATTCATCCAGAGAAGTCACATCTGCCTTTTCTCCCCTTTCTGGCCCGTTTGCTGGCAGCGTGGACCAAGATGGATAGCTTCAGGCTCAATCCTCCTTATGGGCCCCCTTTTTGCTGCTGATGCGCGGACTCTGTGTTGGTTGGTTTTAGCAGACCCCTAAATGGATGTCTGGCTCTAGGGACCTGTTCCCTGTGCGTGCTCTCATTACCAGGAGTCCTCGTACTCGACTCCTTACTGCTCTCTCTCTTCAGGTGTCTTTCAGACTGACTATGTGGCAATTTACTCCCCTGCCAGCAGCCACTACACGTGCAGGGTTTGACTAGTGTGTTCGCTCTCCTGCGTCTGCACTTCAGACTGGCTTCCTCCAGCTCCTCTTCCCTTGACTGCCACTGCAACTCCCTCTTCCAGCCACTCCACCGCACTACTTAGCTGAGATGTGGAGGCCACGCTGCTTCCTGGGTCTGCCCAGGGGTCCCCTCTAAGGTATGTGTGTGAGACCTGGTTAAAGTGTGTCTGTGTGTACACACCCTACTCAGCCTTTAGGATTACCTGTTTGCACTCACCCAGCGTGGGTGTAGTACTCAGTGGTGCCTGACCAGGTCAGGGGCGCCACACTGTCACTTGCTTCTGGGCCCACTCATTTTGCTCATGAATATTCACTGCACCCTGGACCTAGAAGCAGCAGTGCTGGAGACAGCAGCATCGGGGACAGCAGCGCCGGGGACAGGTGAGTAAAAAGTTCCTGCTCTCCGCGATCTATCACAGATAGCACACGGAGAACAGACATGTGCCAAAATCACAGCACACGGATGGCCATACGCACCTTCAAACAGACCGTGAAAAACGTGCGTTTTTTTTATCACGGACGTGTGAAGGGGGCCGAATACTGTAGGAATTAGGGTCTTTTGTATGATGGTGGTGGGTGGCACAGTTTAAGAAGAGGCACAGCCACAAGCCGCTGCCCAGGAAATAAACTCCAGTGTCAAGTTTTAATTGTTGCATATTTATTCACTCAAAGGCCTTGCAGAGAGCGGAGCCATAGAAACGATTCATTAATTAATCAATTCATTAGCTCACAAGCTGACACTTGAGCCGTTTGCAGCCGGCTTCTGAATGAAATTCTGCATTTGTGTCTGAGCCCGGCTCCCGAGTCGCACCATGTGACACGCAGCTCTGCTGATTAAGGCAGCCTGGTCAGTCAGGGGAATAGTGATATCAACTGTGAGCCGGCTCCTTAAAACCAGCAATATTCCCAGAGAGATCGGCTTCAAAAGCTCCCGAACATTATTCATTGCTGGGAGAAATATCGAAGACTCTTATTAAGCACTTTGAAGCAACTATATACATTCAGGGCTACAGAACAGAATAAGGGGGACATGCTCACTAAACATTGTGCAAATCCTGAGAGACTCCCATCATTGTCCCATACAAACATCTGAATGCGACCATTCCTATTACACAGAGCCATGTTTTATAATGATGCGTCAGCAGAAAAGAAGAAGTTGTATGAGAAGACAGATCGGCCCCTGCACATTCATTACAATGACAGTATTGTTAATGTGCACACCGAAGATGTGATCTAAATATACTATTAAAAATTGCTGAAATGTGGAACACAAGACTCAGCCCGCAATCCAAACACAGTGCCGGGCCAGGTGACCGACAGCTGCAAAAGATCAACCTACTAAAGTGGCACTTTACGTTCAAACTCCCGCCCCATCTAAAATTAGGCATGGAAAGACGCAAGTTGCAAGGTGGCGATAGCTGAGAGCTGTATGATACCTGAAGAGTTTCCCGGGCTGCGTCTGATCTAATTACTAGGTTCTACACATAAGACTCCTCGTGTCGTATGCACAGGTCCCATTAAACAGCAGAACAGAGTCCCTGTGGCTCCCTTTTGTTTGGCGCCTCCACATAGCATCGAAAGGTTCAAAGAAAACTTGGGAACAAAGTAGATTAATAGGGTCTAATTCAAAGACCAGTGACAGTATTGTAAAAAGAATGGTTCATATGTGTGATAACACAATTAGGGAACCAAGAAATGTAAAAGTTCCAAGTAGGAATAAGTGGGTCCTTGGCGCTACTAATGAAGATCCAAAGGAAGATTCAAGGAGACAAGATTGGTAGTGATGTGGTTTATTATCAACACGTTTCAAAGTCATCCGACTACGTCATTGGGAAAAAAAAATGTTTTTTCTAATAGTTCGAAATGCGTTGATATTAAGCCTAGTCGCTACCAAGCCTGTCTCCTTTGATCTTCCTTTGGATCTTCATCAGCAATGCAAAGGACCCACTTATTCCTACTTGATAGTTATTTAAAAGGGCATTTTATCTTGTAAGTTTGTGGCATAGCCACATAATATGACATGTCCCACCCTTAGGTCCCTGGCTACAGAATGGGGCCTTGCTGCTCTGTTTGGGAGTAGACATGGCTCCCACATATGTGGCTCTCTGCATTTATTTGTAAGGAAGTACCAAACATTGCACCGCAAGCAGGAATGCACATGACAGGTCCTATTCTCAAGATAGATAGCGTGAACGTGCCAAAAATGTACATGGATTAAGCTGGGTTTACACACTGCAACATCTCAAACGACATCGCTGTAACGTCACCGGTTTTGTGACGCAATAGCGATGTTGTTTGCGATGTTGCAGTGTGTGAAACCTATCAGCGACCCGGCCCCTGCTGTGAAGTTGTAATCGTTACAAATCGTTCAGGACCATTCCTAGGTCCTTTGTTTCCCGCTGTGCAGCATGAAGTTTCAGTGTGTGAAGACTTTGCAGCGACTTTGTTAGCAACTTCCCTTTCAAAAGGCTGCTTATCAACGTCCCCAAACAACCAGCTAGGTCGCTCTGCAGGTCCGGATCGCTGTTGAGTTGTTGGCCAGGTTTGCCTGTTTGAACGCTCACCAGAGACTTAGCAGAGACTTAGGCGGGCTTTGCACACTACGACATCGCAGCCCGATGCTGCGATGCCGAGTGCGATAGTGCCCGCCCCCGTCGCAGCAGCGATATGTGGTGATAGCTGGCGTAGCGAAAGTTATCGCTACGCCAGCTTCACACACACACTCACCTGCCGTGCGACGTCCCTGTGGCCGGCGACCCGCCTCCTTGTTAAGGGGGCGGGTCGTGCGGCGTCACTGCGACGTCACACGGCAGGCAATCAGAGCGGAGGGGCGGAGATGAGCAGGATGTAAACATCCTGCCCACCTCCTTCCTTCCGCATATCCTACGGAAGCCGCAGTGAGGCCGGTAGGAGACGTTCCTCGCTCCTGCGACTTCACACACAGCGATGTGTGATGCCGCAGGAGCGAGGAACAACATCGGACCGTCGCGTCAGCGTAATCATGGATTACGCCGACGCTGCACCGATGATACGATTACGACGCTTTTGCGCTCGTTAATCGTATCATCCAGCCTTTACACACTGCGATGTCGCATGCGATGCCGGAAGTGCGTCATTTTCAATTTGACCCCACCGACATCGCACCTGCGATGTCGCAGTGTGCAAAGTGCCCCTTAGGGAGGTCGCTATTGCGTCACCAAACCGGTGACGTTAAAGCGATGTCCTTTGCGATGTTGCAGTGTGTAAACCCAGCTTTACTCAGGAATGTCAGTTGGATCTGATAGTGCTCTTCCACTCATCTCTTGGAATTTATGATTTCAACAATCACATACGAAGACGGAATAGTGAAATTGGTTACCTGGTTTGGAAGCTTCATCCACTGAGCCATTAAACACCGGACTGGAAAATTCTGGCCTGTTGTCATTCATATCGATAACATAGATTGACAGGTCAATGGGGTTCTCCACCTTGTTCCCATTCATATCCACAGCATGAGCCCTGAGCTGAAAGTAAGAAAACCATTGCTGATTACATATCATCTGTACAGATATTGGGCTAATGTGGGTCCACATTCAGATTTTTTTATATAATTCCTCTATTCAGTTCTGTGTACGGAGAGGAGTGGACACAACCTGAGGATTTGTAGGGGGATTGGTAGTAACTACATCTATGCAGAATTTTTCGTTATTGGTAGGTACCTTAGATCTGTTATTCTATATGTACATTATACTATTAGGAGAATGAGGACATCAACTAGAGAGGTGAATAGGGGACTGACATGATCGGGAAATCTAGGCATCTGTTGTAAACATCTGGCTGTAGAGAGCTATTGTAGAGTTAATGGTCCAGGCGGCGGTCAGTGGTCCCTTCACATTTATCAGTACATCTGATGATGATCCTTCTGATCTGGAGTGGATTATTACCAGACACGGAGCCATTCTGAGACATAATCGTTACAATACTGCAATATTGTCGAGTGTACGGCCAGCTATCTACTGACATGCTGCCAATTCCGAGGAGCCAGTTACCAATCCGTCCATCAAGAAAAATGGGTAATAAAATGTTAATTATTAATTGATTAAAATAGTATGGGCATGTCCATATTCTCTGTGTCCACTAATACACATTTGTATATAATTCTTATATCTGGCATCCAACAAGCTAATATTGAAATAGTCCAAAATAATGAGAATCTGTCATTTTGTCTGGGGTATTCTTTCCTATCTTCCTAGAAAAGTTTATTAGCCTTGTATAACACATTAGGAAATACAAACCCTTGTTTTGCATTTGTGTTCTTTCAGGGGAATTTATTCCCTTAATCATATTATTTTTCTCAAATCACAGTAAAAGCATAATTATTGTTAATATATAAGCCAAGCACTACATATAGATTCTTTCTTGTAACTTTGCGTATTTAATATAATAAAAAAAATAATAATACATTTTATTTCTATAGTGCCAACATATTACGTAGAAATGTATAATTCATTAATATATACAAACAAAATAAGATATTACAGACTGATATATAATTCAACAGATACCAAGAAAAGTGATGGCCCTGCAAGTAATCTTACAATCTATGAAGAAATAGGGGGGCACAAAAGGTAAAAGAGTGCTTGTGGTGTAAGGTCCAGCCATCAATATAATAAATAGAGGCACTCAAAAAATGCTGCATGAATCAGTCACCAGCCAGTTTCTGTAGAAGTACAGATACAAGATGTTACGGAGTGCATCATGGAAGGGATATTGGGAATTTGCTGGATTTTCCAAGGTAATGCATTCCAGAGAACTGGTGCAGCTCGAGAGAAGTCTTGGAGACGGGAGTGGGAAATTCAGATTAAAGGGGACATTAGTTTTAGATTATTATCATAAAAAAAGAGCACAGGTAGGGTGGCAGACATAGATGGGGAGGAGATGTAGGACTGCGCAAAACTGTGGGGAGCTTTGTGCATGAAAGTAATAAGAGGCTGGGCAACAAGTGTAATGACTGGCACAGGGTGGAGACAGCTATGCAGTGGCTGGACAGAATGTGATTTTGGCTGCTGCATTCTAGATAGTCTAGAGAGGGGAATTAATTAGTAGAGAGTTGCTATAGTCTAGATGTGAATGAATTAAAGGAACAAAAAAAGTTTTTTCAGAGTCAAAGGTATAAAAAGGATGAATTCTAGAAATGTTTTTCTGGTGCAGGTGACCTAAGTGGACGAGTGATCAGATTTAGGGTGTGAAGGAAAGATCTCAGTCATATAACCTTAAAACAGTAAGCGTACTGCTTTGTGGTTATATTAGAACCACATAGGGAAATGGCAATACTGTATCTATTTTAGGTAGGTTAGTAGAGGTTGGAAACACAACAATTTGGGATAGATTCAGTTTTAGATAGAGGGAGGACATAATGTTAGAGATAGTGGCCAGACAATCACTGGTATGTTGTAGTAATGCTGGAGTGATGTCAAGAGAAGAAGTGTATAATTGATGATACTAGAAATCAAATCTGCTGATGGTTTGTCCAATAGGGATGGAGTATAGAGAAAAGAGGAGGGGACCTAGGACTGAACCCAAAGGAACCCAAATAGTAAGGAGAAGAAGAGCTGATACATTAAAGGAGCAGTCAGAAGAAGGAAGAGAACCACAGAATGGTATCCTGGAGACCAATATAACTGTGCATAGTGCCATAGCGAGCAGGAGTTGGTGATTCAGTGTCAAATACTACAGAGAGATCCAGAACAATCAGCAGGGAGCAGTGACCATTATATTTAGCTGTCAGTACATCACAAGAGAAGTAATTGAGGGCAGTTTCTGCAGAATAAAAAAGCTCTTACAAAATGTGAAATTGTGTAACTGTCCGTCCTCCTCCTGATGAAGGAATAACGAAACGTGCATTAGGTTGACAGAGACAGATGGACGGCTACACAATTTCACATTATGTAAGCGTTTTTGATCAAAATTTCTTGCAATGATCCTGTATTCTCTTTGAGGACTTGCTCATCTACTATTAGCCTAGGATCTCTTAGTAACATATATACAGTGGGTACGGAAAGTATTGAGACCCCTTTACATTTTTCATTCTTTGTTTCATTGCAGCCATTTGGTAAATTAAAAAAAAGTTATTTTTTTTCTCATTAATGTACACTCTCCACCCCATCTTGACACAAAACAAAACAGAAATGTAGACATTTTTGCAAATTTGTAAAAAAAGAAAAACTGAAATATCACATGGTCATAAGTATTCAGACCCTTTGCTCAGTATTGAGTAGAAGCACCCTTTTGAGCTAGTACAGCCATGAGTCTTCTTGAGAACGATGCAACATTTTTTCACCCCTGGATTTGGGGATCCTCTGCCATTACTCCTTGAAGATCCTCTCCAGTTCAGTCAGGTTGGATGGTGAACATTGGTGAACAGCCATTTTCAGTTCTCTCCAGAGATGCTCAATTGGGTTTAGGTCAGGGCTCTGGCTGGGCCTGTTAAGAATAGTCACAGAGTTTTTCTGAATCCATTCCTTTGTTATTTTAGCTGTATGCTTAGGGTCATTGTCTTGTTGGAAGGTGAGCCTTCAGCCAAGTCTGAAGTCCAAAGCACTCTGGAAGACGTTTTCTTCCAGGATATCTCTGTACTTGACTGCATTCATCTTTCCTTCAATTGCAACCAGTTGTCCTGTCACTGCAGCTGAAAAACACCCCCATAGCATGATACTGCTACCACCATGTTTCACTGTTGGGATTGTATTGGGCAGGTGATGAACAGTGCCCGATTTTCTCCACACACACCGCTTAGAATTATCACCAAAAAGTTCTATCTTCATCTCATCAGACCAGAGAATCTTATTTCTCATAGTCTGGGAGTCCTTCATTTGTTGTTTTGCAAACTCTATGTGGGCTTTCATATGTCTTGCACTGAGAAAAGGCTTCTGTTGGGACACTCTGCCATAAAGGCTCAACTGGTGGAGGGCTGCAGTGATAGTTGACTTTGTGGAACTTTCTCCCATCTCCCTACTGCATCTCTGGAGCTCAGCCGCAGTGATCTTGGGGTTCTTCTTTTCATCTCTCACCAAGGCTCTTCTCCAACAATTGCTCAGTTTGGCTGGACAGCCAGGTCTAGGAAACATTCTGGTGATCCCAAACTTCTTCAATTTAAGGATTATGGAGGCCACTGTGCTCTTAGGAATCTTGAGTACTGCAGAAATTATTTTGTAACCTCGGCCAGATCTGTGCCTTGCCACAATTTTGTCTCTGAGCTCCTTGGGCAGTGCCTTTGACCTCATGATTCTCATTTGGTCTGACATGCACTGTGAGGTCTTATATAGACAGGTGTGTGCCTTTCCAAATCAAGTTCTATCAGTTTCATTAAACACCAAACTGGACTGCAATGAAGGAGTAGAACCATCTCAAGGAGGATCATAAGGAAATGGACATCATGTGAATTAAATATGAGTGTCTGAGCAAAGGGTCTGAATACTTATGACCATGTGATATTTCGGTTTTTCTTGTTTAAAAAATTTGCAAAACTTTCTACATTTCTGTTTTTTTTCTGTCAAGATGGGGTGCAGAGTGTACATTAATGAGAAAAAAATGAACTTTTTTGAATTTACCAAATGGCTGCAATGAAACAAAGAGTGAAAAATTGAAAGAGGTCTGAATACTTTCCGTACTCACTGTAATACACTCTGTATGAGATAATTTTTACTCCATATGCAGTATTTGGTAATACTGTTCAGCTTTCCTCATTGAAATCTGTAATTGTGTTAGCCAGCTTTCCATTCCCATGCATTGCGCAGCTATTGTATTTTGATGTATTTTCAAAAATTTGAATTTTTTTTATGTTAACATATTTAAGTAAAAATATATTTTTAGGCCGAATGCTTGTTTATCTGTTTTGGTTTATCTGTCTTGGTATTTTTTCTCATTTGAGTTTATATGCTTGCTTAAGTTTAAGTTGTCTAGTGTTACCTCCACAGATATCGGGCACATGATCAAGCTTCAAAAACCAGAATTAAATAACCATTGTGGAAGTACAGCAGAGCTGAAACTAAAAGTACTAAGTAAGTTGTGTGTTTGATGTCTGCTAAAGACAGATCACTGAAGTGAATCTGCAAATGTTGCTCTTTTGATGCATGTGGCAGATGATTATCTTCTGCCATACGCATCAACAGAGCAGTATTTGCAGTTTAACATCACTTATCTGACTGCATCAAGCATCGCAAACAGCTTAGCTCCTTGGTGTCAGCTCCACTGTACATCCACAATGGTTGTATCAGGCTCTACTGTGGAGGTACAGTGAAGTGCAGAACAGTTGATCTCTGCTGAAAACCAGCTAACAGATCAATTACGTGAAAACATGCATGCAGCTATATTATTGTGAATAGGAAAAAATCAAATTGGTCTGGCTGAGTTGTGTATAGGACCAAACAGTGAACAAAAGAACAGAGTATTCTAAAGGGTGCTTTACACGCTGCGACATCGCTAACGGTATATCGTCAGGTTCACGGTGTTTGTGAAACACATCCGGCGTCGTTAGCGACATCGCAGTGTGTGACACCTAGGAGCGACAATCAACGATCGCAAAAACGTCAAACATCATTGATCGTTGACATGTCGCTCCTTTTCATAATATCGTTGGTCGTGCATGCCACTGGTTGTTCGTCATTCCTGCGGCATCACACATCGCTATGTGTGACACCGCAGGAACGACGAACATCTCGTTACTTGCGTCCACCGGCAATGAGGAAGGAAGGAGGTGGGCGGGATATTCCGCCCGCTCATCTCCGCCCCTCCGCTTCTATTGGACGGCTGCCGTGTGACGTCGCTATGATGCCGCACGAACCGCCCCCTTAGAAAGGAGCCGGTTCGCCGGCTACAGCGACGTTGCAGGGAAGGTAAGTCCGTGTGATGGGTGTAAGCGATGTTGTGCACCACAGGCAGCTATTTGCCGGTGACGCACAACCGACGGGGGTGGGTACGCTCGCTAGCGATATCAATAGCGATATCGCAGCTCGTAAAGTGCCCTTAACTGTAGAGTAGTAGAGTATACTCTATGTCAATGAGAGAGGCCCCACAGAGCTATTCTGGAAGCTTGCTGAGAGAGACTGCATGGTGCATGATTGACCAGGAGCACTGGACGTACAGTAGGACAGATCAAATGGCAACTGAACTGTAAATAAGGTCTGGGGGACCATTCTTAGGTGGGTGATATGTGCAAAATATGGGCAGATTAAAAAATGTGTTATTTTGGAACAACATAATTCCTATATATGTGCATCATTTTAGGATTTTTGGAATAACTCTTTCAGATGGACCATTACCCACATTAGACAGATCTACTTTTATTTTCCTGGATGTAGATTGTCTTTAACTAATCAATCCAGCTGGCAATTGTTACGCTGTTGAGGTGCGAGTGGCTGGTTCCTCACCAGATGTGATGATTGTGTGGGTTCACTGATCTGACACTGAAATGATGCTGTCATATTATGCAGAGCTCTCACAGGGGACTTACTAGAAAGTGTTTTATGAATGCGGAGGAATAAGCCAGCTAATATTAACTCTTACATTAAACCAATGTTGGTACATTAGATCGTGGAGAGATTTACCTTCTTTTAACCAGTATAGCAAGACAAGGAAATTACTTAAGTCTTGGAGCCATAGCCAGGGACCATTTCATATGACCACAAAATCTCCATTCTACACCTGCTATCCCACTGCCTCTAATATCAATGTATCTTATTGTAATTGGATGTGTAGACTCTGAGACAAAACAGTAGCTCTTAATGGTGATGTATACAGAAAAAAGTATGGACTCAAGAAAAGATCACAATGGACCCTATTGTGGTGCCAGGTATTCCCATTCAGGACTCAAAGGTCTGGTGATTGCTTTCCCCTACACACGCTTGACATGGGCCAGTTCTCCATCCCACACATACGCAATGGGAGTTGGACCCCTTAATTCATGGACCACCTAGCAATCACATGACCTGCTTCTTTGACTACAGAATAAACATCAACTCTAAAGCGGGCTTTACACACTACGATATTACTAGCAATTGCTAGCGATATCATAAGCAAAAGCACCCGCCCCTGTCGTGCGTGCGATTTCGTGTGATCGCTGCCGCAGCGAACATTATCGCTACGGCAGCATCACACGCACTTACCTGGTCGGCGCCATCGCTGTGACTGACGAACAATCCTTCCTTCAAGGGGGAGGGACGTTCGGCATCACAGCGACGTCACTAAGCGGCTGGCCAATCAAAGCGGAGGGGTGGAGATGAGTGGGACGTAACATCCCGCCCACCTTCTTCCTTCCGCATTGCGGCCGGCGGCAGGCAAGGAGACGTTCCTCGCTCCTGCGGTGTCACACACAGCGATGTGTGCTGCCGCAGGAGCGACGAACCACATTGATAATCAACCATTACCGATTTTTGGTTTTGGGACGACCTCTCCATGGTGAACGATTTTCACCATTTTTGAGGTCGCTTAAGGTCGCTGGTAAGTGTCACACGCTGCGATATCGTTAATGACGCCGGATGTGCGTCACTAACAACGTGACCCCGACGATAAAACATTAACGACATCGTAGCGTGTAAAGCCCCCTTTAGTATAACAGCCCCTAAAATTTCTATCTACTCCACTTCCACTGTGTCCACTTCCAAGTGTGTAAACACTTCTTAAATATAGGACAAAGCATGAACGCCAGTTTTTGTGGCACATTGCATCTGAATTTTAGTACATTAAGCTTCTTAAATCTTCCTCAATGTTCTGGAAATGTATGTAGTATGGATACCAAAGGAGAACACATGGTACATGTGAATTAAGTGAAAAGTGTGATCTCTACAAATAGGATGTTTGGTTAGTGGCTTAGGGGTGCTTCACACACAGCGAGCTCACTGCCGAGATCGCTGCTGAGTCACGCTTTTTGTGACGCAGCAGTGACCTCATTAGCGATCTCGCTGTGTGTGACAATGAGCAGCGATCTGGCCCCTGCTGCGAGATCGCTGCTCGTTACACACAGCCCTGGTTCGTTTTCTTCAAAGCCGCTCTCCCGCTGTGACACACAGGGAGCAGGAGCCGGCGTCTGACAGCTGAGGTAAGCTTGTAACCAAGATAAACATCGGGTAACCAAGGTGGTTACCCGATATTTACCTTAGTTACCAGCCTCTGCACCTCTCACGCTGCCTGTGCTGCCGGCTCCGGCTCTCTGCACATGTAGCTGCTGTACACATCGGGTTAATTAACCCGATGTGTACAGCAGCTAGGAGAGCAAGGAGCCAGCGCTCAGTGTGCGCGGCTCCCTGCTCCCTGCACACACAGCTAAGCGGTGTGCGCTGGTAACTAATGTAAACATCGGGTAACCATACCCGATGTTTACCTTAGTTACCAGTCTCTGCAGCTTCCAGACGGCGGCTCCGTGCAAGCGCAGCGTCGCTTGCACGTCGCTGCTGGCTGGGGGCTGTTCACTGGTCGCTGGTGAGATCTGCCTGTTTGACAGCTCACCAGCGACCATGTAGCGATGCAGCAGCGATCCTGACCAGGTCAGATCGCTGGTCGGATCGCTGCTGCATCGCTAAGTGTGAAGGTACCCTTACTGAACTACAGGTTCGATCTTATCAGGACAAAGGGTTCAAGTAATCTCTTTTTGTTAGAAGGATTCTCTGATGACAACTTGATCACAAGGTATCTATCACTGCCTGGATCTACATGATCTAATTGTTGGAATACCTTGCATTAAGTGCTAAATACTGCAGTAGGGCAACACAATGCCCATTGGCATCAGTGACCTGTGTATGTAATTCATCATCTTCCTAGGACATCCATACTGAGAGATGCTCTTTATAGCCAGTGTAGGTTGAAACATGAGAGGTAACCACATTATCACGAGCCATGGGCAGTATGAATCAGAGACTGAAGGGGCATTTACACTGCCAGAATGGTGTGAATGAGTGTTTTTAAAAACGCTTGTTTCACCATTATCTTGCTGATTACCAGTGAACAAGCATAATGTTCTTGGCGGTGCGTCGTCCTGTGTAAATGTGACGCCCTGGCAAAGCCAGGTTGTCACAGAAAGAGTTAATCCTCCTTGGTAATCTGATCTCACACCGGTGCAGCAGGACAAACCACATCCCCCAGGGTAGGAGAAAAGCAGAGCAGAGGGGAGGGGCTGGAGCAGAGTGTTTGGGGAGACAGACAGAAGAGGAGCCTGGAGTTGTAGCTCCCAGGCTGATAGTGAAGCGTGCTCTGAGAGGGCCGGGACAGGCTGTGAGTGAGGAAGGGGCCAGAGGTAGCCGGGCAGGGTAGTGGCCCCCTGGTACCTGGGTGACCCGGATC
Organism: Anomaloglossus baeobatrachus; assembly: GCF_048569485.1. Lineage (NCBI taxonomy): Eukaryota > Metazoa > Chordata > Amphibia > Anura > Aromobatidae > Anomaloglossus > Anomaloglossus baeobatrachus. Next base: position 436,628,372 of record NC_134357.1, on the reverse strand, counting down.
ACTGCAGGGGAGTGGATTCCCCATTCCCGGCTGAGGAGAAAGAGGAAGAGAGTGGAGAGAAAGGCACCTGGCTGCAGGGAAAGAACAGGAGCTGCTGCACCGTGTGTGGGACACTAACACCCCCGTACCGAAGGCTGCGGACACCGGCAATTCCTAGTTTACCAGTGACTCCGTGTGAAATACTTGTGAGTACGCCCGTGCCCTCAGGCACCGCACCGCGGCACTGCGCCCTGCTCCCTGCTTACCCCATCACCGGGCCCCGGGACAACCAACCCCCTACCCACGGAGGGGAGAAATAACAACCAAGCTGCTCCCTGTCACCGCTCCCGGGATACCCATAAAGAGCAGCGGTGGTGTCCACAATCACCACAACCGTGGGTGGCGTCACGGACAATCTCCCTTAATAAACCCCCTTTTACTGTGGAGCCTGGGATCACAGACCGGGTCACGCTACCGTGATACCCACAGAAGTGACTCCGTGGCCCGGATCTGAGTACCCCCTGGTCCCCGGGTGACACATAAACAGCACTAACACTGTCAAGATCTATGGCAGCCTATGAGCACTCAACAATCCGGCATAGATCACTCGGTGCACATCATGTACTTTCATCTGCCTATTTAAACAGACATTCAAATGACTGTTTACATAGGGCAAAAGCCATAATAGTGGCCCCCAGATACGACATGAGCCAACAGTGCGCTACTTCAGCTGCAAAGGCCAACAAAATTCTGGGATGTATCAAAACAAGTATTGAATCTAGATCAAGAGAGGTCATCAGTCCCCTATACTATACTGTGGTCATACCCACCTGGAATACTGTGTACAGTTATGGGCGCCCCAATTCAAAGAAGACATCAATATATTGGAGCAAGTCCAGAGAATAGCAACCAAGATGGTAAAAGGTCTGCAAACCATGTCATGTGAAGACCGGCTACAAGAACTAGGAATGTTACGTTTGCAAAAGAGAAGGTTGAGAGTAGACTTAATAGCGGTCTACAAATATCTGGAAGGTAGTCAGTGCAGAGGGAACTACCCTATTCTCATTATCACAAAGAAGTACAAGAAGCAATGGGATGAAGCTAAAAGGAAGGAGATTCAGATTAGACATTAGTAAAAACTTTCAGTGAGGGCAGTCAGGGAGTGGAACAGGCTACCACGGGAGGTAGTGAGCTCTCCATCAATGGAAATCTTCAAGTTAAAGCTAGAGAGCTAGAGAGACATATAGCTGGGATGATTTAGGAAAGCCTGCACTCGCAGGGGGCTGGACCTGATGTCCCTTGCGGCCCCTTCTAACTCTACCATTCTATGATTATATGACTGAAAAATGGTAAAAGATTACTGATCGGCAGTTGGGTAATCGATCGTCTGTGTAAACGGACTCTCACTGCTGCATTACAAACATCTCTAGGTTTTACACTTAGGGTCCAGAAAATGTATCTTTCAGGTAGATTCTGCTTCGAAATTAGGCTGGTTTCACACTACGTCTTTTTAACATCCGTTGAAAACGTTATTTTAGCGGAAGTACGGATCCAGTGCAAATGCGTTTTCATTTCAATGCATTTGCAATGGACTCGCGTCCACCTGCGTTCACCTGCGTTTGCGTGCGTTATAGTGCGGATCCGGTGACTTGCAGTTTTTTAACATGTTTCAAAAACGCTACTTGTAGCGTTTTTGAGCTGCGTCAAAATACTGCAAGTCACCGGATCCGCACTATAACGCACGCGAACGCAGGTGAACGCTGGCGTGCTGATAGACAGGATCCTGCTTTTGTACTGAGCATGCCCAGAAAGTACTGAGCATGCCCAGAACCAGTCTCGCGTGATCTGTCTATCTCTCCTCCTCCCTCCCTCACCCTCTCTCTCTCTATCTGTCTTTCCCCCTTCCTCCCTCCCTCCCTCTCCCCCACCTGAGAGCTGCAGACACTCGTAACCAAGGTAAATATCGCGTAACCACTTCTCTTAGTTACCCGATGTTTACGTTGGTTACGCGTGCAGGCAGCCCTGCTCCTAGCAGCTGCAGACACTCGTAACCAAGATAAATATCGGGTATCCAAGGCCGATGTTTACCTTGGTTACCAGCGTCTGCAGCTGTCAGAAGCCTCCTCCCAGTCTAGCTCCCCTCACTCCCGATCACATGACTCCAATGCCCGCCCCTAAACATCCAGTGCAGGATCCTGCAAAATAACATATGCGTTTGCATACGTTATTTGCTGTAAAAGCAGGATCCGTACTTCCGCTAAAAAAACGTTTTCAACGGATGTTAAAAAGACGTAGTGTGAAACTAGCCTTAACTGAAAAAGTGCTCAGAAAACACTCAAAAGAATGAACATATGCTTTTGTATGTAAAACTAACTTTCTGTTCATATATTCAGTCTCCTTAGCGTCTTTTAACCATCTTTCATGTTTCCAGACACAAAACGGTTAAAAGAAGTGAGGAGACCATTCTTCCAATATTTTTTTGCACTCTGAAGACACTCTATACTTTATAATACAAGTCAATTGTAAGGCTAAAAAGAAGCCCGGATGTCTATTTGAGCGTCTTGGCAGCATTTTTGCTTGTAAAAGTCACTGGTGGCCATTCATTATTGAATGGAGATAACAAAATGTCTGGAAAATGACAATAAAAAAAGTGACTAAAATGCCAAAAAAAACACTCAAAAACACCCAGCAGTTAAAAAGTGCAATAACGCACACATAAAATGACAAAACAAAATGTAAAAATGACATTTTAGAAAAAAAAACAGCCAGCGTTTCTTAAAGTGTCTTCCTTTTGAAAAACTTGTTGCCCAACTGGAAAAGAAAAAAGTTGTGTATATATATTTATTCACTTATATAGCACCATTAATTCCGTACTGCTTTACATATATTGGCAATGCTGTCCAAAGTGGGGCTCACAATCTAGAATCCCCATCTGTATGTCTTTGGAGTGTGGGAGGAAACCGGAGAACCCAGAGGAAACCCACACAAACACGGGGAGAACATACAAACTCCATGGAAATGTTGTCCTTGGTGGGATTAGAACCCGGGACCTCAGCGATGCAAGATTACAGTGCTATCACTGAGCCACCGTGCTGCACTACATACCTTTACATGCTACGGCATTTAGAAAAAAGTTCAACCTAGGATGGGGTGACTACTCCAAGAGGCACGTCCATTCCATCTTCTCTGCACCCGATCAGTTAGACTGATGGGTCTCTCCCGATACACATACGGAAACCTGTTTTTTGGACATTCAGCCCAGCCAGACTTGTTTTTTCTCTAACTGCTGCTGTGTTATAAACATAGATGTTTTTAATGCAGGAGACAAGCTCTGATTAATGTTGCCTGTATCTCGGGCAGGATGTATCAGCTGACATGTTCCTTTAATGCACAGAATGGTCTTAATGAGCTCTGAAGTAAGTAAATCAGAACTCGCCACCTGCAAGGCAGATTTTATTTATTGGCATTCTTACCAATATTACCATGGCTCTAACTTTATAACATAATGGAAAAGCGTATGGAGCAGGATGTCGTGCCAACACAGCGATATTCTATATCACTATTTGTGTTTATTCTCTGCAGACAAGCACAGAACAGGGAGCTGGAGAAACATATGTTCCGCTGACTGAAATTGATTGACAGCCTCCTAAAGATGGTGCATTCCTCACCTCTGGCTGAGAGACAGATGTTATAGTACGTCGTCCTTGCATCGGGAAGACAGATAACGAAAAATTAAGGAGCGATTGAAAGTCATTACCGCAATGCAGAGACACACAGTTCTTATGGAGGGTAATCCAGAGAACAGTGAAAGCTTGTCTGTATTTGTCAGGAGAAATGGAGGCCAGCTCCATATATAAGCCTGTCAATGCCTCTCCTATGTGAGGACCATTAATCCTGGTGTGATTTATGGGACTGCATAGTGTGAGGGACGTGTTGTTCTCGAGATATATATAGATATACAGAAAACTTAAGTCTATCTACTCTACATATTGGATAATTCCATATGGTCCATTATTTGTAACCCTTGGGTGACAGACATGTGCTGTACATTTACAGCACAGATGGTTTTTAGCTATAACATACAGTTAGAACACTCTTACAACGACCAGGATTGCAGTAAGCTTCAAAAATTTGCATTTTAACTCTTTAAATGACAGGATCAATATCAATCTCTGCATATTAAGGGTAAAAAAAACTAAAAAAAAAAAAAAAAATTATATATATGTGTGTGTGTTGAGAGAAGGTTCCCTCTGTCATCCTAAAATTGTAGGGGGACAATGTCTAACAAAGGCACACTGGAAAAAAATGTCAATAGCCAGGTGTAACGCCGGGGCAAAGAAATGCCTGCCATGAAGAGGGAAAACCAGGAAACATGTTAAGATGTTAAGAAAGGCCTTGGTGATGAGAGGGGTCACCACCTCACACTCAGCTGTGATTGATACCTGAGCTCCCTAATGTCCTTTCCCCTGTGCGTTGTCACAAGCTTAGGCTGACCCTGAACTTACCCTGGCTAGTGAGTATGTCAGAGAGACACTAGTCCCACTACAACAATAAAACAACAAGAAGAAGGTAAGACAAACAGTTGGGGAAAGACAAAACAAAAATCATTCCTTGGTTTCTTCAGCAGGAAACTGTGCAGATGCAAATGAAATAACACAATAGCTATGCAGAGACAAGTTCTTTCAACATTGTCAGTATAGAGATTATCTATCACTGGCATGCAGTAAAACCAAGAGTGGGTATATATAGTGGAAGGGCGTGATAACAAATACTGCAGCTGTGATTAAGGTTAAGAGTATTCTCAGCCAGCAGGGAAAAAGTCCTTAACCCTTTCAGCATCAACAGAAATTAAATCCACTCCAATAGAAGATGTAACCTGCAGACATGACACATTCGTGACACTAGGTGGGCAGAGGGAGCCGCTGCTCTTCAATACCAAGGACTCTACAGTGTACACACACCATTGAGAGGTCTCCAGTGCTTTGATGATAAACAGAGAATGTAAGAAAACTAGTGCAAGAAAAAACTAAGACCCCATTTATGACTAAAACACCAACCGTTTTAAACTCGCGCATTGAAGTTATTTTGGCCCTAAAAAAAAAGGCCAGCAAACAGATGACATTAGCGTTACATCCAGTGCTGTCTGTTTTTTATGATTAATGTTAGGAGAAGCATGAGAATACTCCATCATTTTTTATTCTGATGGTAAGAAGGGACACGGACCAAAAATGGATAAAAATCAGATACAACACATTGATGAAAAATGTCCTTTTTTGCATAAGAGGGAAAAAATGATGTGTGAATTTGTGCTCTAACACCATAATCAGGGTGTTTGTCAGATTTCCTTTAAAGGGACTGGGAGCACAAATGACTGTTCAAACCAAGAATTGGCACTCGGAGTATCATGGCCGGGCCAATCATTTAAGTGCATCGTCCCACCTGCTTGTTTTCCATCTATCTGTGCTCTTCTCTGCCTCAATGAAGCCAGAGATGTCAAAGAGGGGGTGGGGGGTGGCGATAGAGGGAAAACAAGCAGGTGGCAAGATGCTCTTAAATGTTTGTCCCGCCATGATGCACCCAGCGTCTGTACTTTGTTTGAACAGTCATCCTGTGCTGACAGTGTCCCTTTAAAGGAAATCTGACTAAGGCTACTGTCACACATCCGGTTTGAGCCGTGCGGCTCAATCCGGCTGTGAAACCTATGCAACAGATGCGGCGAAAACACTGCATCCTTTGCATAAGTTTTTACATGCGGCCGGTCCGGTTTTTTCCGGTTGCGGCACGCTACTGAGCATGCGCAGTGGACAAAACCGCATGCGGCGGCCGGATGCGTTTTTTTCCGCATCGCGCTGCATCCGGTGTCCATAGGCATGCATTGAAAATGCGCCGCAGCGGCCGGATGCGGCGCGATGCGGTTTTTTTTTGCCGGAGCAAAAAACGTTGCAGGGAACGTTCTATCCGGCCACGGCATCGGCTAAATCTGCCGCATACGGCAAAAACCGGACCGAACGCAAGCCCCTGCGGCACAATACGGCACTAATGTAAGTCTATGCAAAAAAAACGCAATCGGCGTCACAAAAACCGGTTGCGGTTTTTCTGCAGAACGCCGTATTGTGCTGCAGAGCAAAAACCGGATGTGTGAAAGTAGCCTAACACAATAATGTTCCATTAAAAACTATTATATTATGTAGTTTCAATGAAAAATCCAAACCTCATTACATATTAGGATAGTTAGCAAAATTTACAAACTTTCCTCTGTTTAAAAGTAAGAACAATTTAAAATGTTCCGCACAACTAATATAACAACTAGAAGTTATAGGTTGAACTTGATCGACTTTTGTCCATTTTTAACCTTAAAAACTATGAAAAAAGTGGTTACTCCCAATTCAACATAAAATGCCATTTTTAAAGGGAACCTGTTGTGAGACTCATGCTGCCCAAACCATGATCATCATGAATCACACACTGGCTGTCTTAGGCTACTTTCACACATCCGGTTTTTGCTGTGCGACACAATACGGCGCTCTGCAGAAAACACGCAACCGTTTTTTTTGCCACCGGTTGCGGTTTTTTTTTGCATAGACTTACATTAGTGCTGTATTGTGCCGCATGGGCTTGCGTTCGGTCCGGTTTTTGCCTCATGCGGCAGATTTAGCCGATGCCGCGGCCGTATGGAACGTTGCCTGCAACGTTTTTTGCTCCGGCAAAAAAAACGCATCGAACCACATCTGGCCGCTGCGGCGCATTTTTCAATGCATGCCTATGGACTTTGGATGCGGCGCAATGCGGAAAAAAACGCATCCGGCCGTCGCATGCGGTTTCTTCCACTGCGCATGCTCAGTAGCGTGCCGCAACCGGAAAAAAACAGGCCGGCCGCATGTAAAAACTTATGCAAAGGATGCGGTGTTTTCGACGCATCCGTTGCATAGGTTTCACAGCCGGATTGAGCCGCACGGCTCAAACCGGATGTGTGAAAGTAGCCTTATGTGGTTTTTCAGAGAACACATACTTTGGAAACCTAGATGGGGACTATTTGTCTTGGATTACTAGTGCAAGACAGGTCCTCAGTGGCTTTTCCTCACCCCACTTCCCTAGACTGACAGGTGGCTTTCTATACCATACACATAGGGAGAGACTTTTCAGTCATGGGGAGCAAGGAAGACTTTTCAAAGTATGTTTCCTCCATAAGCTTCAGCAGAATTATAGTAACACAGCCAGTGTTAGATTCATTTTGCCTGTGGTGTGGGCAGCATGAATGAGCTGCTCAAGTCAGGCAACTATGATGTCCACTCCCGAACCTTCCAGGACTTCTTCTGAAACAAAGATGTGGAGGACTTTGAAGCATGTTTAGAATCCTTGACTGTTGGTGCCCAAGCTTCAGCTGCCTCACAGAAGACATGATGTTTTCTAGAATATCTTGATGCTTGATTGAGTTAATTTTGTCCTCGACACACTGCAGGTTTCTAGTGACAGAGGATGCAAAACCATCCCAGAGCATCACCGAGCCACTGTCACTCTTCACTGTAGGCATCACCAAGCCATCGCCATGCTTTTCTGTAGCCTTCACCTAGCCACTACCATGCTTTTCTGTAGGCATCACTGATCCACAGCCATGATTCACTGTAGGCAGCACCGAGCCACCGCCATGTCTCACTGTGGGCAGGGTGTTCTCTTATGCAAATGCTTCATTCTTCTGTCTCCAGACATACTGTGGTAGGCTCAAAAACGTCCAGTGTGTTTCATCATGACACAGATCAGAAACCTGAAACCTCTGTGGCTCATTTAAATGGTTTTGAGCATATGTGAGTCAACTTTTTTTTCTTTTAGGTCAGTATAGGTTACGTCTTGGTATTAGGGTATGAAGTCCTTAAGTGCTTTGATATTTTTTACTGTGCAAACTGAAAACTCTGAGTCTGCTGCCACTAAATCTTGCAATTACTCGAGGGTTTGTTTTTTCTTACCACTTTGCTTCTCAGAAATCTTTGAACTTGAGAACTCTGCTTCCAATTAGATCTCAGGAAATACTCAATGACTATTCTGACTCCATAACTAAGTAATAAGAGTGGGGCACGTTAGACAACGTTTCTGTAGATGTCCGCATAGACCATTATTTACGCGGAGAGACTTCATCAGATATTTTCTATGGACTGCAGAGGTACGTATGAAGATTCCAGAAGAAGTGGTTCATTTTCCAGTTGAATTTTTGAATTATGCACAATTGCAGTAGGTAAAAAAGACAATTCTGAACCAGAGCTGCATAGAAATGATGTTAGCAAGATGGCTGACAAACACTAACTGGGGAACAAGGGAGGGGTTACTGACAGAGTAGCAACAGGGAGAGAGTTGGACAAACTTGTAATAAGGTCAAACTGATTATATAGCAGTGTAAGGCTAGGTTCACATTTCCGTTGTTTTGGATCAGTCACATGCGTTGCTTGACGCTTGTGACTGATGCGTTGTACAACGGATGACAATAATTGGAATTAGAAAGCGGATTCCGTTGTAAAACGAGACCGAGAGAACGATCAGCTGATTGTTCACAATAGCCAGCGGCCGGGAGATCAGCTGATCGCTCTCAAAAGCCGGCGGCCGGCTATTGTGAACGATCAGCTGATCGCTCTCATTAGCCGGCCACCGACTTTTGAGAGCGGTCAGCTGATCTCCCTGACGCCGGCTTTTGAGAGCGATCAGATGATTTCCCGGCGGCCGGCTATTGTGAACGATCAGCTGATCGCTCTCATTAGCCGGCCGCCGGGAGATCAGCTGATCGCTCACAGCAGCCGGCTGCTGGGAGATCAGCTGATCGCTCACAGCAGTCGGCCGCCGGGTGATCAGCTGATCGCTCACAGAAGGCGGCTGCCGGGCGATCACCTGATCGTTTGGCTGCCGAGAAAGAGCATGCACAGCGAAATCCTAAGGATTCCGCTGCTCAAAAAACGTTACAGTCTGCGTTCCTGCGGCCCGATGGTCAGTCGTTCCACGACTGACCAGTCGGGAGGAGGATGCAACGCAAGGGCATCAGTCACAATCCGCCGCTCATATAAGTCTATGCATTGTGTTGTTTATCAGAGCGGCGGATCGTGACTGATGCAAAACAACGGAAATGTGAACCTAGCCTAACAGAAACATTACAATACTGTATAATTCCCAACAAAAAAGTCCAGCGCACCCCAATATAAAGATGTGAGACGGTGCACGGATGGAAGGCAAATCCACAGCATGTAGGTAGGTAATGAAAATCCAGCAACTGCGTCCAGTAAAATAAAAACTTCGACTTTTATTTTAACAAAGTTAAAAGCGATAAAACCAATTCACATGAATGGAAAGGAAGACGCGTTTCGGACAGTGTATGTCCTTAGTCATCTAGATACCTACCTACATGTATAATTCCCAAGTTGTGGGACATGACAAGGCCTATGTATTCTTTTCCTTGTTTGTGTAAAGCATAGATCTGTTAACGTTTTGGACTTCTCTTATTTTACATTTCCTTTTGTTACTATAGTTTTTGATACTCTGATTTTTGATGCTGTGGCTCTGCAAAAATACACATTGTCAAAAACCCACCAAATACTTATTGTGGCAATTTAACCTAGAAATGCAATTATGTGCAGAATTTGGAGAATCCACTTGTTATATTAGCTGTTTTGAGCTATTTCAGTTATTCTTGTTGATGGATTATTGTAGACAGAAGGAAGTTTGTAAATTTTGCTAATAAACCTAATTAGCAATGGGGGGTTGAATCATTATGATTGTAACTGTAAAAAAAATATTTAGAATTTTACACATAATTGGCATCACTGTATCCTTAACTGATACTAAAAAAACTAAAGCATTATACAGTGGAACCTTGGATTACGAGCATAATTGGTTCCGGGAATATGCTCTTAAACGAAGTTACTCTTATATCAAAGCAAATTTTCCCATGGGAAATAATTGAAACTCAGACAATTCGTTCACAACCCAAAAATATTTACTGTATCTACAAAAACTTATTACAGTAATACAAAATGTACTGTATTCATGTAAAATTATTACAGTACACCAATACAAAATACTGTACAGTACAGAAAAAAAAACAGATTAAACTGCACGTTAGCTTACAATAGAATTGTAAAAAACATCCCAAATTTATTCTCCCCAAAATAAGGGCAGCACTAAGCCAAATGTGGGGTATAAATACTGCACAGGCAGATTACAGTACAAGCAATGTGCTGTACTGGTTAGCAGAAAGAAAGTACAATACTGTATCCACAAATGCGAATTGATAGAAATTCTATATAGTATATACTGTACTGTACAATGGTATACAGTAGATACAGAAAGTTACGGTACCTCCAGAGCGGGTCAGAGCGCGGTGAAAGGACAGAACCGAAAGTGTGCATGGTGAGTTTTTGCTCTTCTTGCAAAGCATTGCTCTTAAACCAAGTTACAAATTTTTAAAAATATTTGCTTGTCTTGCAAAATGCTCTCAAACCAAGTTACTCTTAATCCAAGGTTCCACTGTATTTATCCCACTTGTAATTGTTGTTAGCTCATCCTGCCTCCAAAGAAGATGTGATCAAAAATTGATACAAAATTGGTGCCCTAAAATGATACCAATAGACAATAAGCTCTTATGCAGCACGGTCTACATCGGAATATAAAACGGTTGGATCATTTTATGATCACACAAAACCAAATAACTATTTTTAAGTGTTTTTTTGTGTGCGCAAAAGTAGTAAGATCGAAAAAAACCCCACTAAACCGCTTGTAATCAAAATGCAGAATAACATTAGCATCATTTATATCGCAAAGTGAACAGCGTTACAAAATAGCAAAAGTGGAATGGTCTAGATAATGAATTATCATAATAATAACAAAATTAATAACATTCCGTGTATTTCAAAATGGTGGCATTAAAACCCCCCAATTCATCCCAGAAAAAAGAGGCCAGAGTCTTTCTGGAAAATGTTGTTCTCATCTCTTAAAATATAAAAACTTCGTTTCAATAAAGAGATTATACAAAAAGAGGCCAGAAAAAAATAAAAAGTGATTCTCAAACAGCAGAGATGTGAAAAGTTAAAAAAAAAAATATCGATGTCAACAACAGATCCTAAATAGCTGTGCCCTCCAGGGTTAATAGTACACCTAAATATGCTAGTATAGTACCACATTGAATAACAACTTTTCTTCAAAAGGGAATGTGATGTTAAAAAATTGGAATAATTGTTTTAAAAACTACATTTTTGTAAACAATTATTAATATTTTTCCTAAGTTGTGAAAATGAAAAAATAAAAGTAAAGTTTACATATTTCCAATTTTAGACACTGAGGGAAGGGAAGGAGCCTCAGACAATTGCCAAATGAAAACTACAGTAATGCTAACCACCAATACGATAACTGCAAAGGTGGGCAGTAACTGCTGACGTCGCTCCTCCTCTACCCCCCTTTGTTTAGAAAGGAAGGGGGAGATAACATTTGGAATCAAAGTGCAGCGCCATATTGTCGGTGATTTAACTGTGATAGAAATGTGTGCACAATGAACAACAGAGACTTAAGGGGGCTTTACACGTTGTGACATCGCTAGTGATTGCGAGCGATAGCACCCGCCCCCGTTGTTCCAGCGATATGTGGTGATCGCTGCTGTAGTGAACATTATTGCTACGACAGCGTCACACGCACATACCTTGTGGGCGACGTCGCTGTGACCGCCAAACAATCCCTCCCTCAAGGGGGAGGTGTATTTGGCGTCATAGTAACGTCACTGCGGCGTCACTAAGCAGCCGGCCAATAGAAGCGGAGGGGCGGAGATGAGCGGGACGTAACATCCCACCCACCTCCTTCCTTCCGTATTGCCAGTGGACGCAGGTAAGGAGATGTTCATTGCTCTTGCAGTGTCACACATAGCGATGTGTGATGCCACAGGAACAACGAACAACATCGTACCTGCAGCACTGATATTAACCCCTTCACAACTGGCCGATTTTTCGATTTCCGTTTTTTTTTCCGCCATTCTTTTTCTGAGAGACGTAACTTTTTTATTTTTCAGTCAATATGGTCATGTAAAGGCTCATTTTTTGCGGAACGAGCTGTACTTTTCAATGAAACCATAGGTTTTACCATATAGAAAATGGCTAAAAATTCCAAATGCAGAAAAATTGCAAAAAAAGTGCGATAGCACTATTGTTTTTGAGATATTTTATTCACTGTGTTCCCTGTATGGTAAAACTGATGTGTGGGTGTGATGCCTCAGGTCAGTGCGAGTTCGTAGACACCAAACATGTATAGGTTTACTTTTATATAAGGGGTTAAAAAAAACCCGGAAGTTTGTCTGAAAAAAGTGGCGCACGTTTTACGCCATATTCCGTGACCCGTAGAGTTCTCATTTTTTGGGATCTATGGCTCAGTGACAGCTTATTGTTTGCGACTCGAGCTGACGTTTTTAACGGTACCATTTTTGCGCAGATGCTACGTTTTGATCGCCTGTTATTGCATTTTGTGCAAAAGTTGTGGCGACAAAAAAAGTCATTTTGGCGTTTAGAATTTTCTTGCCGCTACGCCGTTTACTGATCAGATTAATTGATTTTATATTTTGATAGATCAGGCGTTTCTGAACGCGGCGATACCAAATGTGTGTATATTTTTTTATTTTTTTAACCCTTTAATTTTCAATGGGGCGAAAGGGGGGTGATTTGAACTTTTATGTTTTTTTGTTTTTTTTAAATTTTTTAAAACTTTTTTTTTAGTTTTTTTTTATTTTACTAGTCCCCCTAGGGGGCTATTGCGATCAGCAATCCGATCGCTCTGCACTATCTGCTGATCACAGCTACACAGCTGTAAACAGCAGATACGTGCACTTCCTGCTTCCCTGGCCTCCGTGTAAAGTGAAAGTAGTTCATGTCTAGCACAGGAGTCATCACATGACCTTGTGCTATCATGACAACAACCGGAAGTCATGTGATCATTTCATGTGACTTCCGGTATTGGGCGGTAAGTAAAACTTTACTGCGATCGCGTTTATAATGGCGCTGTCACATATTGACAGCGCCATTTCAGGGGTTAAACGGCACGAGCAGATAACGATTCTGCTCGTGCCTAGCAGGCATACTCTAAATGGGCCATAGTCAGCAGTTGGGTGCCGCAGGGATCTGTGCTAGGACCAATTCTTTTTAATCTCTTTATTAATGACCTTGTGGATGGGATTGATAGTAAAGTGTCAGTCTTTGCTGATGACACCAAACTATGTAGGATATTAAAAACTGACCTTGATAGTATATTACAAAAAGATCTGGATAAGATGTCAGAATGGGCAGATACTTGGCAAATGAGATTTAATGTTGATAAATGTAAAGTAATGCACCTAGGACGGAGTAATCCTATAACTGCGTATACATTAAATGGAAGTAAACTCGGGACTACAGCAGCACTCAATGTCAAGCAGCAGCTGCAAAAGCAAACAAGATTCTAGGGTGTATAAAAAGAGAGATTAGATCCCGTGATCCCAAAGTATTGTTACCCCTCTATAAATCGGGAATATGGGATTCAGTTTTGGGCTCCACATTTTAAAAAGGACATTCAGAAGTTAGAGTCAGTTCAAAGGCAGGCAACTAGACTACTACAAGGAATGGAAGGCCTCCCATATGATGACAGGTTGAAAAAGTTAGATATGTTTAGCTTAGAAAAAAGACGTCTCAGAGGAGATCTCATTTATATGTATAAATACATGTGTGGTCAATATAAAGGACTGGCACATGACTTATTTCTTCCAAAGACAATACTAAGGACCAGGGGGTAGTCACTGCGAGTGGAAGAAAAGCGATTCCGACAGCTAAATAGGAAAGGGTTCTTTACAGTTAGAGCAGTCAGACTGTGGAATGCCCTACCACAAGAGGTAGTAATGGCAGATACTATAACAGCTTTCAAAAAAGGGCTGGATGATTTCCTCAGTACACACAACATTGTTGGCTATAAATGACTTTGTGACCAAATGTAGAACTGGTGGAGGAAGGTTGAAAAAGATGGACCTAGGTCTGTTTTTCAACCTTAGCAACTATGTAACTATGTAACACATCTCAGCTGTGAAAATAAGCTGGGATGTGCGCCGATCGTGGCATGCTGCTGCCAGCAGACCGCGGGCAGTAACGTTATGACCGCTAGGACGTAATTTTACTGCCCGCGGTCGTTAAGGGGTTAAGGAAATGAGCGACGTGTCAATGATCACCGTTTTGAAACGATTTTGGGATCGTTGATCGTTGATCGTCGCTCATTAGAGAAAGCCATGGAACCCATAGGGTGTAGGGGCGACATGACAGCCCGGAGGGTAGGGAGTTGATGGGGTTAAACAGTGTTGGTTCATTTAGCAATGAGGAAAAGAAGGTGATTGGTTAGGGGGTGGAGTGTGGTGGAAGGAAAGGAGGGAGCTTTATGGTGTATATAATAGGAGGTGGGAGTCCATTACCTCCTCTTGCATTTCCTGGATGACAGCTTGGATGGGCTGGGGAACCTCCATCATGACATCCAGCCTGATGGATCTGGACATCGCAGATCTGCAGCTTGGACGGGCTGGGGAACCTCCATCATGACATCCAGCCTGATGGATCTGGACATCGCAGATCTGCAGCTTGGACGGGCTGGGGAACCTCCATCATGATGTCCTGAGGAATCCTCGGATCTGGTCAGCATGGCGGTGCAGGGCGCTCAGGCAGTGCAGTCCCACACCCAGGCTGCCTGGGTGTCTCCTCGGCACCTCCCCCCCCTCTTTGCTGCAGTGCTGGCAGTTTCAGGACTCGCCGGGGTCTTTTGGGGAAGGTGGGGGTGAGGAGGACAACGTGAGAGCCCCCACTCCCGTGGGGACCCTCCGCAGCTGGGTGGGCAGCGGTAGCTTGCAGCGCCCGCTCTGGCTGTCGGGAGGAATCTCCTGCAGGGCCGCGACGGCCGAAAAGGGGGCGTGTCAAGCCCGGGGGCCTACTTCCGGTGTGAGGCCTCAGGCTGGATTTTTTGAGCGATGCGGCCGCTCCCGGCAGGGAGCGCGCCCAGCGGCGGTGGATGGACAACACCCCCCCCTCCCTCCACGGGGCGGGCGGAGGACGGCTGCCTACAGGGTCACCTCACCTGTGTGGTTGGATTATTGGGACCGGAGGACTGGGCGCAGCAGGCGGCGGCGAGGAGGAGACAGGAGGCGCCTGCAGGGTCACCTCACCTGTGTGGCTGGATTATCGGGACCGGAGGACTGGGCGCAGTAGGCGGCGGCGAGGAGGAGACAGGAGGCGCCTGCAGGGTCACCTCCCCTGTGTGGCTGGATCATCGGGACCGGAGGACTGGGCGCAGCAGGTGGCGACGAGGAGGAGACATGAGGCCTGCTGTCTATCCTGGAGCAGGCATTGGGACAAGGGTGCAGCTCTCATCAGTAGCGGCTTCCCCCAGGAGGGGAGCGCCCAGCATTGTGGAGGCGACAATCGGCCCAAACAGGGCATGTGGACACGGTGCTCCTGGCGTCAGGGGGCGAACCCGGCGGGCATACGGTGCCTGCAGCTTGAGGGACTGTCCCGGGATCAGCGACGGACGACTGGCGAAAAGGACGGTGACGGCTGATCTGAGGGCGTCCTCTGGAGGCAGCCTGGCGCGGTAATCAATTTAAGTTTCAGCCTTTTTGTAGTGGTGGGGGGACAGTCGCTGTAGTGGAGTAGTGTCTGGAAATATGGGTAGCAGCTAGGGGGGTTTGGAGCATGTGGTTAGTTCATAGGTCGGTTGGTGCCGTGGTCCCCGGGGGGGTGTGGGTTCATGTTCTGGAGGCCAGGGGCAGAGTTACGGACGGGGTGGTCTCATGGCAGCGGGACTGTGAGGGTGCAGGTGGCGTCAGGTCCGGTGGTTACAGTTGCAGGTTGGGGATGGCGAGGTTCGGCGTTTACCGCAGTTTAGGTCTTGTGAGACTTGGTTAAGGGGGCTGATGATTGCGGCACATGTGAGCGGGTGAGACGGCACAGTTATTGAAGGTTTGCTGGGGTGTTTCATTATTAATCTTCTGATGCATGGTGGTTCTTATTGGATGAATTATGGTGGGTAAGGTAAAGGGGCGAGGGGTCCCGCGGTACGGTGTGTGCGAGGAGTTTTCAGGGGGTTTTTGTGAGTGATGTGTAGGTGCGGGGCCCCGGTATGGTGCGAGGGTTGCTGTGGATAAGTGAATAAAGGAGAGCGGAAATGTAGGAGAAGGTGAAGTGTTGGTTGCTGTAATGGGCTTGTAGGTTTGCAACCGCATCAATGGTAACATGGGATTAATTTGTGGCTAGTCAGCATGTTATCCCATTGTGGAGGTTGGTGCTGGGAGGAATGTTGAGTCCAGCGTGACTGAATTGGTGTCAATGTAGGTGCTGGGCAGCTTTGGGCTGCTGTGGGTGAACTCGGTTAATCAGCAATGGTGGGCTGCGCGGACGGAATAATGGAGTTCTTCGGACAGCCGTGATTACGGGTGGGGACTATGCGAGTTATGGTTTGGACTAGAGGATTGGGTACTTGTGGTGCATGGAGTGTAAGTCGGAAAGCTTAGGGCCATCTGGTATTATTGGGTGTTTTGCATGGGTGGACTCCTGGCATCTGTGGGCTGGTGGAGTCTATTTAATATTCATATACAATTTAAAAAAAAAAAAAAAAAAAAAGGAATGCTTGGCCCGGTGGTAGGTATGGGCATCTGGGTAATGGTTTGCTTAGGGAGTCGTGGTGCTCCGGTCTCACGGCACGAAGGTATTTGGTTTGAAGGTGCAGTTGTGCGTTACGGGAAAATAGTGGTACGCCCCTCGGTGGTCGGCTTTGAGCGGATACGATGGTGTGGCCAAGGTTTTAATTTATCTTGGGGTGTAATATGAGAGCTCAAAGGGGGTTGCGTGTCACAAGGTTTTCCTTGAGATCGAAAGTCCCGGACATGGTGTTTGGTAAAGTTGTGTCTCCTGATGCCCATAGTTGCATATGGAGTCAATCGGGCCAGTGGTGTGGCTGCAATTTTCCGGTGGGCATTGTAGTACAGGGAGCTTGTCGTGGTCCAGTTTGCGGAGGCAAGCGAACTATGCATTATGGTTGGAGGTGTTGTTGGGGACCTTGGGATCAAAGGTAATGCTTCAATATCTTCGCCTCAGTAAGGGGTACAGGGCGATGGTTGCGGTTGTTTTGTTTTTTGAGGCCGTGTTAATTTTGGGGTGGAGCATGGTTCCGTTAGGCCGTGTGGGCCTCGTTGAAATTAAGTGGGCCTGATTTCGGATGAAGAAGGTCTATTAGTGTGGTAGTTGAGTATGTGGGAAGATTTTGGGATTTTCTGGGGAAGACAGCTCGAGCCTCTGTTGTTGTCAGAGGGTGTGATGGCGGAATAAATCGGTCAGGGAAGGCAGGTAGTGATATTTGGCTCTGGGGAAGCTGCAAGGTCAGCTGTAGGGGAACTTTCAAGGCTATGGATTGCAGTCGTTTTACAGCGGGGTTTCACTTTAGTGGTTTCCTGGGAGAACTAGGTTTGGGGTGCGAAGTGACCCAGTAGCATAAGCAGTGTGAGTGTCATCCTGTTGTTGTATCTCAACCCCAGTGGTGGTTTAATTCAGCTGGAGACAGGAGGAGGACTGACTGTACAGGGTGACTGTACAGTGGTTCTTTGGTCGTTACTGGGGAGGATGATGGTACAGTCGGTACTGCATTTAATTGGTTATAATAAGGCCAGCGGGGCATGGTGTGGATTCCGGTATAGTTTGGGAGCTTGTGGCATGGTGGGCCTGAGTGGCCGTCACAGGGACCCGGTGGCTCCTGCCACCAAGGATCAGGGGAGTGCGGTGCAGTAAGGTGGACTGGGTACGCTGGCTGGTGCATATATTGGATGCTCAGAGTTTAAGTGATAGATGGAAAGGTTTTAATGGTTGGTTTGGCTTGCAAGTTGGGGGAGCAAGCGTTGGGTGTGTGGGGGTCCAGGTCACGCAAGGTGTCACGTGGCCTGTTCTGTGGCGGGGGTAGGTCTGGTCCAGAGGCGGTTTAACGGATAATGTTATTTGATTGGAGAGTCACTTGTAGGATATAGTGGCTCCGGTTACAAGGATCTTGCAGGCATGGGTCCTGCAAGGTGGGGGGTATTGATCCGTAGGTGATTCATACCTCATCTCCGGCCCGGTGTGTGTTGCGGCCAGGGATCATGTTTTGGTGGTGGAAGGTGGTTTCTGGACCGGGCCTACCCAGGGTTACGTATTACGTACTGTATTATTATTATTATGGTATTACCTATTGTTAAATGTTGGGGACGCCCGTTGGACGGTGCCCCCTTGTGTTAGTGTGTAAACAATAGGCAATAAAGGGCTGCTGTGGCCATTTTTTACCAAGTCGCAAGCAGTGTCCGTGATATTATTGATACCGGGTAAGGGTAATTGGGAATAATATAGGAATCAACGACCGGAAATCCCTCCTGGAAATGTCATGTCACATGCTGCGATGTCGCTACCGGCATCGGATGTGTGTCACTAATGACGTGACCCCGAAGATATATCGGTAGCGATGTCGCAGCGTGTAAAGTACCCTTTACTTAGGAGCAGTCAGGATTTGTGAGAAAGGAGGAGCGTAAGCACCAGTGGAGCGGTGAGGACCATCGAGTGAATGAAAAGGTCTTGGCGGCAGAATCAAGGTCAGCACTTAGCTCTGGGCTTCAAAAACATGGAGCCAGGCTGCACTCTGCATATCCCAGCAAGAGAGCGCAGTGCACAACTGATACAGCCCCGGCATAGGAGAACGGGTCGGAGACCAACCCTAATTTTTTATCCCCATGTACCACATTTGCTGTGTGTAAATGTCCTGCAATGACACGTATACAATATCAAATAGAAATGGCAGCCCCCAGTGGCTCCATAAAAATGAATTAAAAAAAATTGAAGCAACTAATTTTTTAACATTTTAAAATATAAATTAAATATACTACTTATTTATTAGAAATGTTATACATATCTTTAACAAGGTTGTCCAGGACTAACATATTGGTGACTATTCTAGGTTATCGATTTGAAGTCTATGGGGTCCAAAACCCAGAACCCCACAACTTATCTAATATCTGCTCCAACATCGATCGGATATAAACAATGTATAGAGCAGAACTCCAATGCTCTGTATGTTGTTTAGTGGCCGCTGCTGAGTACTGCAGGTTATCTCTCCGTTATATGAATTGCTTACATCCAGCTCTACAGATAGGACATCAATATTAGTCCCAGACAACCTTACGTTTTCCCAGTTTGAAAGCCAAGGACAAGTATAGTGGAGATATTTTTTCTTTAGACTATACCCACTAAGTAAAGTCACTGTCCCAGACATAGGCAACCAGAAATTCAGACAGGGTTTCCATTATCATTTTTACATTTTTAATGAGGACGACAAATGTTTGGTAGTTCTGGAGCCAGTGTAAAAGCATTGTAAAAATATATCAGATCTTTACAGACTTGACCTAATATTTGCAAGAGAAAAATTACAACTTTATTCCGACTTGTTATCAGTAAGATGCAAGAAGGAATCAGAAGAAACTACTAGACATTTTTCAGAAGAATCAGAAGAAACTAGAACCGGAAGAAACCAAAAGAGATTCGTAACACGGCTATACACACTGTCCATTATCAGTGAATTTAGATATATCCTGTTACAGCTTATGGACACTATGGGGGTTGTCACTTTAAAGCCTGACCAATAAGCCATACTGGAGAGCCCCTGTCTTACAATCTCAATAATTCCACATTATGAATGTGAGTATCAACCCATACAAACAATAGAATTACATGTCTCCATCTATTGTCCTAAAATGTGGACAGACATCCTTGATATATGGGTATGTGGCAGAAACAAGTTAATGGATCCACCCTTGATAAGCCTGTATCATTGGGTGCAGTGGCCCTTTGAGCCCAATGCAGTGGAGCCGAGTAGAGGGAATACGTTTCTTGATGCCACCCTCATCTGCTCTCTTAATCACAGGTCCACCTTCATCAGCGTCCCCATCTTAGCTCCCAATTGTGTACCAATACAATGTAAATTTGATTATTTGTGTAGAAGACGAGCCCGGCCGCAGTTCTACAGACACAAGCCCATTTGATTATTGTCCAACAACAAACACTACAGCTGCAGATTCCAAATGAAAAACTATTGTTTGCGATTGAGGTAATTTCGGAGCTGGCTGCTCTCTTCTAAAAGGCAGAGTATTTATCTTTCCCTCAGGGTGTGCTTATCCCACAATTCCCAGACTTTTTAATGGGCCTCTGTAGCGTCAACTGCATTACGAATATTCCTTGCAATCATCTTTGAGATGTATGAAAGGCTGACCATCTGTGAGAGCATCATGCGTCAGTCTTGATCATCCCCTTCCTTCACAACACATCAAAATCCTTTAAAGAGTTGGTCACTACTCGGGCAACCCCTTCTTAATCAAAACGTTTGCCTACATTAAAATAAAAACACATACTCACCTCCGATGCCAAAATGATTCCAGTGATGTTGGCACTTGCTCTCTCAGGGCTCACGTGAGGTTGTTGCATCACATGAGCCTAGCACTCAATCACCTCCGGCTTCACTGTTCCCACCTTCAGATGAATCAAACATCAGGAGGAAGTCAGAGCTGCCCACATCCTCTTTATGTTTGATATGTCTGAAGGCGAGGACAGTGGAAGTTGGCACTGAGTGGGAGTAAGGCGGGCTTTGCACGTTGCGACATCGCAAGCCGATGCTGCAATGTCACATGCGATAGTCCCCGCCCCGTCGCAGGTACGATATCTTGTGATAGCTGGGGTAGCGAAAATTATCGCTACGCCAGCTTCACATGCACTCACCTGCCCTGCGACCGTCGCTCTTGCCGGCGACCTGCCTCCTTCCTAAGGGGGCGGGTCGTGCGGCGTCATAGCGACGTCACACGGCAGGCGGCCAATAGCGGCGGAGGGGCGGAGATGAGCAGGATGTAAACATCCCGCCCACCTACTTCCTTCCGTATAGACGCCGGCGGCAGGTAAGGAGATGTTCCTCGCTCCTGCGGCTTTACACACACAGCAATGTGTGCTGCCGCAGGAACGAGGAACAGCATCGTACCTGTCGCGGCAGTGTAATTATGAAAAAGTCGGAGTCTGCACCGATGATACGATAACGACGCTCTTGCGCTCGTTAATCGTATCATCTAGGATTTACACAAAACGATGTCGAAAGTGACGCCTGATGTGCGTCACTTTCGATTTGACCCCACCGACATCGCACGTGCGATGTTGCAACGTGCAAAGCCGCCCTAAGGCTCATGTGACATAACAACCTCACGCGAGCCCTGAGAATGCGAACATCAACATCAGTGGAATGGCGTCAGCACCGGAGGCAAAAATAGCTGTTATTATTTTAACATGGGCAAATGCTCCGATTAAGAAGGAGTTGTCTGAGTAGTAGACAACCCTTTTAAGAATTGATTATTGATACTTCTCTAGATCAGAAGAATCAATCGGCCAACAACCAACTCTCACAGATCAAGTGCTCTTGTGTTCTTTATGAAAAAGCCACTGACTGACAAGTTGGCCGGTGACTTATCTCCAGGAAAACATGCGATCGTTAGTCCAAAATTGGAGAAATTATAGGTAATATTCAACTCCATTCACAATTTCCAAGTCAGGTGGCTGCAGAAATCGTGGTATAAACTGAATAAGTCATAGGATATTTCTCTTTTCTCTCCAACCTTGACTAAATATAATAAAAGACCAGATGTGTTTATAGCATTGCTCCTCACACTAACTTAGATATTTCCTGGTAGAATACCTATAAATGTATATGAAGTTGTTACATACAGTATGACTTTACACAATAGAGCACTCTGTGTATACTCACATGATATGAAGACCTCTCCTCTCTGTTCAGCGGACTTGTTACGTACATACGGCCAGAGATGGGGTCTATGTTAAAGATTTCCATTGGTGGCTGATCAGCCCCGACACCAGTAATGCTGTAACGAATCATACTCTCTCTGTCCTTGTCTGAACGGATCTGAAAGACATACAGAAAAAAAAATGTAACTTGAGAAATGAACGAACACTCAGAGGTCTAGTACTAGGTTGCTTCGACTTCATATGCATAACAAGAGGCATGTATGTGGGTTAGATGTGCAGTTGGCTGTGGTTTTGCAGAAGTGCCTATGGCTGCCTTATTGTGTATCTATTGTAAGACGTTTGCATGGAGTCCATTGCTCATATGTACTTCTTACGTGTCTTCTCCTATAATATAATAAACAGTATAAAGAGTCATATAATAGAAATGTAAAAAGATTTTACAACGTTACACAAAATGTACCCCTGTGGATATGTGTGCGCCATAATCATGTGTATATATACTGTATATTGCGTCAAATCATTCAATACAGTATGTACGGCAGCGGGAGTAATTGATGGCTTGGTGGTGGGGCCAAACATCAGCTCCACAGATTGATGAAAGTAGGGTTGTTTTCTTATGTGTCTGACAGAGAAAAGGTAGGAGATAATTACAAGTATATATATATATATATATATATATATATATATATATATATGTGTGAAGGTCACTTTGTCAGATGTAGATTCCATCTGCCTTCATTTCCCTGACATTTCCTGGAAGATAATGAGCACATTCACCAGTTAATCACAGCGAGTCCTTTGCTTCTCTTTCATAATAGTCTTGTTCTCTTGTGATCCTAGCTATCATTTCTAAGCTCTCGCATCGATTCCTAGTGGACCTCTCACTCTCGGACCTGAAGGTCATAGCACGGAGGGAACCATCTGTCTCAAGAATGGACAGACTCAGCAAGCATGGGTCATTACTGGAGAAGAAAGATAATTGAACCCATAATGCAAAGAACACATGTGTGACAACCTTAAATAACGGGCCGGTTCTACAGTTATCTCTTCACAGGAACATAGATTAATGAAGGTTTCTCATTAAAACCATATAAAAGTTCCATACCTGGTGCACGGGGTAATAAGAACATTAGTCATTGGCTTAGCAGACATGTCCCCATTAGGGAAGCCTATATACGGCAGACATTGGCTCACACACATTAAGACTGTCCTACAGTCAAAAGATAAAGGTTTTATATGGCAGCGAGCCCCTGAAGCTTATCTGATTTGCCGGTGACCTTGGATCGCCGCTCGTCTTTAGCACTTTGCAGTTTTTATAATACAAAGTATTCTTCCATGAAAGAGTTCTCAAACTTTTACGAACCAGAAAAAGTTACTAAGGAAGCTAATTATTTATGGTGGAAAGTGACAACTTGTGTTATTTCAATTCACTGTACAGCCACAAGCCAAAGTAAGACCATTATCACCTGAATGACCATGACAGGTAGCCCTATATTATCTGGTAATGAGCAAAGAAATGATGATGTTGCCACTGCTTTAACAACCTGTACAATAAAATTAAACAGTAAAACCCGCCACAAAAATATAGAATAGTCATTTTTTTTGTGTTCACCTACCTTCCCAATAAAAGAATTTAAAGTTAACCAATAAATATTACATGCCCCAATATTGTACCACTGAAAACTTTAAGGAGCTTATTCACCACACTTTTTTACTGAAAGGGGTATTCTCACCTCAAAGATCCTATCCTAATATGTAGTAGGTGTAAAAATAATAATATTAGCACATACATAATATTAGCACATAAAAATGTAGTATAGGTCTTCATTATGATTCATTATGTCGCTTACCTCACGTTCAGGGCATTGCAGGACCTTAGGTATCCATGGTGACAACAACGAGCAACTAACTGACTATATGTGTGGCCACAACCATGGATACCTAAAGGTCCTGCAATGCCCTGAGATACAGTAAAGGCCTCTTTACACGCTGCGATATCGTTACCAATATCGCTAGCGTGCGTACCCGCCCCCATCGTTTGTGCGACACAGGCAAATTGCTGCCCATGGCGCACAAAATCGCACGGACCCGTCACACTACTTACCTGCCTAGCGATGTCGCTGTGACCGGCAAACCGCCTCCTTTCTAAGGGGGCGGTCCGTTTTGCGACACATCGACGTCACTAAGCGGCCGCCCAATCAAAGCGGAGGGGCGGAGATGAGCGAGACGTAACATCCTGCCCACCTCCTTCCTTCCGCATTGGCGGCGGCCGCAGGTAAGGAGATGTTCCTCGTTCCTGCGATGTCACACATAGCGATGTGTGCTGCCGCAGGAACGACGAACAACATCGTCACAGCATTAGCAACGATAATCGAGATTGGGGGGGGATGTCACCAATGAGCGATTTTGAACATTTTTGCGACGATTCAAAATCGCTCATAGGTGTCACACACAACAACATCGCTAAAGCGGCCGGATGTATGTCACAAATTCCGTGACCCCAGCGAGATCGCTTTAGCGATCTCATAGCGTGTAAAGCGGCCTTTAGTGACATAGTGAATTTTAAGAACTATACTACATTTCTAATTGAGATATTTGCTAATATTATTATTATACCTATTACATATTGAGATAGGATGTTGGAGGTGGGAATACCCCTTTAAATGTATGTACAGTATTTGGGACTAAAAATTAGTTTTTCAGTTGGTTTCATTAAAATGTTTGTACTGTTTTGCTTTTAGAAACTCTCAAATTGGTCCATTAGAATTAGTTAACTAATGGATTCTCAATTAACCCATTGTGCAGTCCGCTTTAGACGGTGCAACACAGAGGCTACACTTGTCAAATGGTGCTAAATGTTCAAAGCACCACACCAACGTTTTTTATTTTACCGCTGGAGTGGTGCTTTAAGGGTACATGCACACGATCCGGACTCACTGCGTCTTGGACTCAGCGGGTCCTGACCTGCGGGGCCGCGAGATGCCTCGGTAGGAGGTTGCAGCTGCTCGTACCCATGATCAGGGCTTGGGCAGTTGCGTTCTCTCGCTTGTGTTCTTCCTTTGGAGCAAACGTGAGACTCTGCAGTAAACAACTGACATGCTGTGGTCTGGAAAGTCGCACCGCAGGTCAGTGTTTGCTGCGGGAAAAACAAGCACAGTGGGCACGGGATTTCTAGAAATCTCATCCACTGTGCTTGTACTGTACAATGCAGCGTTTTAGACAGAGCTGAAGCTTGCAGAATCCAAAATGCTGCAAACACTGATCGTGTGCACATACCCTAAATGTAAGACCCCTGTCGTATACTCACCTTCCAACGGCTTCATCTTCTATCACCGCCGCTCCGGTTGGTCTCCTGTAATTTGTGACTAGTGTTTCATGGAGCTGGAGGTCACAACTCAATACAAGTGTATAAGAGTCTCGTTCTGGCTCTTATAGACTTGCATCGACAGTTCTGACTTCCAAACAGTCAGAAGTGGCAATCACAAGATGATGCTGCAGGACTGGATCGGCCTCTGTAAACGGTAAAGATGCCAGAGGGTGAGTATAAGACCGGGGGAAGAGACCTTAGATTAGAAGCACCACTCTAGTGCTGAAACAAAACTATTGGAGTAGTACTTTACAGAAACCCAATTACAAAAATTATTTTCAGCCAAAAACACATACAGTTAAGTATGAAAAAGGAAAACTAAATTCTTCAAACCCAAATTAAGCTGCATCAATTGAGAACCCAAACACTCATGAGGCCTGCTTAATTAGATAAATCTTAAGACTCACATCATTGAATTACGTTGTTACACACTATGCCTTTGTGGACAACAATTGTACATGTGGATGTTTTCATTCTGTATTTTTATACTACACATTAACTTCAAATAAAAAAAATAAGCAAAATATATGTGTGTGAAGAAACATATAATAGGAGCCGCGTCAGACTGATTCCCAATGATAATGCATTTCCATGATGCTATTTATACCACTATATCAACAGGTAGTGATTAATGTACGTGGAGTCCGGACAGGATCAACGACTTGATTTTTTATTTCTTTTTGGGCAGCTTCTTAAAGAGATCACACAGCTAACATTTTTTTTACGATCGAATAAGAAAAACATAATAAATCATTAAGATTTTATCGATACATGTCTAAAGCCCGCTTTACACGCTACAATATATCTTACAATGTGTCGGCGGGGTCACGTCGTAAGTGACGCACATCCGGCATCGTAAGGTACATTGCAGTGTGTGACAGGTACGTGCGATTGCGATTGAACGTTAAAACGTTCATCGCATACACGTCGTTGAATCCTGACGAATTGCACGTCGGGTTGTTCAATGTTCCCGAGGTACCACACATTGCAGTGTGTGACACCCCGGGAACATTGAACAGATCTTACCTGCATCCCGCGGCTCCAGCCGGCAATGTAGAAGGAAGGAAAGAGGGGAGCGGGATGTTTACGTCCCGCTCAGCTCCGCCCCTCCACTTCTATTGGCCGGCTGCCGCGTGACGTCGATGTGACGCGGAACGTCCCTCCCACTCCAGGAAGTGGACGTTCGCCTCCCACATCGAGGTCGTATGGACGGGTAAGTACGTGTGACAGGGGTTAATCGTTTGTGTGGCACGTTCAACAAATTGAACGTGCCACACATACGATGGGGGCGTTGCAAATCGCATACGATATAGTATGCGAGATTGCAACGTGTAAAGCAGGCTTTAGTCACTCATAATTCTGATATGCAGAGAGTAGCTGCATTCATTGTGAGCTGTAGAAGGATGATTACAATCATAATCATTAGTGATGAGTGAGCACTACCATGCTCGGGTGCTCGGTACTCGTAATGAGAAGGTCGGGTGCTAGGACGGGTTCGACTCATGTATCAAGTATATTGGAAGTCACGCAGTTTTCCAGAAGATCTTCGAGAAAATGCTTGACTTCCATTATACTCGGGTACTCGAGTTGCGCTTATCCAAGTGTCCAGCTGCTTGTTACAAGGACTGAGCCCCTGAGCATGGGAGTGCACTGCTCACTCATCACTAATAATAATCTGGGTCAGTTTCACCAGCTTCAAAAAAAAAAATCAAGGTCACATCAATTATTTTCTTTTACAGACGACAAAAAGTGCCCTATTTTTATGGACTGTCCAGGAATTTCAGGATAGTTGGCAAACTTAAAAAAAAGTGCATGCTTCATCAAATGCCATGTATTGGACTGATCTCAGTTAGTGATGAGCGAGCATGCTTGTAACTACTCGGTACTCGCACGAGTATCGCTGTACTCGGGCTGCTCGGCGGGGACCGAGTAATCTCGCGATACTCGTGCTGTACTCGTGGTCTTCATTTCTGCATGTTGGCGCTCTTTTGAGAGCCAGCCCTCATGCAGGGATTGGCTGGCAGACCACTGCAATGCCACAGCCCTGTTAGTTGTGGAATTGCAGTGATTGGCCGGCCTGCACAGCGTGACCGAGCCTTTATACCGGCCGGCGCGCTGTGCTCTGCTCACAGCCATCCAGACAGTCAGTGCAGGGAGAGTGTCGCTGATCCAGGGAAAGCTTTGCGGCCCTTTATAGTTAGTTCCGGAGCAGGGCTGCAAACAGTGTGACCAGAAGTCCTTCTCAGGACTATTCTAGTTGTATACAGGCAGGCAGGGTATAGCCAGGTCGGAGTACAGTAGCAGAGTCCTTCTCAGGACTATTGTTGCTATATACAGGCAGGGTATAGCCAGGTCGGAATACAGGCTAGTGACCAGAAGAGTCCTTGTCAGGACTATTGTAGCAGTATACAGGCAGGCAGGCAGGGTATATAGCCATTCCTAGTGGTGACCGTATACCAGCCTTCATCATATCTGGGGCTGGTGTACACAGTCTAAAACAGTCCAGATAGTGTCTGACTTCTCAGTAATTGTCGCTCCTAAAAACCAGTTAGGTTCTTATTGCGTCCGTGCTTGCATTTAAAAACAGCACGTGTGTGTCTGTCGGTGGCAGCGTACAGGTGCACGTTTTGCACAAACTATTATATAACGCACAAGTCTAGTGTATAATACACGTCAGTCAGCAGTGTCTGATAGTGTCAGACTTCTCAGTAATTGTCGCTCCTAAAAACCAGTTAGGTTGTCATTGCGTCCGTGCTTGCATTTAAAAACAGCACGTGTGTGTCTGTCGGTGGCAGCGTACAGGTGCACGTTTTGCACAAACTATTATATAACGCACAAGTCTAGTGTATAATACACGTCAGTCAGCAGTGTCTGATAGTGTCAGACTTCTCAGTAATTGTCGCTCCTAAAAACCTGTTAGGTTCTTATTGCGTCCGTGCTTGCATTTAAAAACATCACGTGTGTGTCTGTCGGTGGCAGCGTACAGGTGCACGTTTTGCACAAACTATTATATAACGCACAAGTCTAGTGTATAATACACGTCAGTCAGCAGTGTCTGATAGTGTCAGACTTCTCAGTAATTGTCGCTCCTAAAAACCTGTTAGGTTCTTATTGCGTCCGTGCTTGCATTTAAAAACATCACGTGTGTGTCTGTCGGTTGCAGCGTACAGGTGCACGTTTTGCACAAACTATTATATAACGCACAAGTCTAGTGTATAATACACGTCAGTCAGCAGTGTCTGATAGTGTCAGACTTCTCAGTAATTGTCGCTCCTAAAAACCAGTTAGGTTCTTATTGCGTCCGTGCTTGCATTTAAAAACAGCACGTGTGTGTCTGTCGGTGGCAGCGTACAGGTGCACGTTTTGCACAAACTATTATATAACGCTCAAGTCTAGTGTATAATACACGTCAGTCAGCAGTGTCTGATAGTGTCAGACTTCTCAGTAATTGTCGCTCCTAAAAACCAGTTAGGTTCTTATTGCGTCCATGCTTGCATTTAAAAACAGCACGTGTGTGGCAGTCGGTGGCAGCGTCAGGCTCCATATTGTCCCTGGATAGAGACGTGCATGATGGCCTGTAAACATGAAATGCCCATTGTAAGGAAGTGGGTCTATTGTAGTATAGCCCTTAGGCAGGGCAGCCAAAAATTTGGAGGCTCCACATTGTCCCTGGATAGAGATGTGCATGAGGGCCTCAAAACATTGTTCCCATTGCAAAGGAGCGGGTCTCCTGTCGTTGTAATGCCCATTCAGAAAGAATGGGCGAAAAAATTTACCACTGGGGGTATACCTGAAACAACGGCTTAACTATTGTAACGGTCACCATGATGGCGCATGAGGAGAAGGAGGAGCAGTCCAGCGATTAGCCAAAGTCCAGAAGTGTGTTACCATGGGTGAGTGGAGGTACATGGCAAATTCCCGTTACAAACTTTAAATTCCGCTGTCATTTGCTGGTGGTGTGTAGTGAAGTCTGGCCAAATCCAACCCTTGTTCATCTTGATCAGAGTCAGCCTGTCTGCATTTACAGTTGACAGGCGGGTGCGTTTATCTGTAATGATTCCACCTGCGGCACTAAAAACACGCTCTGACAAAACGCTAGCGGCAGGGCAGGCCAGGACTTCCAAGGCGTAGAGAGCCAATTCATGCCACGTGTCCAGCTTGGATACACATTAATTGTAAGGCACAGAGGAATGTCGGAGTACAGTTGTTTGATCTGCAAGGTACTCCTTGAGCATCTGACCAAACTTAGGATTTCTTGTGGCACTACCCCTCACCTCAGGGGCTGTGGTATGTGAGGGGCTGAGAAAACTGTCCCACATCTTAAAGACTGTTCCCCTACCTCTGGCGGATTGGACTTGTGCCCCTCTCGGCTGTACGCCTTGGTTGTCCACTGATTCCTGACCTATGCCGCTAGCGTTTTGTGAGGGGAATGCTTTGCCTACTTCCGTGACTATGGCCTTCTGGAACTGCTGCATTTTGCCTGACCTCTCTGCCTCGGGAATAAGAGACATAAAGTTCTCCTTTTAGCGTGGGTCTAACAGTGTTACCAACCAGTAATGATTGTCGGCCAAGATGTTCTTAACGCGAGGGTCACGAGACAGGCAGCTTACCATAAAGTCAGCCATGTGTGCCAGACTCTTAACAGCCATCACTTCAGTATCCTGACCAACACGATGACTGAACATGCTGTCCTCCTCCTCCTCCTCATCATCTACCCTGTCCTCTGGCCAGCCACGCTGAACCGAGGATATGACTGCATGTCATATCCTCAATTTGGCCAGAGAGTTGCTCCATGTCTTCATCCTCCTCCTCGTCATAGTCCTCCACTGCACGTTGTGATGAGACGAGGCTGGGCTGTGTGTTATCACCCACACCCACTACTGTTTCTTGCTCAAACTCATCGCGCTCCGCCTGCAATGCATCATGGTTGTTTTTTGAGCAGAGACCATTTTAGAAGGCAGAGAAGCGGTATGGTGACGCTAATAATGTCGTCATCGCCGCTCACCATCTTGGTGGAGTCCTCAAAGTTTTGGCGGATGGTGCATAGGTCGGACATCCATCTCCACTCCTCAGGTGTTATGTGTGGAGTTTGACCCATTTCCCGACGGCTTAGGTGATGCAGGTACTCAACAACTGCCCTCTTCTGCTCACATATCCTGACCAACTTGTGCAGAGTTGAATTCCAACGCGTGGGGACATCACACACCAGTCTGTGTGCCGGAAGATGCAAACGGCGTCTTAAGCCGGCAAGGCCGGCTGAAGCAGTAGGTGACTTTCGAAAATGTGCAGACAGGCGGCGAACTTTTACCAGCAGATCAGACAGCTCTGAGTATGACTTTAGAAACCGCTGAACCACGAGGTTGAGCACATGGGCCACGCATGGAACATGTGTCAGCTGGCCTCGCCTCAAAGCCGCCACCAGGTTCCGGCCATTGTCACACACGACCTTTCCTGGCTTTAGGTTCAGAGTTGTGAGCCAGTGATCTGCCTGCTGTTTCAGAGCTGTCCACACCTCTTCTGCATTGTGGGGTTTGTCACCTATGCAGATTAGCTTCAGCACTGCCTGTTGCCGCTTCGCCGAGGCAGTGCTGCAGTGCTTCTGTGTCGCCCTGGACAAGCCAGGGGCTACAGAGCACAACACTTAAACACCCCACACTCCCTGCAGGCATATCATAGTCAAAACACAAAATCCTTGTTGCCTTCCCCAGGGGCTGTTGTCCACACCAGGGTGTGGAGCCAGGCGGTTGGTCTCCACCCACCGAGGAGGAGGGAAAACACAGGCAGTGAGAGTTAAGCTAAGGAAGTGGAAGGAGGAAAGTAGTAGAGAGGAGAAAAGTGACAGCAAGAGCCTGAAGTTGGTCCGGGTGTGTGGCCCGGACAGGACAGCAAGGTTGGCAGGATGTGGTGACCGTCTGCAGTGGAGGCCGATTGGAGTCTGCCGTAAGGACCGTGGACGGGTGGTGACCCGGCCGTACCGGACCGGTATACAAAGAGAAGCCAGCACCATTGGCAGAGGACTTTCGGATCCCGGCAAGGCTTGGTGTCGCCGTGAATTTGCCAAATCCGTTAGTGAAGGGGACCTCAGGGTTTCCAAACAGCCAAGTCCAGATAGAAGGCAACCGTCCAACCGTGAAGGGGAGACACCGCCACCGCCAAGGGCAACCGTCTCCCAGGGCCAGCGCCTGTGGGCAAAAGGGGCTCCTCCGGCCCATATCCAGGTCGGGGAGCGGGTTACCGTTGGGAAACCATCACTACCAACACTTAACTTAGGTGCAGGGAGAGACAGTCATCACTAACCTGCAGGGAGGAACAACCGCAGCCGTCCGAGGGACCCGTCCATCCAGCCACTTGTTTTACCGTGAACTGTGTCATCATCATTGGGCTGAGTGAGTACCTCCGTGCCGTGCGGCACAGCGCTGCCCCTGCGACCCTGCACCTCATCAGGCCCCGCAACCCGCCTGTCATCCATCTCTACCCCATCACCAGGCCCCGGGACAACCAACCCACCTACCCACGGAGGGGAGAAATAACAACAAAGCTGCTCCCTGTCACAGACTCCCGGGATCCCCGTCCAGAGCAGCGGTGGTGTCCACACAATCACCACAACCGTGGGTGGCGTCACGGACAATATCCCCAAAACCCAAACCACCCCTTTTCACTCACGGGCAAGTAGCGCCGCTCGAGTCCCCGGGATCCGGCCATCGCTCGAGCCAACGAGCAGCAGCAGCCGTAGAGCAGCGTCAGCCGGACCCGAGCAGTGGGAGAGCGCACCGTCCCCTCCTCCGCCCGCGACACTTCCAGCTTGGGACTGGTGTGGAGGGTAAAGTGGATCAGGATGCGCAGGAGGAGGAGGAGGCTGAGGAGCATGACATTCCGGAGCTGTAGAGTGTGTGTGAAACCCTGACTGAGGTAGGACCTGCAAAACTTGGTGTGTGAAGGACGTGTTCCGTCCCTCGCTCAGACTGGGTCCCAGCTTGCACAATATTAACCCAGTGTGACGTCAACGAGATGTAGCGGCCTTGCTCACATGCACTTGTCCACGTGTCTGTGGTTAGGTGGACTTTGGCTGAAACAGCGTTGTTCAGGGCACGTGTGATGTTTTGTGACACGTGGTTATGCAATGCGGGGACGGCACACCGGGAGAAATAGTGGCGGCTGTGGACCGAGTAATGTGGGACAGCTGCCACCATCAGGTCGCGGAATGCTTCTGTCTCAACCAGCCTAAAAGGCAACATTTCCAGCGCAAGCAGTCGCGAAAAGTTAGCATTTAGAAGTGTGGCATGTGGGGCGTTGGCAGTGTATTTGCACCTGCGTTCAAAGGTTTGCTGAATGGATAACTGAACGCTGCGCTGGGACAAGGACGTGCTTGATGATGGTGTTATTTCTGCGTGGGTAACTGCAGGTGCATGGCCGGAGGAGGCTTGTTCGCAGGCAGCATGGACAGGGGATTGGCTCGCATGTACAACCAGCGAAGACGTAGCAGTGACATCAGCAAGCACTGCTCCTCGACTCTGTTGTACTTCCCACAAAGTCAGGTGCTTGGCTGACATGTGCCTGATCATGCTGGTGGTGGTCAGGCTGCTAGTTTTGGTACCCCTGCTGATGCTGGCATGGCAGGTGTTGCAAATGGCCTTTTTAGAATCATCTGGAGCCAACTTAAAAAACTGCCAGTGTCAGAGTTCCGGGTTTTCCAGTTTTCTTTTGAAAGAGCTTGCCCTTTGTTAACATGGAGTTTTCTGTTCTGTTGCCCTACTTCCTGTCCATCTGTTTAAAAGCCGCCCCTAAAGCTTAGTCCAGTGCCTGAGTATACTGCTTCCTGTGTGCTCCTGCCCTGCTGCTTTTGGTTCCTGATTGTTATTCGGATCCTCTTGGAAAACAACCGACACCGACTCTGGACTTCATCTGGTATCATCTAGCTGTGCCCGGACTCCGTTTGCCGTCTTTGGTCGGCACTTCTGCCCGGTTCCTTCCGTTTAATACCACTCTGGACTCACATCACGTACGGACATTTTTGGACTTACCTATTGCCCTTTTGTGTCCCGGCTGCTGCGCATTTAGGGCTTCTGGGGTGATTGCCAGACAGTCCCTGTATAGGGGTTCGCTCTTGGTGGTCTCCCTGGGGGAGTCCGGTGCGCGGTCCCGGGAATTCCCTTTCGCTCCGTCCCTGGAAGGTATTTCCTGTATTTATGTTCTACTGTGTTTTTGTTCCGTTTATGTACATATTTGCTGGTTGCATATTATAAACGTCTTGCACCAAGAACTCGTCTCTGGTTGTCATTGCCCTAACGCAATCGAAATCCTCAATACATACAATAGTATTACAGCCAGACTCGGGAAGACCTAACATTTGTACAGGCACCTTGTGTCGTGTTGTTCCGGGGAACAGTTGCCTGACGTCTGCCTGGGGCCACCACTCTGCTTCTTACTGCCTGTTGGGATGCTACGCCTCCCTCCCCCTGTGCACTGCTGTCCTCGCTCTGCATATCCTCCTGCCAGGTTGGGTCAGTTACTGGATCATCCACCACGTCGTCTTCCTCTTCCGCACCCTGCTCCTCCTTCTGACTTCCTGACAATTGTGTCTCATCATCGTCCACCCCTTGTTGAGACACGTTGCCAACTTCGTGAGAACGTGGCTGCTCAAATATTTGGGCATCTGTACATACAATCTCGTCATGGCACACTTCAACAGGAGCTGGCGAGAGGCCAGAATTTGTGAATGGAAACGTGAACGAACAGCTCTTCCGAGTGTCCAAGTGTGGGATCAGTAATGTCCGTGGACGTGTACTCGGCCTGGTGGTAGGAAGGAGGATCAGGTTCTGAAATGTGCGGTGCAGTATCACGGCTACTGACACTTGACCGTGTGGAAGACAGAGTGTTTGTGGTGGTGCCAATCTGACTGGAAGCATTATCCGCTATCCAACTAACAACCTGTTGACACTGGTCTTGGTTCAAGAGCGGTGTACTGCTGCGGTCCCCAAGAATTTGGGACAGGACGTGCGAGCGACTAGATGTGGCCCTTTGTTGTGGCGAAATTAGAGCTTGCACACAACCTCGGTCTCTGCCTGCACCACCATCACGTCCACTTCCTTGTTCGTTGACAACGCCCTTGCGCATTTTGCAATGCTGTGCTGATGTGTATTCACTAGACTTGTGCGTTATATCCAAGTTTTTGCAAAACTCACACAAATGCAGCGGAAAGCTGCCACCAACAGGCACACACGTGCGGTTTTTAAATGCAAGCACGGAGGCACTAAGAACCTAACAGGTCTCTATCCAGGGACAACGTGGAGCCTCCCAATTTTTGGCTGCCCTGCCTAAGGGCTATACTATAATACACCCACTTCCTGACAATGGGCACTTCAGGTTTACAGGCCCTCATGCACGTCTCTATCCAGGGACAACGTGGAGCCTCCCAATTTTTGGCTGCCCTGCCTAAGGGCTATACTACAATAGACCCACTTCCTTACAATGGGCACTTCAGGTTTACAGGCCATCATGCACGTCTCTATCCAGGGACAATGTGGAGCCTCCCAATTTTTGGCTGCCCTGCCTAAGGGCTATACTATAATACACCCACTTCCTGACAATGGGCACTTCAGGTTTACAGGCCCTCATGCACGTCTCTATCCAGGGACAACGTGGAGCCTCCCAATTTTTGGCTGCCCTGCCTAAGGGCTATACTACAATAGACCCACTTCCTTCCAATGGGCACTTCAGGTTTACAGGCCCTCATGCACGTCTCTATCCAGGGACAACGTGGAGCCTCCCAATTTTTGGCTGCCCTGCCTAAGGGCTATACTACAATAGACCCACTTCCTTCCAATGGGCACTTCAGGTTTACAGGCCCTCATGCACGTCTCTATCCAGGGACAACGTGGAGCCTCCCAATTTTTGGCTGCCCTGCCAAAGGGCTATACTACAATAGACCCACTTCCTTACAATGGGCACTTCAGGTGTACAGGCCATCATGCACGTCTCTATCCAGGGACAATGTGGAGCCTCCCAATTTTTGGCTGCCCTGCCTAAGGGCTATACTATAATACACCCACTTCCTGACAATGGGCACTTCAGGTTTACAGGCCCTCATGCACGTCTCTATCCAGGGACAACGTGGAGCCTCCCAATTTTTGGCTGCCCTGCCTAAGGGCTATACTACAATAGACCCACTTCCTTCCAATGGGCACTTCAGGTTTACAGGCCCTCATGCACGTCTCTATCCAGGGACAACGTGGAGCCTCCCAATTTTTGGCTGCCCTGCCTAAGGGCTATACTACAATAGACCCACTTCCTTCCAATGGGCACTTCAGGTTTACAGGCCCTCATGCACGTCTCTATCCAGGGACAACGTGGAGCCTCCCAATTTTTGGCTGCCCTGCCTAAGGGCTATACTACAATAGACCCACTTCCTTACAATGGGCACTTCAGGTTTACAGGCCCTCATGCACGTCTGTATGCAGGGGCATTGGTGAACCTCACAATTTTGGACTGCCCTGGCAAAGGAAAATACTACAAAGACTCACTTCCTCAAAATGGGCACATTAGACTCAAGAGGCCTTCATGTACGTCTCTTCTCAGGGACATCGGAGTGCCACACAATGTTTTCACGTAAAATCTTTCATGTATTAATCTCAAAAAGTAACATACACCAGCTCTATCTCACTATTGGGTATGTGCCCTTAACATTTCCGCCATGAAAAATCATTTTGGGGTCATTTTGGAAGGTTTTCTGGTGAGTCCGTAAAAATGGCGTAAAACGCGGACAAAATTGTTCACAGCTGTGACTTTTCAGTGA
The DNA here is from genome assembly GCF_048569485.1 of Anomaloglossus baeobatrachus. Classification (NCBI taxonomy): domain Eukaryota; kingdom Metazoa; phylum Chordata; class Amphibia; order Anura; family Aromobatidae; genus Anomaloglossus; species Anomaloglossus baeobatrachus. The sequence goes on along the minus strand of NC_134357.1, from coordinate 436,592,416 downwards.
TAAATGCTTCAAGGGGTCTTCCCCATGCTGTTGCCATGTCATTTGAGCACTCTTCTGAGACTTTTGTGACATTTTTAGGGTTTCTCCATGCTGCCGGGGGGTCATTTCACAAAAATACTCGGGTCTCCCATAGGATAACATTGGGCTCGTTGCTCGGGCCGAGTACACGAGTATCTTGGGAGGCTCGGCCCGAGCTTCGAGCACCCGAGCTTTTTAGTACTCGCTCATCACTAATCTCAGTGCTTAATCTGTCACCAGGTTTTTGCTACTTAATCTGAGAGCAGCATAATGTAATGCAGAGATCCTGATTCTAGTGATGTGTCATTTACTCGGCTGATTAGTGTAGTTGTGATAAAATCACTGTTTAATCAGCAGACGATTATCCTTATAGGACTACTTGGCCTGTTGCCCGGTAGTCCAGCATATTCATAAGCTCTATGTAACCCGGCCCACACGACTCATTGGCAGATTTCTGTGTATATTGTATATGGGCAGAATGCTGCCAATCAGTATTGTGTGCGGGATTATAGAGCTCCATATTCAAATAACTACTAGGTCTGCAGTAGAGAAAACATTGAATAACTGATACATGTCTGGAATTAGGGTCTCTGTCCCTAGATTGTACTGCTTTCAAATGGGGTCGCAAAAACCTGGTGACAGATTCTCTTTAAGAGGAAAACTGGAAACTGAACCTCAGTTAGAAATAGATGTATACAAGGAGGATAGACGTCTTTCATTTTTCCAAAATAACCACATACCTCATAGTCAGAAACAATAGATAGTCATAGGCACTAGTGTGCAGATAAAAGATATTCTTTATTGAACAGACAATAGTGTAGTACAATTGTAATAGAATATGTCTGGCTCACTGTGTATACGGTAGGTGCTCAGAAAAAATAAGAGTCAATTCAATAAAAATAGCTCTGGCACACTATATTGATCAATAAGGTAAAAGAGAACTCTTTGGAATGCTGAAAATTCTTTATTTGTGCAAAAAGGATGAATGGTCCGACGTTTCGACCTTATTTTTAGGTCTTAATCATGGACACAGTTATCTAAGATCATAGAAGGTTACAAAATCATATAAACACGTGATTAGTACAAAGTATAACAAGACAATACAATATATCATAGTACAATAGGTCAAATGGCCATGATGCACATACAAAAAATTTTCTTTCTCAAAGCCATAATGGATACATTTATACAGAGGAAAGCAAATTTCCATAAGGCCCATCTGAAAAAATATTCAAAATAAAATAACCAAAATAAAGTCAAGCAAAAATAGGTACACACCTATATGGGTAACAGGATGGTGTGTGTTCAATTGTATGGCGTCGTCGCCAATAAGGTACAAATGGAAGACTTGTAATCCTACATAGTCAGGAAAAATGAGCACACATCATATCAAAACTCATAGAGACCTGGTTATGAGAAAAATCTCAATGTACATACTTTGTTCATTATAATCGTGTGGATATAAATATGCCTCAATACCTTATGCACTTAGAATTTCTAATATGGATGATGCGAGCCTATTCCAAAACTGGAATCGGTGAATAATGGTGAATGGAATCTAAAATAGATGGTACAGGTGTTATGACGCATGGGCTGTGACCCAATGGGCCGTGAGACCAAGAGGAAGAATGAGAGAAAATAGAATAAAACTACCTGTATCACTACGTAGTAATAACTGGTGAGTGTCGCTCGACGATTCAGGTAAAAAGGACTCCTTTACCTAAGGGTTCTCAGTCGCCTCAGAAACATGAAAAACTAAGATAAATGATATAACAATGAATAAGAGGCACTGCCTCACAGAATTGTGAAACGCAGGACACATATCTGTAACCCCTAAACATTCTGATAGATAAGAAGAAAAGGGAAAAGAGAAAAGAAAGCCAAAAGAAAATGGATGCAACTACCTGAGTTGCTGCAGGGAAACCCTTGATTGGTATAGTGAAGGTTAATGGAATGCCATCACTGAGGGGTTTTCAGTTACCTCAGGTACATGAAAATTGCCAAAAATAAGAATGCCTGGAAAAAAAAGGGGTTTCATATGCCGTGAATAGTATTCATACAAGATATAAGTGTCACATGTATTAATATAGATATATATGTCTCTATGTATGCCGTACTAGGCTCTCCATCAAAAGAAGAAAGTGGAAAATAAGGAATACCTGTATAGCTATGTGGTAGACGCTATTAAACTATGTTATGAAGGTTAGAACCAAATAGTATGATTGCTTTGCTGAGGAATTCCTAGTGGTTTCAGGATCACAAGCTTCTATAGACAAATGATGCAAAGATTAGAAATGTGCATACACAAAGGGATAACACCAGTATAAGGTACATATAGTGTGCTGTGTATTCCAATGAGATTACCTTTGTGTAGCCTAAGGGACTGATCATTAAAACACTGGAGATATGAAATCCATTCTGTCCCCACTTGCCATAACGGTGGAACGAATTCTCACCCCCCTGATACCTGAGATCAAATCGTATCTCAAAGACACCTCTGATTTTTTGACACAATTAAAACAGGTCGGGACATTATCACCTGGGTGCCTACTCGTATCCTTTGACGTCAATAGTCTGTACACCAGTATCCAGCACCAGGAAGGCATTCAGGCTGTCGACTGGTTTTTGTCTAAATACAGTTCTTACTCCCTCGTACAGAATAAATTTTGCCTGGACCTTCTCCGCATTGTTCTTGAGAACAATTTTTTCTTGTTCCAAGATCAATTTTACGTACAGAAACGTGGGACCGCGATGGGCTCAAATTTAGCGCCCCCCTATGCTAATATCTATATGGCGCATTTCGAAGAGATCCACATCTATAATCACCCACTATGGTTAGAACATTCTGTAACCTGGAAAAGATACATCGATGACATATTCATGATTTGGCGGGGTGATTTTGCGACACTATCCCAATTTTTTATTGATCTCAATTCGTTCAGACAGGGTCTTACCTTTACGATCCATCATGACCAACATGAGATCAACTTTCTGGATACCATGGTGATGCTATCGGCTGGCACCTTGAGTACAGATTTATATGTTAAACCCACTGACCGGAACAGCCTGTTACATTACTCCAGTTGTCATCCCCGTCACACAAAACAGGGACTTCCCATCTCTCAACATAAGCGTGTTGAACGTATTGTATCAGATCCTATACAACGCAATATAAGATTCTCAGAAATGCGCAATAAATTCCTTCAAAGGGGATATCCATTTCAAATTGCAGATAGGAGATCTTCCCAGAGACCTACTACTAACAAAAATGTTCCACGAGTTTCATGCATCAACACCTATCACCCCTTTTCGCCCCTGATCAGGAGCATCATATGTAGACATTGGCCACTCTTGAGCAAGGCCTACCCTGAAGTGAGTGAGTTCAAATCACTCCCTCTGTTCTGCAATAAGAGACCCCAGAATCTTCGCGATAATTTAGTTAGAGCGGATATTGGTTCCAACAAGACCACACAGAGACAAACCTTTTTAGGCACTCCAAAGAGAGGGAATTTCCCGTGTCATCATTGCGTGCAATGTAACAATCTTACTAGGGGAGACACTTTTACCCATCCTTTGTCAGGTCGCGTTTTTCCGATACATGGTTTTTTCACATGCGAGTCCTCTTACGTGGTCTACTTGATCAAATGTCCGTGCGGTCTCGGATATGTTGGAGAGACAACCCAGCATGTCCGAGACCGCATAAGTAAACATAAGTCCACGATTAGGTGCAAGCAGATTTTATTACCCATCCCGCATCACTTCATCACATATGGACATACAATCGCCCAACTGAAGTATCAAGTACTTGAACATGTCCCTCCTCCAAGAAGAGGAGGTAATCGAATACGTACCCTTAAAGAAAGAGAATCCTATTGGATTTTTACTCTCAACACATTGGAGCCTAGAGGTCTCAATCGAGAACATGACATGTGCTTATAACATCCTTTTTGTATCTTTCCTCTTACATAAGGTTCTATATGTCTCCTTACATGATTATATTGTGTTATTTGATAATTATCATTAATCTTGGGCGTTCTTAGGTCTAATGATGTCATTTAATTTCCTTTACTCAGGTATCTCGGTTTCTCTTATATATGTAATTGTAAAACTCCAGTATAAGGGCGAAGAGTAGCATATAAATGACTCTATTAATGACCCCATTCTAATACTCTCTCTCTTTTTTACTTTTAGGCACTTTCCTCCACTTGATTCCTGCACCAACCAGCACCAATTTTGGCTATCCATCTACTATCGGTCACATGCACTATATAGTATTATCATGTGGCACATCATCTGGTTCACCTTAAGCATACTGCAATTTTTGGCCTCACATGGACTACATAGCTCATAGTCAATTATTCCCATCACACTGGCCTGTGTTCTGTGCCCGGCTTGGGCGTTGTGCCAATAGCCAGGCGCAGCGTCCTCGCTGCCCACAATCCACAGTCCAGCATGTACCAGTACCCCACTGTTATGTTGATACACGCCCCTCCATATGCGTCCTCCAACCACAGCTCCTCACATCATCGGCGTGTGTGGCGCTCCCCGCGCATGCGCAGTGCGCTGCTGGCACTGCGCATGCGCGGCGTGCGGTTCACGGGCCTCACGCTGCGTTCCACCGTCCAGGAAGTCGGACGGGGAATGCAATGCCCCTTAGTATAAATGATGTTATCGTCACGATCGGACGCACTCCTCCCTGGGGCCTATACCCGATACCCTGCACCACCACTGAAAGGTATGTGTATCTGTTCACTCCTATCCGAGTCACATAGTTAGGAGATTTTTTTATTCATTCCTCCTTATGCTTTCCCCTACAGTCCTAATACAGCGCTCTGTTTGTCCCTTGTTTCCCATCAGTACATATCAGGTATGTGGTCTGGCCTATACTATAGTGATTAACCTCAGCATTCACTTTACTAGTATTAATGCTATGCTCCCTACAGGTTCCCTATAGAGCCCTTTTGGGAAGGTTTTTCCCTTTCATATCTCCAGTGCCTTAATGATCAGTCCCTTAGGCTACACAAAGGTAATCTCATTGGAATACACAGCACACTATATGTACCTTATACTGGTGTTATCCCTTTGTGTATGCACATTTCTAATCTTTGCATCATTTGTCTATAGAAGCTTGTGATCCTGAAACCACTAGGAATTCCTCAGCAAAGCAATCATACTATTTGGTTCTAACCTTCATAACATAGTTTAATAGCGTCTACCACATAGCTATACAGGTATTCCTTATTTTCCACTTTCTTCTTTTGATGGAGAGCCTAGTACGGCATACATAGAGACATATATATCTATATTAATACATGTGACACTTATATCTTGTATGAATACTATTCACGGCATATGAAACCCCTTTTTTTCCAGGCATTCTTATTTTTGGCAATTTTCATGTACCTGAGGTAACTGAAAACCCCTCAGTGATGGCATTCCATTAACCTTCACTATACCAATCAAGGGTTTCCCTGCAGCAACTCAGGTAGTTGCATCCATTTTCTTTTGGCTTTCTTTTCTCTTTTCCCTTTTCTTCTTATCTATCAGAATGTTTAGGGGTTACAGATATGTGTCCTGCGTTTCACAATTCTGTGAGGCAGTGCCTCTTATTCATTGTTATATCATTTATCTTAGTTTTTCATGTTTCTGAGGCGACTGAGAACCCTTAGGTAAAGGAGTCCTTTTTACCTGAATCGTCGAGCGACACTCACCAGTTATTACTACGTAGTGATACAGGTAGTTTTATTCTATTTTCTCTCATTCTTCCTCTTGGTCTCACGGCCCATTGGGTCACAGCCCATGCGTCATAACACCTGTACCATCTATTTTAGATTCCATTCACCATTATTCACCGATTCCAGTTTTGGAATAGGCTCGCATCATCCATATTAGAAATTCTAAGTGCATAAGGTATTGAGGCATATTTATATCCACACGATTATAATGAACAAAGTATGTACATTGAGATTTTTCTCATAACCAGGTCTCTATGAGTTTTGATATGATGTGTGCTCATTTTTCCTGACTATGTAGGATTACAAGTCTTCCATTTGTACCTTATTGGCGACGACGCCATACAATTGAACACACACCATCCTGTTACCCATATAGGTGTGTACCTATTTTTGCTTGACTTTATTTTGGTTATTTTATTTTGAATATTTTTTCAGATGGGCCTTATGGAAATTTGCTTTCCTCTGTATAAATGTATCCATTATGGCTTTGAGAAAGAAAATTTTTTGTATGTGCATCATGGCCATTTGACCTATTGTACTATGATATATTGTATTGTCTTGTTATACTTTGTACTAATCACGTGTTTATATGATTTTGTAACCTTCTATGATCTTAGATAACTGTGTCCATGATTAAGACCTAAAAATAAGGTCGAAACGTCGGACCATTCATCCTTTTTGCACAAATAAAGAATTTTCAGCATTCCAAAGAGTTCTCTTTTACCTTATTGATCAATATAGTGTGCCAGAGCTATTTTTATTGAATAGTGTAGTACAAGGCATGGATAATATAATAAATAAGGATAGGTTACAAAGACATAGAGGGTGATTGGTTCCCCATATGTGGCTGCATGCAATATCATACCAAAATAGTGAAATGTAGCTCACTGGTATGGTCAGTGCTGGAAAGGGGTTAATAATACATCATAGTGCAAAACTGAAAGGGTAACAGCTGAGCAGATCAGCGTACCAGCTAAAGAAAGTACATAATCAACACAGCACAAAACCAGGAACCAGTATAGAGCTTACCAGAGTAGCATGGAGCTGAGGTCTGTCCTTGGGGCTGTTAGCCACTTAGATGCTGCTGTCAATCAGTGTCTAACAGCAGAGGCTGTAGCTGAAGGTCTGGCCTTGGGGCTGTCAGCCATTTAGATGCTGCTGTCAGTTTCTGACAGTGATACTTAAATGCAGCGCTTGATGGTGAATGTGTGACGCCCTGGACTAGCCAGGTAGTCACAGACACAACACCACACACACCCCTTCCCCGGATAGGTGACAACAGTCACACTAAAAACCCTTGTTGCCACCCTCCAGGGTCTGATGTCCACACCAGGTCGGGTGGAGTCAGGCGGTTGACTCCGCCCACCGAGGAGTTCACAGGCCTGGAGGCGGGAAAACAAAGACAGTGCAGGAGTGCAGTCAGTGCAGTGGAGTTGAGGAGTTGACAGTGGAGGAGTGAGGAGAGAAGTCAAGGGCAGACCTGGGACCAGGCACCTTCAGCAAGGTCGGCAGACGGTGGTGGCCGTCTGCAGAAGTTGGCAAACGGTCAGTAGAACCGTAGGACTGGGGTCGGGCGGTGGCCCGCCGGTACCGAACCGGGGAGCTGATTGGAGCCAAGCACCAGGGAGGGTACTCAGACCCCGACTAGGCTAGAAGCCGCTCTGATAGTCGAATTTACTGATTGCGGTCTGGACCTAAGGGGTTAATTTTCACCCAAGTCCCGATTGACGGAAACAGCCCAACCATCCCGGATAAGTGCCACCGCCAAAGGCAAGAGATCTAAAGGGCCAGCGCCTGTGGGCAAACGGGCTCCTACGACATTTACACGCCTGGGAGCGGACTACCAGTGTCCAGGCACAGGAGTCACTCACAACACAACACAGGTGCAGGGAAACGACAGCCATCACCAACCTGTCCAAGGAGAACCCCGCAGCCGGCTGTGGGCTTTGTCCATTCTACCGCTTGGTTTACCAGAGACTCCGTTATCTTGTGTCAGAGTGAGTACACCAGTGCCGTCAGGCACCGCACCCCGCTGCACCGCGACCCTGCGCCCTGCACCCCGGCCTTCATCCTCCCCGCGGGCCCCCAGGACCATCGCCCCTGCCCACAGAGGGGTTAACACCAAGCTGCATAACACCGTCACCGGGAGGCCTAGTCAACGGCAGCAGTGGTGTCCATCCTACGATCACCACAACCCGTGGATGGCGTCAAGAACTTTACCAAATCAACACCCCAATCACCCAAACCCCTGCGTGCACCGCCACTACATCCTTCCAGAGCGATGTGACCCCCGGGTCCGGAGGCGCTCGAGCCACCGACACACGAGCCCGGACCCAAGCGACTCGGCGGCCGCAGCCGAGGTTGCGGGGCGGTACAAATGTGCATGTACACTGGCTCCTATCAGCCCCACAATGCGATCATGGTGTATCGTTGGGTTACCATGGCAGCAGAGTGCCTGCTGAAGGCTACTTTGGCTGCCATCTTGAATCTCCTTTGAGGCTTTTAGTTCCCCAAGGAGACGAAAAAAATAATAAATAAGTCTAAAATTATGCCTTTTTTCCCCTTAGAAGAAGCTGTGGCCCTCATATGGTAATGTCGGAAACAATTAAGACGTTATGGCTCTTGGAAGAAAGTAAGGAGAAACAAAAGTGTAAACAGGAAAAAATCTCTGATCATTAAAGAGTTTTTATAATCTTCGTTATTTTTGGTTGTCCTTCAAACTCTCTCCATCAACGAGATACCTAGTAATAACATGATTGGGAATTGATATTTTAGCAAAAGGCTGGTAAGTTCTGCAAAGAAGCTCCAAGGTGATGTTGTGCGCCGCTGACATTTTCGCTGTTTTCGACCTTCTTTGACTTCTCCGGCAGCTGGAAGCATTGTACAAACTCCAGCTCATTATATTCTGCCACTGGATTTAAATAGTGGCGTTCCCTGGCATTTCTAAGTTGGCATACTGTGTGACAAGGAAGCCCATTCTGCAGCACACACTTGTGAAAGTGACACATCACAGAGCAGGAGAGTGTAAGGATGTGAACATTTAACCGTTTGATGTAGCAGCTGCGCCTCTATTGAGTTTTGTATGATGTTAAAAAAAAGCACAAATCAAGGATTTGCAGCTTCAAAACAGCAGGAACTTATTTAAATAGGTTTCATTTAGTTTTAATGCGAGTTCATTTTATATTAATAATTCCTAATTAAAATGGATGAAAGAAATGTCTCTTCTGCGCTTATGTTGTTCAAAGTCTTGTTTTAGAATAAGAGAAGTTTAGAAATGTTTTTTAGGGACGGCCTGATGGATTCGGCATGAGGAGCCGTTCACGTGATCGGATATTAAAAGTGACAGCTAGACGGTGTCCTGTCATCTGCCAACAATAGGGGATAGGCCATATACAATACAGAATGTACACTGGCAATTTCCATGGTTATTGACTAAAAGTAATTTCCTATCCACAGGAGATATGATATAACCCCTAGATCAGTGGGGTTCTGATTGCCGAGACTTCCCTTGAAAGTCTATGAGACTGACGGGAATTTTCTAGCAGTCTAAAGCCTGTTTTACATGTTACGATTGTGCATACGATATCGTATGCGATCGTAACTGCCCCCATCGTATGTGCGGCACGTTCAATTTTGTTGACTGTGCCGCACAAACGATTAACCCCTGTCACACGTACTTACCCGTCCATACGACCTCGATGTGGGCGGCGAACGTCCACTTCCTGGAGTGGGAGGGACGTTCGGCGTCACATCGACGTCACGCGGCAGCCGGCCAATAGAAACGGAGGGGCGGAGATGAGCGGAACGTAAACATCCCGCCCACCTCCTTCCTTCCGCATTGCTGGCCGGGAGCCGCATGACATAGGTAAGATCTGTTCATCGTTCCCGGGGTGTCACACACTGCGATGTGTGCTGCCTCGGGTACGATGAACAACCTGACGTTCAATTCATGAGGAATGAACGACGTGCGTGCGATGAACGTTTTACCGTTCAATCGCAATCGCACGTACCTGTCACACACTACAATGTACCTTACGATGCCGGATGTGCGTCACTTACGACGTGACCCCGCCGACACATTGTAAGATACATTGTAGTGTGTAAAGCGGGCTTAATAGAGATTTCGAATTAACAAATGCTTCTTCTGTTCAACTGGGTATCTAGCGAGGATGGTTTATTGCTAAACTTGGTTGTTTCCATCTCAAAGACCGTGTAGTGGCAGCTTGAATGGGATCGGTGAGGGTTTCATCAGCCAGACCACCACCGATCTAATTGGTGATACCTTGTTTTATCCCGAATAAACACTTTAATTACTTCTGGACTGATCATAGACTGTAAACATTTGAGCAGTCTGCAAATCATTCAGTAATTACATTTCAAAACATTATTGCATCATGATTAAGGGTGGAAACCCACCAGAAACGCGTTGATGCATACGCCATTATAGTGGTTTCCTTGTGGAAGTTTTGATACCCTGTGTACTTGAAATTCTCAAGAAATAAAGAAGAAGAAATTAAGGAGAAATTGTTCGTTTGAGCTGGACTTTCCTGTTTCACTTGTTATGGCATAAGACACAGCTGCAAGCTTTCGTCAAACACAGCCAGACTCCCCATAGAGAAGGCAGAAGTGTTTTTTTTATCCTCTCTACATTCCTGATTGCTGAATTCACAGTGCTGTAGGAGTATTGTACATATAGATTTGTAAGCGCTACCAGAACTCCCTCCTACAGAGCCAACGATCAAATGATTGTTGGGTTCCAGAATGGAACAGGATCTGCAGGGACATAACATAGCTGGATCAGGCCTTCAGTGCAGAAAGAGACTGAATTTATCCTGTAACTGGGACTAAAACCCAATCCCAAGTTACAGAGAACATCAAGTATAAAAATATATATATATTTCAATCTTAAAAAAGCATGTAGAATAAAATGACACAATCTCACGTTAAGTTAAAGGGCGTGTCTAAAAAAAACAACTCATGTCCATATACCTAGTTATGGCATAGATACATCATATAGGGGGGGTTCCATATATTGAGCAGTAGAGAAATTCACTACAGAGATTGGCTCTCATCTGGCAGATTCCAGTTGTTCATGTATTGGTTTGCCATTCATTTACATGGATTCTGTCAGCACAGGATAACTGTTCAATACCAAGTCCACACGCTCGTGCATCATGGCGGGCCAAAACATTTCAGTGCACCTCCCCATCTGTTTATTTTCCATCTATCTCCACCTTCCCTTGTGTAGTCTGATCCAGGAGTTAGGCGGGCTTTGCACACTACGACATCGCAGGTGCGATGTCGGTGGGGTCAAAGTGAAAATGACGTACTTCCGGCATCGCATGCGACATCGTAGTGTGTAAAGGTTCGATGATACGATTAACGAGCGCAAAAGCGTCGTAATCGTATCATCGGTGCAGCGTCGGCGTAATCCATAATTACGCTGACGCAACGGTCCGATGTTGTTCCTCGCTACTGCGGCAGCACACATCGCTGTGTGTGAAGTCGCAGGAGTGAGGAACATCTCCTACCGGCGTCACCGCGGCTTCCGTAGGATATGCGGAAGGAAGGAGGTAGGCGGGATGTTTACATCCCGCTCATCTCCGCCCCTCCGCACCTATTGGCCGCCTGCCGTGTGACGTCGCTTAATAAGGAGGCGGGTCGCCGGCCAGAGCGATGTCCCAGGACAGGTGAATCCATGTGAAGCTGCCGTAGCGATAATGTTCGCTACGGCAGCTATCACAAGGATATCGCAGCTGCGACGGGGGCGGGGACTATCGCGCTTGGCATCGCAGCATCGGCTTGCGATGTTGCAGCGTGCAAAGTACCCCTTACATTTCCATCTAGATGACTGATGCTTTTTCCTAACGTACACTCGGTATAGGATCACACCACACAGGATTTGCTTCTATTCTGTAACAATGGAGACACATTGCTCTACATAGGAGCTGTGTGTACAAAATAACAATTTTTTAAAATCAAGACTTCTTAAAAACGTGCCTCATTTTTTATTACCATGAATTGGCACTGTATTCTGTAGTCCATGGATAGTTTGTAACATTCTTCTATAGTCCATAGATGTCAAATATGTTTCCAATTTGTGAATTCGCCAAGATTGTGGTTGTCTGGTGCATTGATTCCGTGAGTGTAAAAACCTCAACAACTTGTTTGTCAAACATTTGTGGTGGGGACTGTGTATTTTTATGGCTTACATGTGGTCTGAAGTTTCTCTCCTATTGTTCCCCAAATTGATTCTTCAAGTATAAGATGTTCTGTATTATTCTGATGTGATGAAGGCTGCATGGTGTTGTGTAGTTACATAAATATTCATCCGGCAGCTGCTGAATAGCTGACCGCTAATCCTTATTTATGAAGTGAGACCGGGGACAGGCTGCAGGGAGTCGGGATTGTCTGTGAAGTAGGAGAGAATCGCTGCCTACATAGCGTTGTGAACCGTGTGGCTTCATTGGTGGATGACCGCCATGGGGTAGGAGAAAGCTGGCACTATGGCTCTAGCTGGCAGCCAAAAGTAAATGACAGACGCTGCAGTCAGAATAACTACATATTTAGATATAGTATATTAATATTGAATATACCCCTACCCCAATGTACAAGCTTGAGGAGTCTACTCAGCCTAATCAGAGTACAAAGTAAAGCTCCTTTAAAGCCTACCCACAATATTTGGCTGCATCTTAAATAATAAATGCATCAACTCGTATAAAATCCCCTACTGTTGTGTATACAGCTCCTATGCATAAATGTACGCTTTCATGATCGCAGTCTAGATAACTCCTATGGCATGTGTTACTATCCGCCTTCTCATCTTCCAACTCATCGTCTGTTGTCCTTAGGATAGCAAGAAAAAAAGTGAGACGTCAATAGGTATAATACACCTAACACAGAGTTTGTTTGTAGTTTGTTTGTTGCTAACTGCAAACTTGTTTCATTTTTTTTTAAAGGTGGACAAGCCCTTTAATTTTGCACTTTGTACTGATATTCCTTTGGATTGGAGCCACTTTACCTGGGACCCGGGCCTGCATTCACTCCACCTGGAGGATATATGACTTAGGGGTACTTTGCACGTTGCGACATCGCTACTGCGATATCGTCGGGGTCAAATTGAAAGTGACGCACATCCGGCGCCGGTAACGACGTCGCAACGTGTAAAGCCTAGATGCGCCGATAAACGATCGCAAAAGCGTCATAAATCGGCGATCTGTGTAGCGTCGGACATTTTTATAATGTCGCACCAATAGGAGATACGATGTTGTTCTTGTGGCAGCACACATCACTGTGTATGAAGCCGCAGGAGCGAGGAACATCTCCTTACCTGCCTCCACCGGCTATGCGGAAGGAAGGAGGTGGGCGGGATGTTTACGTCCCGCTCATCTCCGCCCCTCAGCTTCTATTGGCCGCCTGCCTGTGACGTCGCAGGGCAGGTAAGTGCGTGTGAAGCTGCTGTAGCGATAATGTTCGCCACGGCAGCTATCACAAGATATTGCATGTTTGACGGGGGCGGGGACTATCGCGCTCGACATCGCTAGCGATGTCGCAGCGTGCAAAGTACCCCTTAGGCCTCATTCACACGTCTGAGAAAGACGGATAGAATATTATAGTGGAATATTAAGGCCGCTTTACACGCTACGATATCGCTAGCTATATCGCAAGCGAGCGTACCTGCCCCCGTCGGTTGTCTGTCACGGGCAAATCGCTGCCCATGGCGCACAATATCGCTAACACCCGTCATACTTACTTACCTTCCTAGCGACATCGCTGTGGGCGGCGAACAACCTCTTTGTTAAGGGGGAGTCACAGCGACGTCACATAGCGGCCAACCAATAGAAGTGGAGGGGTGGAGTCCCACATTAAAGACACGCCCACCTCGTTGCCGGAGGATGCAGGTAAGCTGTTGCTCGTCGTTCCCGGGGTGTCACACGTAGTGATGTGTGCTGCCTTAGGAACGACGAACAACCTGCGTCCACAACGACCAACGAGATTTTGAAAATGAACGACGTGTCAACGATCAATGATTAGGTGAGTATTTTTGATTGTTAACACTCGCTCGGAGCTGTTACATGCAACGACGTCGCTAATGACACCGGATGTGCGTCACGAATTCCGTGACCCCGACGATATTTCGTTGTGTGTAAAATGTGCCTTTATAATCAGTGTGTGGAATGAGTAACATTCCATTTTCTTGTATGTTGAAAAATTAAAACAAACCTCCACTTTTCCATTCTGACAGTCCGTGAAAGTCGGACTGAGCTTGGATGTCATCTGAGTGCAGTCCTATTGTTTCATTGTCCCCTTGATTTGCATTGCCGATTTTTATACTACTCTCAGATCAAATCGGACATGTCTCCTTGATTTTACGAGGACCTCTTGGTCAACAAAAAATCATTGACATGTGCAAAACCATGGATTGCACTCATACGAGAAACTCAGACTTGTGAATAAGTCCTAAGACTGCCGGGCAGTGAGTGGATTTTTGTATGACATTGTGTGTGACGTCCCATTGAGAGATCCTGAAGATTGCTGGTTTACAATGGAAGAGACCTTCAGATTTTACTGCTCTGGAATCCAGTTCTGGTCTCAGATCCCGTACATGCATAACCTGACACATCCCTCGGTGAGCGCATAGTGTATCTAATGGTAATGCGTTTTCTCCTCTAGCAGGAAACACGACTGCTATTCCATCTCCCCAGGTGGTACCCCACTGCCAAACCATGAATATACTTTGTACAGGGCTTATTCTCGGCAATGAATGCTTGAGTATTCAGCTTTACAGCTGTCTGAGCACAGGTCTCCCAGGAACCTGCCTGTGACCCCGGCATCCATATCCATAAACCTTGTCAACTCCCCTGTAGCCTGCCCTGTCACTCCGCACAGTGTACATACATTGCACTCTACGGCTGAGGAAAAAGAAAAGCCCGGACGCCTGCCCTGAAAGGGCTCCAGGGAGGGCAACATGACTGAGGAGGGATGCTAGGCCTGAGGATTAGCAAGGGGTTAATGCTCAGGGTATTTTGTGCGGGAAAATGGGAGGTGGAGTTATAGGGCTGTGGGGCCATGTAATTGGTCCGGGGGGTTGCTAGTGTAGGGGAGTATATATAGGGCTGGATTAGGAGGTGGGAGGTCATTCATTACCTGAAGACGTCTGGAATTGTTTGGATCCTGGAGAGGGTGGTAATCGTGGCACAGATGAAGAGGACCAGCACGTCCAGCAGCGGATGGAGAAGCATCTGCAGCAATGGTCCGGGGACGTCGGCGGCGCTGAAGATGGGACCACCCTGCCTTCGTAGCGGCAGCGACCACTTAGCGCCTCAGCCCGGAGACGACCGCATGGTACCGGCAACGGGAGAGGAGCCCCAGCGGAGGACCCACGGCAGCGGTGGCGGCGGCGGACCCAGGAGACGGGACATCGCGGGGCCTGGGCCGGAAGTCGGGCACAGGCTGCAAGGTTGCGGGGCGGTGAGTGCTGTAGCCGGCTCCCCTTCACTTCCGGGTCGCAGTGGCCATTGGTGACGTGCGCGTTGCGGGGGCGTGACCCGGCGCGGTCACCTGACCCGCTGAGCTCACCTGACCGGCAGGGCTCCTCCGACCCGCTGGGCTCCTCCGACCCGCTGGGCTCCTCCAGCCCGCCGGGCTCACCCGATCCGCTGGGCTCACCTGATGCGCAGCGGTCATGTGGGGCCGGCGCGGTCACGTGGGGCCGGCGCGGTCACGTGGGGCCGGCGCGGTCACGTGGGCCGGCGCGGTCACGTGGGCCGGCGCGGTCACGTGCCCCTTCGACATCGCGTCCACATGGCTCGCTGGGCGGTCATGTGCCCGGAATCATCCAGGAGGCGCGGCCTGCACGTCGGTGCGAGGCCCATCTGATGGCACGGTCACACGGCTCGGTGACGTGCCAAGTAACCATCGGCAGCAAGGAAGTGCGGCCGGCACATCTGTGCAGGGCCTGGCCAGCAGGGGGTTCGCTGCGGATGTCGTTCAGCGGAGTGGGTGAGTGATACCCCTGATTCCACCCGCTATCCAAAAGGTGCGGCCTGCGCAGCCGCGTAGGGCCCGACCAGCAGTCCAGCGGTAGCACGTGATGGGGCAACATCGCAGGAGGGCTATGGCGCGGGGGTTTGGCGTGACAACCTGGGTGGCGCGTCCGCGTGACCCGTGGCGCGGTCATGTGGTCCGGCGTTGCCGTCACGTGCCCCCGGCATCTGGTGCAAGATTCTGGAGCTGCGCCCTGCGCAATTGCACACGGTTATAGTAGCGGATCCAACCATCGATACGGATTCCCACAGGCGGCTGAGAGGCTGGAGCGCACCCCCCCCCAGTTGTGGCTTCGAGCCGGTGACCTTTCGCCAAGCGTCGCCGGATGGCTGGTTAGTCCGGGCGCTTTCGGTGCGGCCCAGGAGGGCTGCATCCTGCGTCTATCGGTGGAGAACATGGCGGTGCTCGACGCGGAGGACATGTGACGGCTGTTCCGTGGGATTCCATGGAGTCAGCCTAGTAAATTAAGGCTCACTAAAAACCTTGTATTAATGCTTGGATTAGGGTGGGTAGTAAGGGTGTCGATACGTATGATTTCGGGTGCAATAGGGCGGTAGTTTGTTTGTCAGCCGGTTTCGGTAGGAGGTAGGGGCCCTGTTACAGCGTTGAATTTTATACGGGAGTGGTGGCTCTGTGGTCCCGGATGCCTCGCTATGCATTTCATGAGCGTTGGGGTTTTTCATGATAGGGTGTTTATCTCTAGGTGACGCAATTGTTTATTGTGGTTGGCGTAATTGCACTTGCATATTTTGGGTGATTTTGTATGATTGGGTGTTTTCCTGGTGGTTCGTGACTAATTCAGGTGTAAGTCGGCGGTGGGGCGGAATTTGAGGCAGGTATACGAATACTTGCGAAGGGGTGGTGGATAGGATAACCGAGTTCACGGCGATTCCATGGTTTATGTAATGGTTAGGGGAGTCTTTTAGCTAGAGGTTTATCGCGGTTAATAGTATTTGATAAGGGTTCGATGGTAGTCCACATACATGGTGGCCCGTTCTGCGGGGGTGCATTTGCATTTGGTGGCTGACTCTTGAGCGTTGCATGGGGTGTGTGTTATCGCTGGTGGGAGGTGAAGGGGAATGTGGTTGCGTTTCACGAGGGGGTGCTTTATACTCTATAGGCATCGGCCCGAGTCCGGTCCTCCAACAGGGGTTGTGAGAGTACTGGTGGGTTTTCAGGTTTACTGGGCGGGCATGTTTTGTTGCGGCCAGATGTTAAGGTCATTATGATTGGGACAGCAGTCCTTTGGAGATCTGTCCTCCCTTGCGGCGGTTGACGACACCTCCCGGGGGGTCTTGAAATTGACTGTTCACCTGTATGCGGTGCCCTGTCTAGCCGTCTATTAACAGGAGTAATAGGCGATTTATTTAAAATAAAAAAAAAACACAAAAAAAAACACAAAAAAAAATAAAAAAAAAAAACAAAAAAAAACCACACTTTTGTTGCCTGGGTCTGTAATCGGGTTTTAGTGCTTGTTTACGATGTCTGTTGGACAAATATTGTGTGGAGCAGGATGTTTTATGGTTGCCCCAGGTCTGGTTATTGTGTACATGGTCCGAGTTCGGTTGGGGGATTATCCGATATTCGGGACGGTCGAGTGTTTATATTCTGTTCCGGGGACAACCTGGGACTGCTACGCTGTTTCTTCATGCCCAGGGTGTACCTGCGGAGGTAGCATGTGTTTGATAAGTCGATGTGTTTGGTTCGGCTAGGTAAGGCCCTATGTCTGAGGTCAGGTTACGGGCCATTATCAGGCTCCAGTGTATGTCGTGCTACTGTTTTGGGGTCAAGTTTGGCTTATTGCCCTGTGTGCCATTTGGGGGCCTTTGCAGGATCTGCGGGTTCATGGGGAGATTACGGGAGTTTGCTAGCAGTGGCTGCACAGGGGCAGTTTTAACAAGTTTTATGCGCGTGGATTGGTATGCGGTTCTTAGTAGGGTCGCCGGCTTAACGATGGCAGACTGTATCGGGCGGCATTCGTTATGGCAGTTGATAGTGGCTCCGCTGGAGTTTATCATAAGAGTAGGTGGTTCTCGTTTACGATGGGCTTGGGGGTTTCTTTCGGGTACAGCTGGCGTGGCTTTGACTTATGGGTATATGGTTCGTCTTAGAGTGTTTCTTCCTGGTGCCCCCGGAGAGGGGGCTCGGGTAATGTGTCGGTGCGAGGAATAAGTGACATTGGGGTTGGGTTATCCAGTGTGTGGATTATTGGTGTCCGGGGGCCTCTGATTGGCGACTTGTGGGATTTTCCAGCTAGCCAGTGCTGATGGCGGGTTGTTCCATTTGTTGGTTATGCTGATAGATCATGGGGCATGTTGTGGGTTCGCCGATTGTCAGGCGGTAGTGTAGCCCCTCCCAGTATTGCATTGCCAAGTGGTTACTTTGGTCTTACGTATTTGTCAGGACCGGCAGGTATAGTGGCACACAGTTGTGCGGCGCAGCTGTGGGTGAGGTGTCGAAGTAGTGAGCGAGTAGGTCGCAACTTTGCCATTACCTCCCTCAATGTCAGGTTGGGTGGCAGGGGCAGCCAGCGCGGGGTGCACTGACTCTTATGGTTTAAGGACCTGGTAACCGTCTGGGGCGGTGCCCCGTTTGGGGGGGTGTTTTGCGGCGCTTTAAGGCTGAGTGGCGGACAAGCACCAGGCACCTGTCGGTGCAACGTTTGACGGTTAGCCCTGGCTTATGGCGCCTGCAATTTCGGAGAAATGTGGTGTTTGAGTTTTCCTGGACTACGGGTTTAGTGGGAGTTGCGGTTCTCTCATTTTGTGAGTAGTTTTGAGTCTGCAGTTTAGCGGGGATTGGGCGTGGTGTGCAGTTGGCTTTGGTGAGAGGGGGGCAACGGTGGTGCCGTGCTTGAGGGTTCAAAGTGCACGGTGATACCGATGAATAACGGTGGTCATGTGCCCCTTTTCCGGGGCTTTGAGCAATATGTGGTGGTCAGAAGGGTGTATTCTGACTTAGTTTTGGGAAATCGTCTGGTGTTGGGAGTATCGTTACACATTGGTATATAGTTAAGGTCTTTTCTTCAGGCTGGTGGTCGGTTTGGCGGTTTTCGGTTCCGGGTTGTTGTGACAACAATAGTAGGGTGGCATGGTTTTGGCTATTGGGCTGGGTGGTGTTTTAGGATCTGTGCGATCACACACAGTTTACGGGAACGGCAGCGTTTTGGTACGGCGCGTGGGCGGAGGAGAGGTGGTCGCTGGGGCATCCGGGGTGCTTGATTCGTGACATCGGGCCTGATTGCCCCGGGCCATTTCTTCTTGCCTGGGTGTCGCGCTCATGCCGTTGTTCACAGGGGCATGACTGCCCAGGGGTTGTGTTACTGGGTATGTTTTAGGAATCTGTCAGGGGTTGGGGAAACAGTGGAGGTTGTTTTGTTTCCGACTATAAGGGTTGGCTTTGTTGATTTACCAGTTGATGGGTAATTTTAGGAAGCGCCTGCAGTGTAGCTGTCTCAACGAGGCCAAGCTTGCCCCTTATTCCATGAAGAGGGGGGCGGCGGCTCAGGTGGCTCGTTGGGGACTGGTCGCGCAGGCGGTGCAGAGGATTGTACTGGTACACGAATGATGGTTGGCTTTGTTAATTATCGGTTGAGGTGTAATTTTAGGGGGCGCCTGCAGTGTAGCTGTCTCAACGAGGCCGAGCTTGTCCCTTATTCCATGAAGATGGGGGCGGCGGCTCTGGTGGCTCGTTGGGGACTGGGCGCGCAGGCGGTGCAGAGGATGGTAATGGTACACCAATAATGGTTGGCTTTGTTAATTATCAGTTGAGGTGTAATTTTAGGAGGCGCCTGCAGTGTAGCTGTCTCAACGAGGCCGAGCTTGCCCCTTATTCCATGGAGATGGGGGCGGCGGCTCTGGTGGCTCGTTGGGGACTGGTCGCGCAGGCGGTACATAGGATCGGACGACGTGGTCGGTTAGTTGCAGGTCTTGGGGGCGGCTGACCTTGTTGTACTGGTGGCTTGGTGCTGGTTGGCATCGTAAGGTCTATTGGGGGGTTATTTTGCTCGATTGGCATTGGTCCCGCAGTATTGGTTGCTCGACCCGAGGAGTCGGCTCGGGCCGGGTTTTTTGGTGGTGGGGCTCGCACGTACAAGGTGTCATACGTGCTCGCTGTGGCGGAAAGGAGGGGGGTATTTGAAGTCGGTGGATTGCACAAAGAGCGGGGGGGAACCCAGTGCAGGAGCGGGTTACCCCTGGTGTGCAATGGTATGGTTGGTGGGTCCCTGCTGTGCTCGGTCACAGCGGGACATGTTAACGTGGGACCCTGCTGTGCTGGGTCACAGCAGGGCATGTTAATGTGCTGGGTGTCCTTGAGCCGGTGTGGTGCGGCTGAGGGCACATGGTGGAGCAACACTCGGCTGGGTGTCCTCGAGTCGGTGTGGTGCGGCTGAGGGCACATGGTGGAGCTGGTGTTGCAATCATGTACAAAGAGACTCTTCACTTACCCCCCCCTCCTTTGCTGGTGGTTATGTTTATGGAGTTATTTACTACATTTATGGAAAAATGTTATTGATTATTTTGGTGTTAATAAACGAGGCTGCTGTGGCCTTTACATCCAATGTCACGCAGTCCGTGTCTTATTTTAAGTGGAAAAGTGGTGAAAGGTGGATAACTGGTGTGGGTCAGAACGGCAAGTTAGGGCCGTCAGTCAGACGTTCCTAAGTCATGGCAAAAGCAAACAGCTGGAGGACAGGGCCTGGTACCATACCCTACCACTGGAGCCATGCTTCTTATACGATTGCACTAAGGACGCTCTATGGAGACAATAATAATAATATGTTTAATGCTGCCCTATCTGCTATACATTGGAATAACATAAATATGACATAATGCGGTATTTTATAAATGGAAACTACTAGTGAAGACATACCTAATGAAGGGTCTTTAGCTTTGTTGAAATTTACCCTGAGATTTCTTTGTTGGGGGTTTCTGCCATGTTATCATGCCATTCTTGCCATCAAACATGCAAGAAACCTGACAAAGCCGCAATGGAGTCTTTCTAAATTTGACATGTGTGTTTGAAGATATACTCACCATTGCTTTCATGGATCCTTTATAAAAGGAGGCATTGACACTGTTGTGAGCAAAGCCTTAAAGGAAATCTGTCACCAGATTTTTGCAGAGAGGAGCATATTGTAAGTGCAGAGACCCTGATTCGAACAATGTGTCACTTGCTGGTCTCTTTGCTGTCATTTTGATAAAATCCCTGTTTTATCTTCTGCAAATCTAGCAGTTATCTGATTTCTGAATAACCCCGCCCACACCACTGATTAGCAGCTTACATAGAAAGCTGCCAATCAGTGGTGGGGCCGAGTTATACAGAGCTCATGAATGTGGAGGACTACCTGGCAACAGGTTTACTAGTCCTGTAATGATAATTTCCTGCTGATAAAACAGTGATTTTATCAAAACTACATTGAGCAGGCCAATAAGTGAACCATTGCTGGAATCAGGGTTTCTATCTCTACAATATGCTGTTCTCAGATTAGGTGGCAAAAAACTGCTGACAGATTCATTTTCAAGAGTTGTCCTTGACTTATGATGATGATCTATCTTTAAGGGTGCTTTACACACTGCGACATCACTAACGATATATCGTCGGGGTCACATCATTAGTGACGCACATCCGGCGCCGTTAGCGACATCACAGCGTGTGACACCAAGGAGCGACGATCAACGATCGCAAAAGTGTCAAAAATCATTGATCGTTGACACGTTGCTCCTTTTCATAATATCGTTGGTGGTGCATGCCGCTGGTTGTTCGTCGTTCCTGCGGCATCACACATCGCTATGTGTGACACCGCAGGAACGACGAACATCTCCTTACCTGCCTCCACCGGCAATGAGGAAGGAAGGAGGTGGGCGGCATGTTCCGGTCGCTCATCTCCGCCCCCACTTAGTGACGCCGCAGTGACGTCGCTATGACGCTATGACGCTGAACGCACCTCCCCCTTGAAGGAGGGACTGTTCGGCGGTCACAGCGACGTCACTGAAAAGGTATATGCGTGTGACTCTGCTGTGGCGATAATGTTCGCTACGGCAGCGATCACCAAATGTCGCACGAACGACTGGGGCGGGTGCTATCGCTAGCGATGTCGCAGCGTGTAAATCACCCTTTAGTTTAGGTCATCAACATGAGACGAGTGGGGTCAGGCTTCCCATTGAGCAGCGGTTTGCAGCTCCTATGATATTGGGGAGTAAACCGTGGACTCAAGATACCACAGCACCACACAATGTGTAGTGGCCATTCTCAGGTACTGCAGCTCAGCTCTCATTCATATCAATGGGTACTCAGCTGCAGTCCCCCAGAGCAGCCACTATGTAAGGGGGTGGACTCTGACTTACAACCCCCAGATGATGTCACAGTTTTATAAATGTGTATTCATGTGTGTATTAGTTGCTTGGAGCTCATAAGTGTTGTGCCCAGTAAAGACTGCCATGTTTTTAAGAGTGTGTCTGTCATCCTTATCTATGATTCCCATGAACCGGGTTAGGAGTGTAACAGGACTGACCTGGGGGTAACCAGAGAAACAACCCCAGTACACATACACACACACACACACGCAAATATACACACGCACGCACATACACGCATACAGACACACACACACATTCATATACACACATACACATGCACAAACACACATACACACACGCACATACACACATGCCCATACACACACATACACATTCACATACACACGCATGCACATACACACGCACACACACACGCACATACACACACACACACACACGCACGCACATACACGCATACAGACACACACACATTCATTTACACACATGCACACGCACACATGCACAAACACACATACACACACACACACACATGCACATACACACATGCCCATACACACACATACACATGCACATACACACGCATATACACACACACACACACACACACACTGAAAGCTCTCATACAAAAGCAGCGCTCCCAGCACTGATTTATTACCATTTGTACAAGCGCTCTGTGGAAGTCCCCGGCCCCCATGCTGAGGTCACATATGACACGAGACAACATAAGGACTAGCACATGCCAGCACTGCCACCGCACCACGACAAGGAACATTCATTTATTAAATGAAACTAAGTGTCAAAGAGTTCACAAAACAAAACAGCACGCCCCCGAACCAGTGACTCCAGAGGAGGAGAAGTGACAGAACAGCAGGAGGTCAGTGCAATTAAAAAGATTAATTAATGACTTCTATTTTTCATCATTTCTAGGAGAATTTCCCAGAGAGGTCTGAGCGCTAGAAATTGACACCTTGAAAAATGTAAGCTATATAATGAATTTCCTTAATTGTACTCATTTGATTGCGCTTGGGAAAGCATATACCCATTTTATACTCAGATCTCGTTTGCAAAAGTGTCTGCCTTTCGCCTCCAGTAACAATATGGAATGCATGCAAAATGAACCTCAACAATTAGAGGGAATCTGCCACCAGGTGTTTGCTATTTACTGGGCTACTCAGTGTAATTTTGATAAAATCACTGTTTTATCAGCATCAGATTATCACTAGAATACTAGTAAACCTGCTGCCATGTAGTCCTCCTTATTCATCATGAGCTCTGTATAACCCCACCCCACCACTGATTGGCTGCTTTCTGTCTATGCACAGTGTGCACAAAAGCTGAAAATCAGTAGTGTGGGCGGGGTTATGCAGATGTGAGCGAATAAAACACATTTTGTTCTTATAGAAACCATCTTGTCATATAACTGAGTGATGTCATAGGGCTCAGCTAACACTGATGGGTGGTGAATTTTCACATTTCTATACACACCCCTGCGGCTCTTATTGGTGCATACTTGTAGTTACTTCTTTGTTTGGGATACTATCTAAACTGTTCACATGATGTAAAAAAGACAGAAGTCTCCAGTATACCATATTAGCGTGTGTGCTGTATTGGTTTCCACAAGCGCTTGTAAAATAAATCTTATTAATTTGGGGTTCCAGTGGCATGAAAGGAGTGTATTTCACTCACACAGAGCTCGGCATTTATGACATTGGTAGAGATATCGCTGGGATCAGAGTCCCTGCCCCTACATCAGGCTGCTCTCTGATGGGTAGCATAGACCTGGTGAAAGGTCAAAGATTTATCTGTACCAACACAACACTTGTTATTTTGTGAATCTCCCAAAAAAATCAGATTATTTTAGAAATTTTGAGATGCTAAGTCACTAGCAATTCTCCACCAGTAAACCATTAAATCTGCATTGAGACTGAATTCACATAAATCTGTGGAGTTGAAATGTAGTCCACCTTTTTGCATATTCTAACCTACAAATTTTAAGTTTTAGTATATTTATGAGTAACAAAGGCTGGAAGACAAAGGAGCAGAAACAGGGTCTTATCCGGGTGAGAGATAGAGGTTAAAGCGCTAAGAGAGTGTCGCGCTTGCTGGGTATGACAAGCGTGGCATGTGTGTTCAGATCTATGGGAAACCTGACACACAAGAAAAATAAAACAAACAATACAAGTAAGGGGGAACACAGGGGACACTAAAACAATGGTGGACCCTAGCGCTAGTGAGAGGGGTAGATGGAACGTCTCCTGCACTCACCTGCAGCTGTCCCTACTCTCCTAGCCGGGACCTATACAGTGTACTCAACTGTCGCCGAGCAGGAAAATGTGACCCTGAGAAACCCTGCAGTTTCCCTGGCTAGTGCGCTGGCAGGTGAAGGATGATAGCCGCACTGCAGCACTAAAATGACACAAGGAAAGGTAAGACAAAGAAGGGAAAACAACAAAAAAAAGATAAACTTTAACGTCAGTAACACTCATCAACAGAACCTTCCACCAAGTCAGCCTGAGTACAAAGGATTTGTATCTTCAGCAGGGATTGCAGGGACACACCTCTACTTAAACCAACAAGGGTATGGCTACAAAGCAGGTGCAGCTGAAATGCTCTGTTAGAAGCCGATTGCAACAAAACTGACATTAACTCTTTAGGCACTAAAATAAATGACACTACATTTAAATATAGAGTAAAATGGTAATCAGTGACTCTAGTCCTGAACTTGTCACTAGTCTCCGAAAAATAGAGAGACGACCGTGACACAGGTGCTGTCATAGGTTGAGACAATCCTTACACTGTCCTGTAACACAGCTGCTGCAGCCCCATGTGAAACTAAGCTCAGGATGGTGTTAATGCCACGCTGTCATGAATGTGATTTTGACCTGTTGAAGGAGAATACATCTCCGAGAAGCTTTGTTAAGAAGATCTATCTAATTTTCTTGTATTTTTCTCTCATTCACAACAGCAAGACATTAACCCTTCTTACACCATCCTTAATTTTATTCTATTAAAAGGAAAAAGGGCACATAGGGTCTTATCATAAATCACACAGTGGATAAAGAATTGTCAGATACTGACCCCTGTGGATGTGTGAAACAAAACCAACAGACAAGCATAAGACTAGCAGCTACGGCCACTGGCAAGGATCCAGCACACAGTGGGTAAAGAATCATCAGATACTCACCCTTGTGGTTGTGTGAAACACAACCAACAGACAAGCATAAGACTAGCAGCTGTGGCCACTAGCAAGGATCCAGTTGGTCATTTAAACACCTGATGAAGGGGTAAGCGCATTTCCCCGAAACGCATAGTGTAGTGACTGGAAGAATAAAGATATTATTGCTTTACTGAAGTCTAGACCTTCTTACTAGCGAGCACGGATCTCCTAATACCACTCTGTTTTTCTTTGGACTGGACCATCCTGAATTTAGTACATGCAGCTCTGGCAGAAATTAAGAGACCACTGCAAAATTTTCAGTTTTTCTGATTTTTCTCTTTATAAGTATTTTTTTGAGTAAAATGTACCATATTTTTCACTTTCGAAGACGCACCGGATTATAAGACGCACCCCAAATTTAGACATAAAAGAAGGTAAAAAAATAAAAATGGGGTCCGTCTTATACTCCGGTGTTGTCTTACCGGAAGGGGGGCAGCAGTGGTGGTGAAGCTGGGTCACAGGAGGCAGAGGTTGTGCTGGCAGGCGCGGCGGGTCAGTGACAGCGGCGTCCATGGTGGCAGGTGCGTCAAAGTCCGTGGTGGCAGGCGCGGCGGGGTCCGTGGTGGCAAGCGCGGTGGGGTCCGTGGTGGCAGGAGCGGCGGGGTCTGTGGTGGCAGCTGCGGTGGGTACCGTGGTGGCAGGCACGGCGGGGTTCGTGGTGGCAGGCGAGGCGGGTCAGTAGTGGCGGCAGCGGCGGCGGGTGACTGGTGCAGCAGGCTGAGTGAGTGTCCCAGTGTCCGCGGTCCCGGTTTAAATGATGGCGCCTGGAGCGGCGCATGCGCAGATGGAGCTCTCATCCAAGGGCTCCATCTGCGCACGCGCTGACTCCCGGAACGGAGCTTGCGCAGTTGGAGCTCTCATCCAAGAGCTCCATCCGCACACAAGCACAGGTACCCGGCCGCTTGCACGCAGCCACAGGCACCCGGCCGCCCGATCGCCACACAGACAGGACCCCCAGGTAAAGCTATATTCGGATTTTAAGACGCACCCCTCATTTTCTTCCCACATTTTTGGGAGGAAAAGTGCGTCTTATAATCCGAAAAATACGGTAAACTGTTCTTTTATTCTATAAACTACTGACATGTCTCCGAATTTCCAAGCAATAAATTTTGTATTTATTTTCTGAAAATGAGAAATGGTCAAAAAAACAAAAAAATGCATTGCTTTCAGACGTCAAATAATGCAAAGAAAACAAGTTCATAATCATTTAGAAACAAAGATACTAATAATGTTTTAACTCAGGAAGAGATCAGAAATCAATATCTTGGGGTATAACCAAGATTTTTAATCACAGCTTTCATGCGTCTTGGCATGCTTTCCAACAGTCTTTCACACTGCTTTTGGGTGACCTTATGTCACTCCTGGTGCAAAAATATAAGCAGTTTTTCTTTGTTTGATTGCTTGTGACTATCCATCTTCCTCTTGATTACATTCCAGAGGTTTGCAATGGGGTTCAGGTCTGGAGATTGGGCTGGCAGTGACAGGGACCTACAAAAGGAACGGAAAATGGCAGTTGGGGTGAAGTGCATGGCAAGAACAGTTTGTAACAGGCTCCTAGAGGCAGGGCTCATTATTTCTCAATAATATGGAAAAGTGAAAAATCTTTGTTAAAAATACATGTAACGTAATAACCTGATTTAAAGTGAACCTGTCAGGTGCAATATGCACCCAGAACCACGAGCAGTTCTGGGTGCATATTTCTAATCCCTACCTAACTGTCCCAGCTTATAGTAGCATACATAAAGAGATCTTTAAAAAAAGTATTTCTAAAGATCCTTTATGTTATGCTAATGAGTGTGGGAACTAGCCCCCTGGGCGTTACTTCCCTCGACTAGTCCATTCTCTTAGCATGTTATCTCATCAACAGGGCGCGTACTAGCATGCTATTCAATACCCATTGATTAGTGTCATCGGCGGGGATGCGCATACCTTAGTCCGCTGTCACCGCCTCAGATGCCAGATTTAGACTGGTACATGATCAGGTCACTTCACTTCCGGTCATGCGCACTTTGAAACCAAGTGTACGTGTCCCGGCTTCAGAGAGGACTAGTGCACATGACCGGAAGTGTTGGGACTTCTGATTATGTTCTCTGAGCCTAAACCTGGCGTCTGAAGTGGTGACAACGGACAAAGGTAAGCACGTCACTGCCGATGACACTAAGCATTGGGTATTGAATAGAATGTTAGTGGCCCCTGTGGGCGTGCTAATGTGGCACCCCTGCAGCTTCAGGCGCCACAGGGTACGGCACACCTCACTTAATATCCCGGATCCAGAGAAGGTCGTTGCCGGTAACAACCACAACCACACTCAACCAACACATAACACAGGAGTTCTGTCACTGGAACCGGACTAGGGTAGGTGCTGGGGTGGCCATCAGGAGGTATGGGACCTCATGCCCACTAGTTCAGGGACCTGGGAGGTGGTGCATCCACAAGGGGAAGTTAGGAGCTATCCGACACACGAGAGGCAGTTAGCACCGACAGTGTCCAAGTGAGGACCCACTTAGGAACTAGCACAGACACAAACAGTTCGGGGCCCGTGGTCTGCAGCCGATGGCTCGACTTGGGTTCTTAGGGAAGAAGGGAGATCCCAGGGTTCGCGGGGAGTGCAGAAGGCACCCATGACCCGTTCCACGGCCCAGGAGCTGGGGTGGAGGGAAACCGTCGAAAGGTGACACACAGAAGGAAAAGCCCATGAAGCCCATCACGGAGTAGCCCGGTGCTCCAACGGCTGTGTATGTGACCAATGAGTAAAAGACCTTGAACTGCACTGCCAGTGTCATCCCATTACTGCCGGC
This sequence comes from Anomaloglossus baeobatrachus, assembly GCF_048569485.1. Classification (NCBI taxonomy): domain Eukaryota; kingdom Metazoa; phylum Chordata; class Amphibia; order Anura; family Aromobatidae; genus Anomaloglossus; species Anomaloglossus baeobatrachus. Next base: position 436,564,281 of record NC_134357.1, on the reverse strand, counting down.
GCTCTCACCATCGTGCCGCAGCGCTATCTGCGCCTGGGAGACTACTACTCCCACCAGCCTCCCTGGGGCATAGCTCTGCTGCATTGTCATCCGCCCCAACAGAGAAGAATTCCTGCAGTGACAGCTGATATTTGCTGCGCACCACAGGTGGCGTCACGAACAACTACCCCCATCATCCCCATCCCCAGCCTTTTATTGACACCCAAGGTCACAGAACCGGGCAAGGCCACCGCGGCGTCCCAGGAGAAGCACTACTGCACGGTGACGAGTAACCCTTGACTCTGTGGGCACGTTGTCACAAACAGGATTTCGTGCCCGCAACCGCGGGTACTGTGCGCCTATAGACTGTGAACTGAGAGACTGTGCACTGGCGGCCAGTGACAGAATGGCACGAAGTGCTATGGCCGCCCACCACGACCAGAAAGGAGAAACGAAACGTATCCCTAAGAACTGACCCGCCCCCTTGGTAAAGGCATAGAGATGAGCTGACCGCACAGTCTGGGACTGGATGTAAGATGGAGAGTACCCGGAGCACCCAGGAGCGTGGGGTGGAAGCAGCCAGCTCCCTCGGTCGTCCCGGGGAAGCCCCGGTGACGTGACCCATGATCAACCCTGAGCAACTGGAGGAGGAGGTGAAGCGGTTGCGGGTAACGTTGTTGGAGTTGCAGGAGGGAACCATCCGGAGGTAGCAGGAGGCTCTGATGGGAACAGCGACGACGACGACCCTCGAGGAGACCCAGCCTGATGAAGGTGGGGAGTGTGGAGCAATGGCACTCGTAGCCTCGGAAGCCAATGTGCATGACCCGGCAGGACCGCTGGCAGCGCCACCTGTTACCCTTGTCCGCAGCAGACCCGATGCAGCTTGGGACGCCATGTTCAACATGGAACAAGAGGTACCCCCCCTGGAACTGACCAGCATCGCGCTGAAAGTGGCCTGTGAGCGGCAACTCCTGGAGCTGCTAGCGGAGCAGGAGGAATGGCGGGCACGCCACGAAGCCCTGGAAGCCCGAAACCTGTCTGCCAAACAGCGGAGCCGTCAAGAGCGACCCTCAACCCGGGAGCAGCTAAGGCATGGTGTAGTGGTCCGTTTCGACTTGGAGCAGGGGTGGGGGTTAATTGGTGAATCCGGGATGACCAAAGACATTTTTGTTTCCCAGAGGGATGTAGAATCCCACCTCAGCCGAGGACACCCGGCCCACGACCTTTACCCTGGCGATCACGTCACCTACACCCGTCAAAGAAGTGAGAGGGGATGGTACGCCCTAGACGTGCAGGTTGACCGGTTGCGGGAAAACAGGGACTACGAGGAGGAAATGGACATGGATCATGGTAATGGAGGACCTTGTGACCAGGAGACTCAGACCATGATATCCATGTCTTACCTACGACCCAAGTAAGCTGCATAAGAACTGAGGATGTGGGATCACCTGGTCCCTGTAAATACTTTGCATTAAAGGAACTGCATAGAAAGTGATAAGTGTTGAATGGACAGCTGGGCCATCGGACTTGGTATGGCCAGGACATTCACTTGTAAATAGTTAGCACCATTGTGAACCCTACCAGAATTAGTAAGATCCGAAAACGTGTTGGTGTGATTAAGAGGAGAAGAAGAGTCTGGAACGCTCTGAGCACATCCAGAGCCTACGTTGGAGGTTAAGGGCAGGTCCCCTATACAGTTGCTGCTAAAAGTTTGCACTTGAATATATGTTGCACTAAAGCGGGCTTTACACACTGCGATATTGGTCCCGATATCGCTAGTGTGGGTACCCGCCCCCATCTGTTGCGCGACACGGGCAAATCGCTGCCCATGCCGCACAACATCGCCCAGACCCGTCACACATACTTACCTGCCCGGCGACGTCGCTGTGACCGGCGAACCGCCTCCTTTCTAAGGGGGCGGTCCGTGCGGCGTCACAGCGACGTCACTGAGCGGCCGCCCAATAGCAGCGGAGGGGCGGAGCTGAGTGGGACGTAACATCCCGCCCACCTCCTTCCTTCCGCATAGCGGCCGGGAGGCAGGTAAGGAGAGCTTCCTCGTTCCTGCGGTGTCACACAGAGCGATGTGTGCTGCCGCAGGAACGAGGAACAACCTCGTTACTGCTGCAGTAACGATTTTTGAGAATGGACCCCCATGTCACCGATGAGCGATTTTGCACGCTTTTGCAACGATGCAAAATCGCTCATCGGTGTCACACGCAACGGCATCGCTAATGCGGCCGGATGTGCGTCACCAATTCCGTGACCCCAACGAGTTCGCATTAGCGATGTCGTAGCGTGTAAAGCCCCCTTTACATAAAAATGTTTTCTACAGTTCTAAATGAAATTACAAAGTGTTATGTGATATGCAAAGGGAAGGTTTTATTGCATAAGTGAAAGTTTGATGAAGAAGGAAAATGCTTTATTGCCTAATAGTGAATGTTTTATGTCCATATTTTATGCATTTACAGTGTCAACTGGTCCATGTGACAAATGTGAAATGTATAATGTTTGCAACGTTCAAGAGTCCGTACCTCCCATAAAGGGAAAAAAAGTTGTTATGATGTAAAATCAAATATTGCAGTTTACACAGTGCTGCCTTGTTTACAGCCCGCGGACGTGCTGTGATTCACTATGGGGGTATGTGGTGCCCCTGCAGCTTCAGGCGCTACAGGGTACTGTACCTCACTTAAGGTGCAGTATTCATCCCGGATCCGGAGAAGGTCATTGTCAGTAACAACCACAACCATACTCAACCAACACATAACACAGGAGTTCTGTCACTGGAAGCGGACTAGGGTAGGTGCTGGGGTGGCCATCACAAGGTATGGGACCTCATGCCCACTAGTTCAGGGACTCGGGAGGCGGGGCATCCACAAGGGGAAGTTAGGAGCCATCCTACACACGAGAGGCAGTTAGCACTGGACAGTGTCTGAGAGAGGATGCACTTAGGAACAGCACAGACACGAACAGTTCAGGGCCCGTGGTCTGGAGCCGGAGGCTCAGCCTGGGTTCTTAGGAAAGAAGGGGGATTCCAGGGTTCGCAGGGAGTGCAGAAGGCACCCGTGACCCATTCCATGGCCCAGGAGTTTGGGTGGAGGGAAACCGTCGAAAGGTGACACACAGAAGGAAAAAAAATGGTGGCCTCCACCTCTGAAGTATCTGGGATCAGATGAAGCCCATCATGGCGTAGCCCGGTGTTCCAATGGCTTTGTGTGTGACCAGTGAGTAAAAGACCTTAAACTGTACTGCCTGTGTCATCCTGTTACTGCTGGCGCCCTCACCATCGTGCCGCAGAGCTATCTGCACCTGAGAGACTACTGACTCGCCCACCCCAGGGCTTTGGGACACTCTGTGTCGGGCCGGACTAGTCCGGGGGTAGTCAGTGGTAGCGGGGCTCGACTCCGTGACCCTGGCGGGGTCAACTAATATGGCAGTTGTGGGAGTGGTAACTTTAATTAAAGTTTGTGGAAATATTCGTGACGCCACCTGTGGATTGCGGCTATAGAGCCGCCGCTGCTGGATGAGACCTCCGGGGCTGATGGATTAGCAGCTGGGATGGTTCTGCTCCCCACAGGGGAGCGGTACCCCGGGGCAGTCGTTGGTGCTTATTAAAGTCTATGGTGCTTTGGAAATGATGCGGAGCGAAATAAAGGAAGCAACACCAGGGGGTGCAGTTTCAAGGTCTTTACTCACTGTTGACAGGGCTGCAGCAAATTGGTTGCCTTTGGCTTGCTGAAATTCATTATCGGGGACCTCCGCCAATCCCGGGTAGTTCTTAAGGTAAATGCTGGTGCACCCTTGTTTGTGTCTCCTTCCTTGACTGACTTCAGAGCCTTGACCTTTATAGATAAACTTGTCTCGGCCTCCACCATAGAGTCTGGTCAAGAGGGCTTGCCTAACTGGAATCTTACCCTCTTCCCAGGGGATATACGGCAGGTTGTGGCCCGGGGAGCTTGCAACCACCCTGGGCCTCGGTGTCACTTTCTGAGGAAATGTCTTTCTTCCCTCTGTCTGGGGACTGTCCCCGATTGCAGCCTGATCCCTCCACCTGATGTTCTAGTGGAACAGGCCACGAGAATAAAAGCCTTCCGTGGCCCTGGAATCCTTTCTTCACTGTCTGTGGTGTCACCTGGGCCTAGCTGGGCCCCAGGATCTCCACCAGGAAACTTCTCTTTCAGTCGTTTTCTCTCCACTCTGCTGAGGTAGCTACCTCCTTCTCCTTCTCTCTTCCAGACTGCCTCAACTAACTGACTTTGAACTTCCTGTTCCTACTTTCTATTTCAGTTGGATTCTCCCACTTTCCCTGTTGCTAGGTCCCACCCTATGGGAGAAGAGATGGGTCTTACGGCCCCGCAGAATGCAGCATGGGGGTAGCTGCCACTATCCCCGGTCCCAAAATATGCCTAACAATAGGTGTAGTGTGAATTTGCCTGTGAACCGGCATGTACCCTTGTCCTTACCCAGGATGGGACATCACACCTCTGGCTGAGGTGCAATGTCTCTGTGGCGACGGAAGCCTCAGGGGCGCCACACTACTACTCCCACTATCCTCCCTGGGGCATAGCTCTGCCTGTGGACAGCTGAACCATCTGAGCTGTGTTATCATCCGCCCCAGCAGAGAATAATTCCTGCAGTGGCGGTTGATATTGGCCACGCATCACAGGTGGCATCACGAACATATACCCCCATCATCCCCTTCCCCAGCCTTTTATTGACACCTGGGGTCACGGAACCAGGCGAGGCCACCGCGGCGTCCCCGAAGAAGCACCGCAGCCCGGCGACGAGTAACCCGCGACCCACGTCACTAACATGCTAAAAGGGCGGAATGAGCACAGAAACTAACGCTCTTGTGACAAGTCTGTGCTCATTAGCATATCATAAAGGATCTTTAAAATACTTTTCTAAATATCTCTTTATGTAAACTACTAAATAAAAAGATGGATAGGCAGGGATTAGCAATATGCTCCCAGAACTGCTCGTGGTTGTGGATGCATATTGCACCTGACAGGTTCCCTTTAAACAATAGCTTGTTTTCTGATGACACATTCACCTTCACTGTAAAAAATCAGTGATGAAAGTTCAAAATGAGATGAAACCATCCAGCATGAGCTACATGTGAATTAACCATGGATTTTATTTGCTGTGCTGAACATCTGAAGCATACATTTCTGTAAATCCATATTATAGATTTCTGCATAAACTTTTTACACGTGGATACCGTAGGATTTTGTAAATTCTCAACCATTTTGTTCACTGGCAGACACAGACAGAAGAGGCCTCTGTGCAGGAATAGTATATGGGCCCCTTGCAGTCCAATAGTTCATCATAATGCATAAATCCTCTTGTTTTATCGGTGGTAGTGGCCCCCTTACCCCTTGGGCACCCTTGCGCTTGCACAGGTTGCACCAATGATATGTCTGCCAACAGGGGCGGACTGGCCCACCAGGAGGTCGGGAGAACCCCTTGTGGGCCCCTGCTATTGATGGCCACGCCCCCTAGGCCCCGCCCCCTACCCCCCTTGGGCCCCTATGGATATGTGTGAGAGGCCCTCCCCCGGCCGGTAATTTCACTAATCATATCGGCACATTGCCGATATGATTAGTGACAATCCCATTCCCTCTGCAGCGGCAATCAGGGAGAGCGATCTCCCTGCTCTGCCTGCTATCACTGTCAGTGCCGTGCGGCTCTGACTCATCTGCGCAATCAGCGACACTGCAGGAGGAAGCAGTCTCAGAGTGATGACTGCTTCCTTCCTGTGCAGGTGCTGGCAGCATCGCGCTGCGGAGGACGGACCCGGTGTTGCCCCAGGCCAGGCTGCAGGAGCAGCAGCACGTGAGTATAGAAGGTGGGGGCCCCGGGAAGGGGTGCGGGGGCCCAGGGAGCGAGCAGGGGCCCCAGGGGGGGTTTACGGGGGCCCAGGGGGGCAAACAGGGGCCCGGGGGGGAGGGGCGGTTGGGCATGTGGAGACTGTGGGCAATCAGATCAGTAACATTAACCCTTATTCCATCGAAATGTCTGCACAGTCAGGGGTGGGATTCAGCTGGTTCTGTCCGGTTCTGGAGAACCGGTTGTTAAAATAGCAGCCGGTTCCCAGAATCGGCAAGAAACAGCTCCAGCGATCCGGTTCCCTGTATTCATTTGTGTTAGTGTCTCTTTAAGACACTGACACAAATGAATCCCTGTACCTCCGTATGCGCCACACTTTCGGGTTCAATGGACCCTGACCCGGCGTGCAGCGACGTGCTCACGCTGCAGAGGTCACGGCAGTGTGGGGAGGTAGCTCCTCCTCTTGCCGTCTGTCAGTGTCAGGCCCCATGCGCACTAGACGTTTTTGCTGCATTTTTAGCGGCGTTTTTTACCGCCTTTTTTTGCAGAAAACTATGCGACATTGCTTCCCCAGCAATGTCTATGGGTTTTCAGAAGTGCTGTCCACACACAGCGAATTTTTTGTAGCTGCGTTTTTGTGGTGACCACAAAAACGCAGCATGTCAATTATTCCTGTGTTTTTCACTGCGTTTTCCACCCATTGAATTAAATGAGATGTTCAAAAACGCAATGAAAAACACAAATTGCAAATAGAGCTGCGTTTCTATGACTAAAGATTGATTGCTCTCAGTGAGAGAAACAAAATTAAAATTTTGTAGTTGTGATACCTTTTAATGGCTAACTAAAATAAAATATGATGTTATAAATGTTGTATATATAGGTTGTATATATGTAAATGTTGTAAATGTTATATATGATGTTATAAATCCTCTATGACTAAAAACGCGGCTCTAAACGCAAGGAGTGGGTAGTACAGTGACGTGTACAGGAAGAGGATTCCTTCTGTTGGTAAACACAGAAGCGTGAATCCTCCCGGTACTGCCACCGCTGCTTCCATCTCCCGTCCGGCGCCATGTCCGCTCCCGTGCGGCGCCATGTACGGGCAGGAGATGGAAGCAGCTACGAAGTCAAAAGTGAACAGTAAAGAAAAAAATGTCATACTCACCTGTCTGCAGCCTCCCGGTGCCATGTCCGCTCCCAGCTCTTCTCCCGGTACCGCCACCCCTGCTTCGGGTGTGTGCAGACGGCCGGGACACCTCCGATAGCTGCAGAACCTGGCGCTGATCACCTGATGCGGTCACCTGACGGAATCAGCTGACAGTGACAGCGGTGACGCCGGCTTTTTACTACTACTAAACTATCAGCTGATGCCATCAGGAGACTTCATCAGCTGATTACCACCGGGTCCTGCATTGATTGGTCTGACAGGAGTCTGCACTGAAGTGTGTATTTTTTTTTTTTTTTTTTTGCACTGATGCATCAGCTGATTGTATAAACAGCTTTTATAAAATCAGCTGCTGTGTCATGGAGTTCACGTACTTGAACCTGACACATCATCTGATTGCTTTACCTTCCAGCAAACCGATCAGAGGATATTGGATCCGGATTGGACGGCGCGGTACCCTTGACCCAGGATTACTGCGGAGGAGGGGGGTTCTTTATTTCAATAAACATGGAGTCACTAATTGTGTTGTGTTTTATTTCTAATAAAAAATTTTTTCTGTGTGTTGTGTTTTTTTTTATCTTTACTAGAAATTCATGGTGGCCATGTCTAATATTGGCGTGACATCATGAATTTTGGGCTTAGGGCCACTTGATAATGTACAGCTAGCCCTAAACCCATTATTACCCAGCGAGCCACCCGACATCAGGGCAGCTGGAAGAGTTGGATACAGCGCCAGAACATGGCGCTTCTATGAAAGCGCCATTTTCTGGGGTGGCTGCGGACTGCAATTCGCAGAGGGGCTGCCCAGAAAGCTTGGGCACCCTGCACTGCGGATTCCAATCCCCAGCCACCTAGTTGTACCTGGCTGGACTCAAAAATTGGGCGAAGCCCACGTCATTTTTTTTTTAATTATTTAATGAAATTCATGAAATAAAAAAAAAAAAGGGCTTCTCTATATTTTTGGTTCCCAGCCGGGTACAAATAGGCAGCTGGGGGTTGGGGGCAGCCTATAGCTGCCTGCTGTACCTGGCTAGCATACAAAAATATGGCAAAGCCCACGTCATTTTTTTTGGAGGGCAAAAAACTCCTGCATACAGTCCTGGATGGAGAATGCTGAGCCTTGTGGTTCTGCAGCTGCTGTCTGCTCTCCTGCATACACTAGTGGAAAATGAAGAACATATTGAAGAAGGAAATTACATCAGACCTTTTTTTCAACAATCTTTAATGGCATTGTTCACTGATAAAAAAAACGCCTAAAAAAACAGTGAGAAAAAACGCAGCCAAAAACGCACAAAAAACGCAGTGTGAACAAAACACCTAGTGCGCACATACCCTTAGTGTGCAGAGAGCCGCGAAGGACGGAAGACAGAGGAGAGGCCACGGGTGCTTGGAGCAGGTAAGCACTCAGTGAGCCGAAGATGCAGGGAGAGGGGCCACATAAGATGGCAGCTATATGTGGCTATATGGGGAGAGGAGCCTCATTAAGATGGCAGCTATATGTTTCTATATGGGGAGAGGAGCCGCATTAAGATGGCAGCTATATGGGGAGAGGGGCCACATAAGATGGGAGCTATATAGGAAAAGGAGCACATGGGATGTGATCTGCTGGGGAAAGAGGCCATAATGGGATGGGATCTGCTGGGGAAAGAGGCCATAGTGGGATGGGATCTGCAGGGGAAAGAGGCCATAATGGGATGGGATCTGCAGGGGAAAGAGGCCATAATGGGATCTGCAAGGGAAAGAGGCCATAATGGGATGAGATCTGCAAGGGAAAAGAGGCCATAATGGGATGGAATCTGCAAGGGAAAATGGCCATAATGGGATGAGATCTGCAGGGGAAAAGAGGTTATAATGGGATGGGATCTGCAAGGGAAAGAGGCCATAATGGGATGAGATCTGCAGGGGAAAAGAGGCTATAATGGGATGGGATCTGCAAGGGAAAAAGGCCATAATGGGATGAGATCTGCAGGGGAAAGAGACCATAATGGCATGGGATCTGCAGGGGAAAAAGGCCATAATGGGATGGGATCTGCAGGGGAAAGAGGCCATAATGGGATGAGATCTGCAGGAGAAAGAGGCCATAATGGGATGGGATCTGCAGGGGAAAGAGGCCATAATGGGATGGGATCTGCAGGGGAAAGAGGCCATAGTGGGATGGGATCTGCAGGGGAAAGAGGCCATAATGGGATGAGATCTGCAGGGGAAAAAGGCCATAATGGGATGAGATCTGAAGGGGAAAGAGGCCATAATGGGATGGGATCTGCAGGGGAAAAAGGCCATAATGGGATTGGATCTGCAGGGGAAAGAGGCCATAATGGGATGGGATCTGCAAGGGAAACAGGCCATAATGGGATGAGATCTGCAGGGGAAAGAGGCCATAATGGGATGGGATCTGCAAGGGAAAGAGGCCATAATTGGATGGGATCTGCAGGGGAAAGAGGCCATAATGGGATGGGATCTGCAGGGGAAAGAGGCCATAATGGGATGAGATCTGTATGGGGAAGGTCGTCCATTCCAATTTTAGCAGGGCTCCTTTAGTAATAATTTTTAAAAACTGTAGAAAAATCATTTAATACAATAAGAGTGACAGTGACTGGAACAACTGATGCTGGACAGGAGAGTGAAGGTATAGGAGGGGAAGGAGATTTTACTTTAAATTACTTGTATTTTTTGGTTGAGGAAATTGCGTGAAAATGGGTGTGGCTAACAGAATGGGTGTGGTTACAGAATGGGTGTGGTTTTCCAATGGGCGGGGTTTACAGAGAACCTGTTATAAATTTGAATCCCACCCCTGCTATATACAGTACGGTAACTGCATGGTGCTGGTGGGCCCCAAGATTGATTTTTCCTGGTGGGCCCCAGATACTCCAGTCCGCCGCTGTGGACTGCCAATGATTTTGCAGCTACTCTCCGCACAGTAGCTGCAGTGTTGTATTTTCATTGCCATTTTTCAGCCAGAATGGTGATGTGACAAGACACCAAGTCAGAAATCATCTATGAAAACGTCATATTAATAATAATAAACCAAAAATGACAGACGCATTTTAGCCTATTTGTTACTCATGATATCTGCTTTTGGAATAATCCTTAAAAATCAGAGCTCCTGTAATCTTCACAGTACAGCCATGTGGTGCCAGAATATGTTAGCGTCTTATTACTACTAGTCTCGAAGATGAGGATAAGTGTCAAGCGCTACATATGGGTTCTGAAGAGTCCACTAATGCCATTTAGCTGAACCGTAGCTTTATTGGCGTTCACATTCTGGATAGGTGAGAACACGCCAGCGCTCTGCCGAAAGGGGTGTGACGCCCTGGGCAAGCCAGGGGTCACAGGTCATAACACCACCACACCCTACACCCCAGTTAGGAACACCAAGACTAACCTAAAATACTTGTTGCCTTCCTCCAGGGGCTGATGTCCACACCAGGGGGTGGGCCAGGCGGTTGGCTCCGCCCACCGAGGAGTTCACAGCCCTGGAGGCGGGAAAACCAGGCTGTTGAAGCCAGACTAGAGTCTGAGGAAGAGTTCAAGCTAGGGGAGTGAAGTAGGAGGAAGTGGTAGAGGAGCTTGAGAGAGGAGTTAAAGTGGAAGACTAAGTAAGAGTAGAGACAGTGAAAAGGAACAGTTAAGAAAGCCTGAAGTTGGTCCGGGTGTGTGCCCCGGACTGAGACAGCAAGGTCAGCAGACGGCGGTGACTGTCTGCAGGGGAGACTGCTTGGAGGTTGCTGGAAGGACCGCGGACGGGTGGTGGCCCGGCGGCACCGGAGCGGTATACGAAGAGCAGTCAGCACCAGTGGCAGGGGCCTTTCGGATCCCGGCAAGGCTAGGAGTCGCCGTGAATTTGCCAAATCCGTTAGTGAAGGGGACCTCTGGGTCTCCCAACAAGCAAGTCCCGATTGAAGGCAACAGTCCAACCGTTACAGAGAGACACCGCCACCGCCAGGGCACCAGTTTCTCAGGGCCAGCGCCTGCGGGCAAAGTAGGGCTCCTCCGGCCCATATCCAAGTCGGGGAGCGGGTTACCGGTGGGAACCCATCGCAACCATCATCATCTTAGGTGCAGGAAAAGGGACCGTCACCGTCAACTACTGGGGAAAAGCAAGTGCAGCCGTCCGTGGGAACCATCTTTCCAGCCGTGTGTTTTACCGAGAACTGTGTCATCGTCTCAGGCTGAGTGAGTACCACAGTGCCGTGCGGCACAGCGCTGCCCCCGCGTCCCTGCACCCCACCAAGCCCTGCATCACCCTCCTCATCACTGGGCCCCGGGACAACCAACCCCCTACCCACGGAGGGGAGGACTAACATCTAGCTGCTCCATACCATCACTCCCGGGATCCCCATACAGAGCAGCGGTGGTGTCAACAAATCACCACAACCGTGGGTGGCGTCACGGACAATAAACTATCCCAAAACCCAATCCCCTTTCACTCACGGGCGAGGAGCGCCGCTCGAGTCCCTGGGATCCGGCCCATCGCTCGAGCCACCGAGCAGCAGCAGCAGGCCGCAGCAGCCGCAGCGGCAGCCGGACCCGAGCAGTGGGAGAGCGCGGCGTCCCCTCCTCCGCCCGCGACAGGGGCACCTCTCTTCCTTAGAGAATGATTAAGTCATTTGCATTGTATCTGGCCAGCGATAATTGTCCTCTCTCTCTTTATAAAACATTGGCCCTCCTAGGTGATCAGAACCGAAGTCTGAGAACATTCACAGCTTGTGTATAGCATGGATAGGAGTTGACCAACATTTGACGTGGTAACGTAGCATGCTCCTTAATAGTCCATCTCCTTTTCATTAACAATGGAGTTAGGGGTACTTTGCACACTACGACATCGCAAGCCTATGCTGCGATGCCGAGCGTGATAGTCCCCGCCCCTGTCGCAGCTGCGATATCTTGTGATCGCTGCTGTAGCGAACATTATTGCTACGCCAGCTTCACATGCACTCACCTGCCGTGCGACGTCGCTCTGGCCGGCAAACCGCTTCCTTATTAAGGGGGCGGGTCATGCGGCGTCACTGCGACGTCACATGGCAGGCGGCCAATAGGAGCGGAGGGGCGGAGATGAGCGGGATGTAAACATCCCGCCCACCTCCTTCATTCCGTATTGCAGTCAGGACGCAGGTAGGAGATGTTCAAACTCCTGCGACTTCACACACAGCGATGTGTGCTGCCGCTGGAGCGAGGAACAATATCGGACCGTCGCGTCAATGTAATTATGGAATTCGCTGACGCTACACCGATGATACGATTATGACGCTTTTACGCTCGTTAATCGTATCATCTAGGATTTACACACTACGATGTCGAGATCGATGCAGGAAGTGCGTCACTTTCGACATGACCCCACCGACATCGCACCTGCGATGTAGTAGTGTGCAAAGTACCCCTTAGAGGAGCCTCTGTGCTATCCCACACCTTTCTTTTATCATTATTCTCTATATAACGATTATTTCTCTCCTGTACTCTAATTAACTATGCCACCTAAGATCCTCCACCATGTGCCAAGGTATCATTCCTCCTACTACTCCTGACCAGGTAGCATCTCTCCATTTGTGCAGTTTCCTCTCTTTCTTGAGCCAGTTGTGATCTCTCTTCTGGAATTTGTGCAAGCAAAATCCATTCTGCATCCTTTAACACTAGAAGTCCCAGAGAGGGGTCATTTAACATTTCTACCTTTGGAACCCAGAGATGGGTCGAATGACCTGAAGGATTTTAGCTAACATCCTATAATCACCGTCTTTTGTTCTGTAATTAAGGCCATTAGTGTCGCACCACAGAAGGTTGTTGTTTTCCATTGAGTTTAGCCATTTAGTTTCTAGTTCGTTCTATTCAGTTTGGACTAAAAGTCATTTGACCCTCTTTCGGGACTTCAGGGGGGAGCTCGGAATTTCTGGGACTTGTAAAGGGAATCTGTCATCAGGTTTTTGCCACTGAATCTGAGAGCAGCATAATGTAGGAAAAGAGATACCGATTCCAGCGATGTGTCACTTATTGGCTGCTTAGTGTAGTTTTGATAAAATCACTGTTTAATCTACAGGAAGACTACTTAACATGCTGACAGGTAGTCAAGTCCTTTACAGGGAACCTGTCATGTCTGATAAAACTAATTATCTGCATGTATTGGGTTAATGGGCATGTTACTAGCATTATGAAAATGCTCAGCTGCAGCAACACCCTGGAGAAAATGAACTTTATTTCTCCTAGGAGCCGCCTACTTTCAGTCATGCAGGTGTGCATGGAGCAATTACAGCCACACTGACACAATATTGAGTGGCAGCTATACGCACGCCCCAGCACTAACTGACAGTCGGCACTGTAGACAACCAGTACTGCACTGATCAACCAGCTGTCAATCAGTGCTGGGGTCTGGTTACAACATGTGCTCTCAGTGCTGTGAGCAGTGACTGGAATTGCTCCAGGCACCTCCTGCATGACTGAAAGCCGCCAGCCACCTGGAGAAATAAAATTAATTTTCTTCCGGCTGCACCTTCAGAATACCATTATCCTAAAGATCAACCACAAATCAGCAGGTTAGTAGCGTTATCGGACCTGATAGGTTTCACCAAGTCAAATACTTTTTTTGCTCTTATAATATTCCCGCTTCTTTCCTAAGCAACCAATTTTTGTTTTATTCTTAAATCTGCTGTATGATTCCAGAGATATGGGACTTTATATTTACTGCTAATTTTTATGATCTTTATTAAGAGAAGAAAGCTCACAAGATTCTCTTAGGATGTGTTTTTACTGGCTTCTCCTCTGCATAATTAGTATATCAGCAACCCTCCCTCTGGTAAACACTATAAAATGATAAAAGTAAACACTAAATAAATTAAAAAAAAGCCCATTCCTCTGGAAATCTGAAAATATATGGCGAATTGCAACCCCCCATACTACTACTACAACTACTACTACTACTACTAATAATAATAATAATAATAATAACAATAATAATAATAAACAGATTAAACAGCAGGAATAAAGAGCAAAAATTGTCAATGTTTGACTTGGTGACATATCCTCTTTGAAGGGAATCTGTCACCACATTTGACCTATCTAACCTAGATACTTTCCTTTTATTTAAAATTATCTGTAGAGGCGGAGTTATCTTTCAGGCAGCTTCCACCCCATAGCCTGGAAGAGCTCATTTACATAAAGTGATAAAAGATGGTTTATCCACAACAAGGCATCTGATATGAGGCAGACAGGTAGGACTTTTTTTTAGCATTCTACAACCGGTATGTCCATATTAATAGTTTAGATAGGTCAAATGTAGTGACAGATTCCCTGTCCTGCTAAAAAACCTGTCATGTAAAAAAACACTTTTAACCTGCAGATATGTGGTTAGCCAGTTACCATTCTGTGCATAGTGAGCGGCACCTGTAACCCTGCCGTCGCACTGACTGACAGCCGGCTTTGCAGTGCATCAGTACAGAGCCGTGCAGCTCATCAGTGTTCCCTCTTCAGTATTGCTATGATCCTTCCGCCTATGTACAGGTGGGCTCCCCCAATTTACTGTAGGTGTGATTCTCCCCTGTAGGAGTATGCTTCATCCTTCTCTGTACGGGTGTGCCCCCTCCTCAATATAGGTATGATTCCACCTCTTTGTGGGTATGATTCTTCTGTCTATGCACAGGTGTGTTCCCTTGGCATACTGTAGGTATGATTCATCCAATGTGTGGTTACGATGATCCTTTTGTCTATGTACAGGTGTGCTCCCTCAGTATGTGTGTGATTCCACCTCTCTGGGTAGGATCCTTTTGTCTATGTACAGGCGTGATCCTGAAGTATAGGTGTGATTCCACCTCTTTCGCCTCCTTCCTCATTCATGGAGATTTAAATGTCTCCTCTGTCTGCAGGTAAAATCCATTTTTCTTTCAATGCAGATCTGACCGCACTTCCTTGCCATTCCTCAGGTGTGGTGTCCCTTCTTTCAGTGCAGATATGACCACTATTCCTTGCCATTCCTCAGCTATGGTGTCACTTCTGTGCAGATGTGACCACTCTTCCTTGCCAGTCCTCAGGTATGGTGCCCCTTCTTTTGGTTCAGATGTGACCACTCTTCCTTGCCATTTCTCAGGTATGGTGCCCCTTCTTTTGGTTCAGATGTGACCACTCTTCCTTGCCATTTCTCAGGTATGGTGCCCCTTCTTTTGGTACAGATGTGACCACTCTTCCTTGCCATTCCTCAAGTACAGTGCCCCTTCTTTTGGTGCAGATGTGACCACTCTTCCTTGTCATTCCTCAGGTATGGTGTCCTTTCTGTGCAGTTGTGACCACTCTTCCTTGCCATTCCTCAGATATGGTGTCCTTTCTGTGCAGCTGTGACCACTCTTCCTTGCCATTCCTCAGCTATGGTGTCACTTCTGTGCAGATGTGACCACTCTTCCTTGCCAGTCCTCAGGTATGGTGCCCCTTCTTTTGGTTCAGATGTGACCACTCTTCCTTGCCATTTCTCAGGTATGGTGCCCCTTCTTTTGGTACAGATGTGACCACTCTTCCTTGCCATTCCTCAAGTACAGTGCCCCTTCTTTTGGTGCAGATGTGACCACTCTTCCTTGTCATTCCTCAGGTATGGTGTCCTTTCTGTGCAGTTGTGACCACTCTTCCTTGCCATTCCTCAGATATGGTGTCCTTTCTGTGCAGCTGTGACCACTCTTCCTTGCCAGTCCTCAGGTATAGTGCCCCTTCTTTTGGTGCAGATGTGACTACTCTTCCTTGCCATTCCTCAGGTATGGTGTCCTTTCTGTGCAGATGTGACCACTCATCATTGCTAGTCCTCAGGTATGGTGCCCCTTCTTTTGGTGCAGATGTGACCACTCTTCCTTGCCAGTCTTCAGGTATGGTGTCCTTTCTGTGCAGATGTGACCACTCTTCCTTGCCATTCCTCAGGTATGGTGTCCTTTCTGTGCAGATGTGACCACTATTCCTTGCCATTCCTTAGGTATGGTGCCCCTTCTTTCAGTGCAGATGTGACCACTCTTCCTTGCCAGTCTTCAGGTATGGTGCCCCTTCTTTCAGTGCAGATGTGACCACTCTTCCTTGCCAGTCTTCAGGTATGGTGCCTCTTCTTTCGGTGCAGATGTGACCACTCTTCATACAGTTGTGTGCTTGGACACTTTTCCAGTTATAATGAAATATTCCAAAGCTTTTCTCTCTCACTTGCAGACATCCCGCCAGCTGCAGAAACATGCTAATCAGAAGCTGAAATGACTTGCATTCACAACACCTTTTGTCTGTTCAAATAGGCAATTACTTCAAAATTAAAGTCTCCTTTAATGGAAAAATAGAAAAAACAGCAGCCCAAATTGTTCTAAAGACAAGAAGGCATGGTGATTGAGTGCCAAGTGTTCTTCTTTATTTCCATAGAGATACAATTCTCCACAACCTGTTATCATAAAGGGGATAATTCAAAGCATACAGAGATTTCCAAACAATACAGCGAAGTCCATAAAGAACCAACCAAGGGAAGCAAGAAACTTCTTATAAATCTACTTCTAGAGCTGTAACAATGGTTTATATTTAGGGTTTAAACAGGATTAAGGAGTCCAGTCTTGGCGAGTTGTCGGTGAAAATGAGTGAATGCAGATTATAGAAAGCAATTTATTCTCATGTATCCAGTGCACATTCTATGTACGGCACAGCAGGACGTGTTAGGGGTACATAGCGAAAGGGAAAAAAATCCTGGGTATTCTAATATTGGTGTCCCAACACCTATGAAAAGTCACAAATATAAAGGACTAGCTTTCTCCACACATCACTGAAATCCTTTCCCTGGAGCAAGAAACCAAGCTCCAGAGCAGCGCCACAAATCCAGAGGAAACTGATAATAAGTAATAATAATTTTATTTATATAGCACCAAATATTCCGCAGCACTTTACAATTAGGCGGGGAAAAGTAAACTCAATAAAGACATTACAGAGTAATACATAATTCAAGGTACAGGAGGAGTGAGGGCCTCGCTCGCAAGGTGGCAAGGAAATAGGGGGGACACAATAGGTCATTGTCCCCCCTAGTGCTTGTCCTGGCTGTATGGTTCAGCCATCATTATAATAAGGAGGGCTTCTCAAATAATGCTGCATGGTCTGGTCACCAGCCAATACAGCTACCAAGAGCTATTGTGTGACGCCCTGACAAAATCAGGGTGTCACAGATGACTGCACCCCTCTTCCAGGTGCAGGATTCCCTCCTCCTTGGCCTTCCAACTCAACCCCACACAGGTACATACACCAGCCACAAAAGCCTAGTCACCCTCGCAGGACAATAGGGATTCACCAGTGGGCGGGGCCAGGCAGATGGTGACGCCCACCTAGGGGTTCTGATGTGTCAAGGGGAGGGAACAACAGTCGAGTGGAGGAGTTGTGAAGAGACAGTGAAAGTGAGAGGAGTGAAGTGGTAGTCGGGGGTAGTAGCTCCCGGGCTACTGGACTACTTGAGCTGACTAGGTGGCAGACGGCAGAGAAGGTCCACAGGCAACGGAAATCCGGTCGCGGGAGACTTTAAGTGGACCGGGGCAGGGTTGTAGCCCGCCAGTGCCAACAGCGGGAATCCAGACCGGAGGCCATGCACAGTCGGGGTACCTGGACCCTAGAGTGAGGACAGCTGCAAGCACCTTTCCAATTAACCAGCAGGGGACAAGATTCCAAGTCTTGTCCCACTAACAGCCCAGGTAGAGCGAGAGGGAAGCCCAACGAGGGGAATAGGGCATCTGCAAGTGCCTGCTAAAATACCAAGGGTCAGTTCTCGCGGGCCACAGCTCCCACGGAAAAGTCACCGGGAGTGGACTTCCCCTTTTCATGCGGACTAGTCAACACACAAGACACCAACCTAAAGTGCAGGTGGAAGGGCCCCTGTTTTGTCCACCGGTGTTAGGGACCCGAGCACACCCCTCCAGAGGCTACCGGTTACCGGCAGTTGGTTTACTATCTGGACTCTGTGATTTTATTCAAAACAGTGAGTACACCGGTATCATCCGGTCCATCCCCGCAGACTGTGCCCGATCACTCTATCTCACCGACACCTGGGCCCCGGGACAACACCTCCCCTACCCGTGAAGGGGATACCATCCTGCTGTCCCACTCCATCAGCCCCGGAAACCCCATACCAAGGCAGCGGCGGTGTTACCAACAATCACCGCAACCCACGGGTGACGTCACTGACAAAACCTCCCCTATATAACCAATCCCCTTTTTCACTTGCGGGTGACAGACAGGTGATCAGGCCCGGGTCCAGCTTCCCCTCGAGCCACCACCACGACCCCGGATCCGAGCGCGTCTCGAGCAGCCCCCTGCCGTGATCTGTCCCCTGCCCGCAACAATTGCGTATGTGAAGGATGTGAAGACAGATGAATAGGAAGGATCAGATGCTTAAGAGATTTTAAAAACACAGGGAAGAGTTAGATTAGTGAAGTGAGGTGATATGCTTGTCTAAAGAGATTTGTTTTTAAAGCACATTTAAAAATGTGGGGGCTAGGTATTAACCAAATTGTCTGGGGTAGCACATTCCTGAAAACTGGCGCAGCACAAGAAAAGTCTTTGAGATGGAAGTGGGAAGTTCAGATTATGGGTTATGTTAGTTTTAGATCAGTTGGAGAATGGAAAGCATGTGTAAGGTGATAGACAGAGATAAGGGAGGAGATGTATGGTGGAGCAGAACTGTGGAGACCTTTGTGGGTGAAAAAGATAAGTTCATATTGTGTTCTGTAGAGGATGGGTAACCAGTTCAATGACTGGAGGCATCTGTGTAGTGGCTGGACAGAAATGTGACCCTGGCTGATGCATTCAGGATGGATTAGAGAGTAGAAAGGTTAGTAATAGGGAGATTGGTTAGTAAAGAGTTGCTGTAGTCCAGATAAAAATGAAAAAGTGACAGTAAGAGTTTTTGAAGGTTCAAAAGGTGGAATAAAGTAAGATTTTGGATATGTTTTTGAGGTGCGGGTGGCATGAGCGAGTGAACGATTGGATCTAGAAAATAGCCCCTCTCAAGATGTGATAGGACAGAGCCAAACAGGAACGTGAGAAACACCTGAATAACAGCAAATCAGGGTAAGAAAAGCAAAGATAAGAGAACAATCAGCAGTTGGAAAGAGACCAATAAGGCTGTGGCTCTGCATAGAAGGAAATCGACCACATAGCAAGAGGTTACCGGATCGAGTCCTGAATCCGAGGCATGAGACCCTCAACTAGACATGTACGATGAAAAATGATGTATGACAGATCACACTGTGCCTCTGTGCACTGATTATAGTCAGTGGCCCCGTTAGTGCATAAGTCCGAATCCCGTTTTGTGGGGGTTCTTTAAGGTTCGAAAGAGCCACCTAATGTAGGGCCAAACGCGATGTGAATTCTGTCTAATGTGGCTGCCCGCTGATTCTATGAATTCTGACAATGGATGGCCCAGGAATAGTCCCCACTGCTGGAGTGCTGGCTTTTTCCTAAATAAATATACTGTACTTGTATCTAAATCCATCTCACATCTGATAGGAGTTTGTTGAAGTAGCAGCATATGGTGCTTGAGCATTTCGCCAGAACAACTTGTCTTGCTAGTCTTCATGTGGGAAGCTGCAGGAGACGTCAGTGATGTGTGTGAAGTTGGAGATCTTGCGGTTTGAGCCTGACTGTCTGGGATTCTGTCTGCTGCTTCTCTCCTTCTCAGCATCTCTCAGTAATCTCCCTGAAACCTCGCTGTCAGCTTGAGCGGGGAGGGAGCAGCAGACCTGCACTTGGTTTTTACCCGACATATTGCTGAAAAGGGGTTAACGGAAGCTTTGCATCTCACAGCTATCACCCCAGGCCAGATGCATCTGTGATTTGCTGCTGCACAGTATTCTTTACAGCACAGGTAATTATGAAGACGTAAGCGCTTCACCACTGTTCAGTCTTCAGGAACAAAAATGCTGAAATAACAAGTAGCTCAGTGGTTAACAATGAAGTTGGCTGCGGTCTTGGGTTCAACGCCAACCCAGGCAACTTTTGCTTCTGCTTTTTGCATGTTCTCTGTGTATTTTCTACCACATCATTATTTAGCGTCCTGTAAATTTAAGCCTTTTGTGTATGAGTGTTTGAGCCCCTATAGGGACAGAGATGGATGTGAATGTTTATAAGCAATAATGATATAAAAGATCCAACTTTCCATTAAAGGGGTTGTCCACTACTTTTACATTGATGGCCTATCCTTAGGACAGGTCATCAATGTCTGATCAGCTGAAGTCCAACACCTCACACCCTTGGCTGACCAGCTGTCCTTGATCCCAGCGGCGGCAGCAGGCCGCCGGAAATGCTCAGTTCCGGAGCTGCTCTGTGGCGCCCCTGACCTGGTCAGGCACCACTGAGTACTGCACCCATGCTGGGGACAGTACAATACAGGTAATCCAGAAGGCTGACTGGGGTGTGGTACACAGGCGCATAGTGATCAGGTCTCACACATGTACCCATGAGAGGACCCCTGGGGATCCCAGGAGGGGGAAAAGCCTTCACCTCCACTGGAATAGTGGAGGGGGCCAAAAGCCTCCATCTCCTCTCAAGGGGTGTGGTAAGAGAGTCTGGTTGCTAGGTGGCGTAGGCAGGCACAAAAGGGAAGGAGGAGTAAACAGTCTAGAGTCTGCAGCAGAGTGTGGAGGAGTGAGGAGCAGGAAAGTGAGGCTCTGACAGGAGCAGCAGTGAAGGTCCCAGATGTGAGCCGGTTCAGGGCAGAGTCCAGGGAGCTCAGAGAGGAGCAGACCCCGTGGGCTGCTGTAGTCTGACAGCGTCCGCGCAGTGGCTACCGACGGGGGAGAACGGTCACCTAGGAGGGCTACCCGAAACCCATCTCCAGCTAGAGAGAGAGCACAGAGTGGGAAGTAAGGAGACTGCTAGGGAGAACCAGGCCCAAACGGGCGGCAGATCCCGGAGCGGGGATAGATCCACCTTTCCCTGCTAAACCTGCCGGTGTGGGGCCCTCAAAGCCCACGCCACAACACCTAAAAGCCGCAGCCACGTAGCCACAGTTAGGGCCCACAGTTCACAGGAGGCAAGAAGCTGGAGTGATCTGGCCCAGGCGACAAGCAAACGGCAAACGAAGGGGAGAGAGGCTTCAGCAACTTCCCTGGGTGACCCCCATAGGGACTAAAAGTCGGGGTCACCCCAAACCACCAAGGGCTAAGGAAGGCGAGTTGGTAGTCACCATCAGAAGTCAGCCTGAAGGATACCTGGTTCCAGCCTGGTTCATCCCAGCTACGCCCGGGTTACTCACCCTGCCATCTGAAGTGAGTAAAAACCCTGAAAGACATTCTGCGTGTGTGGAGTTATTCTGCGCCTTGTGGTACTACACACCTACACAGGGCCCTGGGGCTTGCCTCACTCTCAGGAGGCTATTCCAACTAACTGCACTCACCATCAGCCCCAGGCGTCCCTCAACCTGCAGTGGCGGTCCCTACTGGCCGCAATACTGAGAGTGGCGTCACGACAAGAAGATCTCCTACCTGTGACCAGATCCAGCTACGTGGAGTCCCTGAAGGTAATGCACCGACACAACACCTGTGGGGCTTCACATCTGGCGTCACGAACAGGATAAGGACTAGACCTGTTCAGACAGGTGACCATGTGCCTGGGCGGTCCGCTTGAAAAATTGGAAGCGCCGCCATATTGCCACCATGAAAAGCGAGCTGAAAAACAACAGCAGCCCGCGCTGGAAGAAGTTACCGCCCACGAAGAGGTGTGGCTACCCAGAGATCCCCTGCAGAGTTCTGACCTCGCTTGTGAAGAGAGCGGAAGCGTCCAGAGACGTCGGGACAGAAAGGGAGCCAGAAGCCTGCTGCTGGGAGAGGAGCTGCTGAAAGAGGCAGAGCGGAAACTGAACAGCTTGCTACTAGAGGCAACGACGAGTCCACTGCTGGGAAATCGTGCAGAAGAGGGCGCAGAAGAAATGGCGTCTGACCGCAGAAACCCAGAACCGGGCTCCGCTGCCTGGTGGTATCGGGAGCTGGCCCAGTTCTGCGACCGACTGGAGACCCGGGTCGTGGAGCAGATCAGGGAAGAACGCATGGAACTTCTGGAGATGGCTGCCGCGGTTCAGGCCTATGAGAGGGGAACCGCACGACGAGTGCCAGACCGGACGGCGACGACTCAGACCCCGATGCTGCCACCGATGGGTGAGTCCAGTATTACCCCTGCCGGCCCGGATGCCCCGACCCCTGCTGCCACGCCCGCGGTCCCTGAAGAGGCGCCCGGCGCGGCGACGCTGAGCCAGGCCGCAGCCACGCCAGGTGCGGCCCGCCAAGCCCAGGCCGCCGCAGCGATGCCCTGCTCGGCCCGCCAAGCCCCGGCCGCCGCAGCGATGCCCTGCTCGGCCCGCCAAGCCCCGGCCGCCGCAGCGATGCCCTGCTCGGCCCGCCAAGCCCCGGCCGCCGCAGCGATGCCCTGCTCGGCCCACCAAGACCCGGTCCCTGCAGCGACACCCAGCCCAGCCTGCACAGATCCCATCGCAGCTGCGACGCCGATCCAGGCCGCCGCCATACAGGGCGCGGCCCGCCAAGACCAGGCCGCCGCCATACAGGGCGCGGCCCGCCAAGACCAGGCCGCCGCCATACAGGGCGCGGCCCGCCAAGACCAGGCCGCCGCCATGCCGAGCGCGGCCCGCCAAGACCAGGCCGCCGCCATACAGGGCGCGGCCCGCCAAGAGATTGCATCACCATTTACCCCGGCCTGCAAGGCCAGAGCAGACACCGCTCCCCAGTCCAAAGAGGTCCCTGCTGGAAAGCCCACGCTGGGGGAGGACCCCGCATACTGGCAGCTAAAGGCTGACATGGAGGCCAAGTTTCCACAATGGTTGGTGGACCAGTACATGCTCCCTCCGCATACCCCCAAGAGGATTCCAGCAACCCCTGCAGCAACCACAACAAAGAGTCCCCCGCCTGGGCCTGCTGAAGAAAGCCCATCCCCAGCACTGCCACCAAAGGAGTGCCAAGAAGAACTAAGGGGGAGAGGAGGCCAGGAAGCTGAGGAGCTGACTCAGGAGCCACCAGCAGTGGATCCATGCCCAGAGCCAGAGATGTTGCCATATTCTCGCTGGGATGAGGAAGATCTGACACCTTCTGCTGAGGAAGATCTGCCCCAAAGCCTCACCTGGGAGCTTGTAAGCTGCACTTCGCAGAATCCAGCCCGCAAGACACAGCGCCGCAGTAGAACCCAGTCTTTCCCTGCACCGCCATCCCCAGAGCAGAGAGAAGTCACGGCCAGAGACCTACAAGAAAAACGGTTCCTGAGAAGGTCCAAAGCCCAGGTCAGAGGACCCCTTTGTAGAGGAGTAGTGGAGGACTTCAGCCTAAAGTCAGGATACGGGTTCATTGTTGCACCTGGTATCAAAGAAGGTATCTTCGTCAATAGAAGAGATGTGAGAGCTCATCTGCCCAGAGGACACCCTGGCAGAAACTTAAAAATGGGAGACTCCGTACAGTTTACCCTGCATCGAGGCGAAAGAGGCTGGTACGCGCTAGATGTAGTACCATGTCCCAAAGAAGAAAGGAAAGACAGTAATAAAGAAAGAAAAGACCAAAGACCTAATGATGAGACCACTACAGATGAGGAAAAAGGTCAAGAAACCAACAGGTGCCGCAGCCCTACAGGCCCAAGCCCTGGTGAAGAGGAGTCTGCATAAGTTCAAGTAAAGTACAGCAAGTTTTGACCAGTTGGAAAGTTTGTTTTGCAACGTTTTAAAAGTTCAAGTATGTGCCCACATAAACTGATGTGAGAAATAAACCTTAAGGCTATGAACTGGCTATAGCCACAAACTCTCGCAGTGTAAATAGTTACACCAGAGGGCACCACCACCACCAGAGTCAGCCTGTTTAGGGGCTTGGCTCGTCTGCAACCAGGGGGGCACGTCCGTATATAGGGCCTTGGCTCACCTGCAACCAGAGAGCATGCCTGTTTATGGGGCCTGGCTCTCCACCACAAAGAGGGTACCTGGTCAGCACCAACTGTGGAGGCCGCCTCTACATCCTGCCAGAAGAGGCTGAAGGCGCGGATCCACCAGGCCAGGTATACCCTGAAGACCACCAGACCATGAAAGCCGCCTCTACATCCTGCCAGAAGTGGCTGAAGTCGCGGCCAACATGAAAGGGTTTTGGGTGGGTTGACGGACTTGTGGGTGGAGGGTGGTGATGTATGGTACCTGGTGCTTTTAAATGTTTTACCATGTTTTAATGTTTTATGCATTTTTTAAATGTTGTCTTGCAGCCCGAGGACGTGCTGGTGATAACTAAGGGGGAATGTGGCGCCCCTGACCTGGTCAGGCACCACTGAGTACTGCACCCATGCTGGGGACAGTACAATACAGGTAATCCAGAAGGCTGACTGGGGTGTGGTACACAGGCGCATAGTGATCAGGTCTCACACATGTACCCATGAGAGGACCCCTGGGGATCCCAGGAGGGGGAAAAGCCTTCACCTCCACTGGAATAGTGGAGGGGGCCAAAAGCCTCCATCTCCTCTCAAGGGGTGTGGTAAGAGAGTCTGGTTGCTAGGTGGCGTAGGCAGGCACAAAAGGGAAGGAGGAGTAAACAGTCTAGAGTCTGCAGCAGAGTGTGGAGGAGTGAGGAGCAGGAAAGTGAGGCTCTGACAGGAGCAGCAGTGAAGGTCCCAGATGTGAGCCGGTTCAGGGCAGAGTCCAGGGAGCTCAGAGAGGAGCAGACCCCGTGGGCTGCTGTAGTCTGACAGCGTCCGCGCAGTGGCTACCGACGGGGGAGAACGGTCACCTAGGAGGGCTACCCGAAACCCATCTCCAGCTAGAGAGAGAGCACAGAGTGGGAAGTAAGGAGACTGCTAGGGAGAACCAGGCCCAAACGGGCGGCAGATCCCGGAGCGGGGATAGATCCACCTTTCCCTGCTAAACCTGCCGGTGTGGGGCCCTCAAAGCCCACGCCACAACACCTAAAAGCTGCAGCCACGTAGCCACAGTTAGGGCCCACAGTTCACAGGAGGCAAGAAGCTGGAGTGATCTGGCCCAGGCGACAAGCAAACGGCAAACGAAGGGGAGAGAGGCTTCAGCAACTTCCCTGGGTGACCCCCATAGGGACTAAAAGTCGGGGTCACCCCAAACCACCAAGGGCTAAGGAAGGCGAGTTGGTAGTCACCATCAGAAGTCAGCCTGAAGGATACCTGGTTCCAGCCTGGTTCATCCCAGCTACGCCCGGGTTACTCACCCTGCCATCTGAAGTGAGTAAAAACCCTGAAAGACATTCTGCGTGTGTGGAGTTATTCTGCGCCTTGTGGTACTACACACCTACACAGGGCCCTGGGGCTTGCCTCACTCTCAGGAGGCTATTCCAACTAACTGCACTCACCATCAGCCCCAGGCGTCCCTCAACCTGCAGTGGCGGTCCCTACTGGCCGCAATACTGAGAGTGGCGTCACGACAAGAAGATCTCCTACCTGTGACCAGATCCAGCTACGTGGAGTCCCTGAAGGTAATGCACCGACACAACACCTGTGGGGCTTCACAGCTCCATCTTCTGATAGCAGCCGCAGGCGGGCACTTCTATTGATTAGAATGAGAGGCAGATGTGCAGTACCTGGCCGCGGCTGCTATCAGAAGATGGAGCAGTGCCGGAAGTGAGCATTTCCGGCTGCATGTTGCCGCCGCCGAGACCGAGGACAGCTGATTGCTGGGGGTACGGAGTGTCAGACGCCGGCCGATCAGACATTGATAAACCATTAATGTAAAAGCAGTGGACAACCCCTTTAAGGTTATTATTAGCTATTTTATTTGCTTACATAACACCATCATACTCTGCAGTCATCACATCATCATCACTGTCCTCATTGGGGCTCATAATCT
Source organism: Anomaloglossus baeobatrachus (assembly GCF_048569485.1). NCBI lineage: Eukaryota > Metazoa > Chordata > Amphibia > Anura > Aromobatidae > Anomaloglossus > Anomaloglossus baeobatrachus. The sequence goes on along the minus strand of NC_134357.1, from coordinate 436,538,509 downwards.
AAATTCCTTATCAGCACATCAGCACATCTTTGGAGTGTGGGAAAAAACTGGAGTATCTGGAGGAAACCCACGAAAACACGGGGAGAACATACAAACTCCTTGCAGATATTCGAGTGGATATATAGAGAAGATGGCCCCTGTGCAAGAACAGTATGTGGACCCTTTATGGTTTAAAAATGTGTCTGTAACAGAATCTTACCGCTTGAAGGTAACCTCTACACAGGTCGCACCAAATTATGTCTGCCCTTAGCCCAGAGGAACAAAAATCTAATCATTTAATGCCATATTGTAGCATGCAGAGAGTTTACGCTTCCATCTCCCAAATAGAAAAAATAGGGGAGGCCACTGTCTAAGCTGAAGACATGACCGGCTAGATGATCGATGTCATCATTGGATTAGGACCTAATTCTGGACCAAAAATGCACGTCCATACGAGAATGATGAATACTTTCTGGTATAGATACTTTTTAATTGAAAGTGTTAAAAGAGCTGTTAATATTAGCCAAGAAAACAGAACACAATTGCTTCTTCAATCGTCATGTAAAAATCTGTCAGCCATCACAGCTGAAACATGGGCCAATTTACCCAGACTCGCGTCTCACACGCCAGTTTTAACGAGCGCTCTGGAGTAAAACGCGCCAAATTCATTTCGAGGTGTGCGCCTCAATAATTTGGCACATCTTTTAGCAGCTGTGTGCCGGAATCAGAAATAAACTCTAGTCAGGGCACTTTCGGCATCCTCGCTCGCTTGACTTGTACCCCATTTGCTATCCACAATGGGGGCACTCTCATAAGATAATGGGGTCACTTGGGCACATACCATGTTTTTCAAAGAAGAAGAACTCCCCAAAAAATAAGCCCTAGCAGGGATTTTTAGCATTTTCGGAGCAAGGCTTAAATATAAGCCCTACCCCAAAAATAAATCCTAGTTGTGGTTCAATAATAAAGTGTCCGTGCAGCTGAAAAAGTTACAGATACTGCAGGATACTTCATTATAGATAGCGGACACCCCGCAATAAACTCACCAGCCGCCAAGCGGGAGGACCTGCAGTGGATCGCACACCCACACACATCAAATAGCACACCCATCAGATCGCACACCCAATCAGTTCTCACACATCAGATCACACACACACTCACACATCAGATTACACACTCACCACATCTAGTGATACCGCATCAAATAGCACACACATCAGATCACACACCCAATCAGTTCTCACACATCAGATCACACACATATTGGGGGGTGTTACTGCTATGGACAATAAGAAACATGCTGCCACTTTAAGAGACAGAAACCTCCCCGTGTTTGGGGGTAATGGAATGTTCTGCTCCCCCTGCAGAAAGTGTGCTAATGGACAGCCCGAGTGTAAGAAGGGAAGTGAGTTTCTGGTTTTTTTCATTTTTTATGCGTGTGAAGGAACACACAGCCGGTGTGTCTCAGAGGATTGGAGTTTTCTTCTGAATCGAGAAAGAGACTCACAGATCCCAGGGAACCAGAGAGGAATCTGAAGCAAGAAGAAGATTTTGATCTCCTTAACCCGGCCCAGGAGACGTGCGCACCTTCAGATGAGACTGTTGTTGGGGGTCCCCCGGGACTGGATCCACGTCCCCAGCATCACTGTGAGTTGAGTATTGTGCACATACTAGGGCTAAAGTAGGCTTCAGTAGGTAGAACACGGCATCCGTGTGGCCCGTTTAGCAGAGGCCAGAGAGGTTACGTGTAGAGTAGCATTGTACCTGACTGTTTTTGTATTTCGTGAACCTGTAATAGTTGGAGCACCGTGCTATTGAGCGGACCAACTAGAGAATACAAAAGTGTTGTTAAATCACGTTTTGCCACTGTATACCTCGTGTTTGAACCTGCCTTCTCCACATCTTTCCCTGCCTGTTAATAAATATACCCTTGTTGTTCGCACCTCGTCTTGTGTACTGTAACCTACTGTGCACCGCGGTGGTCCTCTCGGCTGTCGCTGCAAGTGGCACTGCGAGTAGGGTACGGTCACCAAGATGGAGGCAGCAGACAGCAACGGCGGGGATGCTAATGTTAATGGTGGTGCTGTGTGCAATGGTGGAACCCCTGCAAGGACACTTCCAATGGGCACCATATTTAGTGTGCTACCAAAATTCGATGGCAATAACATGGCACTTTGTGACTGGGTGTCCCGGCTGCAGAGCACCCTGAAAGTGTATAACATCGGCCCAGAGCTTGAGGTGGACATCGCTTTGACTACCCTAGAGGGAGAAGCCCGTAGAAACGTTTGTCTACAACCAGAACCCACCCGTAGTACCCTGAAAGAGTTAGTTGGTTTCTTGGAAGAGATCTATGGCGAGACTGCTAGAGCGGGACATCTTCACGCCAATTTTTTTTCGAGGCTGCAGCGAGAAGAGGAAGGGATCTCTCAGTATGCAACAGCACTACAAGAAGTGTTAGCGGAGGTCCAGAGAAAAGAGTCAGATGGACTCGGCGGCATAGCCTCTACCGACCGGATACTCTGGGAACAGTTTATTCTGGGATTGCATAGCGTATCCTTGAGGCGAGCCCTGGCAGAACGGGTCCGAGCGAATCCGGCTCTTACTTTTCGTCAAATCCTAGCAGAAGCAGTAGCCCGAAGTAAAGAAGAAAGTTACGCATCTGGGGTGGTGCGCGTCCAAACCGCAACCTCCAGAGTGGACCCAAACCGCCAGGTGGGACTGGTCCAGGTGGTGCAAGACCTACAGAAACCCGTTCTCAACGTACAGGAGAAGCTGACCCAGATGGAGCAAAGAATGAGGGACTTGTCTAGTGAACATCCCTACCCAGCTGCACCCTCCTCCTTCCAACCTGGCCCATCATACTCACGCAATAATTCCTCGGCTTTACCGATGGGGGACTGGAGGCTGCAGGCTTCCTCTCGTCAGCCACCAGAGGCACGAGGTATTCCCCAGCGAGGAGAAGATATCCACTGCTGGGGATGTGGCGGTCGGGGGCATATTGCCAGGGGGTGCCGGAACAACACTCAAAGCCAACGGAAGCCATCGTTAAACTACCAACCCCCGCAGTAGTGCGGCACTCTGCAGGGGAGGCGAGAAGGGAGGCCGCTCCGTATCATAACTAACATTTGATCGCTGGTTGTCCCATCCTACGTGCTGAATTCGAGAGTGTCCCAGTGAATTGCTTGATAGATACCGGGTCACAAGTGACGACGATGCCAGAAGCATACTTCAATCAACATTTCCAGACACTGGCCAGGCCAGAGAAAGAGACACTTATCCAGGTAATTGCCGCTAATCAACAACCAATCCCGGTCACAGGAGTTGTGTGGATGAATGTTCGAATCTGTGGGCAAGAAGTGGGAAAAAAAGGGATCCTACTAGTCCCCGAGCCCGTCAACGAAGATGTACCTGTAATATTGGGGATGAATGTCCTACATGAATTAGATCAGATTATGTTCACCAAACGGGGACCCGGATACTGGAAGCAAGCTACTACACATAAGCCTACACAAGAAGCACTTCAACGGCTGATCCGCATCTGTGGGATGCAGAAGAGTGTGCCATCTCATCAGACGGTAGGGGTCATCAGGGCTCCTGGGAAGGAACCTATAATCCTGCCTCCCGGGCGAGAAAGTATATTACACCTCCCAGTGGGAACCTATCGCAATCTCGATGGGATAGAAGTGATTGTTCAGCCTGTAGCAACTGGATGAGTGGACCAAGAAGTTATGATAGCTCGTACGGTAGCTGTGGTCCAACAAGGACGCGTCCCTATCAGAGCCTTGAATGTGGGCCCCGGTGAGGTCACCTTGCCTCGAGGGACAGATCTGGCCCTGGTGTACGTACATAAAGGCGAGGGTTTGAGTCATAAAAAGATATCCTTATCGCTGATAGAAGGTGCGTGGTGGACCCTAGCAGTCTCTGCGAGGGTCAAAGAGATGCCATCCCCAGAGTGGAGTGGAAAGGCCATCCTCGATCAGATGGAAGTGGATGTGAAATCGCTGGGCCCTGAGCGTGTGTAAGCAGTAGAAGCTATGCTGTGGGAGAACCAGGCCGCATTCGCTCGCCACGCTGAAGATTTCGGCTGCACTGAAGCCATCATGCATGAGATACCGACTGGGGAAGCTCGTCCGATTCGAGAACGGTAGCGACAGATCCCTCCCAAGATGGACCAAGAGGTAAAGACGTTACTGAAGCAGATGCTGGATTCAGGAATAGTGCAGGGCAGCCAGAGCCCTTGGGCGGCCCCGGTGGTACTCGTCAAGAAAAAGGATGGAACCATCCGGTTCTGTGTAGACTACAGGAAACTCAACGCTTGTACCGTTCGCGACTTGTACCCATTTTCACGAATCGAAGAATCCTTGACAGCATTGGGGAAGGCCAAGTACTTCTCCACCTTGGATCTAGCAAGCGGGTACTGGCAAGTACCTGTGGTGGAAAAAGACAAAGCCAAAACCGCGTTCATCCTCCCGATGGGATTGTTTGAGTTTAACCGGATGCCCTTCGGACTCTCCAATGCTCCGGGCACGTTTCAATGGCTGATGGAAAAGTGCTTGGGAGACCTAAATTTTGAAGCGACCCTGATCTATCTGGATGACATCATCTTGTTCTCGGCCTCGTTCAAAGAACACTTTGACCGGCTTGGACAGGTACTCAGGAGACTGCAGGCTCATAACCTGAAGGTGAAGCCAAAAAATGCCACCTCTTCAAGAGAGAGCTCCAGTACCTGGGCCACACAGTGTCACAAGATGGAGTCCTACCCTCCGCAGAAAAGGTGGAGGCCATTCAGAAGTGGCCAGTCCCTTGAACGGTGAGGGAACTCAAGGCATTTCTTGGACTCGCCAGGTATTATCGCCGGTTCGTCAAAGACTTCGCGAAGGTGGCGGGTCCTTTGAACGAGCTGCTGAGGGAGACCGCCGGAGTGTCGAAGAACCAGGGCATCTCTTGGGCTCAGAGACAAGATGAGGCTTTTCAGGCTATGAAGTTTACTTTACTTCAACCCTGATCCTGGCCTATGCGGACTTCGACCGACCATTCCTGCTGTACACAGATGGTAGCCTTCATGGACTCCGTGCAGTATTGTCTCAGATGCAAAATTGACATGAGAGAGTCATTGGCTACGCCAGTAGTTCCCTGCGGGTCAGCGAAAGAAACCCCCACAATTACAGCTCCTTTCGACTAGAGCTCCTGGCCCTAGTGTGGGCCATGACAGAGAAATTTGCTGGCTTCCTGACAGGAACAAAGATCCAGGTCCGGACAGACAATAATCCTCTGGCCCACCTTGAGAATACCAAATTGGGAGCCTTGGAACAAAGGTGGGTGGCTCGCCTTGCAAAGTTTGACTTTATCATCTGTTATTGCCCTGCTACCGAAAACGCAAATGCGGATGGGCTGTCAAGAGTGACGGTGGAGACCCCAGTGGGGGATCTAGATGAACGATTAGAGGAGGAAGAAACGCCAGACTTAAGCAAGTTTGGGCCCTCGGTGGTTGCGTCCCAGTTAAGTAGGCAGGCTTGCACACTGCCCCGGTCGCTGGGGAGAACCAATGAAGAATGGGGACGTGCTCAAGATGCAGACGAAGGGCTGCAACAGATGAAACACTGGGTAACTGAGAAGCAGAAGCCAGACAAACAAGAAAGGGCTAACCTGGACGCCGAGATGAAGAGTGTCTTACACCTGTGGGATAGACTGGAAGTTTGAGGATCAGTGTTATATCGTAAGAGACAACAGCCAAAAGATATAGAGGCAAGATGGCAGGTGGTGTTATGATCCGGAACCATGGAAGACCACCACAAATCATTTGTAAAAGGTGACAAGAGCCTTGGCAACTAATCTGGCCGCCATCCCCTTACTAACCATCACAACTAGAAGTAGCCGAGGGGTGAACTAACATCCTGTGCACCGCGAACCCATCCGGAGAACTAACTATCCTAAAGGAAAGAAAGATGAATAACTCTCTGCCTCAGAAAATAGACAAGAATAGCAAGCCCCCCACATTCAAAGACTGCGGTGATATAGGAAAAACACAATACACAGATACAGTCAGGGCCAGAAATATTTGGACAGTGACACAAGTTTTGTTATTTCAGCTGTTTACAAAAACATGTTCAGAAATACAATTATATATATAATATGGGCTGAAATTGCACACTCCCAGCTGCAATATGAGAGTTTTCACATCCAAATCGGAGAAAGGGTTTAGGAATCATAGCTCTGTAATGCATAGCCTCCTCTTTTTCAAGGGACCAAAAGTAATTGGACAAGGGACTCTAAGGGCTGCAATTAACTCTGAAGGCATCTCCCTCGTTAACCTGTAATCAATGAAGTAGTTAAAAGGTCTGGGGTTGATTACAGGTGTGTGGTTTTGCATTTGGAAGCTGTTGCTGTGACCAGACAACATGCGGTCTAAGGAACTCTCAATTGAGGTGAAGCAGAACATCCTGAGGCTGAAAAAAAAGAAAAAATCCATCAGAGAGATAGCAGACATGCTTGGAGTAGCAAAATCAACAGTCGGGTACATTCTGAGAAAAAAGGAATTGACTGGTGAGCTTGAGAACTCAAAAAGGCCTGGGCGTCCACGGATGACAACAGTGGTGGATGATCGCTGCATACTTTCTTTGATGAAGAAGAACCCGTTCACAACATCAACTGAAGTCCAGAACACTCTCAGTGAAGTAGGTGTATCTGTCTCTAAGTCAACAGTAAAGAGAAGACTCCATGAAAGTAAATACAAAGGGTTCACATCTAGATGCAAACCATTCATCAATTCCAAAAATAGACAGGCCAGAGTTAAATTTGCTGAAAAACACCTCATGAAGCCAGCTCAGTTCTGGAAAAGTATTCTATGGACAGATGAGACAAAGATCAACCTGTACCAGAATGATGGGAAGAAAAAAGTTTGGAGAAGAAAGGGAACGGCACATGATCCAAGGCACACCACATCCTCTGTAAAACATGGTGGAGGCAACGTGATGGCATGGCCATGCATGGCTTTCAATGGCACTGGGTCACTTGTGTTTATTGATGACATAACAGCAGACAAGAGTAGCCGGATGAATTCTGAAGTGTACAGGGATATACTTTCAGCCCAGATTCAGCCAAATGCCGCAAAGTTGATCGGACGGCGCTTCATAGTACAGATGGACAATGACCCCAAGCATACAGCCAAAGCTACCCAGGAGTTCATGAGTGCAAAAAAGTGGAACATTCTGCAATGGCCAAGTCAATCACCAGATCTTAACCCAATTGAGCATGCATTTCACTTGCTCAAATCCAGACTTAAGACGGAAAGACCCACAAACAAGCAAGACCTGAAGGCTGCGGCTGTAAAGGCCTGGCAAACCATTAAGAAGGAGGAAACCCAGCGTTTGGTGATGTCCATGGGTTCCAGACTTAAGGCAGTGATTGCCTCCAAAGGATTCACAACAAAATATTGAAAATAAAAATATTTTGTTTGGGTTTGGTTTATTTGTCCAATTACTTTTGACCTCCTAAAATGTGGAGTGTTTGTAAAAAAATGTGTACAATTCCTACAATTTCTATCAGATATTTTTGTTCAAACCTTCAAATTAAACGTTACAATCTGCACTTGAATTCTGTTGTAGAGGTTTCATTTCAAATCCAATGTGGTGGCATCCAGAGCCCAACTCGCGAAAATTGTGTCACTGTCCAAATATTTCTGAACCTAACTGTAGATGACAGGATTAGCAAAAGGTGAGGCCCCCACTGACTAACATAGGAAAGGACAGGAAAGGGACTGATGGTGGCCTGCAAAATTCCAAATTCCTGATAGTACAAAAAGGCCCTCAGATCGCACGATCTGAACTCCGTCCTATACCAGGTGCTCTTGTCATACCAATGAACAGAAAACAAGAATCACAACAAATTCAACAAGCCACAAACACATGGACCCAAAGGAGCTATACTCCAAACAGAACCGCAGGGAGTTTTCCAGCCAAGCAAATGAGGGGGAAAATCCCTGCATGCAAATAAACTGAAAACAACCACAGCAAATGACAAACCCAGATAAGAGCAAAAGAACCAAACAATAAATAAAGAGCAAGCACTTATCTGGGGTAGATGTGGTGTGGAGCAGAATGAAGCAGGCTGGTGATACAAAGAACAACTGACATCCGACATAGCCTGCTATCAGACCAGGATTTAAATAAGCAGAGAGTTCGCAAAGGAAACGCGCATTGCACAACACACCTGGTCCAAGTCCAAACCATTCCTGGCCACCAGAGGGAGCCTCCCTGCAGCCAAAACATAACTAACATTCACAACAAGGTGGTCATCCCCGGAAAAATGGCTCAAGAGGTAGCTAAGGAAGCTTACGAGTTTGGCGCTCACTTCGGACCTGCAAAGACCTACCAATGGTTACAGCAGTACGTGTACTGCCCCAGGTTGGAGTCTGTGGTGGAAGAGGTTTGCCGGCAATGTCGAGTATGCGACCTCATTAAAAGCACCGAACAAAGGGCACCTGTTCAGACCATACAGACCAAAGAACCGCTAGAACTGTTGATGATTTATTATCTCCTCGTGGGACACTCCGCTCGGGGACTACAATACTGTTCAGTTATGACCGACCATTTCTCCAAGTTCGCTGTAGTCACCCCGACTAGAGATCAGACTGCTGAGTCGGTGGCACGGGCCATCTGCCAAGACTTCATCCGGGTGTATGGATGCTCGAAGCGGATCCACTCCGATCAAGATGCATGTTTTCAAGGCAAGGTGATGGAGGAATTATGTCGTATGTATGGCATCGAGCGATCTCGGACTACACCTTACCACCCCCAAGGCAATGGAGCATGTGAACGCTTCAACCGAACTCTACTTCAAATGCTGAGAACATTAGAGAAAGATAAGAAGGCATGTTGGCCAGATTACCTGGTAGAACTGGTCTGGACCTACAATAACCGAGTTCACTCCACTACAGGTTACACCCCATATCTACTGCTATTTGGAAGAGTTGGGCGAGAAATCATCGAGCTGAATTTGGAGCAGCCAGAGGATTTCATGGAACAAACTGTCACTTCGTGGGTGAAAGAACATTGACAACGATTACAGTCGATATGTCGGTTGGTTTGTCAACAGCTACAGAAGAAAGAACATATGAGCCCTAAACCGATTCAAGAGATACCGCTTCAACCTGGAGATCGAGTGTTAGTCAGAGAGAAACGCCCCAAGGGTAAACTGAGTGAAAGATGGGAAGTTCAATCCTACAGAGTAATCGAACGGGTGTATGCTGACGGCCCGGTCTACAAGGTGCAAATTGAGAATGGAGCATCCAGCCCTAGAGTACTACACAGAAATATGTTGCGACCATGCCGGTCTGAAGCTCTTTCTACGCCAAGATCTCCTGCCGTCTCAGCCCCACTCCCTGAACTTACGTCATCTGTGTGTGAAGTCGAAGATGACTGGTGGGCAGTCCCCGATGCAAGGGGGGACCCTCAGCCTTCCGGAAACGGAGATCCCATGGATGAGCCACTACCACCATGGGAAGAAGAGACCAGCCAAGATGTGTGTGTATGAGTGTGAGCACGATCTAATGTATGTGAGTGTGTCGGCCAGAAGCAGAGGAGGACTGCGTGCAGCATACCTGCTGGGAACGCCCACCGGAGATCACAGGGAGGACCTGGGAGCCACGAAGACGTCCGGGGTCTGGTAAGCATGACGATCCTGGGAAGGGGGATCTGCTTTTTTGGAGGGTAAACTTATCCCCAGCCGTGTTTTCCCAAGAATAGGACCTATTCCAAAAATAAGCCATAGAGCTTTTTTGGGGGCAAAAAAAGCATAAGACAGTGTCTTATTTTTGGAAAAACACGGTAGCTAAAGGAAGTGCAGCTTAGCAGTTGCCCCCGAGCCTGAAGGGGGTCATAGGCTCCTCTCTTACATGAGAGGAAAGAGCCATGAAGGGTCTGAGTCCGATGTAGTGCAGTGCTCCGATGGCTGCCCTGTCTATGATGGATAGGACATTGCACGCCTCTGTATATATCTAGGGGCACACGGAGGGCACAGTAGGTCATCACCAGGCAGTGATATGTTATCTGCAAGCACAGCACAGTTACCATTTACCAATCTATACGTTACACAATGCATTAGATTTCCTATTTGTTTCTATACTTATTGCATGTAGGTAGTAAATAAACTTTTTCATCATCCGAGGAAACGACCCATAAACATCACTCAAAAAAAAGCTAATCCAATCTTCCTGAGCGAGTAGCGTCTCAGAGCAGAGGCTGGGTGCACATTTCTATAACACATGTCCAATTTCTACCGGTTGACAGCTACACAAACCCTTAAATGTTTTTCCAAATGAGCAAATTTTCTGCTTAAAAAAACTGCTAAAAAATGACAACACCAGATGCCTTTAACACAACATTTGGTGAACAGGCGAAACAGCTTCCTTCTGTAAATAAATCGCACAACCCGCGTAGTATCAAATCCCAGATCTAGAAAATCGCTCATCAGCAAAGTGAGCTGACAGGACGATTAAACACGGGGGCAGATGCGAGAGGCGTCTTTAAAACATTAAATGCAGTAATAAAATGAAAGAGAGATGTGCAAGCACATCTTGTTGTTCCAGGCAGCCGGAGGAGAGCGACTTATCTGCACGCCATCCAATCAACTCCAAGCTAAGCAGGAAATTAAATGCACAGACACCCAACGGGAGTTAATACAAAAAAAAATTGGATTTGTAGCAGTTATCTGTAGCCAGTACTGAGCCGGCGACTGAGTGTTGGGAGATGTGCAATTAGTGAACCCAATGCTGGACAGCGACCATGGTGTCATTATTGTGCTGTCGGTTCCTACGTATGAATCAATGACAGCAGCTTTTATCTGACTTCATTAGAAGGTGAAGGTCTTTGTTGTTAGATTGGGGTAGATATATTATTCCTGTATAGTGATTGGAAACACAGTGCCCCAGAACCTTGTGATCATATAAAAGTAGATAGCCCACTGAAGACAAGAAATATATTCTCCTAAAGTCGGATAACTCCTTCTCAATCACCATGTTTGCCTCCATAAAAATAATGTAATGCAAATTACTACTTACAGGTAGTACAGACGAAAGAGTAGTCAGGAAAGCCGGGGGCTGGTAACAGGAGGACACGTATGGCTACAGTAAGTACACAAAGGCGTAGTCAGGTCACCAGCCAAGGGTCAGAATTCCAGGAAGGCACGTAATAGATTCAGAGAGTAAACTGAGATGTGGTCAGGTAACAAGAAGGAGCTAAAAGCCAGGAGGTCACAACAGGAACAGGGAGTAGGCAGAGAGGAGTCAAACAACAGGCAGAGAGGATTCAAAAACAGCCCGGGGGTCACACAAAAAAAGAGCAGAATACTTGCAGAAAGACAGGTCAGCAGCACAACAACAACAACCAGAAAGTACAACTGGCAAGGTTCTGAGATAGTATGCTCAACAAAGAAGTAGAGCAATTACCAGAACGATGAAACATCTGAACAATCAGCACCTCCCAGAACAAGCATGGAATCCTGCGCAGTCAATCAACCTGCCAGCCAGAAGCCCAGGAAAACACAGCAGAGCATCTCCTAGTGTGCAAGATGCTCTGCACAGAGGAATCATGACAAATAACACTCAATCTCACCTCCGGTGCAAAAGCCGTTAAAGCTGACTCAGCACTCGCTCTTCTGGGGCTCACATGACACTGTTACATCACGCGAGTTCTACACCAATCAGTGTTGGCTTCACTGTCCCTGAAACCTTATGAATCGAACATCAAGAGAAAGTCAGAGCTGTGATTGGCCGCTCACTTCCTCTTGATGCTTAATATATCTGAAGGCGGGAGAGCGAAGGCAGCGCTGATTGCGTGTAGAGCTTCTGTGATGTAACAACGTCATGTGAGCTCCAGGAGAACGAGTGGTGACACCGCTGGAATGGCTCCAGAACCGGGAGGTGACTATAAGCGTTGTTATTTTAAATAGGCAAACATGGTGACTGAAAGGGAAATTGTCCAAGAAGTGGACAATCCTTTTAAAGAGGACTTTTTGCCAAATGTTTCAGATTGAACTGGATACACAATGTAATAGTGGCTGCAGAATGTAATAAAAAACTTTTTTCTTTTTTTTTAATTTTGCCTCTGTGTTGTGTAGATATTAGCAATCAAAGTATTTTGCACCTAATGAGATAACACCCACTTAGATAAAAAAAAAAAAGAACAAACGTTATCAGACAATTTACACTGTGGTGTGTACTTCCTCTCCCTGTATGATGCTGATTAACCATAAACAGGCAGCAACACTCAAAAGAGAAGAGAACAAGTTTCCACACCAGCTCAGAACAAGCTTCTCAGTGTATGAGGTGTAATGATACAGCTCTGATTTCCTGGTCTAACCTCCTGCATGAGTGCGGGGGGAGGTGCAACACAGCGGAGTTTAGTTGTGTCACATTGTAAACCCTTCTATTAGCACTCCGGATTATGGAATGTATCAGTATCACAATTATGTCTGCTGTTCTCAAGCAATTTGTAATCACTCTGCAATGAGATGAGATCAAGGCTGTCATTACATCTCACACTGGAGCAGTCAGTTCTATGCTACACTTTTGGAGAGATGTAATTAGACAATGCTCTGATCTTACTTCAGAGTAATTACAAATTGAGCACAACAGACATGTGCGATTACTGACGTATCTGCAGACAGTGTCACGCAATTGACTGTGTCCGATGCCACACACAACAAAACAAGGGGTACACCGAGGACACTTTAACAACGGTGGGCCCTAGCGCAACTGAGGGGGAAGATGGGACACTTCCTTCCTTCTTCACTCACTTTCAGCTGTACCCTGCACTCCTAGCCAGTCTCTATATTGATTCTGCACCTATTGCCGAACAGGAAACCTGAGACCCTGGCAGATCCTGTAATAACCCTGGCTAGTGAGTTGGCAGGTGCGGAACACTAGGGATTAAAGACAGACCGGGGATACCAACAGAAGACACATACAACATCCAGCTGCAGTCCGAATCGGGACTGCAGCCAACACAGCAACTTGTGATCAGAGCTCCACCAACACATTCCATCTCCAGGCCAAGCATCCGAATGGAATCAGATTAACCAACACCCTCTATTAGGATATGTGACCAAATATAGGGGAAGGGAATGGTCACCAACCTGAAACACCTGAGACCAGGAGTCAGAAGCTGCTGGAAATCAAAACTGAAAACAGTAGAGAGGGGTTTCACACCGCGCCAATGACCGACAACTCCTGAAATTTCAGATCAATGCTTCTTTATTTCACGCACAGGTCAAGTCAACGCGTTTCAAGAGTCTTAGCTCTCTTCATCAGGACAAGCTGGCAAAGAACATCAAATCTGCTGTAAGGCAACCTATACAGCAATATATACCTTAGAGGTGGAGTCCTGATCCACCCCTTTTGAAAAAAATCGGCGGGAATCCATACATTTAAAAAACAACAAGACAATGTAAATCATAATATTGTCAAAAAAATTCCTTTGTGCGAATATATTCATAATTTCAAGATAATTGGTAAATCTGAATAAAAATAATATTGAACGAAAAAATAAAAGATGTATATAACAGTGTGCACAGGTGTAGTTCTTGTTTCCAAAAACATTGCAAAGACACATATGTTCCCAGATATGTCATTATTCCATAACCTGCCTAGAACCATATTACAAATGGTCTGCAGCCTACGATCCAAGTGTCAGGAACATAGCACCAGAAGCATTTAGCCGTCTGTGCCACAGATGAATACGAAAAACCTGCCCAGAATCAGCTTTATCAAAAATATATATTCTCCTTAGTCAGAAACAGAAAAACAAGGGTGGGGAAGGGATGGGGAAATAAAAAATTGGATAAATATCCCTTTCATCGCCCAAAAGAGGGGTTTGAAATAATAGTTATATATACTACCATGTGTGAATTAAACCAAAAAAATACAGTGAACAAGTAACCGATCTAGTGATCAAAAGCCCGACCTGTGGTTCCACCCTGGGGACACATAGGAGGGCAAGTGAAAAACTTATATATACATTATTAACCTTTGCTGGGGCTTAAAGGAAAAATCCCCGAGTACCAATTTAATGCAACACAATCCTCTATGTTAAAACAGAGACTATAGCGTTAATTCAAACCCGCCATAATCTTATCAAAAGGAAAAAGAAATTATCGCCACAGGCGTGAGGAGTAAATAAGTGTAATGTGCTGTTAATCTGGGCTAGCCAACTCCCGAAAAAAGTAAAAGGTGAGAAGAAACTATCCCTAAATTCTTGACGGAGGAAAAGTCGGGTAAAGTTTATTCAACCACTCATTATAGTAGAGACCGGACCTATATCTATTCCGTAGCAGCTTAGTGCCGCATTCATGATGGCTTTAATGGGAGAAATAAGTGTAACTCTGTGACAAGGTGAATTAAGTTGAAGAGCAGTACGCATGCTCCAAGAAGGTGCATAGCTAGTGTTCCTAGAAAGTTAATCAGGGGAAGCCGGGGTGAAAGAAGTTCAAGGCGTGGGAAAATTTACTAGTGCGCATGTCACATTCTATTCATGAAAGTCAGTCCTCCTACCATTTGGATCTTAGGAGAAAGAACTATAAACCTGAAGGGAAAATCCCTCACAATAGCAGGGGACTAGCTCCATCTCAACCCCAAACCGGGTTAGGGACAAACGCTAGTCAGGTCTATCCCTGCAAATTCCTTATGACATTTACGGGCAAATATGTGATAGGAAAAATAGGTGTCCATGTATTACACCAGCGCAAATATGCCCTGGCATATATAAAAAAATCTTAGTAAATGTGTATATAAATAATTACATAAGAGGGGGGTTAATATGACCGTAATGGATTATAAATTATATTTTATAAAATATATGCCGATGCCCATATGTAATAAATATAATAATGATAATAATATAAAAAACCAAGAAGGATTCAATCCTACGGACGCACAAGATCATAAAGCACATGAAACATATACACAATATATAAAATATATAAAAAATATATATATAAAAAAATATATATATATAAAAATATAAATATAAATAAATAAAGGGGGGACTAAAACCAAGAAAATTCATAATCAGGAGAAGTCCTAAACAAAAAACTCCATTTTTGCAAAGGTAGCAGGACAATAGTCCCATACGGGATTAATAAAAAAGGTCAGTGACCTCATTGAGCCCACAAGGTTTGAGGGTATTTAATTTGTAAATCCAATAAGTCTCTTTTTTCTTCAATAAATCGGTACGGTCGTGAGCAAGAGGGGGTATTTGCTCTATAGGAGTGATACTAAAATTCGATTTCCCTTTATGGCATATGGTCACATGCCTGGATAGACCATGCAGCATAAAACTTATCTTAATGTTGTGTCTATGGGAATTCAGTCTACAGTGTAATGCCTGGGTTGTTCTCCCTATATATTGTTTATTGCACTCACATTCAATCAGATAAATGACAAAATCCGATTGACATGTCAGGTGGGTTTTAATGGAGAAAACCTCACCCCCTCCTGGGGAATTAAAATTAACCCTTTGGTGCCGGATGGACTTACAACATAAGCAGTTTTTTGCCAGACATTTGAATGCACCTACAGTTTTACTAATGGTCCCTGTACCAATAGTATTTCTTAGTCTACTGGGTGCCAAAATGTTTTTCAAGCTGGAGGCCCTACGGTAAGTGACCCCTGGTACCCCTGGAAGAGCATCTTTTAGAAAGGGATCATTAAGGAGGATCCCCCAATGCTTGCGGATGATGCCCTTAATCAGATCTCCATCTTTGCTAAAAGTAATCAAAAGATTGGAGGAAAAATTATGATCCGATTTATTGCCGGACTCTTTGCTCAGTTTGATCAGATCTGTCTGTGTCATGGTTCTGCTGTCATTGAACGCTCTTCTGATCAATGAGGATGGATAGTCTTTATCTAGAAACCTATCCTTCAAAACCTTCGCCTGTACAAGAAAGTCAGCATCCCGTGTGCAATTCTTACGGATCCTTTGAAACTGATTTCTCGGGACATTCCTGAGCCACTTATTGTAATGGCTACTAGAGAAGTGAATGTAACCATTACTGTCAACTTTTTTGAAAAAGGTTTTCGTATAAATAGTCCCTTCTATATGCATGATGGTTAGATCCAAAAAGTCGATCATGTTCTTATTAATAATGGGCGAGAAAGTGAGACCCCAATTATTCTTACTGATGTGTCCCAAAAAACTATTGATGTTATCATCTGAGTTATCCCAGATGAGGAACAGATCGTCGATATATCTTTTGTATAGAATTACATGTTTGAAGAAATCAGAGTTGTATATATATATAGTAGCTCAAACATACCCATAAAGAGGTTTGCAAAAGTGGGTGCGACCTTCGACCCCATCGCTGTCCCACAGCACTGATGGTATAGTACATCTTGAAATGTAAAGTAATTATTATGCAATATGAACTCCATCCCTTCCAGGAGAAAATATCTTTGGGCCTCAGGTAATCGGTCGTCACTCAGAAGGAATTGTTTAAAACATTCCAAACCTAGGTCATGTTGGATGTTCGTGTACAGAGCTGCTATGTCCAGGGATATGAATAAGAAAGAATCCTGCCATTTAATGTCTTTGATCAAATTTATGAGATGTGTCGAGTCCCGTAGATAACTACTCAGGTTGGTTACATGCACCCGCATAACCTGATCAATATAGGAGGCCAAATTCACCGTAAGGGAATCAATCCCCGAAATGATAGGTCTCCCTGGTGGATTTTGAAGGCTCTTATGAATTTTAGGCAAATGATAGTAAAATGCCATTTTGGGGTTTTTTACTTCGAGGAACTTTTTCTCCTCTTTATTGAGTATGCCCGCTGTGACTGCTTTGGATATCAAGGTGTGATAATTGACAATGGACTGGTTGTAGTGTGTCATGTCCACCCTCTCATAGTGTAAAGGATTATTGAGGTTTCTTAGGGCCTCCTGGACATAGGTCTCTTTGTCCTGCAACACTATGCCTCCTCCCTTGTCGGCATTCCTAATGACCAGGTCAGGATTATTTTTTAGTGCACAAAATATATTATACATACAAAATATACATAATATATTTTTTTATATATATATTTTTTATATATTTTATATATTGTGTATATGTTTCATGTGCTTTATGATCTTGTGCGTCCGTAGGATTGAATCCTTCTTGGTTTTTTATATTATTATCATTATTATATTTATTACATATGGGCATCGGCATATATTTTATAAAATATAATTTATAATCCATTACGGTCATATTAACCCCCCTCTTATGTAATTATTTATATACACATTTACTAAGATTTTTTTATATATGCCAGGGCATATTTGCGCTGGTGTAATACATGGACACCTATTTTTCCTATCACATATTTGCCCGTAAATGTCATAAGGAATTTGCAGGGATAGACCCGACTAGCGTTTGTCCCTAACCCGGTTTGGGGTTGAGATGGAGCTAGTCCCCTGCTATTGTGAGGGATTTTCCCTTCAGGTTTATAGTTCTTTCTCCTAAGATCCAAATGGTAGGAGGACTGACTTTCATGAATAGAATGTGACATGCGCACTAGTAAATTTTCCCACGCCTTGAACTTCTTTCACCCCGGCTTCCCCTGATTAACTTTCTAGGAACACTAGCTATGCACCTTCTTGGAGCATGCGTACTGCTCTTCAACTTAATTCACCTTGTCACAGAGTTACACTTATTTCTCCCATTAAAGCCATCATGAATGCGGCACTAAGCTGCTACGGAATAGATATAGGTCCGGTCTCTACTATAATGAGTGGTTGAATAAACTTTACCCGACTTTTCCTCCGTCAAGAATTTAGGGATAGTTTCTTCTCACCTTTTACTTTTTTCGGGAGTTGGCTAGCCCAGATTAACAGCACATTACACTTATTTACTCCTCACGCCTGTGGCGATAATTTCTTTTTCCTTTTGATAAGATTATGGCGGGTTTGAATTAACGCTATAGTCTCTGTTTTAACATAGAGGATTGTGTTGCATTAAATTGGTACTCGGGGATTTTTCCTTTAAGCCCCAGCAAAGGTTAATAATGTATATATAAGTTTTTCACTTGCCCTCCTATGTGTCCCCAGGGTGGAACCACAGGTCGGGCTTTTGATCACTAGATCGGTTACTTGTTCACTGTATTTTTTTGGTTTAATTCACACATGGTAGTATATATAACTATTATTTCAAACCCCTCTTTTGGGCGATGAAAGGGATATTTATCCAATTTTTTATTTCCCCATCCCTTCCCCACCCTTGTTTTTCTGTTTCTGACTAAGGAGAATATATATTTTTGATAAAGCTGATTCTGGGCAGGTTTTTCGTATTCATCTGTGGCACAGACGGCTAAATGCTTCTGGTGCTATGTTCCTGACACTTGGATCGTAGGCTGCAGACCATTTGTAATATGGTTCTAGGCAGGTTATGGAATAATGACATATCTGGGAACATATGTGTCTTTGCAATGTTTTTGGAAACAAGAACTACACCTGTGCACACTGTTATATACATCTTTTATTTTTTCGTTCAATATTATTTTTATTCAGATTTACCAATTATCTTGAAATTATGAATATATTCGCACAAAGGAATTTTTTTGACAATATTATGATTTACATTGTCTTGTTGTTTTTTAAATGTATGGATTCCCGCCGATTTTTTTCAAAAGGGGTGGATCAGGACTCCACCTCTAAGGTATATATTGCTGTATAGGTTGCCTTACAGCAGATTTGATGTTCTTTGCCAGCTTGTCCTGATGAAGAGAGCTAAGACTCTTGAAACGCGTTGACTTGACCTGTGCGTGAAATAAAGCAGCATTGATCTGAAATTTCAGGAGTTGTCGGTCATTGGCGCGGTGTGAAACCCCTCTCTACTGTTTTCCGTTATCTACCAACCGGGGACTGCTGCCGTGACCTGGAGTTACATGCTTGCATAGGAGTTGTGACTTTCACAACCTGATCTGGTGAGTAGGATTACTTATCTTAAGACCCCTTATACCGGGGTAAGACCCTATTGCGCTTCTTTTTCCACAGAAATTAATTGGAAATCAAAACTGACATTAACTCTTTCCTCCCCAAAGGAAAGGGAATACGTTTAATATACAGCGTCTTACATGGCAATGAGACTCTAGCCCTGAAGCTGACACTAGTCTCATACTGCAGAGAGACGACCATGACAGACAGGCAGAGTGGGTGGTGGGGCAGTACAGTAGATCCGGACAATTCTAGGGGAGAGGGAGAGCTAATAAAATGGTTTGTAATGTGACACAGCTAAACTCAGTTGTGCTGCCCCTCCCCCCACACTGGCTCATGTAGGAGGTTAGACCAGGAGATCAGAGACCATTACACCTCACACCCCGAGAAATCTGCTCTTAACTATGGTGTGGACTTGTTCATCTTTCCTTTGAGTGCTTCTTCCTACTTATGATAGGTCAGCATCATACACGGAGAAGAAATAAGTGTCTGATAACACCCACTTGGACTTTAAAAAAGTTAACTCAATAGATGCCAACTAATTTAATTGCTAATATCTGCAAAACAGACAGGCAAAGGAAAAAGAAAAATAGATTATTGTATTTCTCTCTGCAGACACTATTTTGTCGTGTGTACAGTTCAACATGAAAGATTTAGAGAAAAGTCCTCTATAAACGTTTGATGAGACTTAGTAAAATTTGCTGTGTTATTAGATAGTGATAAATATATTTATTGAGACTAAATCCTGCATAGCAATTGCAAACATAGCACCCTCTAGTGTACAAATAAGTAATTTGCTGAGGATAAAATATTCTTTTCTTGGAGGCATAATGAACTTGGCAAAACATGACATGAGCCCTGTAGTAGCCGGACCTTATTACTGTGTGAGAGTCCACTGAAGACTGTTCGGCCACTCAAGGCCTTGTCATTGGTATGGGGCTGAGCAGTGAGACAGGTGTTACCCTGACTGATGACTCCCCCTTGTCATTTGGGGAGTCAAAGATTTACAGGCCAAACATCAATGTAGATCTTGGTACAGAAGAGAGTGAAGCAGACAGGTATGTAGCAGTAGGGAGCAGGGGGTAATGCTTCATGCAGATGGTCACATACACCTACTGTAATCTTTCTGTGGAGCATTCCCTGCTTGCCCTAGACTCCAGTATTTCTTTTGGTGATATACTGTATAGTGGTCAGGAAATGTAAACTATGTAATGTCTCTTGTTATAAGAATAAAGTTCATGCTAAAGTGCCTGTCCAGCCACATGACGTCAAAAGTGATATGTAAGTATATACTATTGGTATTCCTCAGATCGTGCTGCTTGGAGACTTATCTCAGGTCAAATAAGACCTCCTAATAACATTAGACTAATGTCGTCCAAATCCCGCCTATATTGAAAGGTTTGTCTGCCAATCTAAAGTGTATGGGGGGCCCTGACAGATGATTTTTGAGGGAGCTAAACAGCCTACATATTCTATTTCGGACTGCTGATCCTTTTGTTCTCTAGAGGAAAGCTACCACCATAGGAGTCTGACAGTGGTTGTTTCATGGAGAAGATAGAAGTGAGATTCTTTTTGTGAGGTAAAACATTTCCCTGCCGGTTTTTAAAAAATGTTTTACCTCAAAGAAAGAATTATTTGCTATCATGTGCTATAATGTTTGTATACTTTTTACGTCCTCCCCCACCCAGGAGATGTGGTATGATCAGACCATGTCCCTGTATGTCAGACACAGCTATTACACAGTACATAGCAGGGGTTCATGCATAGGATTATCTCAGCACAGGAACATTTTTTTTAAACACATCCAATTGTAGAATTGGATCTATTCATTAAAACAAACATTAAAAATTATCTTTGTTTTTGGGAAAACCTCTTTAACTAGAGTGCAGGAGGCACGTATGAAGAGTCCATCAGAAGTAGTTTATTTTGTAGTTATGCACAGTTACAGTAGGTAAAAAAGACAATTCTGACCTGGGGTCCTATAGAGATGTTGCTGACAAAATGGATTAAAAACACTATCAAAGAGGCAGCTCCCTGCTGTGCACAATGGGAGCCGGCACCCTAGTGAGACCTGGGTTGAACACATATTTAATAGGGATCTATTTAGGATCCAAAAGACCTGGCTGTTTTTGGTAAGAGGAGCCAAGCAAACCGGATCACCAAAAAGAGTCGGACTGCCCATCACCACTATTTGGGGAGGAAGGGAGGGTTCCTTACAGCAGAGCTACAGAGAGAGAGGGAAAACAAACTTCGAAAAGAGGCAAACCTTATGACATAGCAGTATAACAGAAACAATACAATGATAATATAATACAGTACTCTACAATTCCCAAGTCGTGGGACGAGACAATTTCTACTTGCTGTTTTTAAGGACAAAAAGTAGTCCTTATCCTGACCAGCTGGACTCATACCAGTTCCAGCCGGGAGTACGTGGCTTCTGCAATGTGGCCAAAATTTACACCCAGCGCGGTGGCAAATGACAAGTTTGCATGTAGAATTCAGGTATTACCAGTAAATTGTGTAATTGGCCACGGTATAGGAATGTGGTATATGGGGTGCAACATAGGGCTCAACCCTGTACGGTCCATCTCAGAAAACACTTAGACCTTATAAAAAAAAAACTTGGTAAAAATAAAAACATTGAAGATGCTTATTGTATCCACATAGCGTGGGCTTTACGAGTAACGGCAGTGAAAAGGTTAATGACCTCATCCTGCCATTGCTGCATATGGCATTCTGCTCACGGGTGAATGACAGGTAGGCACATCAAACAACACGCTGCCCACACAACCCCTGGCTGCATACCCCAGCTCAAAATCTCCAGATATCAAATTAATGAGGGAAATCTGAAATATTAATATATTCTAATTGAATGTTCTCCAGCAAATTATCTAGGCATACTACAGCGAGTCTCCGAGAACTGCCCTGCTGCATTAATACATAGCCGAGGAGGTGGGAGGGGAAGGGATCTGCCGGAGGGAGCGGCTGCAGCAGAGATGGCAGAGAAATCGGCCCTGACACTAGAATAGAATAATCCCTATAAGTAAGATCAAGATGAAGAGAAGGAAGTGAATCGGAAATAGTCCATCTTAGCAATAAAACTTTCCACATTTCCTGACGGATTTCCTCGCATAACATTAGACAGCCGGGACGTTAAATAACTGATTTCTTCCAGTCCTCCAGGCACCGGCGAGGACACTATATATATTCCCCCGGGCAGGATTCGGTATCAATACAGTATGTATAATTACTGGGAAGGCCTCGATGCAGCGGAAGGAGGAATCAGAAATTATGCTGTGACTGCAATTTACATTGTGCGCTACGAAGCCGGGATTAGAAATGTCATCCGTGGGCTCGGAGGAGCGAGAGAGTGAGGGGAATGTATTCTGGGGCGTCTGGTGATCCTACGTGGTGGAGGATATACACCTGATCCGGGCCCACTGGGGTTAACTCTTGTGTGTCTGTGATTGCAACCTGAAGTCGACAGCTTATAAACATGCGGCGTTATAAGACAAGCTGCTAATATAATTCACACCTATGTATGTAAATGCCTCCACAGGTTCTCAGCATTGGGAGTATGTGATGATGCGGGAGATTGAGGGCTTCTGTCAGTCATCACACTGGAGAACACTACAACCAGCCGGGTATGGCTGATAACACAGAGCAGTAGCTTGCTATTACTGGGGGATTCCAGGTAAAGAAAATACTGCATATATACAGAAATCAGTGTTTCAAGTTGATCAGAGCCATATGTGAAGGGTGCTGGTTGATTGCTTATTTCAGTAGCTAAGCCAGACCCCTTTAATGTCACGGCTGATGAAGAAACATAAGGGTGCGGACTTAGCTATTGAAATAAGCGTAGGGGTGTCGCCTATATGAACGTATAAGCATGCTATGACTTTAAAAAAAACTATGTTCTCCCGTTTTCCGTGATTTGTTGACTAGTTGGCAGAGACGGCGCTCCCCTCTGTACTGTGTAGTTGGACTAACCCTGCCAAAAAAGTGCGGCAAGTATAGAGAGTGGGAGAAGAGCGTAGGGTGGGAAATAAGGAAATTGGGTCACTTGAGAGATGTGCACTAAGGCTGGGGCCACACAAGCATATGGCATCGAATGCAATATCCCCTACAATCCCCTACAATCTATTCTAAACTATGCTGCCCAGCTAATCCACCCGTCCCAGACCTCTCCTCTCTGACAATCCCTTCACTGGTTTCCCATTGCCCAACGACTCCAGTTCAAAACACTAACCATGACATACAAAGCCATCCACAACCTGTCTCCTCCCTATATCTGAGACCTAGTCTCCCGGTACTTACCTGCTTGTAACCTTCGATCTTCACAAGATCTCCTTCTCTACTCCCCTCTCATCTTCCCACCATCGCATCCAAGATTTCTCCCGTGCCTCCCCCATACTCTGGAATGCTCTGCCACAACATATCAGACTCTCGCCTACCTTGACAAGCTTCAAAAGGAACCTGAAGACCCACCTCTTCCGACAAGCCTACAACCTGCCGTAACCCTCAGTCTGATACAGCGCCAAACAATCCGCTCTACCCTAACCTACTGTATCCTCACCCATCCCTTGTAGACTGTGAGCCCTCGTGAGCAGGGACCTCTATCCTCCTGTACCTGTCTGTGTCTTGTATTGTTTATGATTATTGTACTTGTCCATATTATGTATACCCCTTTCACATGTAAAGCGCCATGGAATTGATGGCACTATAATAATAAATAATAATATGTTAATGACCCTTGGTTCCCGCTCTGCTGCGAGTGTGAGCTGAGTGTCATGCAATTGCGATCGGATCACAGCTGCGAAAGAGAGGGAGGGTGCAGCGGAGGAGAGGGAGGGACTAATCTCCCTATCTTCCCCATTGCCAGCTGATGCGATTATCGCACTGAACTCCAATGTCATCCGAGTGCAGTGCAATGTTTCACTCGCACCCACTATCACTAGACTACTATGGGTGCGAGTGTTTATGGATCGGATTCCACCCGCAGCATGCTGCGACTGTTTTCTTGGTCCGATTAGGGCTGACAAAATAATCACATATGGGAACAGCCCCATAGAGTAACATGGGTCCAAGTGGAAAGCAATTTTTTATCGCATTCCACTTGGTCTGTTTTACTCGCAGTGTGTCCTAGCCCTAACAACCCCTAACTGGCCTGTGCTAATCAGGCCGTGAGGCTACAGCGCCATAACTACTGAGGCCTACCCTCAACACGCTTGAGAAGTGCCCAAGAACGGCAGTTGGGAGAGAGACTGCGAGCTGGACAGTGGCAGAGCTCTGGTGTACTGGACTGGGAAGCTCCTGAAATTGGCTATCCTGTAGATGAGAAGAGACACAGCATGGAAGAGTTAAAAAACCCTGGGTCTGTGGAAGAAAAGTTCCCACCTCTCCTGGAAGGAAAGTGCACAAAGACTGCACATCTGAGCATCGCGGCATTGAGCTCCCGGGAGTGGACTGGTGCGGCCTCAACAGTACTGGACAGGCATAAGAAACAACATGGCTGCCCCAGCCGGGAGAGGAAGCATAGAAATGGGGGATGCGGGAAGTGGTAGAATAGAGTGAGAGGGATCTGTAAGATATAACGTTCAGCCTGGAGGATTCATTACACTATTTTTCTTCAGCACTTTTGTAAAATGCTGTCTTGTCTCGTGCTTGCTAATAATATAGCCTTAGTGAAATGAATGGAACAGAAATTACAGAAATCTGCAGTGTGAATTGACCATTGTAGGAGGGTGGCATCACGGATTCGATGGTCATTTTATTTATTGATAAGCAATGTCTATCTAACTACTCGGCTTCCTTTGGGAACCTTGTGTTTCCTTATCAATATCTTGTTTTCTATAATGCAGCGTCTTCAGTAAGTGATAAGGCTGCGGTGGAATATGGCCGTTGTTAGTGGTCGGCCCCTTTGTATTGTACACAGCTTCTGTCTTATTTCAGATCTGATATTTTAGCTGTACTTCCATATAACACTCAGCTGTCAGCCACTGGCGGAGCAGGTCCTCCTCCTTCCCTCCTTGTTGCTGGAATCTAGGTTTAACATTAGGTGTTGGGGAATAGACAGATTTTCTTGTCTTCCTTCCCTTTCCAGACCATTAAAGAGCAGCCCATGAACTGATTAGATCTCAGCTCACACAGAGCTCTTCTTCCTGACCTGACCACGGGAGGCCACATATGGGTCAAAGACCTGACGGGCTTGGTGACAAATAAGCCAGGGCCAAGAAAACATCAGAGTTAAGACGCTGCAGGTGGCGACCATAGCTGGCTGCTTAATATGTCCTTCTAGCCATAGGGGGCTCCAGGCACTAACAGGTAGGCAGTGCTGTGGGGTGACGTGCAGTGATCTGCAGCTCTGCTCCGTGCCTCCGTCATGGTCTCATTGTTGATGCCAGGAAATATGGGTTGGTAATGACAGAAAATCAGTTCTCCAGCACGGTCTGTTCTGGATTATTAAAGGGCTTATTGCACGTAATGAACAGTCACCTGCGCAATGTCTGGGGTGTGATTCTGACAACTCTTGGCCACTTATCGCCCCATCACTGATGGAGCATGAAAACCACAAACTGTTTCTTTGTGTTTTTCTATATTTTACATAGTTACCATCAGGAAGTCTCTGCAAACAATGCCCTGAGCTGCCCTAGGAGGTGACATTGGAGGAGCAAGTCCTGCTCTGCTTTCCCTGTACCTGGAGACCCTAATAAATAAAGACCTAATGGCGTAGATGATATGGACATAGCGAGAGACACGATCTCGCTCCTTAATTATATTGATGATACCACAGACTATAATTGTCATTGTTACAGGCATGGGAGATAGCACTTGGAATTTATGCTGCCAGTTGGTGTTTATTGTGGCAGATAGAACTGCTCCTACCAGGTAAGACAAGGAAATATCAGGAACACATGGCGGACATATTATTGGTAGAACATGTGCAACCGCACAAGGGTCCATGAGGTAAGGGGCCACTACCACCTCCAAAGAAGGTAGGATTGTGCATTATAATGAGCTATTGGACTGCAAAAAGCCCATATCTGTTCTTGCCCAGGGGCCTCTTCTGTCTGTATCACGAGTGCAGGAATATGATATAATCTGTGTGCACATTATTGCTTTGATTGTGACTAGAGATGAGCAAAGAGATCAATGAGACCCTGGTAGGAGGAGGTAAGCAGGGCTCTGGTCCCGTGGCCATGAACTACCCACGTGGCCACTGGACCAGTGTCCTGCGATAATTTTCTCAACTCTAGTTATGAAGATTAAAGTCGTTGACCCACTAGTTGCATTTCAGAATAAGTATATAATTGCAGGGGAAAATGTCTATCCCAAGAATTAAGATCCTATTTGGATAGAAATGTAAAAGACAGTGCGCAAACAAGGCTTTAACTGTGAGATGGTCCAGGGAACGGCTCACCTGGAAGGGTTGTGTGAGATACAACCACTTGGAAGGTGTGAAAACGGCTGTAGGGGATCTCGGATAGACAGATGGCTGACAGTGGAAGGCCGCCATGAAATGAGGAATAAAAGCATGTCCTAGAAAGTGATTTTATTCAACGCGTTTCGGAGTAGAAACTCCATCAGGATATTCACCATTACAGAGTGTACAGAATATAGGGTATATATAGTGTTATACACTCCGAAACGCATTGAATGAAATCACTTTTTAGGATATGCTTTTATTCTTCAGCCATCTGCTGTTTGGATAGAGCAGTGATATGCCATGGTCACCAACACTCCTTTCATTGTGCATGGGACTTACTGACGTAGGTTAGTACATCATATAGCCGCCTCCGTGAAATTGGCCGTACACACTAGATAGCTGTCAGCCAAATTATCGTTTTGGCTTCCCCATACATGGGAACGCACAGCTAAGCTCCTGTTGTTTTATGAGAGAGTCTGGGCCACGATCACCCGGCAGCAGCTTATCTCCCCTCCGAGCAAAAGAAGTGGGCGATGGAAATCCAACCACCTGATCGTTACGTTCCCTGACATAATGTGTCCTGTTATTACTGGGAGGCCCCAATACATATTAGGTGGTCCATCGATTCAGCCGAAATTGATGGGTTTACACCACTTTTATAAAAATCAATTTAGGGCCTTAAAGGAGTGTCCACCTTTGCGGTCAAATTGTGCATGGTTTGCCCCTTTTTAGCCTCTGTTGCTGGTTACAGAAGGACTTTCTGAGAATCAGTCATTGAGCTCATTCGCATGGTCTGATGGGAGATTTTATGACTATTATCTTTTTTTTTTTTTTAACACTCATGCATATTATTCTGATAATTGGGAGCACATCGTCCATTCACAAGGGGATAAGATACTGGAAGGTGAAGGGGAAACAACAATGGAAATACTCCTGATATTACTCCACACTGTATTTCTGGCATTATGACATCATACAATTAAGTTCCCCAATACTCACCTACAGCGCACACAACAGCAGCCTCCTCCAACCTGGAACTATAACTCCCAGAATGGATATTCTTCTGTGCAACAGATGTAGATTAAGGCCGTGTTCACATTGCGTTTTACCTCTCGTCAGTCGCTCTTTTGGAGCTCACATCTCAAGCCTTGGAACACAGGATTCGGCTGTATGTGCTGACGGGGACATTGACTGTAATGATACAAATGGAGTCACCGTGTGCTCCGTCAGCTATCAGCTTACGCCATATACCTCTATTTGAGGTGTGCACCAAAATGCAGTCAGCCATGTTTTAAAGCCCACCTCACATAGGGGATAAGTATGTCCAACAGAGCAGGGGCTGTCTACATCATTACAGTCAATGTCCCCGTTAATGCATACGCCCAAATACTGTTTTCCAGGGCTTCAGACATGAGCCCTGACAGAGCCAATGACATGAGGGTAAAATGCAATGTGAACCCAGCCTTAGGCCCCCTTCACACGTCTGTGTCTCCGGTACATGTTTGGTCCATTTCCTCACGTGCTGGAGACACGGGCACACGTAGACCCATTAAAATCAATGGGTCTGTGCACACATGCGTGTTTTGCTATGGACCGTGTGTACGTGTGGAGCATACGTGTGCTCCACAAGTAGACATGTCCGTTTTTCTCCGGCATCCCGGGTATCACACGGCCCGCATGGATGTTATCCGTGTGACACGCACCGGAGAAAACACGCGTGTTTGTAAAAAAAAAAAAAATCTATACCCACCTTCTCCAGCCCTCCTGTCTCTGCCGCTGCTGTCACTTGCTTCCGACCCCCGCTCATTATGATCATTGAATATTCACTCCACTGCGGACGGAAGCAGCAGCAGCGGGGCGTTGGCAGGACAGGAGACTGAAGATCAGCACCACGGACAGCAATGCCAGGGACAGGTAAGGAGAAAGTTCCCCTTCTCCGTGTGTTATCACGGAGAACACACGTTGTGCCATAAAAAACGGCACACGGAGGACAATACGCACCTTTGACACATACGTGAAAAACGTGCATGATTTTCACGGACGTGTGAAGGGGGCCTTATAGGAAGCAACAAATCTTTCATATTGTGTTGCTATATTAATTTGCGACCACTAGAGGGTGCTGCAGTACACCTTCCCAAGACACACCGCACCAGCCTATAGCAGGGAGAAGAGCAGAAGAGCAACTTTCCCTGGCCGTGGTTAATTTATCGCACGGTACAGGCCGTCATGTTCTGTAGTGACATCCGCAGTGGCGTGCACATAATAGAGCACTTTCTCATTACCAAAACTGCAAAACAGCTTATCCAAACACAACAATGCCAAACCACTGCAACCCGTGATAATACATACGCATAAAGTCTTTGATATACATTTTTTACATACTTAACAAGTGCACAAAAAAATGTTAAAATGGCAATAAAAACGCCTAGGCTTCAATCTGATAACCAGATGATGTACATTACATTGTATATAATATAAAGTATGTTAAAGCGCACTAATCACCAGGATTTTCGTATATAACCTAAAGCCAGTGCTATACTGGCACTATCAGGCTGATTCTATACATACCATTAGTGGTCAGCTCGGATGTTTAGGTTTTGAAATCCAAGAAAGTAAAGTTTATAAAATCAGCAGCTTCTTGAGTGACAGCAGCTGAGGATCAGATATCATCTAAGGGGGAAGGAAAATGATCCCCTCCCTCTGTTAGAATTAGCATAAGTATTATATCAGAAGGGGCGGGGAATCAGCCAACAGGAAAATATTTCCTGGTATCAGCCCTCGCCGCTTCTGGTCACATGGGTATGATCTCAGCACAGGTCCTGCAAGTCAAAAATTAAATCGATTGTATAATACTTATGCCAATTCTAACAGGGGGAGGGGATAACTATGCATACCCCCCAGATATTATCTGATTCTCAGCTGCTGTCACTCAAGAAGCTGCTGATTGCATAAACTTTACTTTCTTGGATTTCAAAACATAAACATCCGAGCTGACCACTAAAGGTATGTAGAGAAACAGGCTGATAGTATAGCACTGGCTTTAGGTTATATAGAAACATCCTGGTGATTGGTTCCCTTTAAAGTATCCAGTATATACTGTTACACTGTATCTATTGCTACGTTACAGCAAAGGAGGTAGGTTTGTGTTTTTATGTTTTGCTCAACTAACATTGCCTAAAATGCTACACTGAAACAAACAGTCAGCTATGTAAGCAGCAATAGTTTTTTCCACCTATGACTATAGGCAGATATGTATACATTCACTGACAGCAAGAAAAAGTTCTAAATACTTCCGAGGAACTGACACACAGTTGTATGCCAAAATACTGCTGTAAAACTGTCCCAATTGTCACAAAATATTTGCCCAACTCCTAGTTACCCACAAATGTTGCAACTTTTGCGGCTTTTATAAAAATGAGAAGAACTTTATGCAAATTGTCTCTTCAGGGAGGAAGAAGATGAACTCTAGTGCCACCTATTGGAGGTAGCAATCCTAAAAGTCAAAAGTGACCCTTTAACGAACCTTGTCATATGAATTATAATTTGTCAGATCAGAATTTCAATTTGCAGATGTGATGTTTCGGTATGTTTTTTTCTCGTCAGTGCAAAGTATGAGATCTGATCTGGCTGTATCACAGGCTAAGATGGGGTCTAAAGGGAAATCTATTCTCCTTGCGGAGACTGACAAACCATTCCAGCATGACAGTGGTGAGGAGACTTTAAGCCAAGAATTTTATGGGCGCTGGTTTGGCAAGTGTGACCCAACAAATTCATCATAACTTACGTCTCAAAAGTGGGGTAAATTACCTGAAAAATATAATCCAGTTTTAGACTGGAGTATATTTGTGATACTGATACACGGCAGCTGAAGGGTGTGCAAAATTAATTAAAAGGCGCAGTTAATTAATTTGGCCAATATTCCACGATCACACCCTGGAACAAGAGTGTTATACAAAGCCCCAGTATTGATGACTGGGACCCAAAGTACATTAAATTGCAACACCAAGTATGAAAAGTCATGGAATAATGGAAATCATAGGGTGAATAAATATGTAAAATAATGAAAAATAGAATCAAAATTTTAAAAACATCTTAATTTACTCATTACGGAGTATGAGTTTGGATGTATGAGGACTGTTCTGCCGCACTGAATGCATTTGGGACAACTCATCAGGATCCGCTGCTGGCAGCTCCCTTTACAAATGCTAACTAATGACATCCCAGATGTGCTTGAGGGGAGACCATTCTAGACACACTGTGGCCATGATAGCATATTTAGGCCAAGTAGGCTGTGCACAGTAGTACGGGAATTATGCAGCCTGGGGTTGTCTTGTTGAAAAATGGCTCCTTTGGAGAAATGGCTATGGGACACTTTGGAGAGAAATGGCTATGCCACTGGATCTTTGACCAAATCAATGTAATCCCAAACTTTTAATGTGCTTAGAGTGTGGATTAGAGGGGTCCAGTCTATGCCAGACCATAATTCAGAGAGTAGTACCGGTGTGATGTTCCAAAGGTCTATTCATGCTCTTGCTGACAGGGTTTATAGATGGAGACTGGATGATGTAATAGAGTACTGGTGGCTTAATTGGAGGGCTATCCTCTTCAGCAATGAATCATTCATTCTCAGTTAGAAGAAAAAGGTTTTGGTACCGTGTTAGCCAGTTGAAAAATGACTTGATTGCTCTCAGTGAGAGAAGATCTTTTAGTTTCATAGTTGTGTGCTAGATTCTGGTATCCTCCATTTTTACTTAAAAGAAAAAGGTTTTGGTACCGTGTCATTTCTCAAGGATGTAATGATAAAGGGAGATTGGTCTGGAGACCACGTGGACATGTCCAAGACGAGGCCCTCACGAAGGAAAGTTACACTGGTCCTTTTCCCAAGATTATGGTCGTATACAGTAAAATAGCCTAACCCGGTATACAGTACAATAGCCTAACCCAGTATACAGTATAATAGCCTAACCCCTCTAGTTTTCATTCCAATTACACTAACAGCTCAGCATTACATTAATTTGGTGATGAAACCAGTAGCACAGCCATTTTTCCAAACTGTCCCAGACCGCATGCTGCTTTGTAGTACTGTGAGCAGCTTGCCTGGTCTAAATATGCCATTGTGGCCTGCAGAGTCTCCCATCGAGCACATCTGGGATGTCATTGATCAGCAATTGTAAATGGAGCTGCCAGAAGGAGATCTTGATTTGTCTAAGAGCATTCAATGCGGCAGAACATTCCTCAGACAACCATTAATAACCTCACTGATAGCAGCCAAGGTGTATGAGTGCAGGGATATCTGCACATGGCGCTTATACTTCATAATGAGTAAATCAAGATGTTTTGGAACTTTTGTTTTTCCATATCATTAACATGTCTATCGAACCTGTCATTTCCATAATTCCACGACTTTTCCTTCTTGGTGTTACAATTTCAATATTGAAGAGTGTACAGTATACTGGAATTTTTTTTAACTTTTCATTAGATGATGATTAAAGGAGTTGTCCAGGACCCAGATATAGATGACCTATCCCAAGCATAAGTCATCTGAAGCTGGCCATACACATGCAATTGCTCACGGTCGAGCGCACACTCAGTCATCTGTTATTTCTCTGGTACACAAGAACTTTTGGATCTAGTGAGCTTTCAGGTGTTTTTAAATGGGAGAGTTGAAACAGTCACTGCCAAACAACTGGGGCACTGCCTTAAGGAGAACCGGTTACCAGATTTGGCGATTATAAGCTGCGGCCACCACCACTGAGCTCTTATATACAGTATTCTAGAAAGCTGTATATAAGAGCCCAGGCCGTGCTGTATAACATAAAAAAACACTTTTATAATACTTACCTAGGGGTCCGGCCCAGTCCAATGTGAGTCGCTGCTCTCCAATCCTGCGCTTCCTCTCTTCGATCCAGCACCTCCTCTCTTCTGCAATCTCCGTCCTCCTTCTATCCAGTCCAGGTTAGCTTTGCAGTCCTGCGCAGGTGCACTTTGCTCTGCCCTACTGAGGGCAGATCAAAGTACTGTAATGCGTAGGTGTGAGGAAAGGTTAAAGACCGCCCATGCATGCGCACTACAATACTTTTATCTGCCCCGAGCAGGCAGATCAAAGTGCATCTGCGCAGGACCTCAATGCCGGCCAGTATGGATGATGTAGGACGCGTAATGCACATGGGCCACAGAAGAAGGAGGACGGCGACCGCCGCAGAAAGAAGGCTCCGGACCGGAGAGCAGCGACACCCATTGGACCGGACCACCCCTTAGGTAGGTATTATAAAAGTGTTCTTTTACATTATACAGAGTGGTCTAGGCTCAGTGGTGATGGCCGAAGCATATAGTCACTAAATCTAATGACAGGTTCCCTTTAACTCCTTAAGAACATAAGGGACAGAATTTAAAATTCAAACAATAAATTCTTATCTTCCCAGGGTAGGCCTCCCTGTATACGACATATCCAGTCATATGAAAAAGTTTGGGTACCCCTATTAATGTTAACCTTTTTTCTTTATAACAATTTGGGTTTTTGCAACAGCTATTTCAGTTTCATATATCTAATAACTGATGGACTGAGTAATATTTCTGGATTGAAATGAGGTTTATTGTACTAACAGAAAATGTGCAATCCGCATTTAAGCAAAATTTGACCGGTGCAAAAGTATGGGCACCCTTATCAATTTCTTGAGTTGAACACTCCTAACTACTTTTTACTGACTTGCTAAACCACTAAATTGGTTTTGTAACCTCATTGAGCTTTGAACTTCATAGGCAGGTGTATCCAATCATGAGAAAAGGTATTTAAGGTGGCCACTTGCAAGTTGTTCTCCTATTTGAATCTCCTATGAAGAGTAGCATCATGGGCTCCTCAAAACAACTCTCAAATGATCTGAAAACAAAGATTATTCAACATAGTTGTTCCGGGGATGGATACAAAAAGTTGTCTCAGAGATTTAAACTGTCAGTTTCCACTGTGAGGAACATAGTAAGGAAATGGAAGAACACAGGTACAGTTCTTGTTAAGCCCAAAAGTGGCAGGCCAAGAAAAATATCAGAAAGGCAGAGAAGAAGAATGGTGAGAACAGTCAAGGACAATCCACAGACCACCTCCAAAGACCTGCAGCATCATCTTGTTGCAGATGGTGTCAATGTGCATCGGTCAACAATACAGCGCACGTTGCACAAGGAGAAGCTGTATGGGAGAGTGATGCGAAAGAAGCCGTTTCTGCAAGCATGCCACAAACAGAGTCGCCTGAGGTATGCAAAAGCACATTTGGACAAGCCAGTTACATTTTGGAAGAAGGTCCGGTGGACTGATGAAACAAAGATTGAGTTGTTTGGTCATACAAAAAGGTGTTATGCATAGAGGCAAAAAAACACGGCATTCCAAGAAAAGCACTTGCTACCCACAGTAAAATTTGGTGGAGGTTCCATCATACTTTGGGTCTGTGTGGCCAATGCCGACACCGGGAATCTTGTTAAAGTTGAGGGTCGCATGGATTCAACTCAGTATCAGCAGATTCTTGACAATAATGTGCAAGAATCAGTGACGAAGTTGAAGTTACGCAGGGGATGGATATTTCAGCAAGACAATGATCCAAAACACCGCTCCAAATCATCTACTCAGGCATTCATGCAGAGGAACAATTACAATGTTCTGGAATAGCCATCCCAGACCTAAATATCATTGAAAATCTGTGGGATGATTTGAAGCGTGCTGTCCATGCTCGGCGACCATCAAACTTAACTGAACTGGAATTGTTTTGTAAACAGGAATGGTCAAATATACCTTCATCCAGGATCCAGGAACTCATTAAAATCTACAGGAAGCGACTAGAGGCTGTGATTTTTGCAAAAGGAGGATCTACAAAATATTAATGTCACTTTTATGTTGAGGTGTCCATACTTTTGCACCGGTCAAATTTTGTTTAAATGCGGATTGCACATTTTCTGTTAGTACAATAAACCTCATTTCAATCCAGAAATATTACTAAAGGCTACTTTACACACTGCGATATCGGTCCCGATATCGCTAGTGTGGGTACCCGCCCCCATCTGTTGCGCGACACGGGCAAATCGCTGCCCGTGTCGCACAACAGCCGTCACACCCGTCACACATACATACCTGTCCGGCGACGTCGCTGTGACGGGAGAACCGCCTCCTTTTTAAGGGGGCGGTCCGTGCGGCATCACAGCGACGTCACTGAACCGCCGCCCAATAACAGCGGAGGGGCGGAGCTGAGCGGGACGTAACATCCCGCCCACCTCCTTCCTTCCTCATAGCGGCCGGGAGGCAGGTAAGGGGAGCTTCCTCGTTCCTGCGGCGTCACACGCAGCGATGTGTGCCGCCGCAGGAACGAGGAACAACCTCGTTACTGCTGCAGTAACGAGATTTGAGAATGGACCCCCATGTCGCCGATTAGCGATTTTGCACGTTTTTGCAACGATGCAAAATCGCTTATCGGTGTCACACGCAACGGCATCGCTAATGCGGCCGGATGTGCGTCACGAATTCCGTGACCCCCAACGACTCCGCATTAGCGATGTCGCAGCGTGTAAAGCCCGCTTTAGTCCATCAGTTATTAGATATATGAAACTGAAATAGCTGTTGCAAAAACCCAAATTGTTACAAAGAAAAAAGGTTAACATTAATAGGGGTGCCCAAACTTTTTCATATGACTGTACATATACTGCTAAACTCTAATGTGTACAGGGGCCTTAATTCTGGTACAACCACTTTAAGCTTGAGGAAGGGGCTGCACCTTGTAACCTTTTAGGTTTTCATGCACTTTGATGCATTTTTTATCTAATAATGTCAGATATATGTTAGCTAAATGTTTGTGAGCAGTAGCTTTTATAAGTTTGGTCACTCTGAAAAGGTTTGGAAGCTATGCAGATCTGCTTGTAACAAGTGGAAAAGTTCAGGCAGTATTATAATTGCTATCTTCTGTCTTTTAGGGACATTTCCTTCTTAATTTAGTCATTTACATTGGTAATCATGAGTCCTATGATAAGGGGACGTAGAGGGGTATGTTCCTATTTCTGGCTTGTGTTCTGCTGCATTGAGACATGTAATGATCCGGCATTTGCTGGAAGTTTGGTGACACTTACTCGCACCAGCTGTTCAGGAAATGGCCCCCTCGAATTCTCTGGTACATTGACTGGAGGAATCACCCAGTCTCTCTTCTGTCTTCTCAGACCATTAGCATCACGATGTTGTCGCCATGGTAACAGAGTACCACTCTGGGTTGGAGGATGCTCGGATGGACGGTCCCGTTTGCCTCGCTGCTGATGGGACTGTGGATATTATGTAGATTTGGGGAGAGAGAAAAGAGGAGGGAAATAAAGAGAATTAGAAAGAGGAAAAAAGAACATAAAAGAGTAAAGCACAAAATATTCACACAAAGGAAGTAATAAACACAATCAAAGTGGACCCCAGTAAGATTCTCCTTTATTGTAAGACAGGTCCCGTGGCCATATGGAAATCAACCAGCTGTTGGCCGAATAATGGTTCGGCTGACTATTTGACCGACAGCCATCTCAGATGACTCTCCCATACACAGGAGCGCTTCCTCGGATGTGCACTCATGCGTTCTTTATGAAGAAGCCGCTGACTAACACGCCAAATTCTGACATACTCAATAGATATTTCTCCTGACCATCAGTCATCTGGCAACTCCACTAACCAAACTCATCAATATTAGCAGGTTCTCCCAACATTAGCCTAATGTGTATGAGGCCCTTAGGTTTCATGGTTATCTCACAAGAACATAACAGTAAATGTCCAGAGTTTCTGCAGCACCACCAGTACAAAAATGAGAAACTTAATAAACTGTTCATTGAAGGGTCCTCCAGAAAAAACGTCTCTGCTGC